>NC_134689.1:153819341-155019341 GCF_050947455.1 Rhinoderma darwinii
TATCCACTTCTGAGCGGAGAACCGTACCAGCAATGTACGGGGTTGGAGCCGGTAAGGCCCCATGCACACGACCATAGTTTTCATCCGTAATTACGTATGAAATTGCAGACCCATTTTATTTCTATTGGCCACGGACACCTTTCCGTATATATTTACTGCAAAATCTAGAACATTTCCTGTTCTTGTCCGCAATTGCGGCAGACTCCCCCTTAGAAGTCTATGGGCGCTTCCACAATTGCGGACGGCGACAGATTTGTACAGTGAAAACCCTTACGGACGTGTGCGTGAGGCCTAAATGTATACAATACTGTTCTCATTCCCTGATAACAAAAAAATATCTTAAAACTAAAAGGAGCAATTCAAACACAAGGGCAAAGTTAACACGGTGTTTCTACGCCAGTTTTCTGGCACAGAAATGTCGCAAACAGCCCAAAAGTCATAGAAATTGTGACATTTCCATTGTTTCACCTGTTTTTGAAAAATCACAAGATACAAAAGGCAAAAAATATATACATACATAGATACATACATGGTTGCCGAGTAGACAACATCAAAAGAATTATTGATGTGTTGTCATTGCAGTCGGGGCCTAACAAAAGCTTCAAGTCTGCCATGGGTATTTGCCTATTAAAATACTAACGGGCAATAAGGACAGGCAAAAATACACTGCAATACAAGTACCATAGTAGGACTTTTAGAATAAAGAAAAAACAAAAAAAATAAAAAATAAAAAAGTTTACAAAAAGCAGTCAATAGAAAAAGTTTACGCAAAAAAAAACCTGAAAATCCCTTTTTTTTTTTCCATGGCTACGTCGATGGAAAAAAAAAAAAAAGGCTTCCGAAAGGTGGGGATGAAAAAACAGAAAATAAATCGCTGCATGCTGAAGGTCAAAATAGGCAGAGTCCTTAAAGAGTTAATGTCGGAACCTGAAAATAAAACAGGCAACACAATCAATCACAAGTGTCACAGGTCAATACAGCAATTCACATAGCACAACCCATTAGCTGAATGTAACTGGAAGTTAGAAATGCTCATACATGACATTTATCAGGTTGTCTGTGACAAACAAGCTAAGCCGTCATTTCAGCATTGGACAACAAAAACCTCCTGTTGCTGTCAGATCACATTCTCCTCCGGCTGTACAAGAAGCCGGAGACATTTATCATGTGACTGAAAGACATAGCCAGGCAAAAAGGAAAAGCTGCATTTTGCCTGAACTCCTGGACTTCTGCTGTGTTACCCCCCACCAGCAACTTTGTTCAGGAGATCCACAAAAAATCCATATGTGCGCTGGCCGAGAGCAGGCCTTAGGGCAGAATGTTATGCGCTGCCACCCTCGAACTTGTGTATAAATGGCAATGTACATGAGATAAATGTAGGCACGGAACAGCAGTTTTCAACTATTATTCCCGATTAATTGGCCATATTCTTCTGTGTACAAAACAGATTATCTGTTGGAATTCAAAAGTGGCAGCCTTATTGGATGTCGCTTTTGAATTTGCCTTTCGGTAAATCGTCACTTTTTTATTACAATCTGTCAAAATGACAATTGATCATCAGTTGCGCAGATTTTGCTGTGGATTTCTCCACTTCACTGTGAATTTCATCCTTTTCATTGTAGAACACCCAGAACAGAATGAGCATCCTGCTTATATGAAATCCAGAAGTCTTCTGCTGCAATTTTCCACCCGCAAACAGAATGGTCTCCAGACTGATACATTGTAGTAAACCATCTGTAAGATTTGTGCACATTCTGCTGCTTTTTTAAAGGGGTTGTCCAGTCATAAGAAATTCATAGCCTATCCTCAGGATAGGCCATCAATATCAGAGAGGGTCCGATTACCGACCCCCGCACCGATCATCTGTTTTGAAGGGGCCACTGCACTCGTACAAGCGCTGCTTCCCCTTCATTATTGTCACTGCTCAGCAGGGCTTGTACGAGCGCTTCGGCCCCTTCAAAACAGCCGATGGGTGGGGGTGCCGGGAGTCGGATGTTCACCGATCAGATATTGATGTCCTATCCAGAGGATGGGCCATCAATTTCTTATGACTGGACAACCTTTTTAAGCTTGCAGAGTATTGCCTACAAGTGCATCTATGTTGTAGCGGAGAGCAGGACTAGCAATGTACTGGTTTTCAGCCTTCGGATGTAAATAAGAATGTTCTCATTCACTGACCACAAACTAATATCTTTAAAATGGTAATTGAAATTCATAGATTAAAAAGTTATAGAACTTTTTATTTCTGCAGTGATAATGCATTATTTACAAAAAAAATCTTTAAGATCTGTTAATGGATTACAGCACACACTTAATAGCATTTTCCTTTCCGGCCTTAGAACGTCCCCACTACAGCAGGCTGACATTTTTCCTGTGCTGATATCAACAAAATGTTCTACCTTTCTGCTTTGATGTGATATTTCGGGAGCATGTGATGCTTACAATAAGTTCTGAAGCATGACAGGAAATACCTAAGCACGAAATCATAAAAAAGAAAAAGTAGTAACTATAGAGCATGAATATGCTGATCCGCAGCAGGGAGTACAGATCCACACGATCAATTTCTTCCTTTTTTTACTTCTGCTGCATTCCAAAGGAATGAAGTGACAACATAATAACTATGAATGACAGCCCCATTATTACGACTTTAGGGAGGAAATAAAACACAAATTAATGTCAGTACAGATAACGACTGGGCACACAAATGAATCTTCTCATCTTTTACCAGGAACATAAATACCGGCTAAAACTAGCTAATAATTGCAGACATATCACAAGTGACAAAGCCATCTGCCAGGGCCACACTCGTTCTCGCAACATGAGAAAATTTGGTTGCAATCTTCTCAATTCCAATGTAGTTATTTTGCTGTCTGCCATTTTTACCGTGCTGACACAAATTACAATGCAGTGAGACAAGAACTCCCATTTGTTCCCCAGCAGCAGAGGTTGGAGAACACAGACCTAACTAACCAGTTATTATTCCCAAGGCAGCTGGACTCTAATAGACACAGTCCCTTACATAATAAAATAAATATATATATATATATATATATATATATATATATATATATACTAGCAATGCAATGCTGTGTTGTCCCTTGCTTTAGATGAAAAGATAAAATTAAAAATGCAATTATGAAGCCATTAAAGGGGCATTCCCATGTCGGGCATTTATGGCATAGCCACAGGATATGCCAGAAATGTCCGATAAGTGCGGGTCCCAGAGGTGGGGCCCACATCCCTCTCTAATACGGTGCCCCTTGAGCGTAGTCCTACCTTCTCCTGCTGTTTTTAGTCTCCAGCCACTAAGTTATGAGGTGGCCTTGAGTATGAAAACAGCAGGGTTTTTTATAATTATGCAAATGAGCCTTTCTTATGGACAACTGGGCATTTTTAATCTTATTTCCAACTGGGCGTGTATTGTGTTCGTTACATCTGGGTGTGTTTACTTGTTTTACTAGCTGGGCGTTGTGAATAGAAGTGTATGATGCTGACGAATCAGCATCATCCACTTCTCTTCGTTACCACCCAGCTTCTGGCAGTTCACAGACACACAGTGTGTCCTCGCGAGTCCGGCGCGATGAAGTTCCTGTGGGAGGAAGTGAGTGACGTCACAGCGTGATCTCGCGAGGACACGCTGTGTGTCTGTGAACTGCCAGAAGCTGGGTGGTAACGAAGAGAAGTGGATGATGCTGATTCGTCAGCATCATACACTTCCATTCACAACGCCCAGCTAGTAAAACAAGTAAACACACCCAGATGTAACGAACACAATACACGCCCAGTTGGAAATAAGATTAAAAACGCCCAGTTGTCCATAAGAAAGGCTCATTTGCATAAATATAAAAATGCTCATAACTTGGCCAAAAATGCTAGTTTTTGAAAAAGAAAAACGTTACTCTTATCTACATTGCAGCGCCGATCAGCTGCACTAGGAGATAGGGGTTTGAAAATCTGGTGACAGAGCCTCTTTAAACAACCTGGGAAGTGAGTGGGGAAATAAACAAAATCAGCTATTAGCGAAGAGGGGATGGGAGTATTCAGGGGCGTAGCTGAAGGCTCATGGGCCCCCTGATGCAAAGGTTCTTCTTGAGCCCCCCCCAAACTTCTCATGGCTGAGGGCCCACACCTTTCAGCTGCATCGCTGGGTCTCCTATGTGACCCAACGATGCAGCACCAGCAGCCAAGGGCGTCACTAAGGTCTTGAAACGCTAGGGGAAATAGCCCGAATACATATACCCCCCCAAAAAAAAATGTGCGTGTTTGTATAGGTGTATATGGGAGACCGCATATCTATAGCATTACAACCCTATAGCTATGGATAGGATTAGATACAGTGGCTCAGCAGACAGTATCACACATGATAGGATTAGATAGAAGGCCCAGTAGACAGTATCAAACACGATAGGATTAGATACAGTGGCTCAGCAGACAGTATTACATGATAGGATTAGGTACAGGATATAAGGCCCAGCAGACAGTATGACACGATAGGATTACATACAGTGGCTCAGCAGTCAGTATTACACATGATCGGATTAGATATAAGGCCCAGCAGACAGTATCACACATGATTGTATTAGATACAGTGGCTCAGCAGTCAGTATTAAACATGATAGGATTAGATATAAGGCCCAGCAGACAATATCACACATGATGGGATTAGATACAGTGGCTCAGCAGAGAGTATCAAACATTATAGGATTAGATACAGTGGCTTAGCAAACCATATCACACGTTATAAGATAAGATAAGATATAGGGCCCAGCTCGCTGACATTGCGGCTCCAGCGCTGGACCCAGGCAAGGTAAGAATAATAATTGTCTTGCTTTTTTACGTGTTACTAATTTTTTTTGTGTTTGTGTGTTTTTTGTTTTTTTACAGATTTGGTTATTGGACTACTTTGGATTTGAGGACTACTACGATAACAGCGGTTTTTTTATTCTCAATAAAATGGATAACGAGGGTTGTGTGGGATTTTTATTTCAATCAAATATTTTTTCTGTCTTTATATTTTTCTAAACTTTATTACTACCGCCTTAGTAATGGCTGCTGGCTGATTGACAACTTCCATTACTAAGGCGGGGCTTAATGTTAGACATGAAGAGGTTAACACTAACCCCCATTATCCACCGCCACCAGGAAGAGCCGGGTACGATCCAGTACCTGAGCATCTGTAGTGATGGTTGGGCACTGGCGTGGCTGCAGGCTGGTATTATTAGGATGGGAAAGCCCAAAACAGTGGCCCTTCCGACCGTGGTAATGCTGCCTGCTGCTTCTGTGTTGTATGTGGCTGGATATAAAATGGGGGAACCCCACATCGTTCCTTCCAATTATTTATTTATTTTAAAAAACATGACATGGGATCCCCCCAATTTTTCATAACCAGCCAGATACAACACAGCAGCAGAAGGCTAGCATTACCAGGGTGGAAAGGGCCACAATGTTTGGCCTTCCCAGCCTAATAATACCAGCCTGCGGCCGCCCCAATGCCCGACCATTACTACAGAGGGTCGGGTACTGGATCGTACCCGGCACTTCACGGCACCCCTGGTGGCGGTGGATACCAGGGTAATAATGGGGGTTAGTGTTAGCTGGTGCAGAGGCTAAGCCCCGCCTTAGTAATGGACGCGGTCAATCAGCCAGCAGCTATTAATAAGGCAGAAGTAATAAAGTTTCAAAAAATACAGACATAGAAAAAATAGGTGTATTGAAATAAAAATAAAAAAACACACAACCGTCATTAACCATTTTATTAATAAAAAAATAATCCGTCATCGAAGTAGTCCTCGAATTCTACGTAGTCCAAAGACCGAACCTGAAAAAAACCACAAATACAAAAAAATAAAAAACATTAGTAAGGACCTGTTCACATCACCGCTGCCCTTCCTTCTGAGGTTTCCGTCGGGTAACCCCTCAAAGGAAAAGCAAACAAACCTCAGCTTCCGTTTCCCTCACCATTTATTGGTTCCGTTGTTTTGACGGCTGCGCTATTGGTTGCATCAAGAACAACGGAACCATGTCACAACAGTGACAAATAGAAACCTTTAGCAAAGTGGAGATCAATGGCGAGCAAAACGGAAGCGGAGGTTTCAATTTGCCGTTCTGTTGACGGGCTACCCGACAGAAACCTCCGACGGAACACCTCAACGGAAGGGCAACGCTGATGTGAACACAGCCTAACACATATGGTAGGACCCAAGTGCATGTGTGATACTGTTTGTTGGACCATGTATCTATGCCTAAGGTAGGCTTAGATACAGGGTCCAGCAGACAGTAATCTTATACAGTATAAGATTACTGTCTGCTGGGGCCCTGTATCTAAGCCTGCCACATGGGGTTGTCCAGGGGTTGTCCAGTCTCTAAACATTGATGGCCTATCCTCAGGATAGGCCAACAATAGCGGATAGGTCGAGGTCCGACTCCCGGGACCCCCGCCTATCAGCAGTTTTAAAGGAGGTGCAGTGCTCGTACAAGCTCTGCTTCCCCTTCATTTTCCTTACTTGCTCACACTGTGAATCGCTGACACGTCCGTGTCGGCGATTCAGTGTGAGAAAGTGACCGGAATGAAGGGGAAGTAGCGCTCGTACGAGCTCTGCGCCCCCTTAAAAATAGCTGATTGGCGGGGGTCCTGGGAGTCAGACACCGACCTATCAGCTCCAGCAGAGTGGTATTGAACTTACCCTCCCTTCGGCCGCAGCGGAGCTCCTGACTCCATCCAGGGTCGGGATGTTGTGTGCAGCGCATAGCGCTGTGACGTCATGCGCTGCGCAAAGCGTTGTGATGTCAGGACTTCCGCTGCGCTCCGAAACAAGGAAGGTAAGTACTGTCAGTTACTATAGTAACAGGAGCCCGTGTAGTTTATTACATAGGCCCCAGTTACTATAGTAACTTTTCATTGATGTTGTGCGGGGGGCCGTGGGCCCCCTGGCTTCAGGGCCCGGTCTCAATTGCGACCCCTATAGTTACGCCACTGGGAGTATTGCTATGGCTCACACTGAAAACAGATAGTTTCGTTCTGACACTCAATGGGGGGGAGCTAACCGATAAGGAGAGCAGAAGGAAAAGGAACAATTGCAGACTGGACATAACGCAACTGTGTATTAGCTGAGCTGTGACAGAGGGGGGGCTGTCTAATTTAATTAACTAAGTCAAGCAGCCAGACCCTTCATCACATCACTGACACACAGAGGGAGGGGGGGGCTCCCTGCATTCTGAGGATGTGTCGGGTAGGGGGGGAGGCTCCCTGCATCCTGAGGATGTGTCGGCATGTCACAGCTAAGGAGAGAAACGCCACTTTCGGGACCACATCACAGGGCAGAGAAATCTGGTCATCCTTGAAGTTTCAAAAGTATATTAGTAAGTATCTCCATTACACATTTCCTAACACTACCTTTAAGCCCACTGGAGACGGCTTGGTTTGCCATTAGGCAAAACCAGCCAGGATGTTATGAGAAATTGAAAAAATAAAGAGGGGTGGGGGTCCTTTTTAATTTAAACAAAGTAAAAAACAAAACCACAATAATATACATCATGCAACCAGTACACAGATGGACAAACTAGTGTCCAAAGCCAACTTCTTGAATCAACATTTATTCCCATGATTTTTACATTCTTCTTAAAGGGAACCTGTCACCATCACTTCACCTATTAAACCAGCAATGCCTGGTGGAAGTGGGTAAAAAACTGTAATGATGGGGTAGGGAGACAGACAGGTGAGCCCTAATCTACCCGCCACTCAGTCCCTGCCTACTTGCAACGACCCGCCCTAGGCGACGGGGTACAACTGGGCGACGGTCCCTACACTCAATAGGTGCACGACAAACAGACAAGCGTACAAAGAAGCCAGGGAAATGGGGAAGTTGCCCACGGGAACACCTTGAGCAACAAGCGAGGTGAACGAGCCAGTCAAACCAGGAGATGAGCGAGGTACAAAATGCAGAGCAGAAGAGTGGTCAGTAAAGCCAAGGTCAAACAAGCAGAGGGTCAGTAATTCAAGAAGCTGCAGCAGGGCCAGGAAACCAGCAGAGAAGAATCACAAGCAAAGGAGGAACAGGAAAGGCAGGTATAAATAGACAGAGGGTGGGAGCTAGCTCCGTCTGGCCAGGCTGTGATAGGCTCTCCCACTCCTAAGCCTGCCATCCTGAGTGGTGGAAGATGGAGTCAGTCTCACAGATATAGAAGCAGGTGCAGACTGATTACCTATGGGCGTTGACACAGAAGCTATGTCTGGCAGATCCTTTACAAAAACACAAACATTTTTATGTAACCTATAATTATCTTCTAAGTAGCTCTGTACCTTAAGTATTCAATTTTTTAGTGTTCCTGTGCCGTATGCGAATAAGCATAAGAGAGTCATATCTTCGTTTGAAAAGTCATATCTTCATTCCTCAAGGCTTTTCGAGTTAACCCTGACTCCTTACTTTTGAATGAAAGCTCCTCGCCTCCTCCAACACACACGAAATCCCGCACTTGTGCATCGATGTCCTGTTCTGGTGCGTGTGCACAACGGGACACCATAGCGGCGCATGCGCAGTAACTAGATTTGAGGCCTGGATGAAGCAGTGAAGGGTATCGGACCATACTTGAGGGGCATATGTGCACTCTCAGACAAGATTTTGGCATTCAGGGCAGGCCAGTTTTTGGTGGTGGACGGGCATATGTAGAGCAACAAACGATACTGCCGGATTAGTACCAAAAAGGCGCGAAATGTTTGCAGACTGTTATTTAAGGTCAGAGGTGTTTAGGAAGAGGGGGATAACAGCAATGAACTTTTGACAGTGGCGGGCAAAGTGGGGTGAGTAGAGTTCAATATGTGAAATGCTGGTGACAGGTTCCCTTTAATATAAAATGAAACAGATATAAACTACTGCAGGAATTTTAATGTTATGAATCGCAGTGAATATGGAAAAAATGTTCGAAAAATATCAATCCTCTTCCATGTTTTAGTACAAACAGCCATGAATAAGATTCTAGCTATGTTTTTTTCTCACTGACCGGCATCACAGTCTTGGCTTCATGTAATTCGATCTTACCAGCAGTATATCAGCTTAACAAACCTCTTTAGGTAAGCAAGAAATGTGACTGTTCGTGTGCAAACTCATTACAATACTTAAATCATTTACTTATTTCAAATGACTGCAGATAAGTGGCCCGTGTAATAGTCATTTAAAGTCATAGATGTAAAATCAATTCACAATTTCAATACATTGTGCTGAAGCACATCACATAACTTAGTTTACAGACTGAAAAGTGGAACAAGATAGACAAGTATTTTTTATGCAGGTAAAAAATATAGATTGATACTACCTACCATGACAAACTGTAGTTTGTCACAAATATAATATTCATAACTATAACTGGTATCGTGAAAGTCACCAATTAATACATTTTCACCAAATCTTGCAGCCTATATATTGTAACTTTTTACCAATATCCAAAATAAAAATCTTATCGTATTACGGACATACAGTAAATATGTGGCTGACAAGCGAAAGATATCAGGGGTTGCACATGCATACGGTTTTATTATTGAATTTAATGTATTACAGTTTGCAGTAAAATCCTAAGCTCCCTCTAGTGGTGGCTGCAGGTAGTCAGCATGTTACTTTTAAAGGCCATGTACACATTCACAACCAGGTTTTGTATCCAAAGTTTTTTGGAGTTTTTGCTCCAAAGCACAAAGTACAAAATAAGGAACTTTGCAAACAGTTCTTTAATTAGGATCTCCTATTATTTAGTGTCTACAGCTCCTATGCAGACTGCAAGCAAATCCTGAATAGTTTAATCCAGCTGTCATACATCTTCCACCTCTCCCTTACTTTTTGCTTAACTACCATGTTAGTAATAAGTAGGAAACAGATGCCAGGGACTATTTTGCAGGATCATAAAACACAGTATTTTTTGGTAATATTTTACCATGAAGACAAATAGATGTAGACACAAAAAGTTTAATTCACAGAAGCAAAAACATCCCCAATTTCAAAGTAAAATAAATAATCACTAAACAAAACCTACCAAAATATCTCTCACACCCTAGTGTTGCCTTGCCTGATCAGAGCACCCACCCCAAAAGGGGAAACCCCAACCTTCGTTGGCTCAAAGTCTCGAGGAAAGACAGCAACTTCTGGAAAAAAGGAATTGGGCGTGGCAGTAGGTGAAGTGTTAATCGTGAACCAAGGGGCACATACAGAGAAAGAAAACAAATGGAAACATGGACATCACCTATTTTTTTGGATTAGTTAAAACCAGAAAGTCCACATACCTCGTCAGGCAATATTGAGTTTATTGGCACCACCATAGATTTCTCTCTATATAGCAGCCGATTCGTCTGATAAAATGACATTCACGTTACCGGCAAGCAGTGTGTGGTTTGGCAAAGACGACAACATGAGGGAATTATACCAAATGATTTACATCAGCATTAGTCATCAGTTGTAATTTATTTTGGTGATGCATATTTTATCGATATGTCTTTTTCATCAGTTTCATTTACATTTTGTTTTATGAAAGACATAGTAAAATGGGTGTAAATCTAAGGCTTTAGATGATATTAGTTATCATTTACCTCAGTCATCTTATTTACTTCAATGTGGAAAGCAGTGAAATACATCATCCCACTAATCAATGATAAATATTTTTTTCTTAAAGTAGATAGGACCACAACTAGAAAAACGTGTATGATAGTTGACAAAAATCGTCATCCATTATGTCAGTTTTTTCATCAGTTTATCAGTTGCAAACATAAATGAGAAAAAAAGAATAGCACAGGAAGACTAAATGGAGTAAGGAACCAGACACTGAACATATCTTGTATACTATACACTACAGGTGTGAAGTTTGGCTACGTACTCTTCCATCATTGGACCCTTTATTGGTACACGTGAGCCGCAGAGACTACCAATATGTGCTGAATTTACCATACCAGCAGACCCTATCATTTCTTAATAGAGAGGGCATAGACATAATAAATAATCGTCCAGTAGTAACAGTCAATATATAACCACAATCGTTACATCCACGGCACCATATTACAACTGGTACCTGCTGGTTGAAATTTGCTCCATTGGTTAAAACAAATATAGGTGAATAATACTATTACTTAAAGGGGTTTTCCCATAAATGTCAGATAGATGCCGGTCCCACCTGTGGGACCCGCACCTATCTCCAGAATGGGGTCCCCTAAACCCTGTTCTGCTGCTCTGTGCTCTCGCAGCCTCCCGGCCACTTCCTGGTTATATAGTCGGGAGTTGCGAAAACAGCATTGCTCGCTGAGCTACGCAGTTTCTGTAACTCCCATAGTAGTGATGGCAGTTCCGGAAGCAGAATAGCTTGCAAACTACACCATTTCCGTAACTACCATTCAGTTCTATGGGAGTTACGGAAACAGCATAGCTCAGCGAGCTACGCTGTTTTTGTAACTCACGACCATATAACATTTTTTATGGTTGGAATTCACCTGGTTCAGCCACAACACAGAGCGGCTCAACAGAGTTTAGGGGGCCCCGTTCTGGAGATAGGTGCGTGTCCCAAAAGTGGGACCCGCATCTGACATTTATGACGTATCCCGCGGATATCAAGAGAAAAATAATTTTTGAAGCAGCACAAATACCGAATCTGGTGCGGTGCACGCGGTCAGGCCAGGCAAACCCACTCCGGCATGTTGTAAATTCCAAAAGAAATAGTAAGACAACAGCACACGTCTCCAAATATTCAAAGTGTTTTTTATTGTCAAGACATCCACAATCGACAGGCAACGTTTCGACCCATAGTGAGTGAGACAAAGACCCCTCACTCACTATGGGTCGAAACGTTGCCTGTCGATTGTGGATGTCTTGACAATAAAAACCACTTTGAAGATTTGGAGACGTGTGCTGTCGTCTTACTATTTCTTTTGGTATCCCGTGGATATGTCAAAGGTTTCTCATAGGAAGATGCCTTTGAAACTATTGGCCAAAAACATACAAACAATAGTGATACAAATATATGCTCTTAAATTGTCATCCCAGCGTCTTCAAAGTATGGTGACGGGGACGAAAAACAAACCCTGAATGCTGGTTGGATCATGAACATGTATGCGTAGATTTAGAGAGCTCTAACTAATGATATAACCATAATAGATGATACCTGTGGATTCATAGGTCAATAAGCCTGTCCAGCTTTGCAGCTTCTATATACCTAATTCTATGACACTGGCGGGAGCAGTTGTGGATCACCGGGGAGCGAAAACTTTGTAATGTTTATTTTTAGGTGTATTTCTTCTCTAAAGCAATATTCTATGAATGTTAAACAACGTGCAGACCATGTTTAGGACCTACAACCGTATACTGTAATGGGCAATAAAATGTTGCACTTCATTGTTTTAATACTAGTATTTCATTAGTAATCATTAAAAAAAAGAGTGAATAATTGGACTGAGCGAGGCACCAAATCGTAAAAATGCCCTAGGGATGTGCTGCAACAATGCCATACTGCAGCTGGCAGGCACATTCAGTGCCATCTTCCAAATAGAGTTGCCTCAGCTGTAAATATGGAGCTAGCTCCCACATGAGAGCAGTCGAACCACAGCTGTTCCTATAACATTGCTTAGTAAATAGCGAAATATTCTAAAATACATTTTAAATCCCATCAAGAGATCTTCGACATATAGATCTATATTTGCAGACTATCATTTCATCTAAGCCTACAGAACTTTACTTTCTAGAAGGATTTTTATTTTATTTTTTTTAAACAATGAGCCTACTGGCAATAGACGTGTATAAATAAGTTATTACTTTTATTATACAGATGAATCCAAATCTGTCCAATTATTGTTCTCATTTGTTACAGGTCGTATGCTCAGCTTTAAAGGGAGAAAGATTAATATCCAGCATTACTCCACTGTTCCACGGATTGTGTGCTTTTGCAATCTACAATTTTGGATGTACTTTTAACCACCTATTAACTTATCAGGGTCACAGCCGCAGATGTGTTTACATGCACTAGTCGTTGCTTATTACAATGTTTTCTCCAATTTAATAACCTATGCTACTGAAAACGCCAGTCTTTGCATCCCCTTCCCCCAAAAATGGGGTTGCAAACTAAAATTTTGAATATGGAATTTTTCAATGGTTGAATTACATAAAGACAAAAAAATATATATTTTCCTGCAGTTTAGATGGATGGGAAAAAAATCTAAAATTGACTGCACTGAAAATAGATTTTTGTTAATTTTATCTAACTGCCACTAATGACCGTACATGTTACAGGGAAAGCTGTGGTCACAGATGCTACCATGCTCAGTTTTCATGGGAAACCCATAACCAAGATTGATCATGGCAGAGAATACTATTTTTGTATTTCAATATATCTTACCCATCTTCACCCAGAATCCAAACCCCTAGTATCGCATACCATCATTATCATTTCTAGCATATAGAATAATACTGAATAGCAGATAAACACCACACTGGCTTAGGTTGCGAATATAAGGCTGGGTTCACACGACCATGTTACGTCCGTAATGGACGGAACGTATTTCGGCCGGAAGACCCGGACCGAACACAGTGCAGAGAGCCGGGCTCCTAGCATCATAGTTATGTACGACGCTAGGAGTCCCTGCCTCGCTGCCGGACAACTGTCCCGTACTGTAATCATGTTTTCAGTACAGGACAGTAGTTCCACGGAGTAGCAGGGACTCCTAGCATTGTACATAACTATGATGCTAGGAGCCCGGCTCCCTGCAGTGTGTTCGGTCCGGGACTTCCGGCCGAAATGCGTTCCATCCATAACGGACGTAACATGGTCGTGTGAACCCAGCCTTATAAATGACCACCTCTTTTTCTTGTTTGTCATGGCAAATGCTTTGTATGCCTCAAAAAGTAGAAAAATAAGTAAAATTCAATAAAAGACACTGGGGGGGAAAAGGCATATTTCCTGCAGCTAAATGTGTCATCAGAATATTAATAGACACAAAATGTACTTTTGCCACCATCGGCAGAATACATTACGTGGGATCTAACTGGAAAATATTCCTGTTAAAAGAAAAAAGTTCATTTCCTGCAAACCATGAAGCAGATTTAATTCCTACCATATTAAATGCGAGTTGCAAGTATGAGGAATTGTCCGAGGTTTAGGCTCATTTCAGACTTCACGTCCGTAACAGCTCCATTTTATTAGCATCTGTATTACGGCATCAAGACCCCCTCTACTGAAGTAATCGGACGGTAAATCCTCTCTCCTTATTCTTTTGGATCTCTCTGCAGCCTTTGACACTGTAGACCACAAACTCCTACTTAACATGCTCCACTCTATTGGCCTCCAGGACGCGGCTCTCTCTTGGTTTTCCTCCTATCTCTCTGACCGCTCGTTCAGTGTGTCATTTGCTGGTTCCACTTCTTCTCCTTTTCCCCTTGCTATCGGGGTTCCTCAGGGATCAGTCCTAGGTCCGCTGCTCTTTTCTCTCTACACAGCTCCTATTGGACAAACCATCAGCAGATTTGGCTTCCAGTACCATCTCTACGCTGATGACACCCAATTATATACCTCTTCCCGTGACATCACCCCTGCTCTAATACAGAACACCAGTGATTGTCTGTCCGCTGTCTCTAACATCATGTCCTCTCTCTATCTGAAACTGAATCTTTCTAAAACGGAGCTCCTTGTGTTCCCACCATCTACTAACCTCCCTAAACCTGATGTCTCCATCTCTGTGTGTGGCACTACCATAACTCCTAAGCAGCACGCCCGCTGTCTCTGGGTTATTTTTGACTCAGATCTTTCCTTTACTCCTCACATACAATCACTTTCACGCTCCTGTCATTTTCACCTCAAAAACATCTCCAGAATCCGCTCTTTTCTTACGGAGGAAACCGCCAAAACTCTCATTGTTGCTCTGATTCACTCTCGTCTTGACTACTGTAACTCATTACTAGTCGGTCTTCCCCTCACTAAACTCTCCCCTCTCCAATCTATCCTCAATGCAGCAGCCAGGCTCATCTTTATGACCAACCGCTACACCAATGCCTCTAATCTGTGCCAGTCACTGCACTGGTTGCCCATCCCCTTCCGAATAAAATTCAAACTTATTACTCTCACCCACAAAGCTCTCCACAGTGCTGCACCTCCTTACATCTCCTCCCTCATCTCTGTCTACTGCCCTGCTCGGGCTCTACGTTCTGCCAACGACCTTAGATTAAAATCCTCCATAATCCGAACCTCCCACTCCCGTCTCCAAGATTTCTCTCGTTCTGCACCCGTCCTCTGGAATGCGCTACCCCAGACAATCCGATTAATTCCCAATATCCACAGTTTTAAACGTGCCCTGAAAACACATCTATTTAGACAGGCCTATAACATTCCCTAATCTGACTCCTTTCCATGGCCCTCCTTTTAGATTAGTCATCAGAATAAGATTCCCTCACACTCCTTCTCTTCATGTCCGTCATACACGGATACTGGCTGGTGACCGGCTCATGCAGCTTTATGTTACCACCGCATGTGTATAAAAATGGCCGGACCATTGTACAGAACAAACACTGTTACACTTTGTGTCTCCCTTATGTCCTCATAGATTGTAAGCTCTTGCGAGCAGGGTCCTCCCTCCCCAGGTTTGAATTGTAAATGAACTTTGTTACTATGTAATGTCTGATATTGTTTGTTTCATGTCCCCTCTAAATTGTAAAGTGCTGCGTAATATGTTGCCGCTATATAAATAAAGATTATTATTATTATAGGATTCTATAGAGACTTAAAGGAAGTCTTTCAGCAGTTTTGAGGCCACAAAACTGCTGACAGTGCAATATATAGGAGGGGGTGGGCAGTGTAAAGATACAGGTTGTCTCGGTTATGCAAGATGCGTAAACAATGTTTAATTCCCTTGGCACCACGGTCACAAGAGCCACTGAGGCGGGCCCCTGACGTACAAGGGCTCCTGGCTTTTTAGAGAATGCTACCAGACCCTCCCCACTGGTCTGAGTGATGGCTATAGCGGTCTCTTAATTGGATGCTAGAGCCGCCACTCAGACAAAGGGTGGCACTTATGACTGCGGCGCCGCGGATAATTAAACGTCGATTTCTTGGTCATGCCCTACCCCTGACCTATAAAGCTCTGTCAGCAGTTTTGAGGCCTCAAAACTGCTAACTGGATTATTTTAAGTTCAGTACAGTACAACCACAGGAGGCCTAGGTATTATGACCCTAAAATGAACGCTAAAATGCGCGTGCCTCACGACCATCAGGAACTGGTCTTACTGTAATTCTTAAAAAAAAATGGTCTAAACTTTAAGCATCATTTTTTTGATCTGCTAACCAGTAGAATATGTATTTTACACTATCCAGTACTGTTGTTGTGGCATTTTTGGATAAAGTAAAGTTTTATGCCTTTCTTGGATACCAGTCTATGCATAACAATGTACTAGTAAGCGTAGCTGACAAAGGAAAGGCAGAAAAAAAAAATAGCTGTAAACTGCATTAGACCGAGCAATCAATGTGTATTGGATTTTTCACTCCAGGCTAGTGTTTCTGACAAGAGAGTCCATCAGTCCCCGCATTTCCACTTCTACCATAATAAACAAGGTCAAAATTACACACTGAAACGTATTAATACCAAATGTAAGCGTCTGGTGTGTCAACAGATGTCATGCACAACATCAGATGGGACTTGGAGTATCATCAGTCTCTGACAGTTTAGCCTTTGATGTACACACAAGGCAATGCTTTAAAACACTGTCCGTGAACTTGTCTTTAACAACATGATCAAATGTAGGCAAAACCTGTTACTTATTTTCATGCAGAGAATACATCAATCATCCACAATAGCAACTACAGTCTTTCTATACTCAGTACATAAACCGGTCATTCAGTAAAAACAGATTGTTAAAAAGGAGGAAGGAGAACCCTCCATTATACTCCACTTAGATGTCATGTTCTGCTACTACAACCCAAACCTGTGTTTCTTATATTTCAGTAACAAGTATTACGAGAGGTTTCTAGCTTATCTGTAGTCTTGAAAAATAACGTAAACGTATAATAAAAAAAATTCTTTAAAAAAAAATTGTGAATGGAGCTTTTTTTTCCACCCAAACACGCGACATTATTCTTCCCCAAGCAGTTGTTAACAAGCAGAAAATCAAAAAGGCAGTAACAAACTATAGTACAAGACTATAAAAAAAAAACAAAAAAAAAAACAAAAACAATGCAGCAGACTTCTAATCATTTCTAGCAAGCCCTGAGACAAAAACGTTAACATTTTTAACAAGAATCGGTCTAAAACCAACTAAAACACAGGTCAAATTACTCTTGATCCCACCAGCATGCTGGTATTTTTTTTTTTTACTATTGGAAAGCGGTTTGTTATTTTAGATGGATTGTGTCCGATCAATGGAATGAGAGATAGTAATGAGAGAATTCATAACCAGCATTTTGAATGGGTCTACATTTTCCTAACTATTGAGAAGATTCCAATTATATTCAATAGTTTCAGTACCATAGGAAGAATGAGCATACATAAAATGTAAATATTCTTTTTTTTATATATATATATATATATATATATATATATATATATATATATATATATATATATATAGCCTCGCATGCTCTCTGTGGGTTGATTGATATTTCTTCTGGATGTTTTGGTATTTTAGGAGGTAAATTCGTTTTTTATTTTAAAACATCATACGCGTTTTCATAAAAGTGCTGAATGCGCCATCCACCCTAAGCATTGTGGCCGACCTAAAGTCATAGCTGATCATAGTTTATGGAGAGTAAACAAAAAGCAGCAAAGAGAAGAGAGAGAATAAATAGCCGGTAAGTCCTAGAGGTAGTACATTTATTTGCACAGTTCAATTGGAAAAAGAGATGCTGCACAAACACCATTCATATACAAACTGCACAGTATTCACAAAGTGTGAATGAGACGTTCTAAAATTGTATTTATATCTAACACCCACATAGTGTAAATATTGCTAGAGACAAAATGGAAACATTTACTTAGTTATAAATAAATGTTATATTAGTACCTATGTGTATAAACAAATATGTTCTTCAGGTCCTTTATATTATAAACAGTCCTACAAAACTTGTTGTGTGAGCACAATCCGCCACGTTCCAGTCTTCCCTTATCCAGCACCCATTGGAGGCAGCACATATGACACTATGTTTCCAGAGGGAATGTGCAGTGAGAAAACACTTTCAATGTATAGGTTAGAAAGTGCTATCCCTACGAAAATCTAATATAGCTATACATTTACTAATGTTCCTGATCATTTTAAAACAGTAAAGCACTTGTGAATGAGTGATGGATGAAAAATTGAAAATTCTACAGCTGTATTTTCCAACCTACCCATGCCAAACAATTTTATTTTTTTAGGGTATGTACACACGGAACAGATTAGCTGTAAATTTTACGCAAGGGATTTCATTGTGAAAAATCTGCAGCAAATTACAGTAGCACCAAAGAGAATGAAATTTCAATGAATCTAATCCACATGCTGCGGAAAAAACCCTGCAGAAAAGAAGTGCTGAAATTGACTTGTGATGCGGATTCTCAATTTGCAGCATGTCAATTACTCTTGCAAAAACGCTGCAGAATTTCCACATAGAATATCTGGTTGAAGAGTCCACAGTGTTTACGTACCCTAAAATAACCTATGTACTAGGAGATGGAAATACAGACTGGAGAGTAGCATACGATGTATAGTACAATAATATAGTATCATTTTTGGGCACTAACATTTCTTTGATCAGTTTGCAACAGTTTCAAATCGAATGAGTCACCTGACGCATAGAACAATGAACATTGGTCAGGAACAGCTGTTTTCTGATAATACCAAGTTAAGGGCTTGTCCACTTTTAATTTGTTTTATAAATTTATTAGAAATCTGATCATACAGATATCTAATATATACGTATTTCAAATTTGGATGACATCCCTTTCTTATATCGGTGCAGTTGCCTTTGTCTAAAAAAAAATAAAAAATATTTTCAAAAAATGGTATAGCCCACAGATTAGTCCATAGTAATGCACCCATAGGATAACGGAATAGACTAAAAATGGCGTCAGTCATGTGACCCCTGGCATTCAGGTAACTGTCCAGGTATAGAACAGGTGAATAATAGGATATTGAGGAGCAGAAGTTATAAAGTATTTCTACCTCCAGCAACATCTCATCATGTCTGTCAGTGTGTGAGGAGCAGCTCTTACATTCTTCTGTCCCCTTCGTGTGTTGTGTGTGAATTTTTTGTTTCTTCTACTTAACTAAGCTGTTTCTAACTGAATGTTAGGGGTGACATGATGTTTGTAGGTGTGTGTGTGTGTGGGGGGGGGGGGGGTCACAAGACGGACGCCATGTTTAGTCATATACAGTTAGCCTGTGGATACATTACATAGGACTAATCTGTGAGCTACATACATACTATGACAGGGGCCTCAAGAACTACAAGAAATGTATGAGTAGAATTTCATAGAAAACTTTATGACTTCCTATTCTTCAAATAAATGAATTAATTAATTTAAAAAAACCTGGACAACCCATTTAAACCCAAGTAGACAGTTGAGCTTTGTTTAGAACGGTGTGTCCAGATCATTTTATATTCTCTTACAGGGTCTTGATGTCTGTTGGTTCTTCCCGTCATGGATTTATTATGCAGTCACCATTTTTGTTAAGATTTGCTTTTATCTATGTCACATTTCACAAGCAAAGATCTCATTTCTATAGGGAATACAAACCCGTGTTAAGTCAAGTGTGCAATGTTTGGTAGAACAAGAGTTCTTGTCTATGGATTATTTCAGCAGGGGCTTCATATAATCCATGGATTAATAGAAATGGTGTACTTTATGTTGGCAGCATTGGAGATCTGTGTTACAAGTGATTCGAATCCATCCAGCACCTGACATTGTGACAAGTACAATGCTTATTTGGTCTAATATTGCTCTCCCCTGTGTAACACCCTGCAGCAGGTATTGCTAACAAAGCCCAGTCTTAAGAAACTGCACAATAACTGCACCACTTTAATCTACCCACTGATGTCTGCAGTGCTTTACAATCCAGACTATACAAAACTAACTAAAGCCCGACACACTAATGACTCCAAAACAGACAGCTAATAAACCCTCGTGTCTCTGTCCGATGCAAAAAATGTATTATGGATGAAAACAAAAAAAAAAGCTGCAAAACATCCAATTATCTGGAGCAGAAAGCAGACCTTTGGGCTGTGACAACGGTGACCTTCTAAAGTTTTGCTCAATGGCTGGATACAATTATAGTGGCACATAATCCATTCTATTGGACTCACATCCCATTAAAGCCTTTCATAATATTATGTATTTAATGCAAGATGTAACTTGACATATGCCATACAATCCACACGATACACACTGCGGAACACATAAGAATATTAATGATTATCAAGGACAAAGCCTTTACATTCTGACCAACAATCATACTGAAGACTGTATCAAGTTTTTATCATGCAAAATGGGAGGAGATAGACTCACCCTGGAAAAGACGATTTTCAACTTATTGTCATTGATTATAAAGAAGTGCTGGACGAAAAGCCTGAATACTCACATGCTCCTAAGAATTGTATTTTCTGCCCTTTCTTCTTGCCCATTTCCTTACACTTCTTAATGCCCTCAGAAAGGCTGTGATAAAGTGCAATAAGATTTTGACTTTAACTTCGCATTATTCAGCAGCATAAGCTTCTTTGACATTTTTTTCCTTCTAGCCTACAAGTCATTTCAGGTCGGCATCAGCAATTTGTTCCTTTAGGAAATATGCTAGTGCTAATACTAAGAGCCAATATGGAGAATGGAGAGAGTTACATGGTGTACACATATATATTGTATATATGTGTACTGCCTCTCAATTGATCAGGCCCCATGCACACACCCGTAATTACGGACCCATTCATTTCTATGGCCAAAGGACACCTTCCCGTATACTTACGGGAAGGTGTCCGTGCCGTAAACTTTCCGAAAAAATTTCCTTTTTTTATGTCCTATTTTTTTATTTTATAGACCGTGTACCATACTTTATAACAGGAGCACGGCCCGTAAATGCAGACGGCTGTCGTAATTACGGGCACGGTCATGTGCATGGTGCCTTAAAGATAAATGTGACAAAAAAAAACAAAAAAACAGTAATGGGCACACTTCCACTTATTAGGCGGAACTTGTGGTTTCTGTGTTCTTAGTAAACTACAAGTCCCATTGTGCACTGCTTTCCTACTACTGCCATGTGTCTCCGCCCCTCCCCCTTCCACCCGATTACATCCCACTGATTACATAGTGTAATCCTTGTGCTCCCCTGCAGTGTCTCGAACCCCACGCCCCTTCAGCTCTTGTAAACCACACGTTACAATGCGCATGCCCCGGGATCTCAAGCAAGATGAGATGCTGTTGAAGGGTACTGACTTACTACTGCCAGCGCCAGCCCCCAATGGTCACATGTAGGTGGAGAACGCTATGAGTCACGTGGGCATATGTCGGCGCGTCATCATTATGACACAAACTACAGAACTTCTGGGGTCAGTGGTGGCTTATGAAAATTAGTGAAATGGTGACAGACTGACTATACAGGTATATAGGCTAGTGGGGGTCAATTTCTAGTTTAAATCAAATAGGCAATGATTTATTTATTTTTGTGCCCGGATTATCTCTATAAACATTCCCAATACATATTGAAAGATTTGTAATTAGTTAAAATTGATCACATGCAATGGTTTAATACCATATACTAAAACATTATCATAACAATTATTGTTCAAGCGTTACAAATAACACATAACCCCCTCGTAATGCAAATGTTTTCAAATATCTAAAATTCCAAAGATTCCAAGTCGTTTGCACATTTTAGTGAATGTGACTCATGACTTTTCTATAAAGCAGTAGAATTTCAAGTTATCTAGGAAAACATTGCTTAAAGAGGTTTCCCAGTAACAGCGCCATTCATATCCATGGTATTATAAATCATACTCAAGAGCATAATAAATAAATATCATAATAAACAAACATTACCCATTCAAACCCAATGTAATAATAAAGACACAAGTCAATAATTAGGTGGATAAAAAGCTTGGACATGGCCTTCTTGAGACTGTCTGTAGACGTAGTGGTAGGGTGCCATGTAGGCCCAGAACTATGCCAAAAGAAAATGCACATGGCTAAACTTGGATTACCATAGTTTTGCAAAGTGGCTTTTAACCATGCTCCTTCTAGAGGTAAAATACAACACGTTTCACCTGTACAAGCCATACAACATAAAAAGGTTTGGCAAAAAAGTGTTGATTTTTTTTTAGTAAAACCCCCGGTAATTCGGTAATGGACGCATGCCACACTATCGCAACATGTATGAGCACCCTTATTAATAATAACAAATACCAGTGATTAAAATCCCCATAAACAAACAAAACCATGACATTGTCCAATCACAAAGTGAGCAGTTTACCTCTCCTAATAAAGATGCCATGACATCAATACAAATGCATATATAGATAGCACAGGTAGAATGGATTAACAAGTTCAGGGAGAACGTGCCACAAATGTATCCAAATCAGGTCACGTGGGCTCAACTAGAACCCAATAACTGGGAAGAGGACAGACTTTTTCCCAGTAACAGAAAATTAGTCATCAAATTTATTAGGACAAAAGAAGAAATACCCCTTAAATGATATACCTCTAGGTAGATTCCTCCATGGGTTGTGTCTGGTATCGCAATTAAGCTCCATTCAATTGCATGCGAAACCAGACACAGTACCATGTTCCGGAGTGGCACTATTTCTGTTGGGGAAATAAAACAAACCCATTTAATCGGATGTGAAACCTTTAAGAGTTCATGGTTACTTTAATTCATAATCAGCATTCGACAGAAACCTAAAAATGTGGGCAAACTGCAGAATGATGTGGTCAAGCACGCGAACAATTGCAGTTAACAAGTAAAGCATGTTTGTGCTTCAAAAATTAACATACAGTGACTGTAAAATATTGTATGATCTACACGATATACTTTACTGCTGAAAGTCAATTGAAAATATCGATAAAATTCTTAGACTTACGCGAGTTAAACTGTAAGTAAAAAACATGGTTTGATAATTCCCAGATGCCACAACTGCCATGTTTTACATCTGCCAATTAACAAGAGAAAATATAGAAGTCATTTCAAGAGTTTTCTGAAACAATTTGTTGGGCTTCAGGGAGAATGGGAATGTTACTCTGCTCCCATGGCTTCCACAATTGCGGAGTAATCATTTGTGCTTGTTGTAGGCTGCTTTCCTCTTTTTATTATATAATATACAGCACTGTGTAAAAGTTTTAGGCAGTTGCAGAAAAATGGTGCAAAGTAAGAATGCTTTCAAAAATTGTAT
Source organism: Rhinoderma darwinii (assembly GCF_050947455.1). Lineage (NCBI taxonomy): Eukaryota > Metazoa > Chordata > Amphibia > Anura > Rhinodermatidae > Rhinoderma > Rhinoderma darwinii. The sequence continues at coordinate 153,842,685 of NC_134689.1, forward strand.
TTTGTTAATTGATAAAAAAACAACTAAGTGAATGAACAGAAGAGAAATCTAACAATCAATATTTGGTGTGACTACCATTTGCCTTCAAACCAGCATCAATTCTTAAAGGTACATTTGCACAAAGTCATGGATGTTGTAGGATTATAGTTAGGTGTATGATTAACCAATTATAGCAAACAGGTGATAACGAACATCATTTTCATATGTAGGTTGAAACATAGTCATTAACTGTAACAGAAACAGCTGTGTAGGAGCTGTCACCAGATTCTCAAATCCCTATCTCCTGTTGCATGTGATCGGCGCTGAAATGTAGAGAACAGTAACTTTTTTTTTTAAACGTTCATTTTTGGCCAAGTTATGACCTATTTTATATATATGCTAATGAGCTTTGAAATGGACAACTGGGCGTATTTTTATTCATATGTCCAACTGGGCGTGTATTGTGTTTTTAACTGGGCGTGTTTACTTGTTTTACTAACTGGGCGTTATGGAGAGAAGTGTATGATGCTGACGAATCAGTGACCAATCAGCATCATGCACTCCTCTCCATTCATTTACACAGCACATAGTGTTCTTACTAGAACGATGTGCAGCCACATACACAAGTGTCCTGATAATGAATACACATGAAATCCAGCCTGGACGTCATGTGTATTCAGAATTCTGACACTTCTGAATCCTGTGAGATTACAGCAAGGGAAACGAAATCTCGTTTACCTCGTAATCTCGCGAGATTACACGCGGCTTGCTGGAATCTCACAGAAAAGATTCAGAAGTGTCAGAATTCTGAATACACATGACGTCCAAGCTGGATGTCATGTGTATTCATTATCAGGACACTTGTGTATGTGGCTGCACATCGTTCTAGTAAGAACACTATGTGCTGTGTAAATGAATGGAGAGGAGTGCATGATGCGGATTGGTCACTGATTCGTCAGCATCATACACTTCTATTCACAACGCCCAGTTAGTAAAACAAGTAAACACGCCCAGTTAAAAACACAATACACGCCCAGTTGGACATACGAAAAAAAATACGCCCAGTTGTCCATTTCAAAGCTCATTTGCATATATATTTATAATAGCTCATAACTTGGCCAAAAATGAACGTTTTAAAAAAAAAACTAAAAAAAAACGTACTGTTCTCTACATTGCAGCGCCGATCACATGCAATAGGAGATAGGGATTTGAGAATCTGGTGACAGAGCCTCTTTAAAACTGGGTGAGGAAAAGCCAAACTCTGCTACAAAGGTGAGGTTGTGGAAGAGAGTTTCATGTCACAGGTCCACCATGGCAAAGACTGAGCACAGCAACAAGACACAAGGTAATTATACTGCATCAGTAAGGTCTCTCCCAGGCAAGGATATCAAAGCCGGTTGGGGTTTCAAGATGTGCTGTACAAGCTCTTTTGAAGAACAACAAAGAAACGGGCAACGTTGAGGACCGTAGACACAGTGGTTGGCCAAGGGAACGTGGGGCAAGAGATCAAAGACACATCATGCTTACTTCCCTTCAAAATCGGAAGATGTCCAGCAGTGCCATCAACTCGGAACTGGCAGGAGCCAGTCGGACCCAGGTACACCCATCTACTGTTCGGAGCATTCTGGCCAGAAGTGGTCTTTATGGAACAATTGTGGCCAAAAAGCCATATCTTCAATGTGGAAACAAGACCAACCGACTCAACTATGCACATAAACATAGGAACTGGGGTGCAGAAAAATGGCAGCAGTTGCACTAGGCTGATGAGTCAAAATTTGAATATTTGGCTGTAACAGAAGGCAGTTTTTTTGCGAAGTACTGGAGAGCGGTACAATAATGAGTGCCTGCAGGCAACAGTGAAGCATGGTGGAGGTTCCTTGTAAGTTTGGGGCTGCATTTCAGCAAATGGAATTGAAGATTTGGTCATGATTAATGGTGTCCTTAATGCTTAGAAATACAGGCAGATACTTATCCAACATGCAACCAGGGAGGCATCTGATTGGCTCAAAAGTTATTCTGCAGCGGGACAATGACCCCAAACATCCAGCCAATGTCATTAAGAATTCTCTTCAGCGTAAAGAAGAACAAGGAGCCTGGAAGTGATTATATTGGCCCCCAAAGAGCCCTGATCTCAACATCACCGAGTCTGTCTGGGATTACATGAAGAGACATGAGGAAGCCTACATCCACAGAAGATCTGTGGTTACTTCTCCAAGATGTTTGGAACAACCTCCCTGTCGAGTTCCTCCAAAAACTGTGGGCAAGTGTACCAAGAAGAATTGATGCGGTTTTGAAGGAAAAGGGTGGTCACAACAAATATTGCTTTGATTTAAACTTCTCTTCTGTTCATTCACTTTGCATTTTGTTAATTGATAAAAAAAAAGCGATTCTATTTTTGAAAGCATTCTTACTTTGCAGCATTTTTCCACAACTACCTAAAACTTTTGCACTAAATAATATGCATATGTTATAGAATAGTTTTATACAGTAGAGAACTTATGCACAATAAAAGACGTGAATGTGTAAACCAATTATGCTAGTACAACAAAGATACTCACAGGACAGATTCACTTGTCTAAGCATGCTTCCAGGAAGAAATTCCACAGGTAATTCAATTCATGAGGATTCAGCCACACATACCAGACACTTTAGAACAAACACAGGTCCCATATACTACAGAAGTGTCTAGAAGATTTCCCTCAAGTCATAATGGCTATAATCGTAGAATACGGTCTACTTCCTTTCTATTTTTTTTACTGCAGATCTCAGCTCTCTACAGACATACGGATATAAAAATATTTATTTTTATTTTATGAATACAGAAAAACTATGAGCTAAATGAAACCAAAAAAGAATGAAGAGAAATAGCCTAAGGCCCCATGCACACGACCGTATTTTTCATCAGTAATTACTGACCCATTCATTTCTATTGGCCACGGACATCTTTCAGTATTTTTGCTGATGGGTGTCCGTCCTGAAAAAATTATAGAACATGTCCTATTCTTGTCAGTAATTACGGAAAGGACTCTCCCATAGAAGTCTACGGGCACTTCCATAAAATCCGGACGGCTACTGATGTGCATCGGTATACCGTCCGTATTTACAGAAGCGTTGCCATGCAACATGCTGATGACATCATTACCATTCTCCCTGTTTTTACGGATCCTTATATACGGATTGAATACGGATGCAATACGCACCGTATTTACGAACACCCTTCCGTGTACATGGATGGAATATGGATGGCTACGGATCCGTATTTACAGACAGTATTTTGGGATAGATGAAAATACGGTCGTGTGCATGGGGCCTTATGGTGTTACATAAACATAGTCACAATTACACATTTTTCTCCAAAAATTTTAAGATTTTATATGGAAACGTCATCCTGTTTAATGGATATTTGGAATGAATGTGTTCCTCATCATTTATCACTAGAGCGGTCCTACACATTCCTATTGTCAGGGTAACTTACTGGCCTTTTTCTGAAATATAGCCATGGGGACGTCACCTCAGATGTCACTGTTTTCTACCATCATGGAACTTCAAAACAATCATGGGTGGAAGTGTTTTCAGAACCAACAGCTATAGGTAGCCTTTCTCGGATACAGAAGTTATACTTTTAGAGTATGTTCACACAATCTATTTTCGTCCGTTTTTCGGGCCGTCAACGCCCGAAAAATCGGAAGCAGAACGCCTCCAAACATCTGCCCATTGATTTCAATGGGAAAAACGGCGTTCTGTTCCAGCGGGCCGTTTTTTTACGCGGCCATTTTGAACAAATGGACAAATAATGTGTACATAGAGATTTATTTGTAGTTCATATTTACATACAGAATCATCCACAAGTCGAGAATCTATTTTTACCTCTCTAATATCATAGCTCAGGGATCAAACATAGAGTGCATTTCAAAGTTGGCGCATGTCCTGTACTGTGCAAATTGACTTTATCTTACATTTATTATATTACATTATTCTACAATAGAAAACAAATCTTGGATGTCCCGTTTGACTCCTATCTCCTACAAGTTTAGCCACCAAATTATTTTTGAAGTCACCGAATTATCAAAGTCATTGTGCAACAGCTTTTTTTTTTTTATTAGTACCCTTTTCCGTCAACCCCCATAGACCTCTACTTTGTGTTCCTGAGGAAGCGGCAGTCTTGTGAGAACTCCGGCTGTTAATATCACAAGGGAACTCAGATAGTAACTGGCGGGTGTTTAACGTGAATGTCCACCTTGGTACACTATTTCGTTTTAATTTTTATCTAAATATTCTGTGCTCATTAACTTCTTAATATAGCTATATAGAAATGGGAGCACAGTTTTTAGAGCTCCAAATTCTCTGCATAGAATTAAAAAAGTTTTTTTTTTTTTTTTTTAAACCGCGCCATTCTTGTCCATAGGCTGTGTCTGGTATTGCATGACAGCCTTACTGGCTTGAAAAACATGGTGTCAAACTTTGGACAAGTACGTAGGGCAATCGCAAGTGTTGACAGTGTGTTGTATCACCAATCACAATTTATGATCAGACATATCTTCAAGAAAAAAAAAATGTGTTTCAGAAAGAGAGAGAAGATTAATATTAACGTTATCCATATTTTTCCTCATTTTAAATGGAAAAAAGTTCTAAAGTATATTCAGAAAGGAACCGGATAGGAGGGCAGTGGCTAACGAATTCCTTGGATTATTCTTACATATTTATAAAAAAAAGAGGGGAAACAAATATTGTTACAAATGACACTTACACGATAGCAGCGACGTCGGTCCACGGGCCATTTTTCACACAAATTCAGGTCAGTCTGGACGGCACTAACCGTTCCTGTTGCATCTTGTTCCACAAGCCGTAGGGCATGTGATAGATTTTTTTATTAGTATTATTAATACGCACATGCCAGTGGAGTGATAGATTTTACTTTGTAGCTCAAGCTAATCACTATTGAAAGAATTACTGCTCTCTGGGGAGTGAGAGCCAGTAGACACCGTCATAATGGGAGCGATGCTTGTATGAAGACATTTTAGTAGGTGGAAGAATAGCAGGATACACAATATTGCTACAAGTGAACACAGGCTGAGGGAAGAGGAGGTTATTTAATGCATGAAATAAAAGCGTACAATGAGCAATGAATAATATTTCCCCGTCCTGCAATGATGAAGCCACGACTGCTCTATGTGTTTTCCCACTGTCAGGGGGAAGTGAAATTGTCTGCATCATTTCTTTTGTCAACTGTAATAAAACTAATTGATTTTGGTCTAGGTCGCTCTTCCCACTCGCTCCACAGAATGAGCTCAGTACCAAGCGTTTCAATTCCTGGCGATGCCTTCATTTTTCTAATATTTGCAGTAGAAAAAGGTGAATTCTGATTCATGTCCATGGCATCCTCCCACTTAGACAAATGACGCATGCCTCACCAGACCAATGTTTTATTCTTTCATATTTACTAGATACTATATGCTGCCAATTTGTAAGGCTTGCATTACCAAGCATAGGAAATTTTCAGGTAATCTTCATTAAGAGTAGTAGTGACCAAAAGACATTTCTAAGCATCAGGATGAACACAATATCGGATCCAAGCAAAACATTTATGCTATACTATTTCTAAGTGGGCATCTATAGCTGGACAAAGATCAAAGATACAATATTATGTAGGCATTCAAATTTCCCTTAATACAAACCAATATTCACTAACCATTTTATATACTGCTATAACAATCAGTATACACAGTAATGAAGAAATACCTTATCATGGTTTAGAGATATACGGTAGTGACCATGAGGAAGGGCTTGGAAATCCGTATAACCTGTATATATGTCCATATTTTAAGTGATAAATGGACAAGGTCACCAACTGTGATGTCACCAAACACTAGTAAACTTCACTGTATGTAGATTTACAAATGTTAATGATAAACAACCATTAATTTACCTTAATATTTTAATGGATACACTAACTCAATCCAGCCCATTACACTACATTCTGTGCATCAAAACACTACTTCATGGCTATTCCAAATATATTTTAATTTCCCAGACTTAAAGAGGTTCTAAAAGTTCAAGTAAATTAAGTTTAAAGAAGCACTCCATTTTATTTCCCTGTCCTTCTCACCCCGCTTGCAAATGTAATATAGTTATGTGTATTGACTTACCTGGCTCTGTAATTCATGAGACACCGCTCCATTCCAAGCCGCTGTGTGGTCACGTGATCTGTACTCCGACACCCCAAATCCTACAACATCTACTGTAGAAACCGGAGGTCAGTCTCTTCCACATCGAAGCTCTCATAGACTTGCATTGAGAGACTGACTTCCCATCCCTAGGGAGTCAGAATGATATCAGGTGACTCCACAGTGGATCGGAACGGAGTCCCGTGAAATACAGCATCAAAAAAAGTCAATACATACAGGTCTACGTTACACTATATCACATTTGCAAACAGGGGAGGAAGCCCCCCCCCCCCAGGAGTCCTTCTTTAATAGATGGCAATTATGACCCAGACCAAACACCATTAATTTACTATGGAGCTGCTTCAGAAGAATGTTTTGAGTTGTCCAAGTATATCTATGGAGAGAATGGATAGTCTGAAGTTTCCTTTATCCTATAGGTCTCTGCTATCCTTATCCTATAGGTCTCTGCTATCCTTATCCTATAGGTCTCTGCTATCCTTATCCTATAGGTCTCTGCTATCCTTGTCCTATAGGTCTCTGCTATCCTTGTCCTATAGGTCTCTGCTATCCTTGTCCTATAGGTCTCTGCTATCCTTGTCCTATAGGTCTCTGCTATCCTTGTCCTATAGGTCTCTGCTATCCTTGTCCTATAGGTCTCTGCTATCCTTGTCCTATAGGTCTCTGCTATCCTTGTCCTATAGGTCTCTGCTATCCTTGTCCTATAGGTCTCTGCTATCCTTGTCCTATAGGTCTCTGCTATCCTTGTCCTATAGGTCTCTGCTATCCTTGTCCTATAGGTCTCTGCTATCCTTATCCTATAGGTCTCTGCTATCCTTATCCTATAGGTCTCTGCTATCCTTATCCTATAGGTCTCTGCTATCCTGCAGCTTCTGTGTTGGTAGATCACTGTAAAACATTTTCACAGAGATTCACGTGTGTATACAGCCATCAATCATATATTTCTTTTTATTCAGATGCACAGTTGTCTTCCTTCTATTATAACCTGCCACAATACATTTTTTTCATATATGTTGATCTCCCAGATAACCCCCTTAATACAAGCAAGTTAGCAATGCAAGCACCTAACATAAATGATCAGATAACGTGATGCTCCAGACAGTACACAAAGCGGTATTCAGAGGCAGAAGTGCTTCAGATGTCATCACTTGATAAAGGCTTCTTTGTCATCACATGATTGATGTAGAGCCAAACAGCAGAAGCCCAGGTCCAGTCTCTGAATCCCTTTGCTTGGCATATAACTTTGAGGTTTGTATTATTAACATGGCATGGGATGCTATTATTATTTTCACCTGAGTTGTCTGTATTCAAACCTAAATATGACAAATGTGTGGCAGGTAAATGTGAAAACTTCATTTCACTCATTGATACAAATTAATTTATATCTCAGATCCGGGTTTTCTTCACTTCTGGGCAGTGCCGCACACAAGGTCCCTGGCACCAGCACGTTGTATTCACTGCCGCATACAATGTCCTCACATTGAGAGTCGGACATTGACTTACGTGGAAGTCATCTATAGCTGACACTAGAGAGGTTATTTTCTCATACTTTGCCCCGCACTCAGCTCGGCAGTTTACGCCTCTCCCAGAGACTTTGAATGGTGCGACAGGTCGCATTACGAACTGCTCTCCATTCATGTTCTTCCAGAAAACGGCCTTGCTTCTGGGGGAAATGGGTGACACAGACCTTTCTGGCGATCAGTGGTGGACCCAGGGGTCGGACACCCAATGATCTAATACTTATCCCCCATACAGTGTATAGGTGATAACTTTTTACAACGGAAATACCCCTTTAAAACGGTCTTACCAGCTGGATCTCTGCAAGGAGAATCAGTGCCTTTCGAAAGCTGCTTCAAAAGGAATCTCATTCAGCCAACCAGAACCCTACTCTGTACAGATAAGGAGCAGCAACTCAGAAACTGTTGTGTGCAGACTACAGATTCGTGTCTCCGGCAACTAACCAGTCATGTTTCAAGGCTTTATAAAGGATTGGACTTTGACTTTTAGGGTATTCACCTATATGTGGCACTACAATGACAGTTTATGTTTTGGAGGAGGGCTAGATCATGAGGATGAAAGATAAACACGACCCATATTGATAAATTTGGCACATTTTCTGACTTCCTTGTTTAAGGGTCCTCTTACATGGCACGACATGAGCCGTGTAAACGAGTGCCGATCAACAGGACAGCTCATTGATCGGCGCTCGTTTGCTCCTTTCACAAGGAGCGATGTATGGGGACGAGCGCTCATTACTATGATTGCTGGTCCTCATACATTTCTATTATGTCGCCAGCACAATTCCCTGTTTACACTCCAAGTTGTGCTGCCGACAACGATAATATTTTTGGCTGCATAAACGATACAATCAGCTGATGAACGAGCGTTTGCTTGTTTACTGGCTGATCATTGTTTACACAGGGCAATGATCAGGAACGAGCGTTCTGTGAACGCTCATTTTTCCGATAATTGGCCCGTGTAAAAGGGCCTTAAGTTTGCGCTGTCTAAAACCACATTAGTAAATCTGCCCCATTATGCGTAGAAAAAAAAACCAGCATGTGTGTTTGTTTTCTCGTACAACACAGCAAGGTCAGGTAGCTTTGCTTCTTTGCGTTTTATGGCCCAAAATGATTTATATGATCTGCATTGTAAAAGTGATTAAGTACTGCAATATGTTCAGAGCACTTAAGATTAAGCCTTAAGTGATCATGCATTTTCTTCCATAATTAAACAGAGCATTTTACACGGGCAGCTTCATATGAAGTAGAGACATCCTACAAGAATGCTACAAAAGGACATAACTAGAATTCACGGGGCCCCATAAAAATTCAGTGATGGGCCCCGCATTTGTCGGTGGTAAACTACAGTAAATCAAACCGCAGACTATTTAGACTTAACTGGCCTATTTTGGGTCTTCAGGATAAAGCATCTTTTTCTGCATTTTCATTGTTACATTCCGAGAGCCAATTTTATTATTTTCTGTCGATGTAAACATAGGAGGGCATGTTTTTTGCGGAATGAGTCATAATTTTTAATAGAACCATTTAGGGGTACATATGGATTTTTTTGTGCAGAATGGAAAAAACAGAAATTCTACCATTACTTTAATGGCGTTTTAAATTTACGATGTTCACCGTGAAGCATAACGTGTTCATTTTATTCTGTGGGTCGGTACAATTCCGATGATACCAAATGTGCATGTTTTATTAAGTTGCACAGTAAGGCTTTATTCAGACAAACGGGAATTACGTCCGTGCAATCACGCGCGACGCACGGACCTATATTAGTCTATGGGGCCGTGCGGACATGTGCGTGATTTTTACTCAGCGTGAGTCCGCTGAAAAAAAGTCACGACATGTCCGTTCTTTGTGCGCTGTTCGCGCATCACGCATCCATTGAAGCCAATGGGTGCGTGACAACCACGCATGCCGCACGGAAGCACTTCCGTGCGAACAGCGTGATTCGCGCAACAGCTGTCAAACTCTGAATGTAAACAGAAAAGCACCATGTGCTTTTCTGTTTACAAACATCCAAACGGAGTGTCATAATGATGGCGGCTGCAAAAACCACGCAGCCGCGCATCATATGCTGCCGCCACACGGAGCGGTTAAGTGTCTTTTGCGCAGGCAAAACGCCACGTTTTTGCGTGCGCAAAAACGCCACGCTCGTGTGAATCCAGCCTAGTAGCAAGATTTATGGAAAAAGTTGTTTTTATGTTGCCGCATTCCAGGACCATTTTGGGGTACATATATATTATTGATTAACTTTATTTTTTTTTGGAGGGGGGGGGGGGGGAATTGCAATTCCACCATAGTTTTTTAGTTCTCTTTATGAGGTTTAACAATCGTTTAAAATAACGCGTTAACTTTATTATATGGGTCATTATAGTTGCGGCACTACTATATGTATTATTGTTATTTATTTTTTTTTTTTTAACACTTGCAAATTAAAACCACTTTTCTGTTCCTGCACCATCACCACGACATAATTGTATGTCAAGGTGCACAAAGGGGATAAGCAGTCATCAAGGAATGGATAGTAGTGCCATATTGCACATCTTTTCAACAAAATCTGAATCCCCACTAAAAAGGAATAACCTGGCAGCTGAATTACACATGAACATTATTACTGCATACTATAAGCCTCTAAATATTTTTTGCGTCAAAACATCTATTCCACTATTAATTGTTTACACATTTGTTTTCCATATTTGCAGACACTATAAATCCTTTTTATGCAATCCTTCTCTATATAGGAGTATAGCTACACTCAAACTTAAAATTGAAAATTTTATGTGGGCTAATTTATTCCAAAGGATTGTACACAGTTAAGTATTTTTGCATTAGTTATGTAATACAAGTCCGGCTGAATAAAATAATAATGTTTCGCCTTTGGGGTATACAAAAAGATCTATCATTTAAGCTAATGTGTTAGTTTTACTAGCATGTATGGAACCAGCCACATAAAAACAAATGTATGATAATCGTTTATAGCTTTACCTCCTTGGTACCGTCCCCAAATTCATGAAGGGTTTTCCTTGGTTGACTGCTCATATATATATATATATATATATCAGACCCTCCTCTATGTTTAATGTCATAGTATTCATTCAGTCTCCAATCCCATTATAACCCAGCAGGCTAATAATGAACAGAGGACAGATGGGTCCAATTAAATAATTAATGCTAGGTTTATATTTAGGTGACCGAAATAATTCAAGGAATATTTAGAAGAGTATAAGGGTAAGGCTCCACCGAGCGGCATTGACTTGTTAATGGCTCCGCGTTGTTATGGGCAAAATGGCTTTTTACCTGCAAAATCATGTGGCCGTTAATGAATACATCCTTTATGGCCGCACACCAATAGGATCTGGGCGGTGGGACTAAGCTACTGGCATGTGTGTCTACCAGCACATTAGGTGGATGTTCTGTTGATAAAACAAAAAGAACACCAGGGGGCGCCATAACAAGTATGTAACACACATGTACTTCTATGATGCTTAATTGTTAATTTTCAAATCCATGAGAAATATAGAAAGTTTCGTGGCAGTGGAATGAAACAAAATATTTTATTTATTTTTTTTGCAGAAAATCAGAATTGCCGCACAGTATTGAAAACTTTTTGGGAAACTGGTCCAGCATCATTTTAATGGGAACATGACGTATTCTTCCACTTTCTACTTTGCCAACAATAAAATACAATTGTGGATGCTTCTTCTTCAGTAACTGAATTACACCATAATTGGTTATTGCTTTAAGGTTCTCCAATACTGCACAGGCAAAAACTATAAAAGGTTATAAAGTGCCACTCAAACATCTGAACAGCCAAGACACCAACTAAGTGAAAGAAAAGACATAAAACAACTACAGTACCAGCAAGAACATCATCCTGAATCAACGGTGCCCAGGATTACCAGAAAAATAATGTCGTGTCTGGATCAAGCGGGTTTTAGAAATTAGATTAGTGTATTGCTTAAATAGAACTTCCCTCACATACTATCTATACATAAAGTATTCCCCGTAGCAGCAGCATCCGGACAGCAAAATACAGGGCTGGTAGGGAATAGCTTAAATTCCCAATAGTTTCCCAGAGAAAACCTTTTTAGCAGACCATTGACTACTTTTATGGCAGTCTACAAATGGAATGCATGTGACAGTCATAAAACAGGTTGTGCCGCTAAAGACACTCAGGAAAACCGCCGGGAAGAAGAAATACCACCAGTTGTCCTGCTCTATTTTCAGATCACATAGCTTATAGGAGCATTTGTATACACAGAATCAGGAGAAAATTCCTATTCAAACTATTACCTACAATGTTCTGTATTATAAGTACTGTATATTATAAGGACAATTATGGCAATCAAATTCATTGTAGTCTCTTTTGTACATCAACAAACCCTGGACCGTCATTTGTGATGGTTTTTAGGTTTGCTATGGACTGTTGTAAACCAGTTTATAATTTGTTGATGGTTGCGGGAAAGCAATGGGGAACATGATTTTCTGCAAGTTCCTAATATATTAAAGGTGTTTTCCGATACCTAATTTTATTTTTTAATCTCTCTACCGCTTATTATTTTCATTAATAAACCCCCCGAATAACAGATTTTAATTTATTTTTCCTTTGAGAAACACTTATTTGTTTACATCTTGAGGTTTATTTCTCTCTTCCGTTGCTCCCCATTGAACAGCGCATGCGTGATTCAAATACAGATTTGATGAACCGCGCATACGCAAATTTGCTGCATCATCGACAGGAACGGTCAGAAACAGGAACGTCACTGATGACGCGCCATTGGAGGAGCAGTCAGGAAGAGGAGTTAGTCCGGAAGTTGAGAAGATAGAAGACCGTTCGGGACGTCATCGCAGGTGCTAAATTCCGATGGTTGCGGAGTCACGTGACACTACTCGCAATTAAAAGATATCAAGATCTTTCAATAGGCAAGAATATTAGAATGTTAGTTTAATATATATTTAAAATGTGTTCCGAGATCATTTGTAAAAGGTGGAAACCCCCTTTAACACGGAGGTAAACTTTAAAACATTTCTTAATTGGCAGAATACATTTTACATAGTGTAGCACTTCCATACATTCTGTGCCGGAGTGATCTGCAAAACAATGAACACTAATGGAAACATTTGCAGTGGTTCATACTGACCGATAAATGAGAGCATCCGAATCTACATCACTGTGTAACAGAAAGCGCCTGTTCACACCAGCGTTGGGTTCCGTTGGGTTTACGTTCATCTATTCTGTCAGAGGAACCGATAACAGAAAACCGAATGGAAACCATAGTTTCTGTTTGCATTACCATTGATTTCAATGGTAATGCTTCCATTGCAGTTGGTTTCCGTTCCGTAAAGTTTCCATTTTTTTCACAGAAACAATAGTGTAGTCGACAGCACTATTGTTTCCGTAAAAAAAAAAAGAACTAAACTTTATGTAACGGAAACAAAGGAAGACCATTCAAATCAGGTAATGCAAACAACAAAAGCTATTGTTTCCGTTCGGCTTTCTGTTCATCTGTTCCTCTGGCGGAATGGATGAACGGAAACCCCAAATGGAACCGGACGCCGATGTGAACAGGCCCTAACTCTGTCCACACCAAGCAGTGAGGGACTCTCATATTCATGAAATGAATGGGTTAAAATAATAATAACCAATCATAATTAGTTTTGTTAGGACTTGAGGATGTAATTCTGAACGTCTCCATTACTGATTGTGTTGAAAGAATTGACTTTATACTAAACTGTATAGTAAGTGAAGAGCTTTCCTAGATTAAATATCTTAATGCAATATTGTATTGGATTTTATTTTAGTTTGTTCTTGGTGATAGCAATAATGAAGTTGTTACCGTCTTTCCTGAAATCTTACATTGTGGCGAGCAAAGATTACCGTCAGCCCTGCACACATAATGCAATATGACACACCAAGCTCAGTGAATACTGCATGGCCTGTAGTTTGCCTGTCACTGTCTCCTCAGGCAGATCTGGCTATTTGTAAACTAAAGGGACAAGTCTGAGATAGGCCAAGAAAAGAAAGGAGTGACAGCTACACAGAATATAGGAAAGACTCCCCTTATAGTTGTGTAACTGCTGCCTATTGAGGACAATTGAAAGAACGACACTTGTAGGAATGATCATGTTCACACTGCAGATACCAAGAGAGAAAGCTAGAATAAACTGCGCATATGTACAGAACATGTACTGTATCATATCTACCCCACATGTAATAAATGATTGCACCTTCCAACAACATATCATCCATCCCACAAATCAACAATACTCTAAGGCTGGGTTCACACTGTCATTTTTTGTGCATTTTTAACATGCATTTTTTTTGGCTTGGTTGATGTATTCCCATTGAGAGACATGAGGGGGTTTATAAAAAAAAAAAAGCATGTTAAAAAAGGAATAACAACGAAAAGTAAACCCAGCCTTAATAATAATAATGGAAAACACCTGGCTATACAAGAAGGATATCGATAAAGATGTCAATAGAGATGAAGCCCACTGCACAGTCCTCAGAGGTGCTGATTGGTGCATGCGCGTGTATATAGAACACTATAAAATTGCATTGCAACAACAATGTTACACACTTAGGAAAAATCTCATTACACCTGAGCCCTATCACCCAGGGAGAGGGGCCAAGTAAGTTCACGTCCACCTCAAAGACTTGTCTGAAGAAAGTAGTCATACAAATAAATCTAAATAGTATAGCATGGGCCACCCTTGGTATGTTAGGATGGCCATGAGGATACGGAGAGGTGGTATGTATCATTAAGGCTAAGGCTACACTGCGACTTTGGTTGCGCGTCAAGAAAATGTTTGCGTTGCGTGCGATTTGCTATTTCAGGATGCAATTTGGTAGCGGATCACATGTGATTTAGCCATTGCGACATCCAAAAGACACCCAAAAATGAAAAAATCGCTGACATGTTGCAAGCAAGTTGCAGTCACACGCGACTTACGCTATAGTCTAAGCAGGCAAACTTGTATGCAACTTGCGAACAGAAATCCAGCAGGTTTGGATTTTTTTGCGACTATCCTGTCACGGTCGCGTTGTCATGTGCCATAACAAGACAACTTTCACAAGGATTACGAGATGTCACAATGTGGTCCTTACGTTGCGCAACCAAAGTTGCTTTGTAGCCCTATGGTATAACTGATATATTAGAGATTTCTGCAAATTTACCAAACAAAAAATGACAATCTGGCAATGTTTAGCAGCATGTGCCATATTCACTACAAAATGTACATACATTCTTTCTAGAAATTTGAATGTACCAATAATTATCAAATAGATCAAATCGGCAAACCCTAGACCCTGTTCACACATGCTCTCCGAAATTGTCATTATTCTATTATGATCAGCATATAATGTAACCGTCAGCCAGATGACACACATACCTCATTATTACCACAGTGTCAGGGTGCTACATGTAAGCAGCTGTAAAGTTGGAGTTGTACATAGACAACCTAGAACTTTACCAGCTGAAGGTAATATACCTCTGGACTGATGCTGTATAGTCATATATTAGAAGAGTTGCCGGTTACGCACTGAATTGCAGCATATTCACATCCGTTATTAAATGTATTGCACCACTAGAGCAGGCAACACAACACCTGCTGTGCCCAAATAATACCCATATAGCTCTTACTTCTGAAATTCTCAGAGGCATAGTAATACACATCCTCGTATCCCTCATGGTAATCCTCTTCAGGTCGATACTTCTTGCCTTTCCTTCTCCTGGATCTTCTGATCTGCCTGACGAAGCCCAGGAACCTTTCCATACCTAATGCTCGTAGTCCTGGTGCCCGTCTGGTTAGATGAGACAGGCTGGGTGCAGGGCAGTGCGTGTGAGCATCCACTGGGGACCTGTCACTGCTAGGTGTGGAGTGCTCTCACCTGGTTCTTCACAATGTGCCATTCATCTCCCTAGAGGTAGCAGGTTTCCTTGGCAGTGAGGTGCGGCTAGGGTGCCCCAGAGGGGCAGAGTGTAGTAAACTTGGCTGGCTGTGTGACTGACTGAGTGTGTGGTGTGTGTGTGAGAGGTCTCCCTGCACTGACATGTCTCTCCCCCACTCCCCCTCCTCTGCTGCCGGCTTTCCATCATTGGGAGAGGGGGCTGGAGGGAGACGCCTTGCTGCCAGGGCTGAACCATTGTGCTGCAGAGCAGGAGTAGCAACCAGGTTGGCCAGTCTTCTTATTGTGCTCGTTGGGGGACTAAAGACAAAAACTCAAGGTTAAATCCCCCTCCTCACAACCTTATCATTACAAAAGTGGTGCAGCTCACACAGGATTACAATACTATTATCTACAAAACTGCACTATAGTATTATTACCACGGCAGGTACACTGTATACTAGTACACGCATAACGCCAGCTTCATTACCATAGTACTGTTACCTGCAGACAGGGACGTATGTCTAGCTCATGCTGCCCTAGGGGCTGACCCCAAATACAACCCAATATAGGCGACAGAGGTCATTTATCAATGTAGTTGAACTAGCTTTTGTAACTACATTAAAAAACAAAAATGACATTCGCCACTTTTATTAGTGTCTGGCAAAAAGATTTGCCTTCCTTTCGCATGTAGATTTACTAAACAGTCTCCTCCACTTTTCATCCTAGAAGGATGAGAACACAGGGAGCGGCAGTCATACGTGGACGAAACCACGCACACATGTGGTGCCGAATAGCCGCAAGGTTTCACAGTAGACATTTGCCACCGCATGGGTGCGGCTGCCACCCGAAGAGTTCTCGCCTGAAGAGTGGTGGTGAACAAGGCCAGGTGAGTCTTGTTTTTGGGCTGAATTCCTCCAAAGTCGTGTGCTGTATTGGGGAATCTATATCCATAAATGTTTGTCCCGCATTAACCCTAACACTAAATAATTGGCCCATCACATACAATAATCTAGATAAATAAGTATAACGCTAGTTAGTGATACATACAGGGACTGAATAATACTGCTATCCAAGAACCAAATAATACCACTATATAAGCGCAACATATTGCCATTACGATATGACTAATAGTACCTAATAGTTGCTCAGTGGTCCAAAGTCCTGTTTTCAGATTAAAGTAAATTTTGCATTTCATTTGGAAATGAAGGTCCCAGAGTCTGGAGGAAGAGTGGAGAGGCATCAATCCAAGTTGCTTGCGGTCCAGTGTGAAGTTTCCACAGTCAGTGATGGTTTGGGGAGCCATGTCATCTGCTGGTGTTGGTCCACTGTGTTATATCAAGTCCAGAGTCAATGCAGCCGTCTACCAGGAAATTTTCGAGCACTTCATGCTTCCCTCCGCTGACCAGCTTTATGGAGATGCTGATTTCATTTTCCAGCAGGACTTGGCACCTGCGCACACTGCCAAAAGTACCAATACCTGGTTTAACCTCTTAATGACCGCCGATTAGCCTTTTGACGGCGGTCATTAGTGGGCTTTATTCTGATGCAATAGCCGTTTCACACCACTGCATCAGGATAAATAAACAGAGCAGGGAGCCGTTAAATCTCCCTGCTCTTAGCTGCCAGAGGTAGCTGAGGGCTGGGGATCTCACCCGTTTAACCCCTCAGATGCGGCGCTAAATAGCGTGCGCCGCATCTGTGTGGTTTTGGAGAGAGGGAGGGAGCTCCCTTTCATCCCACTGACACCCGGCAATAAGATGCAAATTTGTTCTTAATGCCCAAGTGGGCGTTTTTTTTTTACTCTTGACCAAGTAAAGAGAAGTGTATGACGCTGACTAATCAGTGACCAATCAGCATCATACACTTCTCTCCATTCATGTCCAGCTTAATCCACGCGGTCACTTACTCCCGTAGTTCCTTCACACAAGCGACGGGAGAAGGACTGGACATTGGCTCCAGCCTGAAACACACGAGTTTCACTTTTTCAATTGAATTACTGAAATAAATTAACTTTTTGATGATATTCTAATTCATAGAGAAGGACTAGTAAACCTCACCCTGTGCTTTTAGGTGCATCAACCCCCACACGCAGCAGCCAAACAGAGTGGGTCATTGGTGGCCTCTTCGATGCTTGCAGTGTCTTAGGGAGCAGTGGCACAAAAGGTGTCAGAGAGCAGAAGACAGCTTGTCTTAGTTTAATCATTCACCACAACCGAGACCTCAGAAATATTTTACTTGCAATGTAATCACCCAAGAGTGTTGACATTTTTAGAACCAAGTCAGGAAGCAGAAGTGACAAACATTTCAGTACAGGAATTTTGAGGGTACCTCCTGTAAACAACATTGAGGCTGGGTTTACACAAGGATTTTGGCCCCAATCACACAAACGATAATTCATTGTAAGGATGTCATGCAGAGCTGTCCATTTACATAGAAATTTACATAAACAGGCATGTTTTTTTTAATAAATTGCCCATGCCGCCCCCACAGACCAGTGATATGGCCCTGGCTGCAGATTGAACCAATACAGATCCAATGTATTATTAACTACACATGCAGCCCATGATAGTACTATTACTAACAAGACCAGCACACACAAGGCTATACTGCTAAGCAAAGCTACAGTACTATTACTAACAAGACCAGCACACACAAGGCTATACTGCTAAGCAAAGCTACAGTACTATTACTAACAAGACCAGCACACACAAGGCTATACTGCTAAGCAAAGCTACAGTACTATTACTAACAAGACCAGCACACACAAGGCTATACTGCTAAGCAAAGCTACAGTACTATTACTAACAGGACCAGCACACACAAGGCTATACTGCTAAGCAAAGCTACAGTACTATTACCAACAGGACTAGCATACACAAGGCTATACTGCTAAGCAAAGCTACAGTACTATTACTAACAGGACTAGCATACACAAGGATATACTGCTAAGCAAAGCTACAGTACTATTACTAACAGGACCAGCACACACAAGGCTATACTGCTAAGCAAAGCTACAGTACTATTACGAACAGGACCAGCACACACAAGGCTATACTGCTAAGCAAAGCTACAGTACTATTACCAACAGGACTAGCATACACAAGGATATACTGCTAAGCAAAGCTACAGTACTATTACTAACAGGACCAGCACACACAAGGCTATACTGCTAAGCAAAGCTACAGTACTATTACCAACAGGACTAGCATACACAAGGATATACTGCTAAGCAAAGCTACAGTACTATTACTAACAGGACCAGCACACACAAGGCTATACTGCTAAGCAAAGCTATAGTACTATTACCAACAGGACTAGCATACACAAGGATATACTGCTAAGCAAAGATATAGTACTATTATCTACAGAACCAGAATACACAAGGCTGTAGTATAATTACTAACAGGACCAGCACACACAAGGCTATAGTACTATTACTAACAGGACCAGCACACACACAAGGCTATGCTGCTAAGATATAGTACTATTACGAACAGGACCAGCACACACAAGGCTATAGTACTATTACTAACAAGACCAGTACACACAAGGCTATACTGCTAAGCAAATCTATAATACTATTACTAACAAGACCAGCACACACAAGGCTATACTGCTAAGCAAAGCTACAGTACTATTACCAACAGGACTAGCATACACAAGGCTATAGTACTATGACTAACAAGACCTGCACACACAAGACTATAGTACTATTATCTACAGGACCAGCACACACAAGGCTATAGTACTATTACTAACAAGACCAGCACACACAAGGCTATACTGCTAAGCAAAACTACAGTACTATTTCTAACAGGACCAGCACACACAAGGCTATAGTACTATTACTAACAAGACCAGCACACACACAAGGCTATACTGCTAAGCAAAGCTACAGTACTATTACTAACAGGACCAGCACACACCGGGCTATACTGCTAAGCAAAGATATAGTACTATTACTAACAGAACCAGCACACACAAGGCTATAGTACTATTATCTACAGGACCAGCACACACAAGGCTATAGTACTGTTACTAACAGGACCAGCACACACAAGGCTATAGTACTATTACTAACAGAACCAGCACACACAAGGCTATAGTACTATTATCTACAGGACCAGCACACACAAGGCTATAGTTCTATTACTAACAGGACAAGCACACACAAGGCTATAGTACTATTACTAACAGGACCAGCACACACACAAGGCTATAGTACTATTATCTACAGGACCAGAATACACAAGGCTATAGTACTATTACTAACAGGACCAGCACACACAAGGCTATAGTACTATTACTAACAAGACCAGCACACACAAGGCTATACTGCTAAGCAAAACTACAGTACTATTTCTAACAGGACCAGCACACACAAGGCTATAGTACTATTACTAACAAGACCAGCACACACAAGGCTATACTGCTAAGCAAAGCTACAGTACTATTACTAACAGGACCAGCACACACCGGGCTATACTGCTAAGCAAAGATATAGTACTATTACTAACAGAACCAGCACACACAAGGCTATAGTACTATTATCTACAGGACCAGCACACACAAGGCTATAGTACTATTACTAACAGGACAAGCACACACAAGGCTATAGTACTATTACTAACAGGACCAGCACACACACAAGGCTATAGTACTATTATCTACAGGACCAGAATACACAAGGCTATAGTACTATTACTAATAGGACCAGCATACACAAGGCTATAGTACTATTACTAACAGGACCAGCACACACAAGGCTATAGTACTATTACTAAAAGAACCAGCACACACAAGGCTATAGTACTATTATCTACAGGACCAGAATACACAAGGCTATAGTACTATTACTAACAGGACAAGCACACACAAGGCTATAGTACTATTACTAACAGGACCAGCACACACACAAGGCTATAGTACTATTATCTACAGGACCAGAATACACAAGGCTATAGTACTATTACTAATAGGACCAGCATACACAAGGCTATAGTACTATTACTAACAGGACCAGCACACACAAGGCTATAGTACTATTACTAACAGAACCAGCACACACAAGGCTATAGTACTATTATCTACAGGACCAGAATACACAAGGCTATAGTACTATTACTAATAGGACCAGCACACACAAGGCTATAGTACTATTACTAACAAGACCAGCGCACACACAAGGCTATAGTACTATTATCTACAGGACCAGAATACACAAGGCTATAGTACTATTACTAATAGGACCAGCGCACACAAGGCTATAGTACTATTACTAACAAGACCAGCGCACACACAAGGCTGTAGTATTATTACTAACAGGACCAGCACACACAAGGCTATAATACTATTACTAACGGGACCAGCACACACAAGGATATACTGCTAAGCAAAAATATAGTACTATTACTAACAGGACCAGCACACACAAGGCTATACTGCTAAGCAAAGCTATAGTACTATTATCTACAGGACCAGAATACACATGGCTATAGTACTATTACTAAGAGTACCAGCACACACAAGGCTATAGTACTATTATCTACAGGACCAGAATACACAAGGCTATAGTACTATTACTAATAGGACCAGCGCACACAAGGCTATAGTACTATTACTAACAAGACCAGCGCACACACAAGGCTGTAGTATTATTACTAACAGGACCAGCACACACAAGGCTATAATACTATTACTAACGGGACCAGCACACACAAGGATATACTGCTAAGCAAAAATATAGTACTATTACTAACAGGACCAGCACACACAAGGCTATACTGCTAAGCAAAGCTATAGTACTATTATCTACAGGACCAGAATACACATGGCTATAGTACTATTACTAAGAGTACCAGCACACACAAGGCTATAGTACTATTATCTACAGGACCAGAATACACATGGCTATAGTACTATTACTAAGAGTACCAGCACACACAAGGCTATAGTACTATTATCTACAGGACCAGAATACACAAGGCTATAGTACTATTACTAATAGGACCAGCGCACACAAGGCTATAGTACTATTATCTACAGGACCAGAATACACAAGGCTATAGTACTATTACTAACAGGACCAGCGCACACAAGGCTATAGTACTATTACTAACAAGACCAGCGCACACACAAGGCTATAGTACTATTATCTACAGGACCAGAATACACAAGGCTATAGTACTATTACTAATAGGACCAGCGCACACAAGGCTATAGTACTATTACTAACAAGACCAGCGCACACACAAGGCTGTAGTATTATTACTAACAGGACCAGCACACACAAGGCTATAATACTATTACTAACGGGACCAGCACACACAAGGATATACTGCTAAGCAAAAATATAGTACTATTACTAACAGGACCAGCACACACAAGGCTATACTGCTAAGCAAAGCTATAGTACTATTATCTACAGGACCAGAATACACATGGCTATAGTACTATTACTAAGAGTACCAGCACACACAAGGCTATAGTACTATTATCTACAGGACCAGAATACACATGGCTATAGTACTATTACTAAGAGTACCAGCACACACAAGGCTATAGTACTATTATCTACAGGACCAGAATACACATGGCTATAGTACTATTACTAAGAGTACCAGCACACACAAGGCTATAGTACTATTATCTACAGGACCAGAATACACAAGGCTATAGTACTATTACTAATAGGACCAGCGCACACAAGGCTATAGTACTATTACTAACAAGACCAGCGCACACACAAGGCTGTAGTATTATTACTAACAGGACCAGCACACACAAGGCTATAATACTATTACTAACGGGACCAGCACACACAAGGATATACTGCTAAGCAAAAATATAGTACTATTACTAACAGGACCAGCACACACAAGGCTATACTGCTAAGCAAAGCTATAGTACTATTATCTACAGGACCAGAATACACATGGCTATAGTACTATTACTAAGAGTACCAGCACACACAAGGCTATAGTACTATTATCTACAGGACCAGAATACACAAGGCTATAGTACTATTACTAAGAGTACCAGCACACACAAGGCTATAGTACTATTATCTACAGGACCAGCACACACAAGGATATAGTACTATTATCTACAGGACCAGAATACACAAGGCTATAGTACTATTACTAAGAGTACCAGCACACACAAGGCTATAGTACTATTATCTACAGGACCAGCACACACAAGGATATAGTACTATTATCTACAGGACCAGCACACACAAGGATATAGTACTATTATCTACAGGACCAGCACACACAAGGATATAGTACTATTATCTACAGAAGCAGCACACACAAGGCTATAGTACTATTATCTACAGGACCAGCACACACAAGGCTATAGTACTATTATCTACAGGACCAGCATACACAGGATTATAGTGTGATTATCAACATACATAATGCTATTACTAATACTAGTTTGCATCTTGAGATAAAACCTCTGTATTTACATTCACGACAGTGTCTTATGATTGTAGACTGACGATAATATGCGTGTTCTGGACTTGGCTAGATGTTGTAAAGGGATTTTTGTTTACCAAGGAAAGAATTCTGCAAACATCCACTTTAGTTGTTTTCGAGGCCTTTTGGTGTCACTAAGCTCACCAGTGCATTTCTTCTCTATAAGTATGTATCAAATAGTTTATATGGCCACTCCTAAAGTTTCTGCTATCTAGCTGATAGGTTTGTTTTATTTTTTCAGCCTAATGACGGCCCCTTTCACTCGCATTGAATCTCTTTTTGACCAAATATTGAGGGTTTCCATGAATAGCTACCAAAAGCAAATTCAACACTTTGAATTAACTTCAGAATTTTATCTCCTTAATTGGTCATCAGACCCGGTCATGAAACTACTTATCAGTCAATTCTCCAATTACTTTTGAGTTTGAAATTTGAGGCACAATGCAAAAAATGGCTGCAATTCCTAACCTCTTAATGCAATATTTTTGTGAAACGCCTTGAATTATCATAAATCTTTTGCGTTAACATTGGTAGAGAAGTAGCGTAAAAACACCAATCATATTACCATAAAATGACAGAAATAACAATATGGTGATCACATAAACAATAGTCCTGAACAGCAAGGGAAGTAACGCTATTGTGCATAGCAAACTGCTTAAAGCTTAAAATCTACACTTCAATCACATCTACATTACTTTGTGTCAAATCCATTGTAGTGGTGTACAGAGCCTAAATAAGCAAAACTGTGTCGCTGTCCAAATACTTTGGACCCAACTGTATTTCAGTACAGGAATTTAGAGGGTACCACTTGCAAATATATTCAGGCTGGTATTACACAAGGATTTAGGCCCCAATCAGACAGACTAAATGATAATTCATTGTAAGAATGTAATTCCGAGATGCCCGTTTACATACATACTTTACAAGGACAGTCATTATACAGGAAAAAATGCTCATTTAAAAAGAAAATACTACTCTTGTTAAAAAGCAATTCCCTAATAGTCAAGAGTAGCAAGAGAGGTTACTAGAGCAGGTTTCAATTGAAATTGTAATTGTGGTTTTGCATTCCAATATTAAATGTTTTTCTCGTTCTCCCAATATTATATATATTACATTTTTTTCTCCATTTCCGCATGACTAGTCCATTTACGACTAGAGATGAGCAAATCTTTGTACGGATTTTCTTAGTAGTGATTCACCTGCCATTAACCCCTTCCCGACATTTGCCGTACATGTACGTCATGGAAAGTACTGACTTCCCGCATCTTGCCGTACATGTACGCCAAATGTTTGGGACCGGCTCAGAAGCTGAGCCGGTCCCATCATCACCGGATCTCAGCTGTATCTTACAGCTGACATCCGGCTGTAACGGCGGGGACCGAAATTAGCTTCGATCCCCGCCATTAACCCCTTAAATGCAGCGCTCAAACGCGATCGCTGCACTTAAGGTGTTTTCAGCTCATCGGAACCCCAGTAATGAAATTGCCGGGGTTCCGGTGGCTGCAATGGCAACCGGAGGCCTAATACTGGCCTCCCGGTCTGCCTAGCACCGAAGCCGGTCAAGATCCGCCCGGCGGCGGAGCCTGATCGGCTTCCGTAGCTGTGGGCAAGATGGCGCCGGGTCAGGAGCTGATCCGGCGTCATCAGCGGTGGAAGTCAGCTGTACTGTACAGCTGACATCCACCTGTAACGGCAGGAACCGGAGCTAGCTCCGATCCTTGCCATTAACCCCTTCGATGCAGCAATCGAAAGCGATTGCTGCATCGTAGCGGTTACTAGCAGATCGCCAGCCCTGACAGGCAATCGGGACTGGCGACTGCTGTTATGGCAACAGGAGACACAATGGTCTCCTGCTCTGCCATTACGGAAGCCGATTTAGGCCCCGCCGGGAGGCGAAGCCTAATCGGCTTGCTGTCAGTGAATGACTGACAGATCTAATACATTGCACTACATAGGTAGTGCAATGTATTAGAAAAAAAAAAATCTGACCGTTGGAACTTCAAGTCCCCTAGTGGGACTTGAGAAAAAGTGTAAAAAAAGTATAAAAAAGTGTAAAAAAAAGTGCACAAAATAAAAGTTTGAAAACAATAAAAGTTTCAAGTAATCAAATAAAACACAATCCCCCTTTTACATTTATCAAGTCCTTTATTATTGAAAAATAATAATAAACCATATGTATTTGGTATCGCCACGACCGTAACGACCGGAGGTATCAAAATATTATATTATTTATTGCACGCGGTGAACAGCGTAAAAAAAACCGTAAAAAACGTTACCAGAGTTTCTGTTTTTTGGTCACTTTGCCCTACAAATATTAGAATAAAAAGTGATCAAAAAGTCGCACGTATCCAAAAATGGTACCTATAAAAACTATAGCTCGTCCCGCAAAAAACAAGCCCTCATACACCTCCGTCGACAAAAAAATTAAAAAGTTATGGTTCTCACAACTTGGCGACAGAAAAAATACATTCTTTTTACAAAAGTAATTTTATTGTGCAAAAAGTTGTAAAACATGAAAAAGTTCTATAAATTAGGTATCGCCGGAATCGTACTGACCCGCAGAATAAAGTTAACATGTAATTTATAATGCGTGGTGAACGCTGTATAAAAAAAAAACGAAAAAAGCTGTGCCAGAATTGCATTTTTTTGTTTACCTGGCATCCCAAAAAATAGGATAAAAGGTGATCAAAAAGTCACATGTACCCCAAAATGGTACCAATAATAACTACAGCTCGTCCCGCAACAAACCAGCCCTCATACCGCTACGTCTATGAAAAATAAAATTAGTTATGGCTCCAATAAGTCAGGAAATAAAAAAATATGCAGTTGTGCCCGAGGGGAACATTTCTTCTGTTTGAAGAGGCGATTTTTCAAGGACCTAAAATTAGGGAACCAGGAAGGGGAGAGCCCAAACATATCCGCTGGAAGCGACGGTGCCCGTATTATACCAGGACAACACTTTCCCAGCAAAATTCCCCAAACTACAAAGGTGCCGAGTGCGGACCAAAAGGGGGATAAGAAATGACACCATTTATCAGTGCGACACCGGCCGGTGCGGAAAGGATTGCTTCACAGCGTAACACACATCTATGGATTATTTTATTGTTTTTTTTTACCCCGTTATTATACCACCTGACTATGCCCCTTATATACTCCGCCCGGCTTACATATGCCCTACATTATAAACGGAAACACCAGTAAGACTCCAAACAAAACTACCACCAAGCAAAATCCACGCTCCAAAAGCCAAATGGCATTTCCTCCCATCTGAACCCTACAGCGTGCCCAAACAGCAGTTTCCTTCAACATATATGGCACCGTCATACCCGGGAGAACCCTTTTAGCAATTTTTGGGGTGTGTGTCTCCAGTGGCATAAGCTGGGCACGACATATTTGCCACTGAATGGCATATCTAGGGAAAAATATAAATTTTTAATTTGCACCATCCACAGCGCATTCATTTATGGAAAAGATCTGTGGGGTGAAAATGCTCACTACACCCCTTAATAAATGCCTTGAGGGGTGCAGTTTCCATAATGGGGTCACTTCCCAGGGGTTTATTTTTATTATTTCACATCTGAGCCTCTGCAGTTGTGAACCAATACTTTGTAAATCGCCAAATTAGGCCTCCACTCCGCATGGTACTCTTCACTCCTGAGCCCTGTCATATGTCCAGACAAAAGATTAGGGCCACATGTAGGGTGTTTCTAAAACCAGGAAACCCAGCATAATAATTAGAGAGCTGTCTCGTTATGGTGGCACAAGCTGGGCACCACATATTGTCCACATATCTGTGGAAAAAATCCCATTTTCACTCTGCAACATCGAGTTCACACTAATTTCTACAAAACACCTGCAGGGTTAACATGCTCACTACACCCGTAGGTAAATGCATTGAGGGGTGTAGTTTCCAAAATGGGGTCACTTCTGGGGGGTTTCCACTGTTTTGGGCCCACAGGCGCCCAGAAACCAATCCAGAAACATCTGCACTCCAAATGGCGGTCCTTCCCTTCTGAGCCCTGCCGTGTGCCCAAACAGCAGTTTATGACCACATATGGGGTATTGCCGTACTCGGTAGAAATTGCTTTACAAATGTTGGGTTCTTTTTTTCCTTTATTTGTTGCGAAAATGAAAAAATTTGCGCTAAAGCTACGTCTTATTGAAGAAAAAGGATTGTTTTTATTTTCACTGCCCAATTCTAATAAAATCTATGAAACATCTGTGGGGTCAAAATGCTCACTACGCCCCTAGATGAATTCCTCAAGAGGTGTAGTTTCCTAAATGGTGTCACTTTTTGGGCGTTTTCATTGTTTTTTCCCCTCAGGGGCTTTGCAAATGTGACATGGCCGCCGCAGACCATTCCTGCTCAATGTGATCTCCAAAAGCCAAATAGCGCTCTTTCCCTTCTAAGCCAAGCCGTGTCTCCAAACAGCCGTTTATTACCACATGTGGGGCATTGTTTTACTCGGGAGAAATTGCTTTACAAATTTTGTGGTGCTTTTTCTCCTTCAGTCCTTGTGGAAATGAGTAAAAATAAGCTAAACCTACATTTTCTTTGAAAAAATGTTGATTTTTATTTTCAGGGCCTACTTCCAATAATTTCTGCAAAAAACCTGTGGGGTCAAAGAGCTCACTATACCCCTAGATAATTTCCTCAATGGGTGTAGTCTCCAAAATGGGGTCACTTGTGGGGGGTTTCCACTGTTTTGTCTCCTCAGGGACTTTGTAAATATGACATGGCCTCCGCAAACCATTCCTGCTAAACTTGAGCTCCAAAAGCCAAATAGCGCTCTTTCCCTTCTCAGCCCTGCCGTGTCTCCAAACAACCGTTTATTACCACATGTGGGGCATTGTTTTACTCGGGAGAGATTGGTTTACAAATTTTACGGTGCTTTTTCTCCTTCAGTACTTGTGGAAATGAGAAAAAATTAGCTAAACCTACATTTTCTTTGAAAAAATTTAGATTGTCATTTTCAGGGCCTATTTCCAATAATTTATGCAAAAAACCTGTTGGGTCAAAACGCTCACTATACCCCTAGATAATTTCCTCAATGGGCGTAGTTTCCGAAATGGGGTCACTTGTGGGGGGTTTCCACTGTTTTGTCCCCTCAGGGGCTTTGTAAATGTGACAAGGCCTCCACAAACCATTCCTGCTAAACTTGAGCTCCAAAAGCCAAATAGCGCTCTCTCTCTTCTCCGCCACGCCGTGTCTCCAAACAACCCGTTATTACCACATGTGGGGTATTGTTTTACTCGGGAGAAATTGCTTTACAAATTTTACGGTGCTTTTTCTCCTTTAGTCTTTGTGAAAATGAGAAAAAAAATCGCTAAACCTACATTTTCTTTGAAGAAATGTTGATTTTAATTTTCACGGCCTACTTCTAATAATTTCTGTAAAAAAGCTGTGCGGTCAAAATGCTCACTGTACCCCTAGATAATTTCCTTGAGGTGTGTAGTTTCCCAGATGGGGTCACTTTTGGGGGATTTTGACTGTTTTGGCACCGCAAGAGCCCTTCAAACCTGACATGGTGCCTAAAATGTATTCTAACAAAAATAAGGCCCCAAAATCCACTAGGTGCTCCTTTGCTTCTGAGGCCGGTGCTTCAGTCCAGTAGCACGCTACGGCCACATGTGGGATATTTCCTAAAACTGCAGAAACTGGGCAACAAATATTGAGTTGCATTTCTCTGGTAAAACCTTCTGTGTTATAAAAAAAATTGTACTAAAAATTTATTTCTGCAAAAAAATATGAAATTTGTAAAATTCACCTCTACATTGCTTTAATTCCTGTGATATGTGTAAAGGGTTAAGACATTTTATAAATGCTGTTTTGAATACTTTGAGGGGTGAAGTTTTTAAAGTGGGGTGACTTTTTGGGGGTTTCTAATATATAAGGCCCTCAAAGCCACTTCACAACTGAACTGGCCCCTGTAAAAATGGCCTTTTGAAATTTTCTTGAAAATGTGAGAAATTGCTGCTAAAGTTCTAAGCCTTGTGAGGTCATAGAAAAATAAAAGGATGTTCAAAAAACAATGCCAATCTAAAGTAGACATATGGGGGATGTTAATTAGCAACAATTTTGGGTGGTATAACTGCCTGTCTTACAAGCAGATACATTTAAATTGAGAAAAATGCTAATTTTTGCAATTTTTCGTTACATTTTGGTGTTTTTCACAATTAAATACTGAACATATCGAGCAAATTTTGCCAGTAACATAAAGTCCAATGTGTCACGAGAAAACAATCTCAGAATCGCTTGGATAGGTGAAAGCATTCCGGAGTTATTACCACATAAAGTGACACATGTCAGATTTGAAAAATGAGGCTCTGTCAGGAAGGTCAAAAGTGGCTAAAGAGGGAAGGGGTTAAAGCTGGCCATAAACATTGGATAAAAGATAAACATTAAACATTAGATAAAAGTCAGCTAAACATTTCCCCAACCACCGAGCCGCGGATCATTTGGTACCGGGCTATGGTATCTAATATCCGCCCCTGTGGCCCCAGGGAATTCCGGGCAAAAAAAACACATTAAACTGTGGTGCAGTTTTTCGTCCGGAATGTCCAATGCAGAAAACTGTTGAACATTTAGCGGGCCTGCTCGCAGGCCGGCCTCCTGGGATGACATTTCATCCCAGGAGACCGCTGCAGGGTGTGATTGGCTGCAGCAGCCGTCACATGGGATGAAATGTCATCCCAGGAGGCCGGCCAGCCCTCTGACGTCATCCAGGCTGGCCTCCTGGGATGATGTTTCATCCCATGTGACCGCATCCCAGGAGGCCGGCCTGGAAGAATAACACATACTTCGGGGGAAGTACAGTATAATTTTTTATTTTTTTTTCGGAGTTGCATTTTTGCGGTGGAATTGCTGCAAATCCACCACAAAAAAACGCAACAACTGCTATTTGCTGTGGGTTTTACCTCCCCGTTGAATTTAATGGGGAAAACCCCCAACAAATAAGCAGCGTTTACACAAATACAGTTGATATGCTGCGGAATAAAACTCTGCACTGCATGTCAATTTCTGGGCGGTTCTTCCGCTCAGTATTTACGCAGCGTGGGGATGAGATTGGTTTCATCTCATCCACTTTGCTGCTACTGTATTATTCTGTGGATTTTCTGCAACGTATTCCATTGTGGAAAATCTGCGGTATTTACGCAACATGTGACCGGACCCTAAATTCCTCAACTGCCCCCGTCCCCCCACAAGTCCCTGGGAAAAATTTATTGCATGAAACTGGTCCTTCGGGCAGAAAAGGTTGGGGACTGCGGCCCTAGTGGGTAAAGTTGATTAAATAAAATAAAAAATCTTCAGTTAAAAAACTAAAATTTTTCCAATAAAACGAGCTTTTAATAGGAAAAAGTATATAAAAAAAACTATACTGTATATGGTTATTGTGGTGTTATTGTGCTTATTTTTAATGATATATCATTCTATGGACAATGGGGCAGATTTACAGAGACTGGAATTTTATAAGCTAGTTTTAGTATCATGCCTGTAGGGGTAAGAGGGGACTATTTTGTCACATTTTCAGCTTTTCACTATAATTTACATCAGTTCCCGTAAAAAAAAAAAAAAAAAATGCAAATTATTCAGCAAATAGGACGTCTGACCTAAAGTGGCATAAACCTTTTAATAAATTCCCCCCAATGTTTCTATGCAACATCTTTAAATGTGCTTTTTTCTCAGTTATTGATTTATAAAGTTACCTGACGAAGCCATAAACTTTATAAAAAGTTGAAGAACTTTTCAAATACTGTAGTTTTCTTTACTGTGATTGTACAGATTCTGAGTTTGTGTATTTAATTTTCATACAGATCTGAATTTATAGGAATCTTGGGCCACATCTTTGAACTTTTGGTTAAGTGTTTATACGGAGTTTGCATTCTGGAAATTGTAGTTTTAATACCAGGGATGTCCAACATTTTCTAAGCGTGCCGGTGTGTCCAACAGGTGCGGTCAATCACTAAACGCTCCTGTCACGGTTATGCAGGTCTGACTTTAACACATGGGGGGCTAGAAACAACTATTATGGGAGTCTGGAGCCATTGCTGTTTTAAGGGATGGCCAACACTTAGGGTATGTGAACACGATAACGACAATTACGGCTGAAATTACGGAGCGGTTTTCAGGAAAAAACAGCTCCTGCATTTCAGACGTAATTGCTCGTACTCGCGTTTTGCGAGGCGTCAATTACGGCCGTAATTTGGAGCTGTTCTTCATTGAAGTCAATGAAAAACAGCTCAAATTACGTCCCAAGAAGTGTCCTGCACCTCTTTGACGACGCTGTTATTTTACGTGCCGTCTTTTGACAGCGACGCGTAAAATTACAGTTCATCGGCACAGTACGTCGGCAAACCCATTGAAATGAATGGGCAGATGTTTGCCGACGTATTTGAGCCATGTTTTCAGGCGTAATTCGAGGCCTAAAACGTCTTGTTTACGCCTGAAAATAGGTTGTGTGAACCCAGCCTCACTCGTGAAGATTCGTCTCAAAACATCAGGCAACATTGAACTGACATTCAGACAGCCTTCTGACATCACATGACAAAGAAAGAAAGGAGACCAAGTGTCGGTGGCCATCATTTTCTAGTTCTCTCTCTGGTAGGAAGTTGCTGTGACACCCGGTTAGGAGAATCATATAGGAGAACAGGGAAATCTTTCATAAGGCACCATGTTCTGGTAAGTGTCAGAGCATTTACCAGGCACTCATCATCCAAGTAAAGGGCAGAATGTGCTGCCCACACCAAAAAGGTTGGACAGACTGAAGAGTTAAGGAGCCAAATGCACCACTTTGGAAGCCACTTTGTTTGTTTTTTTCATGGTAGCCAGGCAACTTTCATAGTCATAGGCATCAATAGAAAACAACTGAAAAATGTAGGCATCAACAGAAAATTTCTGGGCTACCTGGCTCCTGGGATTTGACTACCAATGCAGTACAATACCAGAATGCAATGCAGCAAGAAGTGTTGCATTATAGGAGTGATCCCCTAGCAAGTTTTGAGCAACCAGCAGAAATCTGAATGCAACACTGGATGAGAATGGACTACACAGACAAGATGTTACTGAAAACCAATGCTATTAGAATTACACCTTTGAAATCGTTGTTTTTTTTTAAATATAAAAATCTGTCAGTGTCACTGGTGCAACTTTCAAAATACCTTTTATTAAAAATTATTTTTACTTTTTGAAATACAGCTGCTTTGTATCCTGTATACGGCGCAGCTGTATCGTGCCATCAGGTCCGCAGGACTGACGGCTTCAGTGTCAGCGTGTCTCTGAAATGCGGGACTGAGCACCTATCGATCACATCTAAGTTCATAACTAAGATGTGATCAATAACAGGTGGATCCTGCGTGTTAGAGACATGCAGGACTTACTTTCACAGAACCCGTCAGTCCTGCGGACCGGACTGATTGAGGTTGTAGCGCATGATTTTTTTTAATAAAAAGTGTTTTGAAAAGTTGCACCAATCACAATGATAGATTTAAAAAAAAAGGTGTACATAGCCTTTAAGATGTAAAACAATGCTTAAAAGTGGACCTACACTTAAAAACAGTAGTCCAGGAAGAACATACTGTAGACACATGAAATGTAAAAGGGTTTCTCCAGGTTTGCGGATAAAGGATATACTCATACTGCAATATTTAGTTTTGTTTCAATTTGGTCAAGGAACTCTGAAGGAATACAGGTACAAGAGCGGCGCTATATGTTTACATAGAGAGCAATACACAATACAGGGGGTCTGTCCATGCGTTTCACAAACAGTGCAGTCCCTGAGGACATAGCTGAACATCTGCACATGATATATCAATGTCAGCATAATGCCTGATCTTTTCTGTATACTTTACTATACAGTCCCAAAGAGCCACCTTAAATACCACCGAAGCACGACATATAGGTTTCATAGTCCTACTGACACTTCCCGCCCAGATTATAAAACAACGGCGTCCATCATATGCATTTTGTCTATTGCTTTTATGCCACTTTTATCAGTACTCATTATGTTTTATAGCTTATTTGTACTGTAAGTTTCCTTTTAGATCCCCGCCGGCAGCAACGTTTTGGTCTTTTATTACTATTATGAAGCGCAGTCCAAATCTTCGCGGATATCCTTAGGCATGACCCTTTCATCTCTACATTTCTCAAGCATCAAAACATTCTTCAAAAGAATCATCATTACAGATTAAGCATTGTGAAGAGTCGCTATCTAGAAAGCCACACGGTGGTATAAAAATTCATTGTCCTGCTGTCTTTACCTGCCTCAACAGACAAAGAGCAAACATAGCTCCCACATTCAAGGTGCACCATTTGTCACACAGACCAAAGCAGAACACGGCTTTTACGAGTGCAGGTACATTGGAAGCTTAGCAGCTGCTTAGAAATGGCATCTTACAGGCCGCTTATTAGTTTCACATCTGTTTGGTAAACTGGAGGCAAAAGTTTCCCCTTTATGGATGCAGCTAACGATACTCGGAGTTTATACTGGAAAACATGTTCGTAAAGCATTAGCTCGCTCACATACCGGCAGCATTGGCTTTTAAGGACGCACACCTAGGTAATGTCTAGTTATATAGCAATACGGGGCATGTACGCTGCAGAATGAGGAAGATTTGACATTCACGAGTCTGGGAAAACGGTGAGATAACCCGGTCAGCAAAGGAATAAATAGATAGAACGCCAATTCTGAACAACATGACATAGGAAGAGAATCGGAGGAAAGGCCATCAATATTTAGGGACTGGACAACCCCTTTCATTTATCAGTATGGTTTGTTTTTTTAGAGTGTGGTCAGAAGCTTGTAAATAACCTCACACTTCCCTCCTCCATATATTATTACATTTGTCTATATATTAAAAATGTCACAGTTCATCAGTGCTGCAAATTAAAATATTTCACATTTCAAATACCACACAAAAGGAAGGCAACATAAGTGTTCTTAGCAGACATTTATACAGTATATATAATATGCCCCCTGATGATTCACCCAATGTGATAAAACACATTGGGGCAGCGCACAAGATTTGTAAACAGGTCAGGCTATTAGGACAATGTTTTAGGACCACAATATTTAATGGTAGAAAGTGGCTTATTTGTTAAGCTCAACTCCAGTAGGTGTAAAAGAATAAAAGCCAGAACATTAGTCACTGAAGTGATAAATTGCTTTAGTGTAGCGACTGGGGAATAAAATGGATACAGTTTCCATAGATTTGAATAGTAATCTGTCCTCTAGTAATATGATGTAGAAAGGTTGTTCCAGGTTTATACAAATCTGCAGTTTTAATGCGAATTGGATAAAACGTGTCTTAGACTAAGCCACGGAAACAACGTCATATCCAGGGCCTTTTTTTTTTTAATCACGTAAACAACTCAAAAGAGAAGTTTGACCGAAGCAGGAAATCAAAATATTAAAATAAAAGTGCGTGTAGTTTGAAGTATTACATAAGCCAAATGAACTGATGCAATGAGAAGGACCTGGGAGCGATAACCTCTACAGTATATAATGGCATTTGTCCCTGTGGCATAAAATTGTCAAGACTAAAATGAATAGGAATGGACATGTTCGGGAAGCTGCTAGTGTGTAAGGGCCACCAGAACGGTCAATAGTGGTGATTACAGTAAAGAGGTACAAGTACTACATTAGGACATGACATTGGGAGTAAGGTCAAACCGCCACATTGACTTGGAAGTCAATCCAATAGTGCAAGTAGGCCAGGATTAGCCAGGACAAATCACTAAAGTAATATTTCCCTCGCTTTCCGTAGACTAGAGGCTCCTATGCAGTACATTAGAAAGCAATCACTTGTAAGCTGATGAGCACAACGTTTACCTATTATCTAAGAATTAGAAGAACTGCAGAACACACTCAGAATATACAAGTGTTTGGTAAATTAGAGTGCAATTTAGATGAGATTTTATGGCCGCGATGTACAAAATGCATAAAAAATTGCGTCAAAAACGCAGGCAGTATTATCACGAATTGCAATGCGTTTTTTGCCTGTGCGGTTTTTACAGGTGAGACATTGCTTACAAGCTACACCTGTAAAAACCCCACATGCAAAAACACATCGGACACCGTGGCAAATTGTTGTAAAACCGCAACCGGTTTTGTCACGATTTCTGATACTGTGTGACCAGAAACGTTTGATCTAAATGCACCCTAAAACTTCCTAGCTTTTAGTATATTTAGCATGATATTTCTTGGATTCTTCATAGGATCGTGGACTTGAACCTTCGACTGCGTGCACCTACTATTATGGACTAAGGTGACTTTATATTAACTAACTGTTTTTTGGATTGTGCTGCTGATCTCTGGATTTTTTTTTTAGCTATTATCTGCTAGTTGTAACAACCAAAAAAGTTGCTCAATAGATTTATTTATTTTTATAAAATCTCCAAATCTATTTTTACTAAAATATGGTAATGCAGCAATGAAAGAGAGAGGAATGACTGATGTCCCGTCAAGTTTAGGCTTCGTTCACTTCTGCGTTGAGACTCCGTTCATGGGTTCCGTCGGACCTTTCCATCAGGGGAAACCATGAATGGAATCCAAACAAAAACAAATGGAAACCATAGGTTTCCGTTTGCATCACCATTGATTTCAATAGTGACGGATCGTTTTGACTTAATCAATACCGTAGTCGACTGCGCTATTCATTCTGTTAAAACGACGGAATCCTTTAAACAAGGGTGGCAAATCGAAACCATTTGCACTGAATTCGTCACTATAAATCAATGGTAATGCAACCGTTCATGGGTTCCCCTGATGGAAAGGTCAGACGGAACCCATGAACGGAGTCCCAACGCAGATGTGATCGAAGCCTTACTCTATCAATTCACACACCTTGAAGTCAGAAACTGTAAGCAGACAACAAATTGCCTCTTCAAAGGGATGCTTCATATTGAGTGAATTGTCATTCTTCTATTTATAAGAAAAATAAAATAAAAAGAATACGGCCCAGACGACAACTTGCACATTTAGTGCACTTATTTTGGTGTTGCAGTGGATTGGTGTTACATTTGGAAACATATAGCATCAGATTCCTATATGTACATTTGTAAGGTTTTATTTGCAGTAAACTATGCAGACTTTACAAAGGGTTTTCATCTTCTAGAGGTTTGCATTCCTTCTTGCTCTGAAGATAAGGAAGGAATTTCAGAGACCAAACTCCCCATGTAGTCTTTCAAAGAACAAAGGGCCACGGTGCCGCTATTGAGAAGACTTAGGTAAAGTACTGCAGTCATGTAGAGGCCGACTGCCAGGATGGAACATAGTACAGGGAACCCCATGTGGTTCGCTATGAATTGTGACAGTCATGCAATGTTCTGAGTTAGGCATATTATATCCTCTCACTCCGAGGACCAGGTTTGTTATTAGTATATCAGACACATTTTCATGGAGTATGAATAGTAGTCGCACCCCTCCACAGAACAGAGGGTCGGATTTATTCACTTAAATGGGCTATGGTTCACAGCACTTGGATTTATTTCAAAACAGATTGCCTCTCTGCAGTCATAATAGTGCATCAAAGATAAGATGATAGTTATTTTTACTTACAATCCTTCCCTTCCTTTTGGTTGATTGTGAAAGGAGGGATCACTACTTTCCCTGCACCTGCTGTTTAAATTCAACTGTTTAAAAGGGAACCTGTCAGCAGTTTTGAGGCCTCGAAACTGCTGACCGGATGATATAAGGGAGGGGAAGGGAAGAGCATTTTAAATTTACCTTTTTTCTTGGTCATGAAAGTTGCATGACCAAGAAGCTGACATTTGATTCCCCCGACGCGGTGGTCGCAAGTGCCACTCTCTGCTCTGAGTGATGGCCCTAGCCGCCAATCAGGAGACCGCTAGAGCGATCACTCAGAGCAGAGAGGCGGGGCTTGCAGCGTGCAGTGGAGGAGCACTTGCATGGGTACTTGTGATTGGCGCGCTGGAGGAATTAAACATACATGCAACTTGTATGACCGAGAAAAAAAGGAAAGTTTCAAATTCCCTCCCCTACGACGCTCTGTCAGCAGTTTTGAGACCTCAGAACGGTTGAAAGATTCCCTCTCCTGAATTAACCCCTTACCGTAGCGAATATCAGGCTCTGTTAGACTACTGTTACTGAATCTTTG
The DNA here is from genome assembly GCF_050947455.1 of Rhinoderma darwinii. Lineage (NCBI taxonomy): Eukaryota > Metazoa > Chordata > Amphibia > Anura > Rhinodermatidae > Rhinoderma > Rhinoderma darwinii. The sequence goes on from NC_134689.1 coordinate 153,879,847, forward strand.
GCTCGTCTTTCCTGAATACCCCCTACTGTATTGCATACCCGCCTTTGCTTGACCTCCATTACCAGACCTATGACTCGACCGACTACGCTTTTGTTTTTTACACCAGTACCACATATCTAGATCGCCAACACTCATTGCATACTTCGCGACTGCCTGACCATACTTCTATTCCACATCTCTCCTTCCCTTTGATTTTAAGCCTTTTTATAAGTTTGTTGTTGCCCGTAGCATCTCTAATTCCAACTACTCCGATTTGGTCTGATTCCCCTCCTGCTTGATGTTACCCAGGGTATCAACCAGTGGACGAGCTAGAGGAACCTTATTCCTGGGGCCAGCAGAGTACTTTGACCATAACCAAATTTGTGGGAAAGGGGGTGCTATAGGTGAAATTGTGCCTAGATATCGCAGGAATCTGACTATTACAATATTTAATTATCATGATACCCAGCTCGAATCAGTTTGTATCTGAAAATTCTACAAAATATATAAATAAAAAAAACAAAGTTTCTGCTTAATATTTAAATATACTTGCCTCAAAGAAACATTTGATTGTTTTCCTTTTTTTAAAATAAATTTCTCAGCAATAACTGTGCTTTCTAAACTTTTTCCTTAAAAAAAGAAACAGAACGCAGATCTTTCCTTAATGTGATCTAACATGAGAGAAAAAAAAACCACATAAAATGAATAAAATGTGGAGATATTCATCTTGTATAAATTATCCATGTTGTCATTGCTGACCCAATTCTTGGCTTTCCCATCACTGACTGTCAGGATGAATTATAACCAAGCATGTGATCGGCAGAAACGAAATTTTTATACACCAAGTGTGTATCTGAATTTCATGCTTTTAAGGTTTAAAAGTACACTGGAACAGTAGGGTCCTTAAAGTGTAATCTAAATGCCTGACATGACCTGACAGATCAAGAATTCCAGATTATCAAACTAACTTGGAGATATATATATATATATATATATATATATATATATATATATATATATATATATGAAAAAAAATTGGGGCTGGGCGATTAATCAAAAAAGTTTCGTTTTTCCACCAGTTTCCTCAGGATGCAGATACAGTTGAATACAATGGTAGAGCAGGGAGCCGTCATATCCCTCCCCTACCATTCACTATGGAACGCCGGCCACTCACGGCTCGGTGCAGACTAGCACGATGATGTAACTCTCTCATGCCTGTCTTTGTCAAGCTGTGAGCGGCTCGGCGAGGACAGATGCAAGGCAGTGATGCCATTGCGCATGTTTGCTTCTAGCCACACAGACCGAAGGAGGAGAGGGATCTCCCCCAGTTGTCGTTGGAACGGGGTTAGGAGAGTATGTATTTTGGTATTTTATTTTAGGCACTCTTGGGGCTGTGTGGGGGCAGCTATAGGGGAATTATAGTGCATATATTATATACAGTACTATACAGCAGAGTGAGGGGATATATATTAATTAAATGGCGTGGCATGCAAATAGGGGGCGTTACGCGCAAAAAAGGGTGTGGCCTAAAAAATTATCAATTGTAATCCAAAAAATTGTTACACGTTCAATTTATCGCAATTTTGATTTAGGTCATAATCGTTTAGCCCTAATATTGCCAGAATGCAATGTTCTGGTTTAAAGAACTTTCACGTTCCATTAAATTTTTTTCAAATTCACTGATGGAATTCAGTAAACGATCGCTGGTTCAAGTCCCCTACGGGAACGAAGAAAATGTGTAAAAAAAAAAAAAGTTAATATACATTTTCAGGAGTGTAACATTTTTTAAACAGGTAAAAAAAACATTTACCCATTTTCCCTAAGCACAATGTAAAAAATAAAAAAAAATTGGTATCGCTGCATCCGTAAAAGCCCGAACTATTACAATTTAGCATTATTTGTCCCACGCGGTGAATGGCTTAAAAAAAAATATTAAAATCCCCAGAATCGTTTTTTGGTCACCTTAACGCTAAACAAAATGAAATAAAAAAATGATGAAAAAAATCGTATGTGCCAAAAAATGGTGCCAATAAAAGCTACAGCTTGTCCCGCAAACAATAAGCCCTCACACCGCTCAAATAGATGAAAAAATATTTAAAAAAAGCTATGTGGTGAAACAGAACAATTTTTTTTTAACAAATAGATTTTTCTTTGTAATAGTAGTAAAATATGATTTTTTTTTCCTATTTTCTGTTGTCTAAAACCTGGGTGCATCTTATAGTCAGGTGAGTCTTGGGTCCCAAGTGAAGAGGCCCTCCCGTTTAAAGTTTGTAGAAGTGCTGTCTCAAGGTCGTTGGCATGTGGTCAAAGGCTAAATGCAGTGATCGTTTACAGTCCCATAGCATGACATTCAATACAGAGTCCTCTGGAAGACACAGAATGGGACTACTGCAACAGTCTGTGATTGTGCTATAGATTAGTGAGATAAAGGACTGAATAAGTCGACATCCATTTGGCCTGAGAAAATCTGCAATGTGCACTGCAGTTCTCACCAAGGCTCAGTATGGCATAGGCCAATCATTTACACCGGATCCGTCACCAAATGGTTTCCCTTTTGTTTCAGTTTGGATTCCGTTGATGGGTTCCCCTGACGGAAAGGTCAGACGGAACTCATGAACTGAGTTCCAACGCAGATGTGAACGCAGCCTTAGCCAATTGTAATGCGCTGCAGAATATGTTGGCGCTTTATAAATAAAGATTATTATTATAAGCAGTTGAAGAGCGTGCTCATTTGCTCATGGGCAAGTCCAGCCAAGCCCCTGAGTCATTCTAATTTAACACGATGGATACTTGTCCAGGACGCACATCTTTTAATATGTATACATAACAATTTGAATAGTGAAGATCAGTATTGTTCTTGCTGGTTTTCAGCTCGGGTAAGGCTTTGTTCACATCTGCGCTAGGGCTCCGTTCCGACATTCCGTCTGAGCTTTCCATCGGAACGGAGCCCTAACAGACACAAACGGACACCATAGGTTTGCGTTTCCATCACCATTGATTTCAATCGTGACAGATCTGGTGCCAATGGTTTCCATTTGTCTCCATTGTGCAAGGGTTCCCTCGTTTTGACGGGATGAATAACGTAGTCGACTACAAGTTGTTAAAAACTGTAAGCCAAGGATTTCTAAAAGATTTTCTTGATTTAAAAAAACACTAATAAAAAGTTCTTGCTTTTTCTTCTGTAAAGTGGTTAATATTCTATGTATAGAGGTCATTGGCCTCCTGAATAGAAGTATATAAGGCAATTTAGCATTACCCCCCTAAAAAATAAAGTATAAAAAGGCAAACAAGACAGAAATGCCTAACTCTGACAATAAAATTCTCCTGAGTAAAGTACAGGAAAGGCATTTATTGGCACGCTACATTTTAAGGTATTTCCAAGTGACCAAGCATCTTTTAGTCATGCCACCCATTCACATCTTTTGGTCTTTTATAATGGGAAAGCTCAGTAAAAATAAAATGCTGTCAAACTCGGAGAGTCATAGATATAATATGTCAGCTTTGACAGCCTCGCTTTCCACATCAGTAAACCCCTCTCATCTCTGGTCTTTGTGCCAGATAGAAGATGAAGATTCTTTACTCAAATGTAGAACGTCTTGGGGAAAAATGGTGCGACTGTGATTTATGTACATTATTCAACTCCGTTTATTCCAATGTTTTCTCATGACTACAGTTTGCAATGATTAGAATGTCCTGGGAATGAACACGTTTGGCAGGGACAAAAGTTCTGTATGAACATTTATTTAGGTAAAGGATGCCACTCCTAAAAGTGACATCACAAACCATTCTAAATCACACATGCCAAGTTACAATCCAGTTGTACGACACATGATCAGAAAAGTGGCACTTGGTGAGGGTACACGATTAGGCCTCATGCCCACTTTTGTTATTTTCTTCAGGGTGCCATCAGTTTTTCTAACTGATAGCACCCTGACACATTCATTTCAAATGGGGCCACGCACACTTCCGTTGTTTTGATGGTTCCGTTCCGTCAAAAGCAGAACATGTCCTACTTTCGTCTGTTGTTCAGTGTCCGTCTCGCCCATTGAAGCCTATTCCCTCAAAATAACAGACGGCACACGGAAGGCATCCGTGTGCCATCTGTTTTTCACGGATCCGTTGCCGAGCAACGGCAGGGCGTGCCAACGTTCCCTGCATTAAACACACAAGATGGATTTTAACGGGCCATGTAAAATGGAAGACAAACGGAAGCACTACGTCCGTTTAAAACGGAACAATAGAGCGCATGCGGAGTGACAACGGAAACCAGACGGAAGTCATAACAGACACATAGATCCATTTTAAACGGACGTGAAGGATGTGTGCATGAGGCACAGAAGGTATCTTCTTGAGGAGAATAACAATACTATAATAATAATTCTTTCATTCATTGAGAAATCCGAAATGACTGGTAAAAACTAGGCAGTGCCCTTTGTTTGTTTTTACCATCAGCACATGCAGGCAGTTGTTCTCATATGTACAGTATGCAACTACAGAAAGCACACGAAGACTAAAAGCTAGGCTCTTGCTCTACGGGAACGCAGGAAAATCTCTCCGGCACAAACACTAATAGAATCTATGGATGAATACCCATTTCTTATTGGGTGTTATTAACAATAGTAAACTCCATCAGGCCAGGTTTTCATGGGTCTGATACGCTGCGGAGATGCATGCAGCGTATCTGACCAAGAACCTGCAGCACATTCCTTCCGAAAAACCGCACTACATTGTGGTGCAGTTTTTCGGGTGGAATTTTCACTGCAGAAAGCAGCCCTATAAAAAACAAACAAAAAAAAAAGTTCACATTTACCCCGGCCGTTGTCATGGCGACGCGTCCCTCTGTTTATTTGCAGTCCAGCCTCCTAGGATGATGCTGCAGCCTGTGAATGGCCGGATGAAACGTCACCCCATGAGGCCAGCCTGGAAGAACAGAAGATAGCGTCAACGACGATGACAAGGCCCGGGTGGGGAGTATATGATATTTTTTTTTCTGAGTTTCGATTTTTGCAGCGGAATTGCTGCGATTCCGCGGCAAAGTTGCAACACTTGCCTATTTGCTGCAGGTTTTAGATCCCCATTAAATTCAATATGGAAAACCCGCAACATAAAAGCAATGAAACGCAGCATAAATTGACATGCTGTGGATTTAAATTACGCACTGCAGGTCAATTTATTAAACTTTTCACTGCGTTTTTTTCTGCAGCGTGGGCATGAGATTTTATAAATCTCGGATACTTTGCTGCTTCTGTAAATGTTGCGGAATTTCCGCACAGAACTCCATTGTGGAAATTCCGCAGCGTTTATGCTACGTGGGAACCCGGCCTTAAAGGTCGCAATTCCAGCGTCAACACACACACACACACATTGTAGTTGAGTATTCACCACTGTTTGTATTCATTTGTGGTCAACGTCTGAGAAGTTTTATTGGGCATAATGGTTTATACATACACACCACTAAGAAAAACCTCCAGCAGACATACAACTTTCCATCACTGCACCCCTTCACCTACTTGTCTGTCCACCTCTGAACTTATTTTATGTATGTTGTAATCCCTTCAATAGAAACAACTAATAGGTGATGGTGCTTTATTTTGCCACACACCGAAAAAATCATATTAACTAAAGAGAAAGCAGAGTTGTGCAATAAATGGCAAAAAGCACTGAAACATTTGTATATAGAAAATAATAACAAATACTTCATTTAAATAACGCAAAAAGACATATACTAAAAAACAATTAAAAGGTTCCTAAAGAACTCAGAGGTGCACTGCAGACATAATAAGTCGCTATCCTTCAAGAAATCCTCCGCTCCCAGAACAACATTTTAAATATGATGGGGTATATGGAGTATTAGTATCTGATGCCCTCCAGTTGTGCCACACTGCTGTGGATCTTCCGTTTAAGGGTCCCCTCTGTGCTGTCCAAAAATGGCTGCAGCGCTACTTAGACTAGGAGTCTGAGACACTCCCACTGTTCTCGGATTGGCCAGAGCTGCTCACGTAATCAGTTCTATCTAATACATAAACAGAAGAAGTGTCTTAGACTTAGTCTGAGATCGCTGTGGCCATTTTAAGACCACACAGAGGAGACCCTTAAACGGTGGATCCATGGAATAGTGGTGCAACTGGAGGGTATCAGATATTATTACTCTATATACACCATATTAATAATTTTGTCCTGGGACCGGAGGGTCGCTTTAAGGACCTCCCCTTCCAAAAAAATATATGAATGCCACTAAATTTGTACTAACAAAAAAAACGTAGCCATCTCCAAATCCAGTCTGATCATCCACACATGCAAGAGTACCATGAAAATAAAGCCTAAGGCCTCGTGCACACTTCCCACACCGTTTTCACGGCCGTTTTTGACGGATCCGTGTGCCCGTTTTAGCGGCCGTGTGCACTCCGTGTTTCCGTTTCCGAGCATGGTACTGTCCAGGGTGCTGAAAGAGTTAATGAAATGCACTGATCGGCAGTAACTCTTTCAGCACCCTGGACAGTACCATGCTTGGCGCTCAGAAAATACAATTTTAATTAAACTAAAAAATAAGTTCATACTTACTTTTCTCCTGTCCGGCCTCCAGGGATGACGTTTCATCCATGTCACCGCTGCAGCCAATCACAGGCTGTAGTGGCGGTCACGCACGTCAGGATGACGTCAGAAGGCAGGCTTCCAGGGATGACGTTTCATCCCACGTGACCGCCTCTGCAGCCAATCACAGGCTGCCGCGTCATACAGGAAGGTCGGACTGGAGGAAGAAGATGGACTCGTCACCAAGACAACGACCGGGTACGTATGAACTGCTTTTTATTTTTAATCAGCAGCCTCTTTCCTCTATCAGTGATTGATAGAGACAAGTGGCTGCCGATTAGTGTAATATATCTGTAATGTATTTCTGCCAGCCCGGCCGTTGCTAGGCAACGGCTCCGTCACACTCCGTGTGCCTTCAGTTTTTTTTGACGGCCCCATTGACTTGCATGGGCCTCACGGTCACGGAATCTCGGACCAAAGTAGGACATGCTCTACTTTGGATCGGAACGGAGCAACGGGACCGTCAAAAAAACTGAAGTGTGCATGGCCCCATTGAAATGAATGGGTCAGGGTGCTAGCCATCACAATAATGACTAGCACCCATGAAGGAAAATACTGAAGTGGGCATGAGGCCTAATAAAAAGACTGACCTATTAAAAAAAACAGCAAAGAATAATATCCTAATGTCAAAATAAAACATTTATGAAATGTAACATCAAGCACGTTGGAAGACGTGGCTTCCTCAGGGCATTGGTAAGATGTCCATCCAAAACCTTATATACACAATTACAATGTATCTACCCCTGAACACAAACCATAATTAATTCAATTGAATTACCTAGGAGAGTGTCTACTCCACATGGCGATGCCAATGCTGCAGTATATAAGCGCTTACTTCCAGATCTGGGAGACGTCTCCATCTCACCACTGAGAATGCACCTAAACATATACAACAGGAGGTCGGCGTCCCCCATCACTACTGATCATACAGCGGTCAATACTTACGCCTTGCATGCATTACCATGGATACACGTAAGAAATACAGAGTCACTTGGACGAGTGTTCGTTACTAACTACGCATTCTCCAAGATATGTCAAGTATCCATGGGAACGATAAACAACTCACGGCATCGCTAGACGACATATAAAAGCTCAGCAGCGTTGGGTTATAGCCGCGGCGACACAAATATGTGTATATTATTTTGTTTTGTGAATTATATTTAATAACGTTTATTTATTGGCAAAAATGCGCAATTATGTGGCTTTTCCTTTACTGATTTTTTACATTTAACATTACCTTTTTGTATTCATTTAAGTTGTTTTTTTCTTTCGTCCCATAGGGAGATTTTTCATTTTGATATTGTTTTCACTATAATGTATTGGCATCCATCTATATGCCAGTACATAAGCCTGTGTACTGATAGCACACAGGAAGTTGTTAGGGCATACCCAAGTATGCCCCAACAACTGAATTCCCTGTGATGTGATCAAAAGGGGAGACCCCCCCTCAGTCTTTCCCTTTTGAATGCAGCGTTAAACGTTGATCGCAGAATTCAAAGTGTTAACGGTGAAGATCAGAGTTTTCTCTGATCTCCGCCATTAGAGCAGGGCTACCGCTGTATGTTACAGCTATTGTCCTGCTCCTGATGGCACAAGTGCACTTGCTGTGCCTGCGCGATCAAGTATGCTAGTCCTGATGCGGCAACATCCCGCCGCTTATGAAGAGGAAACTTATCATGCACCAACAACAGGTTAAAAGCATGTGCTATGACAGTCAGTACAATTATGTAAGTGTACATACTACCCCCATTCATTTTAGAAAAAAAATCTTATTCTTTTATCATATTTTTTAGCAATTCTGGCCCCAACACAAAAAATATTGCATAAACACCACTAGTACTCACTTGCAATCCAGCATCCGGACTGATCAGACGCCATCTTGAATTTTAGATTTCACTATGCTTTCTCTTCTTCTGTGCTATGCTATCAAACCCACGATGCCTCAGCAAAGCAGCACATGAGCAGCTAGAGCCAGTACCATCTCTGCTTGCTGGGAGGTGTGATCATCCTTCCCTCAGTATTCTCCTATATAAACGAAGAAATTATAAAGTACAGAGCCATTGAGCATGAGCTTATATAGTCTTCATTAGAAGGGTATGCTTGCACGCCCTATTTTCAGCCGTTTTTCGTACCATAAAGGCCCCGAAAAACGGCTGAAAATACAGGGGCTGAACGCCTCCAAACATCTGCTTATTGATTTAAATGGGAAAAACGGCATTCCATTCCCACGGGGCGTTTTTTAAGTGTCCATTTTTAAAAATGGTGCGTAAAAAAACGCCCCGTAAAAAAGAAGTGCATGTCACAAAACGGCCGTAAACGCATCAAAAAACGCTTGATGCATAAAAAACGGCTGTAAATCAGCGGCAGTTTTCCCTTGAAACCTTGAAGCAGGAACATTTTGATGTACAATAGAGTGAATTGAACCTATGGTGACCTGACAATGACTGACTCATACACATGTGTACCAAGCTACCTTGTTGACAACAATCTAAAAGTCACAGAAAAGGAGAAATTGTTGATATTTCATCTGCTTTCTGCAAGAAGAAAACGTTCAATTAGGACGCTATAATCTGGGCACACTTGTTGCCTATGTCTATAAAGCCAAAAAAGACACACCCCAGACCGTGCTAGCCACTCTGCTTACCCCTCCTCGAACATCTCCTATAACAAATTTCACTCCCTTTTCTCATAAATCGGTTTCTTCCCTTATTTTTAACTCGTACCTCACCACCTGCCTTCGTCATCTCATCCCCTTTCATCTTATTCCTAATCTCTCCTCTTCTTTCATCCCGGACCCAACAATTCCTTATAACCTATCACTATCTACCGGCATTTTCTCATCCTCTTTTAAACATGCCGTTATTACAACGATCATCTCCTAGCCCTCTCCTACTAGCGCCTACATCACTACTCCAACTCTCTTCTAAACTACTTGAAAAACATATTCACTATGCACTTACTACCTGTCTTTCGGAGAATTCCATATTTGATCACAGACCATCTGGATTCCAGCAAAACCATTTTAACAGAAACTGCTCTCAACAAAGTAGCCAATGACCTACTAAATCTGAAGACTATGAAATTATGCTGTGTGAACATGGCCAGACGTATTTTGGAACGCAAAATGCTCGTATTACGCTCAGAAATACACTTAAAATACTCCTGCAAACAGCTTACCTTTAATTTCAAGGGCAATTACTCTGCATATTTCTTGAGGCCTATTTGTAAAAAGCTTCAAGAAGAGACATGTCGTTTTTTTAAATTCAGAAGCGTACAATCTGATTTTTCTTATTTCTCATAGACACTTCATATAACGCGTCGAAAATACGCCTTAAAATGCCCTTTCGAAAATGCTTGCAAAAATCAAAAACGTTTCGAATATCAGCTCTAAAAACGCCTAAACTTCAAAGGATCTCTCTTTCTTAAAATCAGCCTTGTATTTTTCAGCCTGAACATTTGCGCTGTGCACTCACTACTTCTCTCCTCACTAGACAGGACATTTAGGCACAGATTTACAAAGACTGGCGTTTCACACGCCAGTCTTTTGGCTGGTTTAAATGGACAGATTTCTGCACATAACAAGCACTGATCAGCTAACGTTAACAGGACCTCTTTCGCAGGCTGATGCTTTCTGTATTTGGACAAACAATACTTAGTATGATCATTCAGTCCCCATCAGTTTGCATCATTGTTGGCGGCACATTCTCTGTCTACACAGGGAGACGGGCTGCCGAAAATTATCATTTTATGGACTTCATAAAAGATGATCAGTCAACGAACATTTGCCCATTTGTCCGCTGATCGCTGCCCTGATTACATGGGCCAATAATTGGGGACAAGCGTTCGTAAGAACGCTTGTCCAGACGAGTATTGGCCCGTGTAAATGGGACTTTAAACTGAAGCCATTGTAGTGAGTATCGCTAAATTACCGTAATTAAGAGGAGCACACCCCTTTAAAAATTTGTTGCATTTTGTCTGTGAACAACAAATTGAAATCTACGGCAACTATGAGCGGGTGTAGATCTGCGCTATAATTTACGCCAATTTCTGGCCACTACATGCACGTCCATCAGAAAACTGGACAGATTTACTAAAATTGGCATTTTATAAGCTAGTCAGCTTTCTGCTCCTCTGGAGTAAGATGCAACAGATTTATTAAAAGGGGGCGCATACCTCTTAATAAATCAGTCACAATTTCTACTGGTTGTGCCCCATAATTGTAGCGCTTTTCCCCCTTCCCTCTTGGATGCCAAATCCGGCAGTGGCACGTACAAGGTCCTAATGCAGAGAAGAGTCAGGATGCTATATGCGACGTAGGCACGTAACACACAACGTCTAGCATCGGGATGTGGTGTTCTGCATCACATATAAGGCCCTGATGCTGCCAAGCGCCATTTTCATATCTGATCATGGGGAGGGTTCGAACAGGCCCTGGCATATGGCCTGCCTCAACCTGATTATGCCTCATACCAAAATTTCTGGCATATATTATAAAAATAAACTTGTCAGACTGCAGGTGGTCATGCCGCTTTCACTAAGCTCCAAGTGAAAAGTGTCAAGAACAGCAGAAAGGCCCAAATGTCCAAAATAAATTTCCTGCAAATTGTGATTTTTGAGTCGTTTGACTTTCTTTATGTCAGAATTCTCTCAACAATGTTTTACCTCTGTGTTACCGCATCTTAGATACTACACACTACTGTACACATTAATTGGCTTCAAGAATGCCGCAGCTTCTCTGCTCTTTAATTGGACCACCGTAACATCCAAAACCGCTCTTTTCTTTGATGCTACACACTAATTGATTTAAAACTGATGGCACTCACTATTTAATCAATCATTCAAGAAAAATGTGGGATCTGGGAAACCTGTTCAACAGCAGGGACATCACAGCATTTGTAGTCTTGTAAAAAATAAGCAGCTTTTCTTAGAAGAGAATGTCAACTACCTGATATGCTAGTATATCACACACACTATATGAAAGATGATAGATAGATAGATAGATAGATAGATAGATAGATAGATAGATAGATAGATAGATAGATTTAATATTATTGTTGTTGTCCTTTGTATATTCAAATTAAAGGAACCGTGCAGACAAATTTGTGAAAATCCTCCCTAAAACCAAACGCTTCGCTGGAAAGTCACAGTACACGCAGACATACTCCGATGTTCCTGCTAGATCACAAACAAGAATTGGCATTGTAATCCTCTTATTAAAAAGGGGTTGTCTCACTAAGATAACTCCTTTCCATATGACCGGTTAACTATAAGCCAGAGCAGAGAGACGCTAAGTATCAGCAGCTTCCGCTATGGTGGACACGGCCCACCTATATAGTGCAAGGATGGCCATTTATCAATTGTGCTAGGGTGGCACAGGGGCAGAAGTTTTGTTGTCCAAGTATAATATGGTCAAAGTGTACTTGCAGTAAAACATAGCAGTTAGACAGGGCAAGAGACCTGTATCCTATGTGAGTTAATCAAACAAACATGTCTACAGATTTATTTCTAAGCTACTACTACTTAAAGGTGTTGTCCGAGAATTAATGAAAAAAATCAGACATTATCATGTGCATGGCCATCTCTTTCTATCAAAAATATAACCAGTGCTTTATCTTCCAGAGATTTCCCCATTCATTGATCTAACTGCTCTGCTAGATCTTCTTCAGGCTGGCAGCTCAGGGGGTGTGTCCTTTCTGCTGCAGCTCCTCCCCCTCAGTCATAGATCGTATAGGCAGATCACAGATCATTGTTTCACTGCCTCTGCCTCCTCTCGAGGAGAAGCTTTACAAATGACCACCATTACATGTCTTTTTAGAGGGAGAGCCCAACCGTATGCAACTGAAGACGACAAGCTGTGTTTCTGAATAAAACCTTCTTCTCTACTTCTTTAGTGACAGGCAGAGAAGGCATTTTCTATTGGCTGGTGGCAGTTGGAGAGTGGAACGGAGCATGTACGTCCTCCCTCATTCAGCCCAGTAGGACGTGGTACACATTACTATACAAAATTGAACACCAGGGGGTGCCCTTATAATGAAGTAAAGGGAATATTTCGCAACTGAAGCAATTTTATAACAACTGAATTATATTTCTATTACATGCAATAGTGGGACAACTCATTTAACTGTCAATATATATGCCTTACCTAAGAATATCCACCATTACCCTTACTAAAGTCTCAAATCATCTCCGGACAGCTAAATCTAATGGCAACTACTCTCTTGATACTTCTAAATCTTTCTGCAGCATTTGACACTGTAGGCCACAAACTCCTACTCAGTATGATACACTCTAGTGGCCTAAAGGATACTGCTCTCGTCTTTTTTCTACCTCTCGGACCACATCCCCTCTTTTCACTCTACACAGCTCCTATTAGACAAACCATCAGCAGATTTGGCTTTCAGTACTATCTATACACTGATAACATCCAATAACATACCTCTTAGGGTATGTGCACACGATAGCTGCCTTTTACGTCTGAAATGACAGACTGTTTTCAGGAGAAAACAGCTCAGTCGTTTCAGACGTAAATGCTCCTCCTCGCATTTTGCCAGGCGTCCTTGACGGCCGTCAATTTGAGCGGTTCTTCATTGAATTCAATGAAAAACGGCTCAAATTACGTTCAAAGAAGTGTCCTGCACTTCTTTGACGAGGCAGTCATTTAACGCGTCGTCGTTTGACAGATGTCAAACGACGACACGTAAATGACAGGTCGTTGGCACAGTACGTCGGCAAACCCATTCAAATGAATGGGCAGATGTTTGCCGACGTATTGGAGCCGTATTTTCAGACGTAAAACGAGGCATAATACGCCTCGTTTACGTCTGAAAATAGGTCGTGTGAACCCAGCCTAACCGTGGCATCCTCACCACTCTAGTGATTGTTAGCGGTCTGTAACATGTGGGATACCGGACCCTCAGAAGGGAGGCTCATGGGATTAACATCATTGTCTCTCTCCTGAGGTATTTCGGCAGGAAGGTATATCCCAACATCTACTAACCTACCTAAACCTGATGTCTCCATTTCAGCGTGTGGTACTACCATAACTCCTCGGCAGCACGCCCGCGGTCTTGAAGTCAGAGCTTTCCTTTACTCCTTATATTAAAACACTTGCATTGTCATTTCATCTACACCTTAAAAACATCTCCAGAATCCACCCTTTTCTTACTGCGGAAACAGCCAAATCTCTTATTGTCTCCGATTCCCTCTCGTCTTGACTACTGTAACTCATTACTAGTCGGTCTTCCCCTCACTAAACTCTGCCCTCTCCAATCTATCCTTAATTCAGCAGCCAGGCTCATCTTTCTGACCAACCGCTACACCAATGCCTCTACCCTGTGCCAGGCACTGCACTGGTTGCCCATACCCTGCAGAATTAAATTCAAACTTATTACTCACCCACAAATCTCTCCACAGTGCTGCACCTCCTTACATCTCCCCCCCCCCCATCTCTATCTACCACCCTACTCGGGGCTCTACGTTCTGCCAACGATCTGACATTTTCCATAAATAGAACCCCCCATTCCCATCTCCAAGACATTTCTCGTGCTGCACCAGTTTTCTGGAATGCGCTCCCAATTTAGATTGATTCCTAACATTGATAGTTTTAAGCATGCCCTAAAAAAAATATATTACAGTTTTTTTCTGACCATTATTTCACAATACTTGACTACTTCATTTAACAGTATGCCCCAGACTACTTGCACCCAATGCACTTCTTATCTGGGAATACACAAATACTGGCTGGTGATTGGCTCATGCAGATGTATGTGTACTGCCCAATTTGATATAAAAGATGGTAGGAATATTGTACAAAACAAGCACTTTACCCTTTCGTATCACCTCATATTTCCTGATCGATTGTAAGCTCTTTCAAGCAGGGCCCTCATTCCTCTTATTTGATTTGTCAAGATGTAAGGTCTGATTTTGTTATTACATGCACCCTCTGAATTGTAAAGTGCTACGGAATATGTTGGCGCTACACAAGATTAATATTATTCATTTGAATAGTTGCCATGTAATAATATATCTCTCCTGCAGTGGCCACTGCAGGGAAAATGTTTGGCTGGCCTTAGCTTTCCCAAGTAATAACAGATGATCAACAGGAGTTTCAGAAGCCAGACTCGTGCGACCGCCTTCATTACAGAAAGTGGTGGTCTTTGGGAGTATGAAGTTTCTATAGATTCATTAAAAGACATGTTAGAAGCTGGCAATAAATACAAGAAGTATTTGCAATAATTATTGCATTATTGCTGAACACAGAAAAAGGCATCATCACCCTGTACTGGCTTCTTCCAGTTTTAAGAGAACCCGGACCATTAGGAGGGATCCACATGGGATTACAGGTCATCCCTGTGGATTTCCCCTAAGGGGTTACATTTCGGTGGGAAATATTTTTCCCCCCAGGTAGAAGGGAAAATTCTGCTCTTGCCCAATAATGGTTATCAATGGGACACAGCTGTGGCCCACGTGACATAGCACGACCAGGGAAGATTTGGAGGGGCCTGGTAAGGGGAAGACTACATTCATCTGAGTGTAAAGTTAAAAGAGGGGAATAAACAGTGGTCTGGGTAAGACCATGAACATACTCCAGGAAGAGGACAGGACACCCCCGCCACCCTTTTGCTAAGTTATTAATACTGTTATTGTCAAATGTAAAATTGCTTGCGGACAGCGTTAGTTTTGGTAGGCTTGATAGTTTTGGCTAAGCCTGGTTAATATGTTATTTATTAAAGAAATTATTATATTTTTAACTAAATGTTTTATAAGGTTAAAGAGGCTCTGTCACCAGATTTTGCAACCCCTATCTGCTATTGCAGCAGATCGGCGCTGCAATGTAGATTACAGTAACGCTTTTATTTTTAAAAAACGAGCATTTTTGGCCAAGTTATGACCATTTTTGTAGTTATGCAAATGAGGCTTGCAAAAGTCCAAGTGGATCGACTTACCTGCAAACGCTGATGCTGCTGCAGAATCAACTGTAGCCTCTGGTGCCGATGTGTCCGACACGATGCAGGACCTGTGAGTGACGTCACAGATCTGCACTGTCAGAAGCTGGGCGTTCTGAAGAGAAGTGGATGATACTTCTCTTCAGAGCGCCCAGCTAGTAAAAGTATTAAAAACGCCCCGATGTACGCACATAATACACGCCCAGTTGGACTTTTACTTTTAAACACACCCACTTGGACTTTTGCAAGCCTCATTTGCATAACTACAAAAATGGTCATAACTTGGCCAAAAATGCTCGTTTTTTAAAAATAAAAACGTTACTGTAATCTACATTGCAGCGCCTATCTGCTGCAATAGCAGATAGGGGTTGCAAAATCTGGTGACAGAGCCTCTTTAACTTTTAATAAAGGCTGTAGGCAAATTTTTAACCACCAATCAGCCTCTCTATCTTTTATTAGGTTATTTTGATAGCATTATTTGTAATCCCATTGTATAGTATGCAAGAGGCGCATCTCGTACAGAGAACACAGATGGCCACAAAGTTCTGTGATAGAGCTACCAAGTCTTTTTCGAGGCTACTACCATGTACAGAGTAGGTTAAGAATGACCAACTGACATTTTATGTTCCAAGAAATCTAAACAACCATAATAAATTAAGAAATACAGTGAAAGCACACTGTTAAATTTCATTTCACGCTCACTGAACAAACATTACCAAACTCGAAGTACTGTCGCCTTCTATCTTTTTAGCTAGAAATCTCATGGCCAACCAAGCTGTGACCTTGAAATATTTCACAGCTGGCTGCTTTACTCTATTTTGCAATGCTCAGTTATCTGAAGGATTGGGGTCTTCTCATTCCATTTTCTGCTAATATGCTAAATATCAGAATAAACTTCATTTATAGTATGCTGAAATACTATTTGAGCATATTCATCACCAATATAGTATGAGGGAATGGACGGAGCCTGGACATTAAAGAAGGGATCCACATGAAATTATAGACAAGTTTTCCCAGGGGTTAGCAACAGTGAGTTGTTGGATATAGTCAAGCTTTCATTTTACCCGGTAAAAAGGGAAGTCTCTTCTCTTGGTCCCAGCAACAGGCAGGTCATTGGAAATTGTATTTCTCATGTGGCCTGCCATGGTATATTTAAATAATGGAGCTGGGCTGTCGGTTGTTGACTCACCATCCTGATGATTGTTCATCGTGAGAGCGCCCTCCCCCCTCCCTTATTTTTATGTTATGCTCTATGTCACGGCTCTTTATTAAACCAGGGGTAAAATAGTTCTTTCAGAGTAAGTTCAAAGGCTGTTTGGCTTGAGCTTATGGTTGAGGCGATACTTATATATCTTGAAAAAGTTTATTGATCGGTTTTAAATTATTTAATGAATGTTTTATTTATTTAATGCCTATGGTTAATGAAGAAGACCATGACCAATTTTTACCACCCAGAAGGTTGTCATGTTGTTTCTTATTTCTTTAATGGATTCGTTTTGGTTCTTGAATAGTATGATTTATAACCCCATATAGATCCCCTGGAATTGAGTGTTAGAAGCAATAAACAATCAAGAACTAGTATATACTAACAGCAGGAGTGAACAACAGTTGAATACAAGCGCAGAAATACGCCCCTAGTCCCTGAACAGACCAGAAGATAGCAAGAGACTTTAATATCTCACAACGTTTCCTTTTAGATTTTCTCAGTAAAGACCCATTTACTGGCGTTCCTAAGTGCCCAGGGTAGCGATCAGCCGACAAACGAGCAAACGCTCATTTGTTGGTTGATCACATATTTTATGGAGGGTATAAAATGATTGATTGTTGTCGGCAGTACATCTCCCTGCGTAAAGAAAGGATGTGCTGCCGACAATGATGCAAACTAATGGGGACCGATTGATCATATTAACTATCGTCCGTCGCCATACAGAAGGCATCGGCCCATGTAAAAAGGCCTGTTAAGAAGTGATGATCGAATTGTTATATCGTTGATTGGCACTCATTTTGGCCAGAAATCTACCCATGTAACTTAGAGACTCTGTCACCACATTATAAGTGCCCTGTCTCCTATATAAGGAGATGGGCGCTGTAATGTAGGCGACAGTAATGCTTTTTATTTAAAAAAACTATCTTTTTTCACAATGTTAGGAGCGATTTTGGTTTATGCTAATGAGCTTTCTTAATGCCCAAGTGGGCGTACTTTTACTTTCGACCAAGTGGGCGTTGTACAGAGGAGTGTATGATGCTGACCAATCGGCATCATGCACTCCTCTCCATTCATATACACTGCACTAGCGATATAGTTATATCACTATATGCAGCTACATACACAAGCCCTAACATTACTACAGTGTCCTGATAATGAATACACATGAAATCCAGCCTGGACGTCATGTGTACTCAGAATCCTGACACTTCTGACTCTTTTTTTGTGAGATTCCAGCAAGTGAAACCAAATCTCGTTTAGCTCCGTGATCTCGCGAGATTTGGTTTCACTTGCCGGAATCTCACAAAAAAAAAGATTCAGAAGTGTCAGGATTCTGAGTACACATGACGTCCAGGCTGGATGGTCATGTGTATTCATTATCAGGACACTGTAGTAATGTTAGGGCTTGTGTATGAGGCTGCACATAGCGATATATCTATATCGCTAGTGCAGTGTAAATGAATGGAGAGGAGTGCAGGCAGGGACTCCTAGCGTCGTACATAACTATGATGCTAGGAGCCCGGCTCCCTGCACTGTGTTCGGTCCTGTACTTGCGGCCGAAATACGTTCGTCAATTACGGACATAATGACCTCGTGTGAACATACCCTAAGGGGAAATTTTGCAAGAAGGTCACTGAACTTAAAGCAAAATTTCATTTTTTATAACTACATTTCACAGTTGAAATTTAAATAAAATAGTTGAGTAACTTTGCTGCAATGTATTTACAATTTGTGCAAATCCTGACCTAACTATGCCGGCCCAATATCTAATACACATTAGATGGTTGGCCGTTTCCGCAGAAATCGATGGGTTTGACCGACATTAGTCTAACGTGTATGGCTACCTTGACTGTCATTTGAAAACCCACAATGAACTGCTCTCTGGTAACAGGATTCTAGCAGAATTCTGTATTTAAAGAGGTTCTTTCACCACATTATAAGTGCCCTATATCCTACATAAGGAGATGGGCGCTATAATGTAGGTGACAGCAGTGCTTTTTATTTAATAAAACGATCGGTTTGCACTACTTTATTAGCGATTTTAGATTTATGCTAATGAGTTGCTTAATGCCCAAGTGGGCGTGTTTTTACTTTAGACCAAGTAGGCGTTGTACAGAGGAGTGTATGACGCTGACCAATCAGCCTCATGCACTCCTCTCCATTCATTTACACAGCGCATAGGGATCCTTTTAGATCCTTATGTGCGGTCTTATACTAAACACATTTGACAATACTGAAGTGTTTAGACAGTGAATAGACATTCCACGGGATGTCTATTCACAATCTCTGCACTTCGTTACTGTTTCTATGGTAGTTACAGCAGAGGAGGCGTGATCTCGTTGTAACCTGTCATTTACTGCGTAATCTCGCGAGATTACGCTTCCTCTGCTGTAACTACCACAGAGAGTAATGAAGTGCAGAGATTGTGAATAGACATCCCGTGGAATGTCTATTCACTGTCTAAACACTTCAGTATTGTTAATGTGTTTAGTAGAAGACAGCACATAGCAATCTAAAAGGATCCCTATGCGCTGAGTAAATGAACGGAGAGGAGTGCATGACTGATTGGTCAGCGTCATACACTCCCCTGTACAACTCCCACTTGGTCTAAAGTAAAAATACGCCCACTTGGGCATTAAGCAACTCATTAGCATAAATCTAAAATTGCTAATAAAGTGGTGAAAATAGATCGTTTTTTTTAAATAAAAAGCACTGCTGTCACCTACATTATAGCCCCGATCTCCTTATATAGGAGATAGACCACTTATAATGTGGTGACAGAGCCTCTTTAAAAGGGATTCGGTCATCACAAGGTTGTTTCAAGTTTCGATCATGGCAAAAACCTTAATTTCACCACAAAGTGTGAACACAGCCTTAGGCCCCATGCACACAGTCGTGTTTTTGCGTCCGCAATTCATCCGCAAAAATGCAGATGAATTGCGGACCCATTCATTTCTATGGGCTCATGCACACGACTGTAGTTTCCACGGTCCGTGCATTGGGCGAGAGCCCGGACCGCAAAAATATTGGACATTATAGGGGCCGAATTTGCGGTCTGGGCTCATTTAAATCAATGTGTGCACGGTTCGTGAATTGCAGACGGCCCGCGGATAACACTACGCAACCGTCCGTGCCGCAAATCGCAGGCCGTGCACACGGCTATGGCCCTGTGCATGAGGCCTTAGAACCTATTTATAAAGTGATGAAGCAGGTGCCACTGCACCTGCTGAACAGTGCTCTGAATAGGAGTTTGAGGTGCAGTTCAAAAGCACGAGCTGTAATCGAATTACAGTGATTCATGGGCTGATTGGTGGACAGGCACCATGTGGTTGCGACTGACTCCGTTCAGCACACAAGGGATCTGTCTTGTGACAGAATCCTTTTAAAGGGTTTTTCCCATTTTATAAAGTAATGGCATATCCTAGGAATATGCCATCACTTTATAAGATGCGAGCTACGCTGTTTCCGTAACTACCATTCAGTTCTACCGCTGTTTTCTTATTCATGGTCGGAAATCACACGTTTCAACCGGAACACAGAGTGGTAGAACGGAGTTTAAGGGGCCCTGTTCTAGAGATAGGTGAGTGTCCCAGAGGTAGGACCTGCATCTATCGGACATTTATGACATATCCTGTGGATACATAAAAAACAAAAGCTGTTTTTGTAACTCCCGACTATGTAATCAGGAAGTGGCCGGGAGGCAGCGTGAACACAAAAAGCTAGAACCTGGTTTAGGGGACCCCATTCTAGTGATAGGTGCGGGTCCCAGAGGTGAGACCCGCATCTATCTGGCATTTATGACTTATCCTGTGGATATGTCATAAATGTCCCTCATGGGAAAATCTCTTTAAATTAAAATAGAACATCATCCGCATATAGTTTGTATCCTCCATGAAAACTTTCACGCACTTCCTCTTGTCACTCAGGCTTTTCTATTCTGTTGCAGTTTTAATTTTTGTGGCAACAGAATCCATATTGGGTTTCACTTTGTCATCAGTTGTTCAGAACCAAAAAACGGTCTCAGCAAAATGATGGCTGATTGTCCGTTTCTGAGAAGATAATGGATTATGGATCCTCTTGTCATTTTAGCAAAAATGACAGACTCCGGCTATTAAGGGAGTTTTACACTGGACGATTATCGGGCATACAAGCGTTCACACAATAATTGCCCAGTGTAAACAGGGGAACGATCAGCAGATGAATGAGAAAACACTCGATCATCTGCTGGTCGTATCGTTTTAACAAAGTGAAATATCATTGTTGTCGGCAGCACATCTCCCTGTGTAAACAGGGAGACGCACTGCCGACATGATGATAATGTATGGGGACGAGCGATCGGAGTAACAACCACTCGTCCCCATTCATAGCTCCGTGTGACCGGAGCAAACTAGCGCCGATCAATGATGTCTCACTTATCGGCCGGTGTAAAAGGGACTTTACTCTAAATTCCGATTTACACCCATTTTCAAGTTTGGGAGGAAATGCTTTCTACACAATTGTTCTGCACTAAGAGATCACCTGAAAAGTTAGGATAAACTTCATGATTGTCATGGTGCTACATACACGTTACAGATTGTCATGGTGCTAAAGTGCTTCTTTGGACACTTGCATCGTAATCATTGAAGAAAGGTTAAATTTTTTGCTTTATTTAGAGGTTCTTGGCTAAACAAGAAATATTTTCCCTTCTGATTTGAAAACTTTAAAAAAAGACGTAAAATTAACATGCATGGATTTTATGAAAAAAAGTGAAAAAAAGAAACAAAGAAGTTTGTTCTATAAAAAAAAACCACACTTTTATTTAAAAAATTACCATTATAAAATTTTAAATACCAATTACTAAGCAATATATATATATATATATATATATATATATATATATATATATACACACACATATACTTATACATACACACACACACACAGTGTATATAAATAACTAGCTTTTATACCCGGCGCTGCTCGGGAGGTTGACTTACGGTATGGATAGAGTAAAAGCTCACTATTTAAATACCTCTCAGTATGAATTTAATTGCTACTTCTCGATATGAATTTAATTGCTAGAGAGTGTAAATAATGTTATTGGAAACATAAAAGAAATTAAATGAAGCAATATATTAATTACAGATTTAGGCCTCATGCACATGAACGTAAAAACGCCTTTAATCACGGCCCGTAATTACGGGCCCATAGACTTCTATTGGCCACGGGTACCTTCCCATTTGCTTACGGGAAGGAGCCCGGGCTGTTGAAAAATATAGAACATCTATTTCAGGCCGTAATTACAGCACGGGCAGGCCCATATAAGTCTATGGGGCTCCCGTAATTACGGGTGGCTACGTGTGTGCACCCGTAATTACGGGAGCGTTGCTAGGCGACGTCAGGGGTTAGTCACTGTCCAGGGTGCTGAAAGAGTTATCTGATCGCCAGTAACTCTTTCAGCACCTGGGACAGTGACTACCGCTGGAGTTAAAAGTATTAAAAGTTAACTTACCCAGAACTCCTGCTTCTTCCTCCAGTCCGGCCTCCCGGAATGACGTTTCATCCCATGTAACCGCTGCAGCCAATCACAGGCTGCAGCGGTCACATGGACTGCTTTTAAACCAATGAAAAATTGTGCTTCAAACAAACTTTCGAAAATATATATTAGATCATCCCTTTTTCCATAATATAAACTAAATATAAACTTATGTGCACCAAAATGTACTACAATAGGGACTATAGAAAAAAACAACACTAAAAAAAAACAAAAAAAAAAAAAACAGGCCTCAAATAAAATCTGGGGGGTTACAAAAAGTCTTCTGACCTTTGGGGCCCAAATGGGCTGTGTCTTCAAGGGGTTAATACTTCCTGAGCAATGCCGGTTTTATCAAAATCCAAGTCTGTTAAAGTGTAACGTGATTTTATTGTAAACTGCCATATAACGGCAGAGACTCCAACAATAACAGCATGAAGTCAAGCAGTGCGTAGCTTATAATCCCTGTGTGTCCTGAAGAAACTTCACAATGCCATCTGATCTGCAGGGAGTGACCTAAATAGCAGAGAAAACATCTGACATTAACTCCAGGCCTGTAAATGGCCTCCCAAGGCTTTCCAGTTCTATATAACTAAAACATGTGCTAATTCAGTTACTCCAAAGAAAAAAAAGGTTGAATCAGGGAAGTATCCAAATGGGAGATCTACAACAATTGAGTCCCCTACCAAATAATGCCTTACCCATTTCAAGTCTACAAGAATGAGAATAGTGTAAAGTCATTCGGTTACCTTTAACAAGGATTTCAACATCAACCTTTAGCAGCCTAAATGTGATATAGACATTTCAACATTATGTAATTCTGTGCACTGAACGGGTCAGTATTCTTCCCAGTCAGTCCAATATCTGGTGGCTGATGGATGTGGAGGTAAACTTTGGAAGTCCTCATTGTACTAGTGTGAGAGTTCCTACAGTTATTGTGTTTGTTTCTCATATTGGCCTTTGTGTACATTTGGATCTTTGAAATATGAAATCTTAGACTGTTAGCCCACTGGGGAAGAGATAAATGTTCGGTATGCTGGAGAATTTGGGAAGTAAATAGATGGTTTCTTGTCACCTATAAATTGCTCAGAACCACCATGGAGGTATATTACAAATATTAACTAATCATTGCAGAACGTCCACCGAACTCTTTACCCTTGGCTGAAAAATACCAAGGAATGGACCCGATTCCATTGCAGTTTTTCTTTTTTTTCCTGGGCCCCCCAGTCCAGATATATGGCCGCTGTGGCGTTGGTGGCATGTACGCTAATTCCCTGTGGTTGTCCAACAGGGCGTGACCTACACTGATTCTCCCGATGTGGAGCCAGCTACACACCCTCTGGCACTGTCCAATCAGAACGAGGTAGCTTCAGACCCACTCTGAAGTTTCAAGACTCCAGCATGGTCTTGAGAGATCAGGTTATTCTGGCGAGATCACGCTTTGCCTGGCCGATCTGAAGCTGCCTGGACAGCGTCAGAGGTTGTGAAGCTGGCTCTACCTCGGAAAAATTAGGGTAGTTAATGCCCGGTTGGCTAACTACAAGGGTTTAGATTATAGGGCATCAACACAAGGAGGGGCCATATCTCAGGAAAGAGGGGTGCAGTAACTAGGAAAAAAACAGCGCTGGAATTAGCGGGATAGTGGGACATAGGTCAGATAAATAGTTTGAACTATATGACCTAGTGCCACGTCTTCCTTAAGAAACCCTGAGCTTTTATTTTGACAGGTTGAGAGTCTATTATTATTATTATAGTGTTACTATAATCCAATTTTGATGGTCTTCTCTCCTACCGATCACACAAAATGGCGGATTCACACAGCATTTTGTTAATCACTGAATAACTGTAACTCAAAATCACATCTGTTTTTGTCTGCCAGCATGTCTATTATTTGTAATGCACGCCAGGGAGGAAGTATCAGTATCACAATTAGAAACATGTTGCTTGTCAGTGATTTACTGTTCCATCTGCTTCAGCCTCAACTGAAAGCAAAACACTGGCTTTGTGAAGTTTAACTCAAAGTCTGTGCTGTACAAAGGCTACAATCTATCCAACAAAGAATAGCCGAACCATACAAGCCAGTATGTATAATACGGGAACACTCCTGTCTATAGTCCTCCTCTATGTTCAACACATACAAAATTATTATTATTAGGGCTCTTGTACGGCAATATTATGTCTGTTTTTGTACGGAGCCATAATCGGGCTGCCGTAGAAGTGCATGGGGCCCTGTACTTCCTTATGCCTCAGATTTCATACAAAGACATACTGAGTTTTTTCTGTCGGGATTACGTACAGTATCGGATGGCGTATGTAGAGAGTTATTTTCCCCCAAGAAGCAAGCGCAAATGGACCCTGTATGGCTCTATACTAAGGAGTCGTACAAGCCCTATACATGATCCTTCAAAGTAATTATATTTGGTTAAGACTTATCTGCCATTTTCCATTAGTGTAGGCTGCTTGGCGGTTTAGCTCTGCTCCCTTAAAGGGGTATTCCCAAAATTTTCAATTATCACCTATCCACAGGACGAGTTAGGGGGGTGACAAAACGCTTCCCTCTGGTGCTGTCAAACTTGTAGTATAATTTCTAATCTGATGCACTGTACCTGGGGGGTGGGGTGCTCCTGTATATGAAAGAGAGCCCCTCCAAGTGCAGTGCATTAGATTAGTATAATGTAGTAAAAAGCCCTCATTAAAAATGCATGCTAAATTCAAGCCGTGTTACCGGGAAATTAACGGGGAGAAGGAGCTGCCATCGCTTTTTGTGGACCTCTGTCCCCACTTCCATATCTGGAGAGGTACATCAACAAGGAGTTTACAGCCGCATATACAAACCTGAGCGGCAGCTTAGATGAGTAGTAGTTTTCCATGTATTGGTAACTTTTCCTCCAGTGCAAGAGTGTGGTGCCATGTGACCACATGCCCAAGCACCCCACGCACACAGCTCCATGATGGCAGTTTTTGACGACCGTTTTGCATCGGTTTTGTATCTGTTCCATGTCTGTGTTTCCGGTTTTGACAAAATTTTTAAAAACGGATGAGTTTGTGTATATAATGAAACCGTGCCCTGTGTAGATAACGCCGCAGTGCCCTCTGTATATAGTACCACACTCCCCACTGTAGATAATGCCGCAGTGCCCTCTGTAGATAGTGCCACACTGCTCTCCGTGTATAGTGCCACACCCCTTATAGATAATGCCGCAGTGCCCTGTGTATATAGTGCCACACACCCCCTGTATACAGTGCCACACACACACACACACACACACACACCTGTAGATAATGCCACAGTGCCCTCTATAGATAGTGCCACAGTACACCCTGTAGATAATGTAACACAACCTTTTGTAGATAGCACCAAACAGCACCCCCTGTACAAAGTGCCACAAAGCGACCCCCTGTAGATAGCGCCACACAGCGGACCCTGTAGATAGCGCCACACAGCGGACCCTGTAGATAGCGCCACACAGCGGACCCTGTAGATAGCGCCACACAGCGGACCCTGTAGATAGCGCCACACAGCGGACCCTGTAGATAGCGCCACACAGCGGACCCTGTAGATAGCGCCACACAGCGGACCCTGTAGATAGCGCCACACAGCGGACCCTGTAGATAGCGCCACACAGCGGACCCTGTAGATAGCGCTACCCCCCTTGCTCTGTAAATAGTGTCACTGAAGCTCCCTCTAGCAGTGGAATCCCCAGCCAGAGAATTGCCACCGCGGTGGCCAGGGATTCCCCCCAGGAGGATGCTTGATAAAGACCCATTCATGGGTTGAAACGTTGCAAGTGTTTTTATGCTTGGTGAATAAATCAAATACACTTCTTTGGTTTATCTTGAGTGCTGCAGTTCCTTTCTTCAATTGCATATATGGACAGTGACATCAGGGGCAACTCTTGAAGCGAAATCCCCGGCCACAGCCTTGCCGACGCTTTGGCCGGGGATTCCCCCAAGGAGGAGCCAGACGCCACTGTCCATATATGGACAGTGACGTCAGGGGTTACTCCCTGAGCAGAATCCCCGACCCGACGCTGTGGCCGGGGTTTCCCTCCAGGAGGAGCCCCATATGCCACTGTCTATATGTGGACAGTGACGTCAGGGGTTACGGCTAGGAGCGGAATCTCCGGCCACAGTGTTGCCGACGCTGTGGCAGGGGATTCTGCTCAGAGAGTAGCCCCTGACGTCACGGTCTATATATGGACAGTATAGTCAGGGGCTCCGCTTGGAGCGGAATCCCCGGAAATGCTATGACTGAGGATTCCGTTCCTAGCGGTAACCCCTGATGGCACTGTCCATATAGGGTCTCCTCCTGGAGGGAATCCCTGGCCACAGCTACAATGGCACTATCTACAGGGGGGTGTCACTAAATTCAGCTCCTGCTCGCATCCACCTTCCAGCCGGGTGCTGCCGGAAGGTGGATGCGGTAGGACCCGGCGTTTATCCGGCCATAATTCAGATAGGATACGGCGACGGACCTCCCTGGGAGCCGGACCAAAAAAACGCTGCAGGTAACGTTTTTGGATCAGGTTCCTGCACAGGTCCAGCGCTGTACGGCGCCATGACTTATGTCCCCTGTGCCAGAACAGATCCCATAGAAAGCTATGGGATCCGTTCTAGCATCAGTTTCCCTCTGGCTGTTCTGCAACACGCCGGAGGGAAACTGAAACGGACAAAGGACATATGTGAACGGCTCCTAAGAATAATTTTTAATAAAAAAGTATTTTGAAAGTTGAACCAATCACACGGATAGACATTTTGATTAAAAATAAAAAGATTTCAAACGTGTACATAGTCTTTAAAGTGAATTTCCACCTTTTATCATCATGTCATGTTTCAGGCCAAATTTCTGTGCGAATAAATTTTTTAATATATCTTTATAGCGGTTTGAGCTCCTCTTCTCTAATACAGAGCTCAATGTTCTAAATGGGCAAGATTTTAAAGACATGCTGACTGCCTGCTGCTGCCACAAAAGGGATCTTAGGAGCTTTCCTAAAAGGTACTTTTACACCGAGACCGCTCGTTGATCGACGCACGTTTGCTCCTTTCACAAGGTGCTAGTATGGGGACGAGCGCTCTAGGCTACGATCGCTCGTCCCCATACATTTGTATCATGTCGGCAGTACGTCTCCCAGGGAGATGTGCTGCTGACAACGATAATATTTGACACATTTAAAAATAAAAACATTTTTAAATGGGTGGAAATCATCTGAATTCTGTTCTAGAAGGCCAAATTCAAAAGTCAGAGTTGCACCCGTGCGGGACGCGTTTTCACGGATCCCTCATAGACTTGAGTCTATGGAGTGATCCGTGAAGACGGAAGAAAATATTACATGTTCTATTTTTCAACCGACTCTTCACACTGTCCGTTAAAACAACGGCCGTGTGAATGGCCCCATTGAAATACATGCATCCGTGTGACGGCCGTTGTTGTAACTGCCGTCACACAGACGTATACAACGTTCAGGTGAATAAACCCTAAAATAAATAGTAGGTAGACATTCAGATGTAAAATTTGTTTCCAAGCGATAGTATAGGTATTTAAATTAGATGTGCCGTAATATGAAGAAACAAGCAATGTACTTTCTATCATAAAAAGTAATAAAACAAATGATTCACAGCTGAGTATTAAAAGGCCAGATATTCTTACAAAACCAAGCACAGCAGCGTAGTCTCATTCTCCTTTTCCCATCACTGTCACTGCACAGCATTCCGGCACGAAGGAATTGTTCCGACTATGCAGCCTGTATTCCAACATGACATTAATTATCAGCTGCACATTAAAATTTAGAATAAATATAAAGAAAAGACTATTGTATTGTATTATCTGCGTGTCAGAAGCATAAAAATAATGGGTATGATGATAAACCATTAATTAGCTTCCAATTTACAAGTTCTTGTGAAAAGTACATGACAAAAATGCATCAGCAGAACTAGGTTGTAGACGGTTCTTGATTGATAGATGCCCTTACTTGTTAGAACAGGATCATACCCATCTGCGGAGGAATAACCGTGTACCACTCACTCCTCCTGCACTCAGTGTCTACATGTACAATCCATTTAGACTCCCATTCTTGCTGCCCCCTGCTTCTTAAATGCCTTTTGGCTACAGATCTCTACAAAGAGTACAAGACAAAAACCAAGCAAGTGAAGTGGAAACATTCTAGTTAACGGGTCCCGATGATGCGGTTAAAAGCACTTCCATTTTCAGGCCTCAAAGTCTACTGTACCTCCACTATATGCATGAGCTTCAACACGACTCTTAGCTCATGCATATGTTTTATTTTAGATTATTTGGACAGGCTGAATAAAATTGCCCACTTACTGTTCATGGTTGTTTTTCAACCATATAGCATTGCAGATTTGTGTTATCTAATTTGCATTGCAAACGCTTAAAGGGATTCTGTCACCAGAAATAGGTCTATAAAGTCAGCAGCTCAGTAATATAGTGTAGCCTGACCAGAATATAATGCGGTTTTAATTTTTCAGATGGCTCGGTTGCAGCGATAACAACTTTATTCTTCATATGCAAATCCGCTTTTTGGAGCAACGAGGTCATCATCATTGCTCCAAACTGCTCTACCTTCTATCCCCAGTCCAACCCTCTCTTCCTTCCTTGATTGACAGGGCCAGGCAGTGTAGAAGACATGATCACGCCTGGCCTCGTATTCTTACGAGCCCGCCTGCGCCTTGGTGCATGTGCAGTACACCACCTGGGTGTAGTGTATCGTAATCGACGCATGGGCAGCAGAGCCGATTTGACCGGTGAAACTTCACTGCTGTACTACGCATGATCCGATGCAGAAGCCGAGGCGCACGCGCGCTCAGAAGATTATGGAGTTAGGTGTGTTCACGACTTCTACACTGCCTGGCCCTGTCAATTAAAGAAGGAAAGGAAGGAAGGTCGGACTGGGGATAGAAGGTAGAACACTTTGGAGCAACGGCCCTGTTGCTCCAAAAAGCTCATTTGCATATGAAGAATAAAGTTATTATCGCTGCAACAGAGCCACTCATCTAAAAAATTAAACAGTATTATATTCAGGTGAGGCTATATTATATTACTGTGCTGATGCTTTGATAAGCCAATTTTTGGTTACAGACTATATTTTAAAAGAGAACCTTTCACCTCCCCATACACGTGCAGCTGAGTGCAGCATGTAATGGGCAGGGCCGCACAAACCCTGGGGCACTTTACAGTTTTTTTTCTACCCTCCTCCGTTATTTAGATATTGGTTATATTTGGCGCCCGATACTTAAACAACCCCCTGAACTGTCAATGGGGTGTAACTATGGCTGTGACACTGTCCAATCAGATACGGACAGTGTTACAGCAAGAGCGAGGATAGACTAAAGAGTGTGCGCGCGCACGCTCTCACTCTTCAGCTGTCAAGATCAGTCTTCTGCTGAACTGGCACGGCGGCGTGTTACTGCTACGGACAGTGTAAGAGCTGCACATGTATGTGGAGGTGAAAGGTTCTCTTTAATTGCATTAAGCTAATTGTATACTGTGCAAAAATAAGAAAGACCAAATGAAACACTAATAATTTGGGCAGACAGCAGTAAATTTGCGGTTGATGATAAAATGGTGCATCAGCGAGTATGTGAGTGACAGGGCCAGATGTCCCCAATTTGTCCTCAGTGAATGTATGTAAATGGAAAGGAAATGAACAAATGTGAAACATTATCTCATTTAAGCAAGAATTCAATATATGTGATTACTGAGAAGTAAAATACATGTACTTCCAGACCATGATGATTAATGTCGTCTCTGTGTGTTTTGGGGTTTACCCCTCTATTATTATTTATTTTAAAGCGCCATTAACTTCCAGGGGGCTCTACGCATGAAATACAGAAGGTTTGAATACATAAAACAATAAAAACAAGAAGTACAATAAACCTGTGCTTACTGAGTGACAGATTGGTTCAGAAGGAGGGAGGAACCTGCCCGCGAGGGCTTATAATATACAAGGTTAGGAGGAAAGGGACAGTAAGTGAGGATAGAAGCTGCTTCCAGAGTATAAGGGTTGAACGCGAGGAAACCAAGAGACGATTATGTGTGAAGCAAACCAGTAAAGAAAGTCTTGCGAGGGCCAGAAATTACGTGTGGGGATGTATAAGGACATTAGGGCAGAAATGTATGGGGCCTAGACATTTCAAGGCTTAAAGGGGTTGTACCAGAATAAAAAATGATCACATATCCACAGCATAGGTGGTAAT
The DNA here is from genome assembly GCF_050947455.1 of Rhinoderma darwinii. Taxonomy (NCBI): domain Eukaryota; kingdom Metazoa; phylum Chordata; class Amphibia; order Anura; family Rhinodermatidae; genus Rhinoderma; species Rhinoderma darwinii. The sequence goes on from NC_134689.1 coordinate 153,910,295, forward strand.
TTTCTGATCGCTGGACTCCCCACCGCTGGGACTTTCACCGATCACGGGAGATATTGAACGTAGCCGGTGGTCGAGAATGCGCTCTGCAGCTCCATTCAAAGTCTAAGGGAATGACGCTGTTCCATTCAAGCTCTTCCTCACTGCAGGGGGTGAAGTGAGGAGGATCAGGGGGTTCAGGACCCCCATTCTTCCGATCCATTGGGTCCCAGTGGTGGGGCCCCTAGCGATCAGAAAATTAGCAGCTATCCTGTAGATAAGTGGTCATTTTTTATTCTGGTACAACCTCTAGTTTATTTTGAAGTATACAAAGCTGTGTGATACCTTTTGGTTTTTTTTCTGGAAAAGTGGCAGTTCGTAGAGAGGAACATTCTTAAAAACAAATGCATTTTCTTTATTGATCAGAACAATTGGGAAAATGTTTTTTTTTCCCTTTCATTAAACACCAAATGTATGTTGGTAAGTTCATTGTAAGGGTTGTAACAGTTAGAATTCTACCAAGTATTTGTGTACAAGGCATATTTTTCAGTTTTTTACAGAATCCATCCATCTTTACACACATTTACTTAGATGGCTTTTTTTTGCTTTTAAATTTAATTTATTTACAATTTAGCTTATTTTTTCATTATGGGTAGTATTGTATAAGGCTGGGTTCACACAGTTTTTTGCAGGAGGAAAATCTGAATTTTGAGGAAAAGATTTTCACTGCGTTTTTCACCCGCGGTCATTGAGCGCCGCGGGGATAAAACGCAGCGAAATACGCTTTCTCTGCCTCCCATTGATGTCAATGGGAGGTCAGAGGCGTAAACGCCCGAAGATAGGGAATGTCCCTTTTTCCCATGAGCAGGTTTTTCCGCTCTCGGGAAAAAAAACGCCTCCGATAGAAATCAATGGAAGACATTTTCAGCCGTTTTTTGGCGCGTTTTCCGACGCGGTTTCCGCGTCAAAAAAACTCTGTGTGAACTGGCCCTAACATTACCTCTGACTAAATATTTAGGTTAATGTTAGGTATAATAAGGCTGTGTTCACATGAGTAAGGGTTTGCCCATACAAAATGGAACTGCTGCAGAAAATTTCAGCAGCATTTCCGTTGAAAGTAGCAAACTTTCCACTGCGGCAAAAAAGCACGATTTCCGTCAGCTTTTACGGAAGAAAATGGTGAGTATTTTGCTGCGCTTTTCTCAATGTTGGGAGATGGAGACATCTCCTCTGAAAAACACAGCAATTTAGTCCCCTTTCCGCAGCATGAATTAACATGCTGCTGTCCGACAAATACGCACCGCATGTCAATTTCGGCTCTGAATTTTTACGCAGCGCGTGGATGAGATTTATTAAATCTCACCCACTTTGCTGCTACTATATTCTGCTGCGTATTTTAAATCCGCAATTCCTGACGGAAAAACGCATCAATTCCGCAACGTGTGGACGAACCCTTAGAGGCTAGGTTAGGAGCCTCTTGTCGCAAATTCCATAAAAAATTCTGGGAGAAAAAAATAGCATACCACGCAGCACTATTTTGTCCTTTAAAATGATGGCCACCATGATGGAAACCTGATGGACACCACTATGGCATTCATTGGGTTCCTTTTCCATCATGTGACAGATCCAGAACCGCCATAATTTTCGTTGTTCTGGTACAATTCAGGTCAATTGCCGTGCTGAAAAATCCTGCACTATGTAGGAGTTTTGTTCAAATCTGATTTACATGGCTGGTACGGTGTTCTACTTCACAAATTTTGTCCGCAAATCCGGATGGAAAATTCGCTGAATTTTTGCTATGTGTTCACTTACCCTTAGGCCTAATTCACACGAACATGTCCGTTTTGCGCGCGTAAAAAATGCAGCGTTTTTCCTGCATTGCAGTTCCGTGTGGCATCAGTGTCCGGTGCGCATCTGCATTTTTTACGCGCGTATGTCATCCGTATCTCACATGTTTTTTACGTCAGCAAAACCAACTGAAAGAGGCGTTTTTATTTTTCCCATCATTTCCTTAGCAACTGTTGCGTGAATCAAGGATAGCACACGGATGTGCGTCCGTGTGCTTTCCGTAATTTTCACGCACCGATTGACTTCAATGGGTGCGTGATGCGCAAAAAAAAAACACTGAATGTCTGAATGGCCCCATTGAATTGCATAAGTCCGTGTGACGTCCGTTTTTTTAACGCGCGTAACACGGACGTGAAATACGCTCGTGTGAATAAGGCCTTAAAGAGGAAGAAGTACAGGTATATGCAAAAGCTGAACTTCCACTGAACTGCTGAGGGCACAAGCACTGTTTTTTTCCTATAGGTGTGTTTGGACATACATTCAAGTCCAAAAGTCTTAAGGGGTTAAGATAGTAAAGCTGGCCACAAGTTCTCACGGAAAGTGCAAGACAGGCTATTCCAAAATTGGTTCATGTGCAGAGCAAATGCCTATACAACACAAACACCATAGTTCAAATGGTAAGCAGACACAAAGATGCACAATTACAATAAACAAGGATAAATGAATATATGATGTTCCGCTCATTAGCATTTATTAGAAATGTAGCTGTGTCTTATGAAAAGACATTCATTACACTGGTTATTACAAGAAAAAGCGGCTATGGAAAAATATATTCCTTTATAAAGGCAGCGAAACAACAAATATTAAAAATTAATAAACTGGCGTAGAAGCTAATTAACAGAATATGGAGAAGCATTACAGAACATTAGCTAAAGAATGTAATATTATACTTTAGTAAGATATGAGAGCGTGTGGCCTGATAGGAGTGGGTGTTCCAAAATGAAAGCATTACACAATGCCTAAATAATACCTTCATACATATCTAAAATTATGTAAGCCTGAGCGGGTAAATGATACATCCATGATGGTATACGGTGGTTATGGGTTAATATGCCTGGAGGTCTAAGGTATTAAAGAAGTTAACACTTCGGGTATGTTCACACAGGCTATTTTCGGCCGTTTTTTGGGCCGTAAATGCCGGAAAAACGGGCGAAAAATCGGAAGCATAACGCCTCCAAACATCTGCCCATTGATTTCAATGGGAAAAACGGCGTTCTGCATCCGACGGGCCGATTTTTTATGCGGCCGTTTTGAAAAACGGCAGCATAAAAAAACGGCCACGAAAAAGAAGTGCAGGTCACTTCCTGGGACGTTTTGGAGCAGTTTTTCATAGTCTCTATAGAAAACCGCTCCAAAAACGGCCGCGAAAATCGTGAGTGGCTTAAAAACCGTCTGAAAATCAGGAGCTGTTTTCCCTTGAAAACAGCTGCGTATTTTCAGACGTTTTTGAGTTTGCGTGTGAACGTACCCTATGTATTCCTGGTGGGTCAGGATGGTGAAAAGGTTAAGGGTATTATTTGTCTTGGTCTATGGTAGTAAAGGGCTTATATTGTACCTGTAATTTTATTTAATCTAAACTGGTCCAAAAGTTCTCTGCTGATTAAAGAAATGTTAAAGGGGTTTTCCAATCTTTAAAAATTGTGTGCAAATGGTTTAATTGCAGTAAGATTTTTCACTTATTAATGTACTGTCTGTAGCTGAAATGCCTCTGTTAGCCAGTCTCACAAGTGTATTGTAGTCATATAACCATGTTCCTGGTGTTTATCTCCTGCTTGTGTGATGTTCCATACACTGAAAACATGGTTATCTCCCCTCTCCCTGTAGTACGGGATGTCACACATCACGTGCCTCTTATCTCCACTGCTTCCTGCACTACCTCTCCCTCCCCTTCTCTGGAGGGTTTCTGTTTAACATACTGGGCAATAGTTGGTGAAGAGTTAGGCAGCAGAACAGCAGAGTTGTGTGTCAGTAGCAGACAGTGAGGAATTACATGACTACCTTATACCTGGTTATAGAGGGGCATGCAGCAATTGTAAATAAAAGGCAAAGTCTGTGAGAAGGGAGGGGAATTACAGGACATGTAGTTTTTTTACATAGTAATTCCACCTATAGAAGGCCCTGGCAGAATCAAAAGAAAGGTGCAGCACAGACATTTATTTAACTTTGTTACGTTCTGTCCACACTTAGAAAAAAGGGGGTTTGAAGCCTGCTCACCTCACCTCGTGCACGGTCCTGGTGCATTCGAGACACCAACTTGAACGTAGAGAAATGTATTTTTCAGTAGGTGGAACCAGCACTCGTCTGTTAAAAAGTCCTTTTTATTTGTAACAAAGTAAAAACATCAAAACAAAAAACATGGAGCACCCATAGAGAATTAATCCAATTGATGCGTTTCGGACTCCAGCGAGTCCTTAGTCATAACACCCATCTGTCCACACTTGCATCATGATTTCTGTTTTTACAGAAATCATGACGGATATGACGAATCAATTGTGTTTTGTCATGAACAGCTATGACGAGTCTGTTTTTTTTCTCCATTGACTAATAATGAATCAGTCAGGTATGGTCCGGTTCACATCTGTGTTGGTATTTACGTTGTTCTGCTCCGTCAGAAGAGCAGAACGACAATACTAGAAGCGCCGCTTCCGTTGTAAGACGGACACCACTGGTGCTCAACGAAACCTACTGTCTTTAATGGGTTCTGTCAGGTTTCCGTCGGGTTGTCCATGGCTATTAAAAAAAAGGTCAGATTTCTTATTCCTCTTTTCTAAAAACCATGTACGCAGGTCAGTAGGCCAGGTCTGGAATTGCAAGCCCTATTTAAGTGAATTTCAAAAATTCTTGTTGCCTGCAGCGGTGACTAGGTGTCGCTCACTGCATTCAAATTCATACAGTAGCCATTTATACTCAATACTAGCTATATAAATCTGTGGGGTCTCTTACACAAGCACAGCGGTCTTTCCAATCGAACACAGGTTGTCCATTAGCAGACTGTATGAAAGTGCATGTAAAAACAATACACTTTGTACAGCTGTAGTCCCCGAGATCTCATCTTGGTGACTCCATCTGCATATAGTATAAAAGTCAAAGTAGCACAACATGGGAAACTACAGACCCAGTAGTGCTAAAAGGTAAAGTGAGCTGATACATTACATGGTGTTAGTTTTCCAATAATTTTGAGCACCTCCAATTTCGACACATTTTAGTAAACTACATTTAGAAAGTGCTCTCACACCCTTGTTTCTTGGCCTAGATATTCAGACATATTAAGAGGCATTTGCCGATGATGCCAAGTTTCTGCCTGCGAGCACAGCTGTGTTGATATGCGTCAGTTAATGCTGGAGCAAAATGCCATACTTAATGTTGGACCAGATTTAACCCCAAGGGCACAAGAGATTAGTAAGAGACCGCTGGTTCAAAGATGTCCATCAAAAGACCACGGAGCAGTTGACATCACATGTGTACTAAACAAAACTACCTATAAAATGGAAGTAAAGCTGCAAGATGACGTTACATGAACACTTTCATCTGTAACAAAAATCACGACTTTAGGGCACATAGATGACAGCTCAGGAAAAGGGTCCAAGGGCTGCAGTAGTCAAATAAACAGAATTACCTCCTGGAATTGACCTATTGACAAGAGCACATATGAGTTTAACAGCTTTGCTCCAATCCATATCTCGAGAATAACTAGTTCATAGACCATTAAACATGAGAAAGAAGAACAAGTTGAATTACTGCATATTTTAAATCGGTAGCATAAGATAAGAAACAGTTTTTGTTTTTTACAGAAACCCTACACTTATGTGTCTGGTATTGCAGCTACTCTTTTCATGGGGCTAGAATGCCCCAATACAAGAAAACAGTTCATTTTTTGTAATCCTGGAAAACCTCCCTAATTAATACCTTGCACGGACCTCAAACATATTCATGGGTATTTCCATTTAATACCCACAGTATATGCCATAAATGTCTGATAGAAGGGGGCCCAACTCCAAAACTCAGTGGAGAGAAGGCTGGGAGTACGAAAACAGGCGAGCTCGTTGTGCTACGCTGTTTCCAGAACTACCATAGAAGTGAATTGGAACTACGAAAATAGTGTAGAACAGTAGCCGCCTCACCAGGCAGGGACAGGGGTCGAAGGAGCTGGTACCCACATCTAAATCAGACATTAGTGGCATATCCTGTGGATATGCCATAAATGTCTAAGATGGGAATACCCCCTTTATTAAAAACCAAACACTTCTGATATTTTGATAAAAATCTTTTGCATCAGACTATTTTACTTTAAAGAGGCTCTGTCCCCAGATTCTCAAATCCCTATCTCCTATAGCATGTGATCGGCGAGGCAATATAGATAACAGTAAAGTTTTTTGTTTTTTTTAAACGTTCATTTTTGGCCAAGTTATGAGCTATTTTATATATATGCAAATGAGCCTTTCTAATGGACAACTGGGCGTTTTTTTTTTCTCGTTATGTCCAACTGGGCATGTATTATGTTTTAACTGGGCGTGTATTATGTTTTTAACTGGGCGTGTTTACGTGTATGACGCTGACCAATCAGTGACCAGTCAGCATCATACACTCCTCTACATTTATTTACACAGCAGCGATGTGCAGCCACATAAACAGAGATTAACGTTACTGCAGTGTCCTGATAATGAATACACATGATCATCCAGCCTGGACGTCATGTGTATTCAGAATTCTGACACTTCTGAATCTTTTCTGTGAGATTTCCAGCAAGTGAAACGAAATCTCGTTTACCTCCGTAATCTCGCGAGATTTCGTTTCCCTTGCTAGAAATCTCAAAGAAAAGATTCAGAAGTGTCAGGATTCTGACTACACATGACGTCCAGGCTGGATTTCATGTGTATTCATTATAAGGACACTTGATTAACGTTAATCTCTGTTTATGTGGCTGCACATCACTGCTGTGTAAATAAATGTAGAGGAGTGTATGATGCTGACTGGTCACGGATTGGTCAGCGTCATACATGTAAACACGCCCAGTTAAAAACACAATACACGCCCAGTTGGACATAACGAAAAAAAAACACCCAGTTGTCCATTTCAAACCTCATTTGCATATATATAAAATAGCTCATAACTTGGCCAAAAATGAACGTTTTTTTAAAAAAAAAACGTTACTGTTATCTACATTGCAGCGCCGATCACATGCAATAGGAGATAGGGATTTGAGAATCTGGTGACAGAGCCTCTTTAATGAAGTTCTGAAAAGAACAGCAAGATAAAATTCCTCAAAGTTAAAGAGACTCTGTCACCACATTATAAGCGCCCTATCTCTTACATAAGAAAACCTATATACGCCTCATGTAATTATATCCAGAAAAAGAGTCTTTTTAGGCATATGTAAGTCCAAAAATATAAATGTTATTATTATTTCACAAATTGGAAACCCTCCCAAAGATACCCATACATTTACATACAAAATTAAAACATACTTAAAATAGAACAAACTCCGAGGTCATCAAATAACCACCGTAGCCATATATTTATAGTACATAGTATACATCAGGTAACATAACAGCACAAGGGAAGAGCATGTAATCTTCAAATAGTAAGAGTTCCTAATAGTATCTGCCTCCACTCTACCTCGGTAAAGTCTGTTAAAGATGTTAAACTGGCTACCATACGTAAGTAGTGGGCACGGTTACATATCTGTTACCTGTGGCTGACATGATGGCTATTGATGGTCTCAGGAGAGGAACACCTCGACGCGCGTTTCGCAACCTTCGTCAGGAGGTATACTATGTACTATAAATATATGGCTACGGTGGTTATTTGATGACCTCGGAGTTTGTTCTATTTTAAGTATGTTTTAATTTTGTATGTAAATGTATGTGTTTCTTTGGGAGGGTTTCCAATTTGTGGAATAATACAATTTATATTTTTGGACTTACATATGTCTAAAAAGACTTTTTCTGGATATAATTATATGAGGCATATATAGGTTTTCTTAACTACAGACTATGTCTTATGGTTATAATGCTGCTTAAGGGGTATTATAGGCCCTATCTCTTACATAATTTGATTTATGCTAATGATTTTCTTAGTAGACAACTGGCCGTGTTTTTACCTTTTGACCACGTGGGCGTTGTAAAGAGAAGTGTATGACGCTGACCAATCAGCGTCATACACTTCTCTCCATTCATGTACTCAGCACATAGTGATCTTGCGAGATCATAATGTGCTGTCACATACACCCACATTAACTTTACTGAAGTGAAACGGAGGTGAACTGTGTGAACTGTAGTGAAATGTTACCGAAGTATCGGGAGTGTGAATAGACATCGTGTCCTGGCTGGAGTTGATGTCTATTCACTGTCAGGACACTTCAGTAAAGTTAATATGGGTGTATGTGGCAGCACATCGTGATCTCGTAAGATCACTATGTGCGGAGTACATAAATGGAGAGAAGTGTATGACGCTGATTGGTCACTGATTGACGCTGACCAACCAGTGACCAATCAGCGTCATACACTTCTCTTTACAACGCCCACTTGGTCAAAAGTAAAAACACGGCAAGTTGTCTATTAAGAAAGTCATTAGCATAAATATAAAAATCGGTCATAACGTGGTCAAAATTGATAGTTTTTCTAAGTAAAAAACACTGCTGTTATCTACATTACAGTGCCGATCAGATTATGTAGGAGATAGGGCACTTATAATGTGGGGACAGAGCCTCTTTAAGCTATATTTAGCCCTAACATTCTTCGTTCACCAGGATTGCCCTAGTGGCTGTTTGCTGCTACTGCAATCCCGGCAGTAGTCATGATGGATGATAGAAGTCGCAGCGACTTTAAAACTACTGCTTCCCTCCAGTGGCCATATAGGTGGAAGCGGTAGTCTAAAACGGTGCGGACACCAGTAAGGGTATGTTCACACGGCAGCCTCCATTACGGAGGAAACCGCTCCGCAATTTCAGACGTAATGGCAAGTGCAGGTGCTTTTCGCTTCGTCCATTACTGACATAATTGGAGTGGTTTTTCCATGGAGTCAAGGGAAAACAGCTCCAATTACGTCTCAAGAAGTGACAGGCACTTCTTTGACGCGGGCGTCTTTTTTACGCGCCGTCTTTTGACAGCGGCGCGTAAAAAAATGACCGTCGGCACGGAACATCGTAAAGCCCATTCAAATGAATGGGCAGATGTTTGCAGCCGCTTTTGAGCTGTATTTTCGGACGTAATTCAGGGCTAAAACGCCCTAATTATGTCCGTAAATAGGGTGTGTGAACATACCCTCATAGAGGTCAGCACAATCTAAGTGAATAAAGTTGGCAGACACAGCTGATTACATCACTCACAGCACCTGCCCACTTTATACTGATGCAGTGGCCGGTAAGAGGAGCCGCGGGGAAATGGAGGCTAGGTGATTACAATTAGTATTTTTTTTTAATTAGCAGGTAGGGGACCTAGAATTAGGCTATGTTCACACAGGGCGGATACGCTGCATAAAAGCATACAGTGTATCCACCCTGGGCGCCGCAGCAAATTCCGGGCGAAAAAAAACGCACCAAATTGCGGTGCAGTTTTTGGCCGGAATGTCCGTTGCGGAAAACTGCACGTAAAAACCCCAAAACTTCATACTCACGTAGCCATGGCGACGCATCCCTCTGCTGTCATGCACCCCGGGCCTTCTGGGATGACATTTCATCCCATGTGAGCGCTGCAGCCTAGTTTTACCCAGGTTTTACCTCCCCATTGAATTCAATGGGGGAAAACCCACAACAAAAAAGGAGCGATTACGCAAATACAATTGACATGCTGCAGATTAAGAAAAACGCACACGGGTCAATTTCCGAGCGTTTTTTCCACTTATAATTTATGCAGCATATAGATGAGATTTGTTCAAACCTCATCCACTTTGCTGCTACTGTATTATGGTGCGGATTTTTCGCATCTAAATCCATTGCGGAAAATCCAAAGTATTTACGCTGCATGTGAACTTACCCATAAGTCAGAGGAGGTTTTTAATTCACAGAAATTGATTGGCAGTAAGCCAACCAAAGGCTGCAGCGATCATATGGACTACAGAGTAATCCCAGCAGGCTGGGCTGCAGGACAGCAGTGAGACACGTCGCCATGGCTATGTAAGTGTGAAAAACACTTTGGTGTGGTTTTTCGGCCGGAATTCCCTGCTGCGCCCAGGGCGCATTTGCGGTGTGCTTTTACGCAGCGTATCCGCCCTGTGTGAACATAGCCTAAATGCTATCCATCACACATGCATATTTTCATCTTGGCAGCCCAAGGCCCTGTTTGTATAGATTGAGTACCTGGCAATAAACGGTCAAACGATTGATGAAATGGGTCACATCATTGCTCATAATAAAATACTGCACTGAAAGGTGAAGTGAACAGTGTTAGACATAGTCCACCTATGAGAATTCGATTTCAGAATAGTATAACGTGTATGATTGATTCCAGGCTCACATAGACTCTTGTTTAAAAATGGATTAGTCTGACATGGTCTATTGTAAACAGATTCACATCTCTGTGTGGTTTGAAGTTTTTGGTCATAAAGTCATAAATAAAAAGTAGCTGAGCAAAATGAGTGGCGTCAAGGGACTCAAATTAAGCACTAATCTTTCAGATTCAGACAAATAATGTAAAAATGCTGCCACTAAAGCAGCCTCTATCTTATATCCCTTCACATAAGCCTATGGAAAACATAGTGAGACATCAATTGTTCTTGTTCCTAGGTCATGGCGATTATGGAGAATATTTTTTTTATTTTAAGACGTCATGTCATGAAGACATGCTTCTTTATGTTAGGGCAACTGTGAGTTGCCCTGATTGAAAAATGTCAGGATTGCCACCCTCGGACTCCCATTCAGGGTACTGCAAGAGAGCTTCCATATGCCTTAGTGTCATCCTTTCGGATGATTGGAGAAGAGAGGAATCCCATAGCAACATCCACTTAGCAAGAAAGGCACCGCTTATTAATTATTAGCACGCACACCGACGCACTCTCTTGTGGTCCCTACAAATGACATCCTCTTTAGTGTAGATTCACCTTTTACACAGCATTGTGTAGTCATACAGAGGATGCAGAAGAAAGCTGTATGACTTCATGCATTTATTGGTCTTACCTTACTTCCCACCTAATAGGGGATATATGTTGTGAGGGAAACCCTCAGGTAACGGACACTTTCTTAGGGTAGTAGAAAACCCCTACATGCTCCGTGCATTTTCATTTTTCACTTTTTGTGTGTGTATACAGAATTGGATTATAGTAAGGGAAAAAGGGGCAATTGCCATCGGGCCTCCACCAGCCACTTTCCTCCAGCCCTTCCCAGCACACGTATATGATTTTTTTACTGCGGCCACTTCGCTCCCCTAAACAATGACTAACCTAAGATGATTTAAGGGAAAAGCGGTCATACTGCAGTCTCATACGGAATGAGTTCCTCACACTGTGGAAAGTGGGAGCAGCATATTAGTGGTAGGTAGAGACTTGCTGTGACTATCGGGGGGCGGAGTGCACTGGGGGAAGTATTGTTATGACTGAGTGGAGGGGAGTTCTGCTTGCTAAGTAGATGGTGGCCCTGCTGTGACCACTAGTGGAAGGAGGGGGGAAACCTACTATGACTAGCTGAATGGTGGTGGGGGGGGGGGGGGGGAGACCATTCTAACTAGATGGGGCTTTCCTTTAACTACCAAGGGGAGATCTTTTGTGACAACAGGGGGGGGGGGGACAGATCTGAAGTGCCATTTTTTATTTTTTTTTAAAATGTAAATTAAATCACTCCTCAAATCGGGTTGTTGTCTATTGCTGGCTCATAAAATTCAGAGCTGGCACCTAGACATGGCTAACAGATCAAAAATAAAAAAACAAAATCAGTGTCCTTAAAGTAGCAACCTGCACATTTTCTAATGAATGCAACATACGAAAAAAGACATTGAAGGTTAGTTTCCCTGTAAACTCTTCAGGTTTATTTAAATATTCCAATATTACATTGGTAACCCATGAGCCTGCAGCTAATGCAAAATGTCATCCTGAATACTTGTATCAGCTAAATAAACAAACTACTGATAAAAAATGCATCCTCGTTTTCTAGAGTACCGCAAGCAAACAATTATCAGTTTTAATGTAATCTTCTTGGAGGTTGTTCTAACAGAAAGGGTTAAGAGAACAAGTAAAGCTCCAGGCGTGCTTGCATATTGAATGGAAATCTGAAATGATCAATTACCTAACCACAGATCAGAGGCATAAAGGAAAGAACGCATCAATACAGTCTAAAGAAAACACATGAGCATTTATCAGATAAATCTAGCACCCTCCGTCTTCTCTTCTCTTGTTGGATCACACTGCCCTCTATTGCACACACAATGCACTCTCCATTCACCTGTAAAATTCATGGCTGTGTATGGGGAAGCAAAAAAATATATGAAAAAAACCAACTACGACATCAAGTATAGAAGAGAAAAAAAGTAAACTACTAAAGAAAACTACTAAACATTTTGTATAAAGCAGAACACACCAGTATATAACATACATGTATAAATACACATCAGGTTTATATATTGCAAGCTACTGTTCCACTTTATGATATTTGAACACCCCACACAATATCTAGGAATGTTAGTTGTGCATACTTTGATGTGACATGAACCCAATTTATAGGGTATTTACACACACACACACACACACACACACACACACACACACACACACACACACACACACAGTGCAGAAATTACATTGTGTTTTACAAAACTCATCACATACACTGCGTAAAACACACTCCGAAAACACATGCGGGCATTGACCTAATGTGTAGATCCTCAATCTGCAGCATGTAAACTTCTCTTGCGGACACGTTGCAGAATTTCCGCATGGAAAATCCAGGCAAAAATTTTGCTGCGTTTATGCTGTGTGTGGATATATACTTAGACTATATGTGAACATATAAGGGCACGGCCAGACGTGGCGGAGTATTTCCGCTGCAAATGTTGGTGCAGATTTGGGGCAATTACGCAACGAATCTGCACCAACATTTGCATATTTGACAGGTAATTCAGACGTTGCAGAAAACACAGCGGACTTGCCACGGATTTCAGTTTTTGCATTGCAAAGGCTGAAGACCACAGTGAAATTCCGCTTCTTCTCCGCAACTGTCAGTGCATGCTGCGGAGGGAAAATTCTGCACTGCAGCCTATGGTCCGCAGCTGAGTTTTCCGCATCGTCTGAACTAACTTGCCTAAAAATGCATTGAAACTGTAAAAAACGGCCGCTGGAGAATTCCACTGCGGACTGTCCGCAGCGGAATTCCACAGCAATTCCGCCACGTCTGGCTGTGCTCTAACTGCTGGGCGCCTAGAGTGTTAATATACCATGTAGTGTCTTACATCATCTGGCTATCCAAGTTTATAGGACAGAATAAGAATAAATTATTTAGACCTCAATACCAGGGTCGTCGTTTTCTTATTCAATCTGGGATTCTTGAATAATTCTATAACAGTTTTTATTTAAGGTCTTTAAGGTAGGGATCTGGTATACTTGCTCAGAAGCAAATGACATAAGGCCGTATTCACAAGAAAGGATGTCAAATCAGCCATGAAAAACAAATGTTTTTCACAGCCGATTTGCATCAGTACGGCACCGGTTTTCACAGATCCCTCATAGACTTGAGTCCTGGGATCCGGGAAAACTGGCAAAAATAGGTATGTCCTATTTTTTCACGGGCCGTGCACACGATCCATTAAAAGAGAATGTCAGGGTGAATAGGCCGACAGACGTGCATTGATTTTAATGCAGCCGTGTGACAACCGTTAAAAAAACGTCCATCACACGGCCGATTATCCTGGTCTTGTGAATATGCCCTTGATTATTATTTTTTTATCAACATGTTTTTATTGTAAATATTTTATAACTTTTTACAACCAGCCATGGAATTCCATGGCAAACAGGAACAGAACAGGAGGGAGGGGGTAAAGGGGGGATTCCTTTGATTATTTTTGTTCAATAAATTATTGCAAAATCAGTTTGTTTGTTTTTTGTCGATTACATCACCTTTATCTTTATGTACGGTTTGAATTACGTTTACATGGGGTGTTCTTATTCAAATGACTGCAGAAGGTGTGTAGTAGTGCACAGCCCTTTTTTACCTGTAGTGTCTTTTCTGCAAACAGTAAATAGTCATCTACTGTACTGTGCTACACTTTATTAAAGAGGACTCACTTTGAGTATGTACAGTGGGTCAAAGGATTTGTATCCCTACTTTATACACATACATACAGACTATTGTGCCCGGTCTTTAGAATATATTGCTTTGGAGGAAGGCTAATATAATATGGCACACTGAAAGATAAGCAGTCAGCCACTGAATGACGTGGAAATTCTCGTTCCATTGTACTGAACAATCTCAGCACTCTCTCAGGATGGGGCAAAGCATCTCACAGCTAGAAGCGGTGATTCAAGTATCACCATGCGCAAGATGTATGTATATAGGAGCCTCCAGAGGATTTGGGGTTTCCCGATCCAGAACTTGAAAATTCTTCTATATTCTGCTCAACTGAAAAAAAATCTAAAGCTGATGGGTAATTTCTACTATGTGATAAGTTATATAGAGGATGGCTCAAGAACACATAAAAAAACAAAAAAAAAAAACAAAACTCTTAAAAAGTTTTTGCATGCATCATTAACCCTTTCAGGACCCAGCCATTTTTTGGATTTTCGTTTTCATTTTTTCCTACCCATCCTCCAAAAGCTCTAACTTTTTTATTTTTCGTCACTATAGACCTATGAGGGCTGCTTTTTGCGAGACGAGTTTTAGTTTTTAACGGTACCATTTGTTGTAACATATAATCTATTGGGAAACTGGAGAAGAATTCTTTGTGGGGTGGAATAGAAAAAAAAAAAACTGCGATTCCTCAATATTTTGTTGGGTTTCGTTTTTATGGCTTTCACCATAAGGTAAAAATGTAATGTTAACTTTATTTTACCAGCCAATACGATTACGGCAATACCAAATTTATATATATATATTTTTTTATGTTTTACTACTTTTACAAGAAAGAAACTAATTGTTAAAAATAAAATGCGTTTTGCCGCCACATTCTGAAAGCCATAACTTTATTTTTCCATCGATTGAGGGGTAGGAGGGCTTATTTTTTGTGGGGTGAGCAGTAGTTTCAATTGGTACCATTTTGGGCTACATGAGACTTTTTGATCACTTTTTATTAAATTTTTTGTGAGATATGAAGTGGCCAAAAAAACAGAGATTCTGGTGTTTTGTATTTTTATGGCATTTACCATGCACATAATGCTATAGTGTAAGGGAATGTTCACACACTCCTGATTTTGTCATTTTTTAGCAACACGCATTTTTCCCCGCAGTTTTTGGAGCCGTTTTTCTATAGAATCAATGAAAAACTGCTCCAAAAACGGCTCAAGAAGGGACATGCGCTTCTTTTATGCGGGCGTTTTTTTACGCAGCCATTTTTAAAAGTGGCCGCGTGAAAAAATGCACCATCGGAACAGAACGTCATTTGCTTCAGATTTTTCGGCCATTTACGGCACAAGAAAAAGGCCAAAAATAAGCCATGTGAACATACCCTAATAGTTCGGACTTTTACGGACGCAGCGATAGCAATTTTGTATTTTATACATTACTTCAGAGGAAAAATGGTGAGTTTTTTTTCAAAAAAAACAGTTTCATTTTTTTAATTTTTTTCACTGCTAAAAACTTTATTCAACTTTTTTTTTTTTGCATATTTCATTAGTCCCCCTAAGGGACTTGAACCAGCGATCGTCAGATCGCTGGTACAATACACTGCAATACTAATGTATTGCAGTATATTGTCATTTTTGCAGGCTCCTGTTAAGCCGTGGCAGAGACACAGCTTAACAGGAGATGAAGAAAGGCAGTCATGGGGCTTTCATTAGGCCCCTGGGCTGACATGACAACCATTGGCGTCCCCCGATCGCTTTGCAGAGGGCCGATGAGCTGTCAGAGGGGGGAGGTGCCCTGGTTTGTAACGTATTAGATGATGCGATTGTGCTTGATCGCAGCATCTAAGGTGTTGAACAGTCAGGAACAGTGCGATCGGTGTTCCTGGCTGTTGGTCCCGGGTGTCAGCTGTAAAACACAGCTAACACCCGCTGTATACGGAGAGTGCTCCCCCACCACAACGTATGGTACGTATAGTACATCGTGGCACGGGAAGAGGTTAAAAGGCTCTGCATTGTCAAATAATTGCGCTAGATGTTCTCTAAATTCCAAATATAAAAACTGCTAAATTTAGCACTTACACGGATCACAGCGACAGTGGCAAGATGGAGGTGGAATGGTTTGTTTACATATGTCTTATACAGGCTGGACGAGACGTTTGTTAGTTATTTTAGCGGACTATTCCACAAGAATTTTCTTTCCGTGAACTTGTATACTCCTACATGGATTTATTTATTTCCACTTGATTATATAGCAATGATATACTCTGCAGCTGTGTATGGAGAATGTTATCATTGACATCAGTATTTCTCCAAATGGGGCCCACAATCTAATTTCCCCTAGAAATCAGATCTGGTCTCAAGCAATTACAGTGGAGGAAATAAGTATTTGATCCCTTGCTGATTTTGTAAGTTTGCCCACTGTCAAAGACATGAACAGTCTAGAATTTTTAGGCTAGGTTAATTTTACCAGTGAGAGATAGATTATATATATAAAAAAAAAGAAAATCACATAGTCAAAATTATATATATTTATTTGCATTGTGCACAGAGAAATAAGTATTTGATCCCCTACCAACCATTAAGAGTTCAGCCTCCTCCAGACCAGTTACACGCTCCAAATCAACTTGGTGCCTGCATTAAAGACAGCTGTCTTAAATGGTCACCTGTATAAAAGACTCCTGTCCACAGACTCAATTAATCAGTCTGACTCTAACCTCTACAACATGGGCAAGACCAAAGAGCTTTCTAAGGATGTCAGGGACAAGATCATAGACCTGCACAAGGCTGGAATGGGCTGCAAAACCATAAGTAAGACGCTGGGTGAGAAGGAGACAACTGTTGGTGCAATAGTAAGAAAATGGAAGACATACAAAATGACTGTCAATCGACATCGATCTGGGGCTCCATGCAAAATCTCACCTCGTGGGGTATCCTTGATCCTGAGGAAGGTGAGAGCTCAGCCGAAAACTACACGGGGGGAACTTGTAAATGATCCAAAGGCAGCTGAGACCACAGTCACCAAGAAAACCATTGGTAACACATTACGCCGTAATGGATTAAAATCCTGCAGTGCCCGCAAGGTCCCCCTGCTCAAGAAGGCACATGTACAGGCCCGTCTGGAGTTTGCAAATGAACATCTGGATGATTCTGAGGGTATGTTCACACGTAGTCAACAAAAACGTCTGAAAATCCAGAGCTGTTTTCAAGGGAAAACAGACCCTGCTTTTCAGACGTTTTTTTACCAACTCGCATTTTTCGCGGCGTTTTCACGCCGTTTTCGCGGCGTTTTTTACGTCCGTTTTTGGAGCTGTTTTCATTGGAGTCTATGAGAAAACAGCTCCAAAAACGTCCAAAGAAGTGTCCTGCACTTCTTTTTACGAGGCATAATTTTACGCGTCGTAATTGCCGTACGACGCGTAAAATTACGCGTCGTGTGGACAATACAGCGTTATACCCATAGAAAGTAATGGGCAGATGTTTGACGACGTATTTGAGACGTAATTCCAGACATAAAACGAGGCAAAATACGCCTCGTATACGTCTGAAATTTGGCCGTGTGAACATACCCTGAGAGTGATTGGGAGAAGGTGCTGTGGTCAGATGAGACTAAAATTTAGCTCTTTGGCATTAACTCAACTCGCCGTGTTTGGAGGAAGAGAAATGCTGCCTATGACCCAAAGAACACCGTTCCCACTGTCAAGCATGGAGGTGGAAACATTATGTTTTGGGGGTGTTTCTCTGCTAAGGGCACAGGACTACTTCACCGCATCAATGGGAGAATGGATGGAGCCATGTTCCATCAAATCCTGAGTGACAACCTCCTTCCCTCCACCAGGACATTAAAAATGGCTCGTGGCTGGGTCTACCAGCACGACAATGACCCGAAACATACAGCCAAGGCAACAAAGGAGTGGCTCAAAAAGAAGCACATTAAGGTCATGGAGTGGCCTAGCCAGTCTCCAGACCTTAATCCCATCGAAAACTTATGGAGGGAGCTGAAGATCCGAGTTGCCAAGCGACAGCCTCGAAAGCTTAATGATTTACAGATGATCTGCAAAGAGGAGTGGGCCAAAATTCCATCTAACATGTGCGCAAACCTCATCATCAACTACTAAAAACGTCTGACTGCTGTGCTTGCCAACAAGGGTTTTGCCACCAAGTATTAAGTCTTGTTTGCCAAAGGGATCAAATACTTATTTCTCTGTGCACAATGCAAATAAATATATATAATTTTGACAATGTGATTTTCAGTTTTTTTTTTATATAATCTATCTCTCACTGGTAAAATCAACCTAGCATAAAAATTCTAGACTGTTCATGTCTTTGACAGTGGGCAGACTTACAAAATCAGCAAGGGATCAAATACGTATTTCCTTCACTGTATATATAGATCAAGTGTTTTATTTTAGTCTGCCATTAGAACTATGGATAAGATTACTGTATTTTTTGGACTATAGGACGCACTGGACCATTAGACCATAATTTGTAGCATAAAAGGAGGTAATATTCAGACAAGAGGGTACAACAGTGCCCCAATACAATGTCAGCCACAGAAATACAAGATATTGGCAGCTATACTGCTCTCACCCTCCCCTGAACTCACCAAACATCAGAGGGGTGGAGAGGCAGGGGTTAATAGTAATGAATCTGCTGCTCTGTTCATAGGAGGGGGCGTGGCTAGAAGGTTCTTGCAGATCAGTACCTGCACAGATTTACTGCACTGTGTGTACAAATGTCTGTTATTTGGTCACTCAACAGTGCGATTTGATAGAATTGTATGTGTAAGAGGTTACTGTTCAGTGAGCAGATAACAGAGATTTTTTTTACACACAGCAGACAGGGCCGCACTGTCCATGAGGCGAGATGAGCTTCTCACCTCAGGCGGCAGCCTGCTGCCTATCTGAAAGGGCGGCGGCGATGCACTGAAACCAGACGCCACCCCTCCATCATGCGTAAGCGCTGAGTGGCCGGGCAAGTTCCATGGCCAGACAAGCACCTTACAATGACGCTGTTTGGCAGGGCAGAACGCGTTGCCCCGCAATCAGCACCTTTCAACTACGCTAGTGGCGCAATGAGGTCATCGTGCCGCTTTCGTTGTTGAAAGGCGCTGATTGGCGGGGCAAGTAATTCTGCCCTGCCAATCATGGCCTTTCAACGACGCTAGTGGCGCGATGAGGTCATCGTGCCGCTTCCATTGTTTAAAGGCGCTGATTGCCCGGGCAAGTCATTCTGCCCTGCCAATCAGCGCCGTCGTTCAGCCCCAGCACACCTGCATTAACACAGGACGGCGCGGGGACGGGATCAAGGTGAGTGTGTAACGTTTTTTTTTTTCCACGTAAAAGTGTGAGTGTCATTATCGACGGGGGAGCTATATGTGGGGCACAATCTACAGGAGAGACTATATGTCGGGCACAATGTACAGGGGAGGCTATATGTGGGCACTATCTACAGGATGCTCTATGGGGCACGATCTACAGGGGGCACTGTGTGTGTGTGTGTGTGTGTGTGTGTGTGGGACACAGTGTATGGTGCTATTATAATCAGGGACAGTGTATGGTGCTATTATAATTAGAGGTGTAGTGTATGGCGCTATTATATATAGTGGTACAGTGTGTGGCACCATGAGAATATCATCTTCGTTTATCGGTGCAGAAATGTTTGAAAAGTGAGAAGCTGAAGACCTCGGAGTGGCAAACTGCAGAAATGGGCTGTGGCCGGGAGAAGTCATCATCGAGGTCTGGACCGGATGGAGAAGAAAACATAAAAAGAACAAGAATCTGAGATAGTCACCGGTGAGTCACTTAATGTAAATGTTTATTCTGCCTCTAATCAGTACTGTGGTCACTGTATGATCTGCAGCGAGATGATGGGTGGTATGATTTTTTTTTTTGTGAAACAGCAACTACCAGCATATCCTTACTGTGAAGGATGGTTTATTTGCTTATATTCTCTGTATGAAATTACATTGTGAATTATCAAGCAGGATGCCGAATTACTAAGATATGTATTATGTGAAAGTGATTATAATAATGTTTAAATGATTTAGTTTCGTGCAGCAGCCATCTTGTCTGGAGTTCCCATCTTGGTTCTTTTGTAGTGAATAGAAAAGTCATTGTTCCTTTAATACAAGTAATGTTGATTTCGTATGTTTTATCTTTGACCTTGGTTCCCATGCGAAGTTTGTAGAGAATGGACAGGGAGTGAGAAGGGAGGGTGGCAAGTATGCGTGAAGGAAGGTCTCCCCCACCTCCACGGGAACATTCTGTCCAAAAGAGATAAGGCCTGCAAACCTAATGTGTGAAGAATTATAATGATGTATCTGGGATGTATTTTATTGTATGCTTTTTATTGAACAACAAATATTGTCACATTGTCTCTGATTGGTTAACCTCAAGCCTACACCCCTTCTGAATTTCAGTCTAACAGTTTGAGCCTGGTAATAAATCCTTCAGAGGAGTATTTTTGAGCATATCAGCAGCGTCTGTGTGTTTTCTTCTCCTCTCTCGATATATATCGGTGAAATATCCTAATTAGGATACGGACTAATGGGGTCTGGCCTTGAGAGTCTGTTTGGACTCGTATAAATTTCAGTCTAATATATTTTGAGCCATTGATTTCCACGACATTACCATTGTTTGGGCCATGCTGGGAGCTGTAGTTTTACGCCGTACAAACCTATATGGCAGGGGTTGCACTAAATTAAGCTTTATTTCTGCTGGTGTTGTATTTATGTACGGAGCTTAGTTCTGGTGCTGTATATATGGACTGAGCTTGGTTCTGGGGCTGTATATATGTATTGAGCTAGGTTCTGGAGTCGTATATGACAGAGCTTGGTTCTGATGCTGTATTTATGTACTGAGCTTGGCTCTGCTGCTGTATTTATATACTGAGCTTTGTTCTGGTGCTGTATAAATGTACTGAGCTTGGTTCTGGTGCTGTATGTATGTACTGATCTTGGTTCTGGTGTTGAATTTATGTACTGAGCTTTGTTCTGGTGCTATATACATGTATTGAGCTTGGGTCCGGTGTTGTATATATGTATGGAGCTTGGTTCTGGTGCAGGGCAGATGGAATGGTTTTCAATTCATTGTATATTTAATGGAAACCTATCAGGTACTTTTAACCCCTTGAACCGCCACCATGCGGTAATACACGACCTGACAATATTTCCACACATTCCCCTGTATGGTTTTTTTTCAGATGCAGCAAAATCTATAAAATCAACTTTTAAAACGGCGTACGCTATATGCTAATTACTCTTTAAAGGGTCATGGGGTGGTACCGCTATTCTGAAGAGTCACATAGTCCTTCCTCCAAACCCACCTTTCCATGGTTGATTGACATCTCCCTGGCTGTTATACATCACTACCAGTCTCCTCCAGAGATGCGCCTCTGCCTTGTACTCCATGGGCATGCAACGAGGTCTACTATGCCTGGCTTCATCGCTGCACTGCGCATGCCAGGGGAGTACAAGGCAACAGTACATCTGTAAGAGTTGGAGGAGGCTGGTAGTGTCAATCAAAATCTGGGGGCGCCATTTAAATTTTTACCTCAGGCAGCTGAAAAGCTAGAATCGGCCCTGCTCCTATCTCATATACCCCCGCAGCAGCAAAACAGCCAATTTGTGCACCCTGCACACGTACAAGAAGTTATAGTGTGTCATATAGACCAATGAGATTAAAACAGAAAAGTTTTAGATATAGTTCCTAAAAGACGAAAATGTATTGTTTAATTGGGTGGATGTAAAGAGAATGCTAGTTAGATTTTCAAAGAAAATTAGGAAATGCAACAATAGGTGATGAAAAATAAACTAGTGACGTGCTGTGTTTGGGCTGCTCTGTTGCACAGCGGGGAATGCACAAGCGCGGTCCCTGCTGTTGACTCCTGCTTCTACGCATGCGCCCTACATTGCTGTATATCAAAGACAGCGCAGCGGTATACATTATCTGTGTCAGGGCGTCAGGAGAAGAACAGAAATGGCGAGAAGATGAACAGAAGACAGTGTTTGTCTTCGAAGTGTTCTATACAGAGAGTAGAGGTCAAGACAGAGAGAGGAGCTACTCTACAATATGCCGTCTATAGAAACCCATGGGAAACATAGACCAGAATATAAATGTAGATCAGAAGTTATTGCAGCAACTAAGTTCTTTTATTTAGAGGTATTGGTATTTTTTTTATATTAGTTAGTCAATTATGCAAAAGTCAAAAGGAAGTTAAGCCATACTGGTCACGTTTGAGTTTTCCTTATGGGAATTGAACAGCTCTACTAGCCGAAATTAAATGGTCCCTATCCTATCCTATCCATGCCACATCCCTTCTAAAAGACAAAACATAAAAAGACTGTTTCTCTACTTGATAAATATGGATATATAAACAAATGTCTCACAGGGACAGGTAACTGGTTGGGTACAACCAACATTGGTATACGGCACCCCCAAAATGTCAAAGAATAGCAGACTCGCTGATAGCATAGCATATATTGAGAAGAAAAGAGTCCGGGGTGGCTATCTACTGTGCATGTGGATCACGACCTTCACCTTTCCAACTATGGGTGAGTGTACTCTCTTTGGCTCTATCTGGTGATTCCAGAGTAGTAGCCTTGCATATCTTGTATACCCTGCATACAGAGTGCAGCTATATTTGGACTGGATGGTACTTTTTTGTTCTTCGGGGATTTTTGGTACGGTACATTTATTTTGACACTAAGGTCTTATGTTGTTCTCCCCCCGAACATCATTGGTGCTGTTCAAATTGCTAGATGTGTATTTGAGTAAGGGGTTATTTTCCTTGGATGATCTACCCTCCCCTTTTGGGATGATATGGATATATCAGTGTGAGCTACAAATCTGACAGACAGCAGGTTTTTTTTTGCAAGTATTGACCATTACACTGTATACTTGTATGCTCCTCTGTCATTTACATCGAACTATATTTATGCCCCCATGGTTATATACCATTTGAGAGTGACCCACATGCATACTTCTTCTTTTTAGAAACCTCGCCATGTTTTTTTATCAATTATTCATGTAAATTATATGTAATAAAATTAGTTTTTGTACTCTATATGTAGCTTTCGGACTCTTTTCTTCTCAATATATGCTTTGATAAATATTGAGTAAACCACCTAAAAACAATTTTCAGAACACTCCAGCTTTATCACTAGGACACAAATCTATCCCAGAGTTGGCATAGGTTCACATAGTGCAGTTTGAAGCCTCGATCATAAGGTGGAGTTTTAACAAAATATATTGATGCCTTTATAAAGGGGTGGAACGATCGCTGCCAAGAGGTCCACCATTCAAGGCGGAACAGGGAAGGTTTAAGCTTCAGAGCCACTATCAGCTCTGCAGCCTATGTGGCTGTGAATAATCATCATGCGGAGAGAGGAGGGGCAATTAAACAAAGGGAAGGTCCATTATTTTTAGCGTATGTGGCAACAATTAAAGAGGTTTTGCCATAATAGAAAGTAATGGCATTTCCTTGCCCGGGTCTGAGTGCAAGTTAGTGAGGCTCCCT
Source organism: Rhinoderma darwinii (assembly GCF_050947455.1). Classification (NCBI taxonomy): domain Eukaryota; kingdom Metazoa; phylum Chordata; class Amphibia; order Anura; family Rhinodermatidae; genus Rhinoderma; species Rhinoderma darwinii. Next base: position 153,933,833 of record NC_134689.1, read on the forward strand.
CTCACAGATTTTCCATGAGCAGCAATGCTGCTGGTCATCCACTGCGAAGTGAACTGCAGCACAGCAACACTTCACGGTTATAAGTTTTATAATAGAGGTTGAAATAACAGCTCTACAGGCATCATTGAGACAACTTTCTTCTGGCGGGGAAGCTGACCGCTAAGTACAAAAGTTAAAATAAGAACAAACTAAAACTCTCCTAGTGAGCAGCCAGCTGGCTTCAAGTGACGTCATTCAGGCTACGGCACAATGAGCCAATAAGTAGTCGCTCCCATATGCAACCTCTGCAGTAAATGCCGTGGCAGTCCATAGTCTGACACATATACATACTTGCATACAGAGTTTGCACTATATTTCAGCCTATTTACTTGTAGGCCCACTGCGCACATAGCAAAATTGCGGGCAGAAAATCTGCAGCAGAAAGCAGTTAAAAAAAATGTTTTAAAAAAATCTCATCCACAAGCCGAACATTTGCCGCACGGAAATCATGGCATGCTGCAGATATTTAAATCCGCAAAAGACAAAATTAGCAGGAAAATCCACATGTAACACGTGTTGATTTTACTGCGGAAATCTGCAACAAATTTGCTGTGTGTGTGGGTACCCTTAAATTATCATAAATTACGTACTCCTACTTGGAATAAAATAAAAATGCTGGATTTTTTTTTTACGTCTGGGTGGTTCTATTAATAAGCCAACCATATGGGCTAAAGTAATTAAATAGGATCAAAGACGACTAAGAAGGAACCTAATGACAAATATACAAGTATGGGCGCTAGCACATGCAAATTAAAAATGCAATTACCACCACCACTGGTATGTTGTGTTAATTATGGGCCATGTTCTGAAAGGTACTACTCATCTGGACAAAGCATAACATGATGATTTTCTGGAAGAAGTGAGACACTTCATCTGGATACTTTTTAGGCACATCACGGTGTTTAGCAATTACATTCATATGCAAGATAGAAGTTTAATCCAGCGCTTTAGAGTAAAACGTCCAATCTTTATTTCTTGTTGGTTAAAAAAAGGATACAGCGACAATCAGGAAGAGAGTAAGGACGCAGGAACCATCAGAAACGCCCAGGCTGTCTACACCCATGCCAGACGGCATGTTTGTTTTGCAGGCTGCGCAACATCTTCGCTCTGCCTGTGCCATTCCGCAGCAACCTGGCTGGAGGAGGCTAGGCCTTACCTGTGTAGCAGCGGCGAGCGGGAACGGCGTTGGATTGTTGGCAGGTGAGTATTCCATTCCTTACTGGCGTGAGGGCTTTAATTCAGGGGGCACATGGAGAGGCAATTTTTTTTATCAAGTTGCCCCAGTGTTAGACAATTTTTATTTAGGGGGCATATTGTGGGTCATTATTTTATTCAGTTGGCATATTGTGAGGCATTTTGTATTCAGGGGCACAGTGTGGGGCATATTTGTATTCAGGGCAGCTGTGTGGGGCCTATTTTTATTCAGGGGCATAGTGTGAGGTATATTTTTATTCAAGGGCACACTGTGGCCATATTTTTTATTCAGGGGAACAGTGTGGGGTATTTATATTCAGGGGCGATATATGTGATTGTTACTTTCAGGTGAACAGTGTGAGGATATGCAGCCAAAGTTAGGAGCAGAAGATATCTTGGCAGTAAACTCTGCAGACAAGAAGTCGTGGTCTGGAGAAGTTGTCATGGCGGTCTGGACTAGATAAATAATAAAAGGAAAGTGAGCGACTCCAGTAAGAGAAGACGTCACCTGTTAGTCACTGAATGTAAATATTAATTCTGCCTCTGACTGCGTCTAATCAGTGCTGTAGTTATTTATCTGTATGGTCTACAGAGTGATGATGGGTAGTAGCGATGGGGAGCCCAATTTTGACTTTTGCTATAGGGCCCTATACATTTCTATGTACGCACCTGGGTCTAGGTCAAGTGTGAAATTGTCACCGGTGGGTGATTGCAGTGGTCAAGGCAGCAGAGAGGGAGACACTCATATTCAGCAGCCAGAAATGCACACAGTATCTGTCAGCGCAGCTCCGAGAGTCAATAACGGAGGGAGGAGGATACTGAGGGAGTTAAAAGGAGTCATTACCTTTCTGAGGCTCCCAGGCATAAGTGGCAAATCACATTCACTTTTTACTGAAGTTATTTTCTAGGCGAAAACGTTACAGAACTGGAATGTGAAAATACACCTTAAAGCTGGCAGGCATTTTAAGGTGGAAAAGGTGGCATCCATAAAGGTAAGTAGGATTATCTTTTTGTTAACACGATAAATAAAAAAAAATCATATTTGATTTCTGTGCGATTTGAATACACACAAGGTCTCGACTAATTGTTATTTCATGGGAAATATAAGTATTTACTAAGCAAATGTAAAATAAAGTATCTTTGTAAAATATCTTCATTACCTTTTTGCTATTTTCATTTAATTATTTTTTTCTCGGAGCCCAAACTTTTTAAAACAATTATCAAGTTCAATATTTTCTGTTGGCTTGTGTAATTATCGAGTGAAGCAGGGCTTGATAAGACATAATGATCATTAACATGAGAGTTTTGTTCTACACTGCAGATAGTAAAAACAAATAAATAAGCAAAAACTGTACAAAAACGGCAATTCAGATATATTAGAAAAGATGCTAGCCAATGTTTGTTAAAGGTGGACCTTCACTTTAATGTTCTGGGTTGTAAACCAAATATATTTATATATAAAAGGAAATCCTAAAGAAGTGTAAACCTACACATAATGAACAGTCCAGTTAGCAAAAATAAAGTCACTATCGATTTTGTTACAGATTTGATGGCTCCGTATATGGAATTATTTAACTGTATATCTTATGACAGATTTGTCAAGATAAATTTGCTGTCTGGTCGGATTTCTGGTTCAATGAAGCAATTAAGCACATCAATGCCAGCTCTATTATTAAATCTGATTTACTATCCAACCATTAAATTCATACCTATACCAACAGAAAAAAAAACTTGTTAGTCAAATGACTGCAAAATCAAAATGAACCCAGAATTTACCAAAAAAGATAAATGCATATAAAATAAGCAGACGACACAAAGGAATGACTTTAAAAACAAGATAATACACTGGATGCATTTACTCAAAATCTATTGTACGTAGGGGTATAAAATAGGCAAGCTACTTTTACCTGCAGCAATAATCATTACAGTTTGTTTCCGAGCTATCATTCATTGTTGATCAGAATTGATTGTGCAAACATAAAAATATCATTGCTATTATTGCTGGTATTACAAATGGTTGCTAGTTTGTCATTTACAAAACAAATGCCACTACAATCAAACCGGTGTTAGAAAAAGACAGCATATGTGCAATGATTATACTGATGGATATATACTCAAAATGGTTTTCAAACTACCAATTGCTCATCAATCTTTGAAAAATTGCCTTTAGGCCAGGATCACACAAACACAGTTTTAATGCCATTTTTGTGGCAATTTTTGGTTCTAGTTTTTGGAACCAAAGCCAGAGGTGGATCCTAAAGGAAGAAAAGGTGTCAAAAAAAGACTGATGCCGTTTCGGTCTATTTTTTTGAGCCAAACACATAAGTGGACGTAACAGAAAAAAGTTGCATCAAAACTGTATGTGTGAGCCTGGTCTAAAAAAAGACTGTTCCAGTTGTGAACTAAAAAATGCTATGTAAGTTACTCCCTATAGGTGCGGCTTACCTGCTATCTATTATACTCAATGATTGCTTTTATAGCTCAGCTCGGTTAGGGCTGAGCTAGGATTTGTGACTGCAGTTTAGCTACAGTGCCTACAAGGAGTCTGAGGTAGTCTAAGACACACCCCATCTTATTATTTATTTCTGACAACTGCTGTTTCTCTCCCCACTACTGATTGGCTGCTGTGTAAAAAAACACAAGTCTTTTACAAGTTTTGGATCTGTCTACCATTAAAAAGAAAAAAGAAAAAAAAAAATTGTAAAACTGTAAGGCTACATTCACACGAGCGCGACAGATTTGCGCGCGTAAAATTCGTCCATGTGCGTTGCGTTTTTCATCAGTGTACTTTGCGAGTGGCTTGTGTTTTTCATGCAAGCACTTTTTTTCAATGTAATTAATGCATAAAACACGGACAGCACATGGATCTGCATCCGTGTGGTGTCTGTGGTTTTAACGCACCCATTAACTTCAATGGGAGACTAAGTGCGTGAAAACGCACCAACATAGGACATGCAGTGAGTTTCACGCAACAGACACTCGCTGTGTGAAAACTCTGCATGTGTGACTAGCCCCAATCAAATCAATGGGGACGTATGCTGTGCGTTGTTTCAACGCACAACACACGGACGAGATTCACGCCCGTCTGAATGAGCCCTTAGTCAGCCCTGTGGTCTTCTCCTTTGACCTACAGTATGATGGTCCTACCTGCACTGCTAAATCACCAAACAAGGAGAGCAGCTTCAGTGCACTAGTGACACAGCCACAGAGAAGAAAGCAGAGAGCTCAGTATGTCTAACAGGCTCTGCCCTGCTGCTCTTGCTGCTTCCTCACCTCTGCACCCACAGCACTGCTTTCTTGGGAACCACTACCGGCCCTGTCCCACCTAAGCTTTGTGAATGAATGCATCTCGGAGGATTGCTGGCAAGCTGTGACTGACTTGCAGATTCATCACTGAGGTTAGAAAGGAGCAGCAGATATTTCTCTCCGGTGTCCTCCTGTAGCACACAGCTTGTATGTGCAGGGGCAGACTGATAACGTCAAGCTGTACATGGGTCTAGACACAATACAAGTTATGTAGCAAATCAGCAGCAGACAGAGGTGAGTAGCTATTATTAAAAAGAGCAGGGCAGTGTGGGCCCCTGAACTCAGAGGGCCCCAGCATCTGCTCATTTTTGCCAGGTCCCGACACAGACTCTAGGGAGAATTCACAACCCTTAAAGGGGACTTCACTGCCTAGTTTGTTTATATGGCAGAATGGGTTATTTATTGGTGCACTGTGCTTTCAACATGTGCTGTTATTGTTAAGCCGTTAGTGGCGCTCAAGAACGTAATATCAAACAATCGCTATCACATGGGTGAAGCACGCATCAATACTGACAGAAAACAAAAAGGCACTAGTAACTCACAAGTAGATGAGCGGAAATCGAATACTGAAGGTAGTAGAGGATGGAGACTATGCATGAATTGAGTGGATGGCAGAAGAATAGCATGTAAGCAGTTAACAGATGAATAGAAAGTGAACAAGAATTGACAGCACTTACTGACCCTATCTGACAAAGTGGGGGGCCATTGTATGTGATATACGAATTGATTGCTTGCTAAAAAGTTTGCAAAAGTGACACAATTTAAAACCATTTTTTCTTTGCAGCTTACTTCCTGCTGAGCAGCTGACTAGGGGGAGGGGTTAGCTGGTCCCAGGTGGTATAAATTAGCCCTCAGGGCTCTAGTAGGGCTTGTAAAACAAGTGGTTATATCAAGTGGAGTTACAAAAACCGGAGTTAAAAAGAGGAGTTACAGCCCCTGTAAGTACTCTTCTTTTCTTTTTGCATTAACAACTGTTCGCTGTTTTTTTGTAACTGGGATAATGGCCAGCAAGATTAGAGGTTTTCTTCAGTGCACAGTTTGCCATATGTATGCACGACTGGAGCCAGAGTTCCAGGGTGAATACCTCTGTGGCAGATGTGAGCATGTTGGTCACCTGGAAGCTCGCATTAGAGATCTGGAGGAGCAAAATGCAACAATGAGGGCGATAGACAATCTTGAGCGAAGCATGCTGCTCACGGAGCATGCAGTTAGTGGGTTAGAACTGGAGGGTGAAGACATGGGTGAGCAGGATCAGGCAAGTAGCTGGGTTGATGTAGTTAGGGGCAGTAGAAAGGGGTCCAAGAAAAGGAAGGCCAATCCTGTTTCTGACATTCCAAGCAAAATTGCTAAGTTGGGTGATGATGCGAGGGTGTCGGTCTCAGAAATGGCAGCCCTAGTGGATACTGATCTCCCTAACAGCCGGGAGAACAGCCCAGCTAGTAGTCGGCGGGATGGTAATGCAGGTAAGCCAAGGCAATTGATAGTCGTAGGGGATTCTATAATCAGGAAGACGGATAGAATAATTTGTCGCCAAGACCACCTCAACCGAATGGTTTGCTGTCTCCCTGGTGCCAGGGTTCGGCATGTGGTGAAACGGGTGGACAAATTGCTGGGAGGGGCTGGTGATGATCCAGCTGTTGTGGTCCATGTGGGTACCAACGACAGAATAAATGGTAGGTGGAGGAGCCTTAAGAATAATTTTAAAGAACTAGGCTACAAGCTGAAGGGAAGAACCTCCAAGGTTGTATTCTCAGGAATACTGATTGTGCCATGCGTATCACAGGAAAGACAGCGGGAGCTCAGGGAGTTAAATGCATGGCTGAAGTCTTGGTGTAGAGGAGAAGGCTTTGGGTTCCTAGAGCACTGGGCTGACTTTTCATTGGGGTACAAACTGTATTCTGCAGATGATTTGAACCTAAATGGAAGGGGGTCCGCTGTGCTGGGGGAGAGAATTCTAGCTGGGGTGGTGGAGTATTTAAACTAGGGCTGAGGAGGGAGGTCAATGTAGAAAAAAAAGGGGTATTCAGTTTAGAGAGGGGTCAGACTATATTGGTGGGGGAAGAAACAGAATGTGGGGAGACAACTAGACAACAGGATAAGGAGATCCTTTTGTTACAAAACAGCAGTGTAAATAAAAATGCCCAAATAATGTCAAATCACATTTCTGATAATAAAAGTGAAAAACTGAAAGGCAAGTTAAAGTGTATGTTCACAAATGCCAGAAGTCTAGCAAGCAAAATGGGGGAGCTGGAGGCCTTGGTACTGGAAGAAAATATAGATATAGTTGGTATTGCTGAAACATGGCTGGACTCTTCACATGACTGGGCTGCAAATCTACAGGGCTTTACACTGTTTCGGAAAGACAGGACAAATAGGAAAGGCGGTGGTGTATGTCCGTATGTGAGAAGTGATATGAAGGCGAGTGTGAAAGAGACAATAGTGGGTGAATACTGTGAGGAGGTTGAAACCTTGTGGGTGGAACTAGAAAGGGAGGTAAACACTGAAAAAATTACTTTTGGTGTAATCTATAGACCCCCCAATATAACTGAGGAGATGGAAGTTCAGCTATATAAACAGATGGAGCGGGCTGCACAGGCGAGTACAGTAGTGATAATGAGAGATTTTAATTTCCGGGATATTAATTGGTGTCATGGTTCGGCTTCAACTGCAAAGGGGAGACATTTCCTCAACCTGTTGCAGGAAAATTTTATGGGCCAGTTTGTGGAAGACCCGACTAGAGGTGAAGCTCTGTTGGATCTGGTCATTTCTAATAATGCAGATCTTGTTGGGAATGTCAATGTTCGTGAAAACCTTGGTAACAGTGATCACAATATAGTTACATTTTACCTATACTGTAAAAAAACAAACACAGGCTGGGAGGGCAAAAACATTTAATTTTGAGAGCCAATTTCCCCAGAATGAAGGCTGCAATTTAGGATATAGACTGGGAAGAACTAATGTCAAATAATGGGACAAATGATAAATGGGAGATTTTCAAATCTACTTTGGGTAATTATAGTGCAAAATTTATTCCTATAGGTAACAAGTATAAACGACTAAAATTAAATCCCACATGGCTTACACCTTCTGTGAAAGGGGCAATACATGACAAAAAAAGGGCATTTAAAAAATACAAATCTGCAGCCTTTGTAAAATATAAAATCTGTAAAAATGTAATAAAATTAGCAAAAATACAAAATGAAAAGGCAGGTGGCCAAGGATAGTAAAACAAATCCCCAAAAATTCTTCAAGTATATAAATGCTAAAAAGCCAAGGTCTGAACATGTAGGACCCCTAGATAGTGGTAATGGGGAGTTGGTCACAGGGGATCAAGAGAAGGCAGAGTTACTAAATGGGTTCTTTAGCTCTGTATATAGAACTGAAGAAAGAGCAGCTGATGTAGCCGGTGCCAGTGCTGTTAATATATCAGTTGATATACTGAATTGGATGAATGTACTGTAGATATGGTCCAAGCTAAATAAAATAAAATAAAATGTGCACAAGGCCCCGGGACCAGATGGGTTACACCCTAGAATTCTTAAAGAGCTTAGTTCAGTTATTTCTGTCCCCCTCTTCATAATATTCAGAGAATCTCTAGTGACTGGAATAGTGCCAAGGGACTGGCGCAGGGCAAATGTGGTCCCTATTTTCAAAAAGGGCTCTAGGTCTTCCCCGGGTAATTATAGACCAATAAGCTTAACATCCATCGTGGGGAAAATGTTTGAGGGGCTATTGAGGGACTATATACAGGATTATGTGACAAAAAATAGTATTATAAGTGACAGCCAGTATGGTTTTACTAAGGACAGAAGTTGTCAAACCAACCTGATTTGTTTTTATGAAGAGGTGAGCAGAAGCCTAGACAGAGGGGCCGCTGTGGATACAGTGTTTTTGGACTTTGCAAAGGCATTTGACACTGTCCCCCATAGACGCCTAATGGGTAAATTAAGGACTATAGGTTTAGAAAATATAGTTTGTAATTGGATTGAGAATTGGCTCAAGGACCGTATCCAGAGAGTTGTGGTCAATGATTACTACTCTGAATGGTCCACGGTAATAAGTGGTGTACCCCAGGGTTCAGTGCTGGGAGCAATATTATTCAACTTATTTATTAATGATATAGAGGATGGGATTAATAGCACTATTTCTATTTTTGCAGATGACACCAAGCTATGTAATATAGTTCAGTCTATGGAAGGTGTTCGTGAATTGCAAGCGGATTTAAACAAACTAAGTGTTTGGGCATCCAGTTGGCAAATTAAGTTTAATGTAGATAAATGTAAAGTTATGCATCTGGGTACCAACAACCTGCATGGATCATATGTCCTAGGGGGAGCTACACTGGCGGATTCACTTGTTGAGAAGGATCTGGGTGTACTTGTAAATCATAAACTAAATAACAGCATGCAGTGTCAATCAGCTGCTTCAAAGGCCAACAGGATATTGTCGTGTATTAAAAGAGGCATGGACTCGAAGGACAGGGATGTAATATTGCCACTTTACAAAGCATTAGTGAGGCCTCATCTAGAATATGCAGTTCAGTTCTGGGCTCCAGTTCATAGAAAGGATGCCCTGGAGTTGGAAAAAATACAAAGAAGAGCAATGAAGCTAATTAGGGGCATGGAGAATCTAAGTTATGAGGAAAGATTAAAAGAATTAAACCTATTTAGCCTTGAAAAAAGACGACTAAGGGGGGACATGATTAATTTATATAAATATATTAATGGCACATACAAAAAATATGGTGAAATCCTGTTCCATGTAAAACCCCCTCAAAAAACAAGGGGGCACTCCCTCCGTCTGGAGAAAAAAAGGTTCAACCTGCAGAGGCGACAAGCCTTTACTGTAAGAACTGTGAATCTATGGAATAACCTACCGCAGGAGCTGGTCACAGCAGGGACAGTAGATGGCTTTAACAAAGGGTTAGATAATTTCCTAGAACAAAAAAGTATTAGCTCCTATTTGTAGAAATTTTTTCCTTCCCTTTTCCCGTCCCTTGGTTGAACTTGATGGACATGTGTCTTTTTTCAGCCGTACTAACTATGTAACTATGTAATACTATCCCACAGCAGGGTAGGCAGCAGCTTGGCAGTAGACCAAATGCACAGGAAAGGAAAACACACCAGTGGAACTACTGATCCCAGGATACACATAAAACCACTATACAAAAACTAGATCTCTCAGAGGACCAACAGGGACCACATTACATACAAACACATAGAGAAGAAAAAAGTCACCAACTAGAATTTGGAAAGAGTTCAGCACATCCCAGAAACAGTATAACAAGCACCTGAGTGATCCCGGCCTGAAGTATATATAAGCCCCAGAAAAGTACTCTGCCCTAATTGACCAGGCATACTAAATTATGACTACATCTAGACTAAAGGAATTGCCTAGCAATGCCCAAACACAGAGAACATAAATCATTGTAAGCTCTTGCGAGCAGGGTCCTCAATCCACCTATCGGAATTGTAAATTAGCTTTGTCACTATGTAATGTCTGATATTGTCTGTTTATGTTCCCTCTAAATTGTAAAGTGCTGCGGAATATGTTGGCGCTATATAAATAAGGATTATTATTATTATTGCTGCTGTTTATGTGGCATTCCACTGGAGAAGTGGCCGTCCATCCTGTGTACTTATTTTTGTGGTCGGTAATGGTGCTTATGTATATGACATGTTTTGACTGACGCTTCAATATTACTTTAAAATGTATTATTTTGTGCTGATGTTATTGCACTATAACGGTATAGCAGTCTTTGTACAGGCATTTGATGAATGGCTCACAGGCTTTGTCTAAATTGTTTGGCGCTGGGATGTACGGCTCAGAAGCTATCTTTGTTAAATTTTTATGCTGCACAATGACGTTGCAACGCGGCTGCAACGAATTCTAATGCTGGGGGTGGTATCAATTCTATAAAACGCTGCTGTTCCTGCCAGTGACTGTTCAGAGTTTAGGGGAAACCTGGCTGGCTAGTAAAGTTGAGTTTGCAAGAAATCTCCTGTCTTTATACCAACTTTGCATTGGCCCTCACAACACACCTATATGGGCCACTTCCTTATAGTCAGATTAAATAAAGTTTGTTTAGTACAAATAAAAATTATATATACATAAAATAGGTTTGTTAATAAGAAATGAAGGGTAATTTTAGTGACCAAGATGGATTTTATGACATGAATTTATGGTTTGTGGTTTATATGGTGCCGGCAATTCTAAACTTCATTACCTGGAGTTCTTAGCGCCGTTATTTAGCACTAGAACCACAATAGAATAAACCATACATTCACAAAAGAGCAGACATCGGGCCAGATTTACTAATTTGTCGGTGCCTAGAATGTGTCCGAAAATGCGCCACTATTTGGTGCATTTTCGTGGATTCATTATAAAACCGTTGTTTGCACCTCTCAAGTTTGTTTTTAATAAGTTCTGAAAAAAAAAGAGGTGGATCTTCAAATTTGACAAATTGTGCCAAAGATCTGGCAGAACATTCGGTCACAAATAAGGGCAAATCAAAAATGATAAAAAGTGTCTAGCAACTCACACAAAAAATGGCCGAAATTGTCTCCCATTGATTGCAATGGGAGGTGGAGGCGTTTTTTTACCGCGAGCAAAAAAAAAAAAAAACACTAGTGGGAAAAAGAAGCGACATGCCCTATCTTGAGGCATTTTCCGCCTCAAAAACGCCATTGAAATCAATGGGAGACGGAAGTAATCCGCAAATTTTGACACGGTTCTGTTACACATTTTTCGGTAAAAAACGCTCGCGGTTATTCCATCTTTCTGTTGAAGAGATAGATAAAACAAAAGCCTCAAAAAAACGCATGTGGTGCAAAACCATTTAAAAAGAAACGGAACAGATTTTTCCAGGCAGAATTTAGACATCATCCCAATAATATTGGGACATTGGTCTGATTTGGGGACACAGTCGTTGTGTGTCTACGTGCGATTACTGTAGGTGAAGAATAAATATAAGCTACACACATGCAATTGGACCTTTCTTAGTATTACTGTCCTACGTCACAGAGACTGAATGGAGAAAAGGGTTTATGATGGAGTAGAGGAGGCAGTTTCTGTGGATAAGGCTTCATGCCCACTTCAGTCTTTTCCTTCAGGGTGCTATCCGTTTTTGTCACTGATAGCACCCTGAACCCATTCATTTCAATGGGCCCATGTACACTTCAGTTATTTAAATGGATCCGTTGTTCCGTTCGTCAAAAGTAGAGCATGTCCTACTTTGAACAGTGATTCAGTGACCGTGTGGCCCATAGAAGTCAATGGGTCAGTCAAAAAAACGGATAGCACACGGAAGGCTTCCGTGTGCCGTCTGTTTTTGACGGATCCATTGCCATAGCAACGGCTGGGTGAGCCAAAGTTCACAGACTCACAGACTACAGTACACATTCATTCAGGAAGACGGATGTGGAGAGACTCATAGCATTGGTGCATGATCACCCAAAACTGTGGGATACGCGGGCAGAATGCTACCACGACCGCTATAAAAAGGACGCCGTGTGGGAGGAACTTGCCAAGGAGCTTTTGACGCACAGATGGCAGCAGGGAACTAGTGCCCAGCTTCACAAAATAAGCAAGTAAATGCACACATTTCACTCCAAAAATCCCCAAAAAAACAAAGCAAGCGAAGCCGAGTAATCTCAAACTGTTCTCTATGCTCTGAAAGCTGCAGAAAACAGCACCAAAAACTTCTTGTAAACTTTCTATGTGTGTTTCCTGGCACATGTGACAAGTTCAAATGAAGTTTACCTTCCGTTTTTTAAACGGAAGCGAAACGGAAGAACAACGTCCGTGTAAAACGGAAACGCGGAACAGAAACTGAGTGCACACGGAAACAAAAACGGACACACGGATCCGTCAAAAACAGCCGATAAAACGGTGATGGAAGTGTGCATGAGGCCTAACTATGTGTGAAATATTGTACAAATATTTGGGGAGATTATGCAGTCATCCCTGCAGGGTTTGTCAATACCTGCATTAATACGTGCACTGAAATACGTGCACTGAAATACACTTGGGGAAGAATTGTTGTGCCCTTCTGCTGTCTTGGATACTGCACAGCAACAAGTGATAGCAGTGCACAGTACAGACATAGCATGCTCCAGTAACCTGTCCAGACAACATTTGCTTTCCTTTAAATTACACACATATGCTCCCTTCAGATAACAACATTCACTATGCTCAGTGACCAATGAGACAGCACAGATGGCCAATCTTCACTATGGATGTTTGTTTTTTGGTTTTTTTTAACAAAGGGGGAAAAAATATATAAAAAAAATAGAATTTCTGGTTAGGAAAAACACAAAAAAGTTTATTTTATTACTAATGCACCATATGTACGTCAGTGTATATTTATATCACTTTCGAAAACGTATTTAGCTGCAGTCATTCATAATATTAATTGACAAACCATAATTTAGTAAACAAGCAAGTCTACTTTAGAACATACATATTTCGCACTGCAAATTATACAAAGCGATTCAATTTTGAAAGAAAAAAATTATTGTAGAAGCTAAAATGCATCAATGTGTCCAAACAGAATTTTACAAATGAAATCTAAAAGAAAGAAATCGATCAAAATCTTTAATCATGTGTAAAGGTGCCTATACACATTCGAAAAAACAAGTTCATACCTGTGGATTTCAGCAGAATCAACAGATGTTCTGACGTATACGGGGCCAATAGACTCTCTCCCAACAGCAGTTGTTGGAGAAAAGAATGATCAGGCATGTTGGATTTCATCATGGAGGAGCTTTTGTTTCCACGGGAGATAAACTGCTGCCAGGGGCATCTGGCAGTGGCTTATTCCCTTCTCCCCATTGTGGATTTGCCATAAATGCCTAATAGGTGCAGGTCTCCACCTGTCCATGGGGATTCAATGAGCCCGCCATAGTCTCCCAAGAGTGGTGGCAGCTCTTGTGTGCAGCCCTCTACATTAAAAAGTCTATAGGAGTTACTGTAAAGATGGCCATACACTTTATATAGCTGTTAGATAAACGCTCGTTTGCTATTCCTCCCGACTGCCCCATACACATGCACGCTCAGCTCGGCATGTGTTCTCAGGGAGAAAGCCGCTGCCAGACACAGCTTATCTAATACCGAACAAAAGGATCGGAAATGTTGAAATTAAAAAGATACCTGACCCTTCTCTCCAGCGACATCTGCCGTCAAGGGAGAGTCAGGACGCAGCCAAACATATTATGCTGTTAATGCCGAAATCAGCCAACATACATCTTATGTGTATGGCCAACTTAAGAGCTCATGTGAAAGTGGCCTAAGTGTGAGTAACAAAGCTGCTGTTCGGTTCAGGTGGGATTGCCTAACTTCCAGCACAGTAAATGCAGATGCACCACACCAAACTTTCTGGAAGGAATTTTTGTACGGAGCTGAAATAGGACTGCCATATAGAGGTCCATGAGGATCCTTTTCTATACCTCTGTATAGTTCAGATTTCATACGTTTGTTTTTTCAGATGGATTCCATACAATACGACAGAAAAAGAATCGTGGCATGCCCTATTGGACTAGAAGCAATAATTACCTCCAACAGAGCATGCCGCATTTGTTTTTTACATAATAAAGCCGCAATATGCCAGTGGACATGAACCCTTAGGCCAGGTGCCCAGGTAGCGTAAACGCTGCGGAATATCCATGACAGAATCCTGTGCGGAAATTCTGCAGCATTTACAGTAGCAGCAAAGTGAATGAGATTTTGAAAATCTCATGCCCTCTGCTTTTCTGTTGTGGGTTTTCCCAACTGAATTCAATGGAGATGCAAAACCCACAACACATAGACAAGTGTTAATCTTAATGATTCTGGCGCAAAAATCACAACTCCGGTAAAAAAAAATAAGTTTATACTTACCCAGACCTACTTCCTCCTTCAGTCCGGCCTCTTGGAAAAACGTTTCATCCCATGTGACCGCTGCAGCCAATCACAGGCTGCACCGGTCACATGGTCTGCTTTGTCGTCCAGGGAGGCCGGACTGGACGTCAAAGGAGGGACGCGTCACCATGACAATGGCCGGGGTACGTATGAACAGGTTTTTTTTCTACTGCTGCTTTCCACAGCAGAAATTTTTTACTTGAAAAACTGCACAACAATGTGGTGCGGTTTTTGTCGGAAGGTGCTGCGGGTTCCAGGTCGGATAAGCTGCGTAGTTTTCTGACCCTTAAAGGAACAGTGTCACCAAATTATTTTTTTTAATATCAGTTTTATGTTAGGGTTTTATTAAAAACGTTTATATTTGTGTATTTGTGTGTTACCTTTTTCTATTTTTACATTTTTTCTTCCCTATGGGGGTTGCCATTTTTTTTTCCATTTCTGTATGTGTCGATTAATGACACATACAGACATGGAATACGGCAGCTCCAGTCCCGTAGGGACTGCGAACAGGGCCCGTTCCATCCACTTTGGTGTACGCCGTGTGTGTGGGAACGGCGCATGCGCCGCTCCCACACAGTCCGATTTGAAATGCGCGCCGTCCGGCGCCATTTTCCTGTGGACCGGAAGTCGCGGCCGGGCAGTAAGATTACTACTTCCGGTCGCAGCTTCCGGACTTGTGCACATGGAGCAGCGGCAGCAGACGGAGCGGACGGACCGGCGGCGACTGGAGCAGGTAAGTGATTTCTATGTATGTGCGTGTTTCAGTGTGTTTTACTAGTGTATGTAAACATTCTACACTGTGTGTTAGCTCAAAAAATGGCGACACACAGTGTAGGAGGTTAGACCGTTCAAACCCCTCGTTTCTCCCGGCACTAGCCAGGATAAAGGAGGGGGGGATTCTGAGAGCTCACTAGAGCGAGGGATTTTTTCCCAATTTTGCAGCATAAAGCAATGTGGTTGCTTTACCACATGCAATGCTGCAATTTTGGGAATTGCTCCATCTAGTGACCAGTGCTGGGAAATATTATAAATTGAATCCAATTTATAATATTTCCTGACTCGTGGAAAAAATAAAAAAAATTAGAACAATGTTTAATCACCTATACACTAACTGTTTAACTAAAAAAAAAAAACAAAAAACATGTTTTTCTGGCAACACATTCCCTTTAAGGTGTATTCACACAAGTCAGTTTTGTAGCATTTCTTTGCCGCAATTACAGAAAAAAACAAACAAAAACAAAGCTGGTGTTCAAAACTGTGACAGGGCGCATTGCTTTATAAAATTTTTTTTACAAAAAACACGCTGCAAATTGGCACATGTGAATGCACCTAATGAAGATTCAACTAATTTTACTACACCATCAAGCAGGTATAATGGGTTAAGAAGGGAACGAATACGCTAGATAAAAAACAAAGGGAACTGAAGGAGTTTGAATTAGGTATGAGTGCTGGTTTGACCTGTAGGCAACGTGTATTTCTTTAGAAACTGCGCAGCTATAACTAATTTAAAAACGTGCAAAATGACATTATAGAGATATTAAATACAGCATTCATACCCGGTCAGCACCAAAACAGAACTCATAAGCAAATGAAACATTCTGACAGCAGAGGAGACAACTGACAATATAGTGATTGTCCAACGATTAAAAAACATTTTCCAGGGAATATTTCTAGAGACTTTAACAAAAAAAAAAAAAGAATGCTTCATTCTTTTCTATGTACAAAATAATAAACAGCCAAAACGGTGTCTTTGTCAGTGCCAAGCAGAATGAATGGAGTGGTCGACACCACCACTCTGTTCATTGCAGGAATCGGAGTCCCGCTCTCCTGAACGCAGGGGGGTCCCAGCGGTCGGACCTCCAGCGATCAAATAGGTGATAAATACTTTTGGTGGGATAACCCCTTAGTGACCAGCCTATTTTAGGCCTTAACGACCAAGCTATTTTATTCGTTTTTCTATAGTCGCATTCAAAGAGCTATAACTTTTTTTTATTTTCCAGTTGACATAGCTCTATGAGGACTTGTTTTTTTGCGGGATTAGTTGTACTTCTTAATGGCACCATTTTAGGGTACATATAATTTTTGATTAACTTTTATTAACTTTTTTGGGGGGGGGGGATTAGAAAAAACCCCTGAAATTCCACCATTGTTCTATGCGTTTTTAAATTGACGCCGTTCACTGTTACCTTTATTCTATGGGTCAGTAGGATTACGGCGATACCACATATGTAGAGGTTTTTTATGTTTTACGACTTTTGCACAATAAAAACACTTTTAAACTAAAATTATTTGATTTTGCATCGTCGCTTTCCATGAGCCGTAATTTTTTTATTTTTCCATCAATGTAGTGATTTTTTGGGCTTGCTTTTTGCAGGACAAAATGTAGTTTTGATTGGTACTGTTTTGGCGTACATGGAACTTATTGAATGATTTTTATTATGACTTTTTTGGGGGACAATGGAAAAAAATAGCAATTTCGCCATTGTTTTTTGTGTTTTTTAATTTTTACGGGGTTCACCTTGCTGTTTAAATTACATATTAATTTTATTGAGTCATTATGGTCGTGGCGATACCATATATGTGTACTTTTATTTCTTTTTTACACTTACTAAATAAAACCACTTTTTGTGGAAAAAAAAATATTTTTTTACTGTCATTTTGATTAATAATTTTTATTTCACATTAATTACTTATTTTTTTTAGTCCCACTAGGGGACTTTACTATGCGATCTTCAGATCGCTGCTATAATGCTTTGGTATACTTAGTATATCAGAGCATTATTGCCTGTCAGTATAAACCTCCGGCGCGTCCTAATAGGCATATGCCCAGGTCAGGCCGCCAGCTGCCATGACACCCCATCGGAGACCCGCGATTGTATTTGCGGGCTGCCGATAGGTGAGGGGGAGCTCACTCCCACTGTAAACAAGTTAAATGACGGGTTAAGTGGCCGCGATCGAAGTAAACTTCTATCGCGGGCGTTGGAGCAGGAGCCCAGCTGTCATCAGTCAGCAGAGCCCCAGCTCCAGCCTGCACGGGATACCCGTGCAGGACTGGGCCACCGTGAGAAGGCAATGGAGCAACTACTTAGCCGTATAAGGGCTTGTATTTTGTGGGATATGTCAATATAAATATAGAAAAGTTATGGCTCTTGGAAGGCAGGGATAAAAAAAACAAAAATTAAAAAATAAAAACTGGCTGTGGCGAGAAGGGCTTATAGATTGCCTTTAACAATTTAAGGAACAGCATTTTTCGGGGTTTGATACAGATCTCTGCATTTTCATCTCAGTACACGGAGTTTAGCAATGTAAAAGCACCTTTTCCGTTTAGCGTGTGAGAGCCGACAACACCCGCTAGCGGGTTACTGACCTGAAACGAATTCTAATAGCTTTGGCAAAACACACAGCTAATGGTAACTACTGTACCAGCGCCTTGAGAAATCAGCAAAGATGCAAAATCCTCCAGACAAAATCCCTGCAGAGCGGTATATGTAACTGCGCAATTTATTATCATAGAACTTGACCTGCTACCTAAAAGATGTATTGGACAAGGTCTTCCAATAGGTGTGATAGACTTGGGCATTGGTATATCATTATTAGTGTGTATAAAGCCTCATGCACACTTCCATTGGCTGTCGTACGGCCGTTAATGATGGATCTGTGAAACACGGACCGCACACGAATGGCTTCCGTGTGCAGTCCGTTGTTTCACGGACCAAATCAATGAAAAGGCCAAGACTGTTCCGTCAAAAACGGACAGGAGTAGGACCTGTCCTAATTTTGACGGAACGGCCACACTGTTCCGTTGTTTTAAATTAAATGAATGTGTCAGAGTGCTATCAGTTAAAAAAACAGATAGCACACTGAAGAAAAAAACTGAAGTGGGCATGAGGCCTTAAGTGCGCTCACACGTGGCGTACTTGCATTTTTTTACTGCAGCATAATAATACGCAGCAGAAAACGATAATGTATGGAAAAATATTCGACAACTCAGGCAGATTTCTCTAGTTCTAGCATTGCGGAATATTTTTCACGTAGGCTTACATTGTAAAGGTTTACACTGCGGAAATACAATACAAATACACCACGTGCGAGTGCAAGCTTACAGCTGCTACACCAGAACCCTAGACATAGGTGGGATTACCATAGAGCCTTCTAGTTTTCAAAATTCCCTTTAGCTGAAGCACAGGGGGGTGTAATGATGTCAACGGTTATATTTCTAATACAGACACTTAAAAAGAGGTTTTCTGTGAGTGTTTTTTTTTTTTTTTACAAACAGCACCATTTTTGTCTATGGGCTGTGTCTGGTATTGCAGCTTAATTCCATTCACGTAATTGGGACTAAGCTGCAATACCAGACAGAGCCCATGGACAAGAGTGGTGCTGTTTCTGGGGTAAAAAAAACACAGATTTTTTTTTTTCCTAATCTTGGACAACCCATTGATGCAAAAATACACATCTGTGGAAATCATTTGAATGGGCATTCAAACGTCTTTATGTTAACCAGGTAAAAAAACAAAACAGAAAAAAACCTCCACAGCCCCAGTTACCGAATAATCAAATAACAGCGTGGGTAAAAGATTAAAAGAAACAACTGAATTTGATCATACTCCTAGATTCTATCAAAGAAGAAAATGTAAAGATCATGTATACTGAATTAAGGGTCACATCCATCCGGCAGCTTTCACTAAAGACATTAACAGCCTGTCCGATTTCTCTCAGATAAATGAAACTTTTAGAGGAAATTAAAAACCTCAGCAGGTTCATATCTTTGATTCAGAACTATAGATAGATTAAAGGAAAATGAACAAAAAGGAGGCAAAGTACTAGGACTATGATTAAATATTTAATATTTGTCTTTCATCCAAACCTTCATACAAATGCCATTTGCTGTACTTCTCCCTACTGACCATGAAATGTGTGTCTTCCAGTAGAACACAGAAGAGGGACATGCACAACAGGAATAATATTAAACGGGCTCCAAGTGTTTTCTTTGTAATCACAAAGTTCTTTACTGTTGGGTTACTAATTTAGTACGTGCCTCACATTAGAAAAATAGCAACACATGTTCTATGTTTGGTTCTACATGTACTTGTGAATCTGCATTCAACACTATGGTGAAGAACAGATACCGCACTCGGATCATAGATGATTTGCATCAGTCTGTTCGAATGGCAGTCACCCACTTTGTACCTAATTTCAAAGGGCTGGTGAAAGAAGAGATGCCAGTTTTCCCACTAATAAACAATAAATCTGGATGTAAATAGTTTGACAAAGTTTGCAAAAAGTTAGCAAGACAAAATCTTTACTACTGGTGTTCAGCTCGGACCTTCACCTCATGGCAGACCCCGGTAAATGGATCTTTGATAAAAGTAGTTGCGTAACCCTGGACTAGAGGATTGATTTGACCGACCTAAATCTATGTAAATCAAAACTGGATCAAAAGAATATAAATCCACCCACACACCCAGGATTTTCTGTACACGTGCAAACTATGGGGGAAATGTATTAAGACTGGCGTTTCATAGCCCAATCTGAATATACACAACATTGGCGTAAAAAGCTCTTAAAGAGGCTCTGTCTCCTATAAGGAGATGGGCGCTGTAATGTAGGTGACAGTAATGCTTTTTATTTTAAAAAAAAATGATTTTTACCACTTTATTAGCGATTTTAGATTTATGCTAATGAGTTGCTTAATGCCCAAGTGGGTTGTAGTTTTTATTGGTACTATTACTAAATGCGACTTTTTGATCACTATTTATTCTATATTTTGGGAGGGGTGATAACCAAAAACGAGTGATTCTGGCATTGTTTTTTACTTTTTTTTTTTGCGGTGTTCACCGTGCGGGAAAAAGAACAACGTTTGGGTTGTTATGAACACGGTGATACCAAATATGTGTATTTTTTTTTTAAAGACCTATTATCGGAAAAAAGTAAAAAAAGCATTTTTTGTTTTCGGAACTTATAACTTTTATTTTTACACTTTTATAAAACAAATATCTTTACGTTTTTTTAAACTTTTTTTTTGTCCCACTAATGTATTCCGTCAGTTTGACACAGACAGTGACGTAATAGGAAGCCTAGGCTTCCATTCACGGCAGACCCATCGGCAGCCGCCGAAATCTCGTTGCGGGGGGTGCCGATGTGCTACAAACCCCCAAATATGGCGAACGCAAATCGGTTAATTGCCGAAATCAGCGACAATGGACCACTGATCCACAACAGGGAGAGCAGGGCAGACACCCTGCACAGTTAACCGCCTCAGGGTTTAGCACCGCATGGCGGTTAAACTCCAGACGTAACTGCACGTCACGGTGCGCTAACCAACTGCTCGTCTGGACGTGCCGTTACATCAAGGTGCGGGTAGGGGTTAATGCTTATTCCCCCCCCCCACACTTCTACAATGAAGGGTAACTTGTCATATCAAATCTACGCGGTCTTAAAGGCAATGTAGACCTTTGAAATTGTTTAATAAAAATGTATTAGAATGATTGGTGCAACTTTCAAATGTCTTTTTATTAACAATTATTTTAACTTTTTGAGATTCAATTGCTTGGTATTCTGTATACAGAGCAGCTGTATCTAGCGCTAAAATCTGTATCCGTCAGGTCCGCGGGACTGATGGGTTCAGTGACAGCGGGTCCTGTGTATCTCGGAGGCCGGATTCACACGAGCGTGTGCATTTTGCGCGCGCAAAAGGTCCATAACAGCTCCGTGTGTCAGCAGCATATGATGCGTGGCTGCGGGATTTTCGCGCAGCCGCCATCATTATGACACTCTATTTGTATGTTTGTAAACAGAAAAGCACGTGGTGCTTTTCGGTTTTCATTCAGTTTTGACTACCGGAAGTGCGTCCGTGTGCCGTGCGCGGTTTTCACGCACCCATTGACTTCAATGGGTGCGTGATGTGCGAAAAACGGGCAAATATAGGACATGTCGTGAGTTATACGCAGTGGACATACGCGGCGTGAAAATCACTGACAGTCTGAACAGCCCCATTGATTAACATAGGTCGTTGCGAGGCGCGTGAAAATCACGCGCGTTGCACGGACGTATTATACGTTCGTCTGAATAAGCCCTGACATGCAGGATTGAGCTGCTATCGATCACATCTAAGTTCATAACGTAGATGTGATAGACTAAAGGTGGATCCTGCATGTCAGAGACGTATTCAGGTCTCAGCGCACGATACAGCTGCTCTGCATACAGCCTTTAGGGCTCATTCATAAGAGCGCAAAACTCGTCCGTGTGCTGTGTGTGCAAATCACTCACAGCACACAAACCCATTGATTTCAATGGGGCTGCTCACACATGCAGGAGTTTTCACGCAGCGAGAGTCCGTTGAGTGAAACTCACTGCATGTCCTATATTGGTGTTTTTTCACGCACTTACGCGCGCATTGAAGTCAATGAGTGTGTGAAAACCACACACAGCACACTAATGTACATTCGTGTGCGGTGTGTCATTTGCGCATCAATTACATTGAAAAAAAAATTGCTTTGTCAGTGAGTGAAAAACACATACCACACGCAAAGAACACTGATGCAATAACGCAACGCACACGGACATATTTACACGAGTAAATCTGTCACGCTCGTGTGTATGTAGCCTTAAGCAGACAACTTGTTTTATAATGATCTCTTAACATATTAAATGTTAGTTGCAACAATCAACCAAGATAGTAAAATCCCTTAATACCATTGTAGTCATTTCTTGGTACGAGAACTGTACATAGAGTCTTACGATGAACGTTGTATCTGTAACATTTTTAAGTTACTCTCTCTGGAAAACGTCTGTCACAATCAATATTCCAATAAGTAACAAATTAAATTAATCTATTACAATTTGAGAAACGCATGAATGGTATTGATCTAGAGATTCCTAAAATGTTTGTAAGAAAGCTAATGGCTTCAAGCATTGCTTCAAAAGGTTTCCAACTTGTGTTTCTAAAATGAAAAACATATTCAACCGCGGATAAAAATACAGAAAAAAAGCCTTTAATTACTATATAATGAGACAATTTGATGTGCAGCAAATTGTAACAAAGGCCACACAACTATCTGCTACACCACTTTTTGTATCGTAATTATTCAAAAACACTTTCGGAGATGTAAACCAAGTATTTTTAGTGCCTTAGCACACAACTCCAACCTATTACACACAAAGATGCTGTAAGTACATAGAGTTGTCAGTGGAAGGAGTATTGTAGGCAGATTTCCTTCATTACCGATTCATCCAGAAATCCTATTTTTAATTGTGCAGAACAAAACCACTTCATTTATTTCATCTCTCTCCAGCAAGCAATCTTAGATGTTTCTCTGTACGCCAGGACTGAGAAGGGAGGTAAAAAATGAAGCCATCCACTTCTGGTGCCAAATGCTTATGGCCTTTTATCCTACTTTAATGATAACATCATCTGTCAGGAGACCCTGTAATATTCTCCTAGTGGCAATGCTTCACCATCCCTGCACTTACACTCGATCTAGTGCCCTCATTTTTTGTCAGTACTATCTCACCAGCTGCGTTTCTTCATTCTGTCAATTTATTTAACTTTCTCCAGATGAATTTAAAAAAAAATCTTCCGGATTTAAAACGGTTGTGTCATGAAGACTGCCCTGGTCTGCATGCCCATTTAGGTAATATGGACGATATAGAGGGGGACTCCTGCCTGGGACCCCCCTGCACAAGCCAGAATTGAGAACCACCATATAATAATATCTCTTGCTTTAGCAGACCCGGCAAATCTATGCAGTACATAGATGGCCATTCTTTTGAATAGGCAGCATGTACAATGGCTGCGCAGGGGAAACGTGTACTCAGACTTGACTTCCCCAGGTGATTTCCGCGGATCCATAGGATTAGCGAAGCCGGACCCACGACAATCAGCAGATTGCCACAGCGACTTCAATTCAAAAACAGAATGTCTATATGAGACAACACCTTTAGCATGAACAGGGTTCACCAGCCTACCCTTGACACATTCTACCTTAATATTTTCTTTGCTTCCAAACTTTTCTGCTAACTTGCTAATTCACCTGTTACAATACGGTTTCAGTGCTTTATATTGCATAAAGTAGCTCTAACTGTAATGTCCGTGGCTGCGGGCTGTCAGCTCCAACCTCCCCGACAGCCGCAGCCACGAGTCGGAAAGCGCTGGCCCCAGCCTCCTCCTCAGGAGACGCTAGCGCTCGCATCCACTCATCTCAGTCGGATCCCGTAGGTTGCGCGCGCACACTCGTGCCCGCTCTTAAAGGGGCAGCGCACGTACTGGACCTCGTTGATGAACTTTGTCCCGTGAGTACCCTGGACTATGAGAGGGGTCCAGCACCCTAGTTTTATGCCTGAGCGTTGTTGTGTTCCCTAGTTTGTCTATGTGATGGCCTCCTAGTGTGTTTCCTGTTCCAGTCCCTGTACCCGTTTCCAGTTCCTGTTCCTAGCAATCCATACATTCCTGGTCTAGCACTGAGCTGTGCCAAAGTCGTGCTGTGCTGCATCCACGTCTGACCTGCTTCACCTCGCCTGACGTCCGCCTGCTACCTAGTCCCAGCCGAGCCTGCCCTGCTGCTGTCTGAGCTGCCACGGGTACCTATAGAACTATAGACTTTCACCTGCTCACTGTTGGCCAGCTGCCTTACCGCCAAGGCGGTACGGCCCAGTGGGTCCACAGACCCTTCGTGACACTAACTAAATTGGCTCGGTCAAACCATATGAGCCAGCCTAAGGGTATGTTCACACGCTTAGCAAAAAAACGTCTGAAAATACGGAGCGGTTTTCAAGTGAAAACAGCTTCTGATTTTCAGACGTTTTTGTAGCAACTCGCGTTTTTCGCAGTGTATTTAGCGTATTCAATGGAGTCAATGAAAAACAACTCCAAAAACGTCCCAAGAAATGACCTGCACTTCTTTTGCCGTGGCTTCATGCTCGTAGGAACAGAACACCGTAAATCCCTTTGCAAGCAATGGGCAATGTTTGGAGGCGTAATGGTGCTATTTTTCAGGCGTAATTCAAGGCGTAAAAGGCCCGAATTACGTCTGAAACCACTGCGTGTGAACATACCCTAACACTGACAGGAATTGAGAAGTGTTGGCAAATACAGAGAGACAGTAGCCAAGTCTAATAAAGTAAGTGGCCAGACTTGCATGTAGCCAACCACAAAAAAGTTTTTCGTTTTCCTTCATTTAATCAGTTATATTTTTAATCTATACACAGCACTTTATTAATACTTAACCCCTTGAGTACCCAGCTCATTTTGGCCTTGAGGACCAGACCCATTTTTTCAAATCTGACATGTATCACTTTATGTGGTAATAACTCCGGAATGCTTTTACCTATCCAATTGATTCTGAGATTGTTTTCTCGTGACATATTGTACTTTAGTTTAGTGCAAAAATTTGGTCGATAAATTCATTGCTTATTTGTGAAAAACACCAACATTTAGCGAAAATATGAAGAAATTATGATTTTTCCAATTTTAAATGCATCTGCTTGTAAAACAGATGGTAATACCACACAAAATAGTTACCAATTAACATCTCCCATATGTCTACTTTATGTTTGCATCGTTTTTTGAACATCCTTTTATTTTTCTATGACCTCACAAGGCTTAGAACTTTAGCAGCAATTTCTCATATTTTTAAGAAAATTTCAAAAAGCGATTTTTTCATGGACCAGTTCAGTTCTGAAGTGGTTTTGAGGGCCCTATATATTAGAAACCCCCATAAAACACCCCATTTTGAAAACTGCACCCCTCAAAGTATCCAAAACAGCATTCATAAAGTGTTTCAACCCTTTAGGCGTTTTACAGGAATTGAAGGAAAGTAGAGCTGAAATTTTCAAATTTCATTTTTTTTTACAAAATTCATATGTAATACATTTTTTCTATACCACAGAAGGTTTTACCTGAGAAACGCAACTCAATATTTATTGCCCTGATTCTGCAGTTTTTAGAAATATCCCACACGTGGCCCTAGTGCGCTAATGGACTGAAACACAGGCCTCAGAAGCAAAGGAGCACCTCTTGGATTTTGGGGCCTCCTTTTTTCAGAATATATTTTAGGCACCATGTCAGGTTTGAAGAGGTCTTGTGGTGCCAAAACAGTGGAAACCCCCAAAAGTGACCCCCCATTTTTTAAACTACACCCCTCAGGGAATTTATCTAGGGGTATAGTTAGCATTTTGACCCCACAGGTATTTTGCTATATTTTCTGGAGTTAGTCTGTGAAAATGAAAATCTACTTTTTTTCTGGAAAAACGTAAAAATTTCTAATTTTTGCAAGAAATAAAGGAGAGAAAGCACCCCAACATTTGTAAAGCAATTTCTCGCGATTACGGAAATACCCCATATGTGGTAATAAACTGCTGTTTGGACCCACAACAGGGCTCAGAAGGGAAGGACCCCCATTTGGATTTTGGAGCGCAGATTTTACTGGAATGGTTTTCAGTGCCGTGTCACGTTTGCAACGCCCTGGAGGGACCTAAACAGTGGAATCCCCCCAAAAGTGACCCCATTTTGGAAACTATACCCCTCAAGGAATTTTTCTAGTGGTATAGTTAGCATTTTGACCCCACAGGTTTTTTGCTGAATTTATTGGAATTAGTCTGTGAAGATGAAAAGAGACTTTTTTTTGGAAAAAACACAGAATTTTCTAATTTTTATAAGGAATAAAGGAGAAAAAGCACCTCAAAATTTGTAAAGCAATTTCTCCCGATTACGGAAATACCCCATATGTGGTAATAAACTGCTGTTTGGACCCATGGCAGGGCTCAGACGGGACGGAGCACCATTTGGATTTTGCAGCTCAGATTTTGCTGAATTAATTTCTGGGGGCCATGTCGCATTTGCAGAGTCCCTGAAGTACCAGTACAGTAGAAATTCCCCAGATGTGATCCCAATTTGGAGACTATACCCCTGAAAGAATTAAATTAGAGGTGTAGTGAGCATTTTGAGCCCTCAGGTGTTTTATAGATTTTATTAGAATTGGTCCGTGAAAATGAAAACATTTTTTTTTTCCAATAACCTGTAGCTTTAGTTTAGAATTTTTCATTTCCACAAGGAATACAGGAGAAAAGACACCCCAAAATGTGTTACACAATTTCTCCTGATCACAACCACATATGGGGTATTTCCGTAAACGGCTATTTGGACATATGGCAAGGGTCTAAACGGAAAAAGTGCAATTTCGTTTTTGGAGTGGAGATTTTACAAAATTTGTTTTTGACGCCATGTTGCATTGCGCTGAGGTACCAGTACAGTGAAAACTCCCGAGAAGTGACCCCATTTAGGAAACTACACCCCTCAAGGAATTCATCTAGAAGTGTAGTGAGCATTTTGACCCCCAAAGGTTTTGCAGAAATTAGTGCACAGTGGATGTTGCAGATATAAAATTGGCATTTTCCACATATATGCTATTTCAGTGCCCAATGCGTTGGGCCCAGCTTGTACCACCGGAGACATACGCCCCATAAATTGTTAAGCGGTTCTCCAGAGTACGGTAATACCCCATATGTGGTCATAAACCGCTGTTTGGGCACATTGCCAGGCCCAGAAGAACCGCCATTTGGCTTTTGGAGCGCAGATTTTGCTTGGTAGTAATTTTGTTTAGTGTTTTACTGGTGTTTCAGTTTATAATGTGGGGGCATATGTAATCTGTGCGGAGTACATACATTTTTTGCGTGACACACTGTCGTTTTTATTGGTACCATGTTTGGCTACGCGCGACTTTTTGATCACTTTTTATTCCATTTTTTTGGAAACAACGTGACCAAAAAAGGAAATTCTGCCATTGTTTTTTATGGTATTTTTTTACGGTGTTCACCGTGCGGGATAAATAATATGATATTTTTTTAGGTCAGGCCGATACGAACGCGGCGATACCTATTATGTCTAGTTTTTGTCTTTTTTTTCTAATTATAAAGGGCTTGATCAGGGAAACAAGGCGATTATTGTTTTTATTACGTAAAACTTGTATTTATTTATTTATCTAAAACTTTTTTTTTACTTTTTTTTCACTTTTTATTTTACACATACTAGGGGACTGGAAGATCTGATCTTCTGATCCCCTGCACAATACACTGCACTACTTCTGTATGTACTGATGTAGTGCAGTGTATTGTAACTGTCACTTTACAACTGACAGTTGAGCCTATTATGTCCTGCCTTGGGCAGGACCTAATAGGCTCCCGTACCTGGCAACCAGGAAGCCGTTGCTAGGCTTCCTGGTTGCCATTGCAACCATCAGAACCCCGCGATTTTTCGCGGGGGGGGGGGGCAATGGGGTGCAGAGGGAGCCCCCTCCCTCTGTATCAATCACTTAAATGCCGCTGTCGCTATTGACAGCGGCATTTAAGGGGTTAAACTACAGCGATCGGAGAGGACAGTGATCGCTGTAGTTGCAGTGGGATGTCGGCTGTATATTACAGCCGACATCCGATGAAGATGGAGCGAGCACAGCTCCTGTGCCCGCTTCATCCTCAGGGTGTTACTATACGCCCATTTTCGGGAAGGGGTTAATAAAAATAGTGTTTGTTTTTTTTACACCGCTTTCTCTGATCTCCTCACGTATCTCACAGAAGTGAGGAGATCAGAGAAAGTGACAGGAGCTTTCTCCTGCAGAAAACGTCACAGACGGCTGTGATTGGTCAGTCTTCAGAGACTGACCAATCACAGCAATCACCGGCATTGGGGACTGCTAATTGGTCCCCAGGCCGGTAGCAGAGACGGTTAGCTGTCAATGACAGCTGCCGCCGCTGTTCTGTCACTATGTGATTTCACATAGTGACAGTTTATTCCTGCGCCGTAATAGTACGTCGAAGGTACGCTGGAATAAGCGGCCAGCGACGTACTATTACGTCTAAGGTACGCAAGGGGTTAAAGAGACTGTCACCACATTATAAGTGCCCTATCTTGTGCATAATATGATCGGCGCTGTAATGTAGATTACAGCAGTGTTTTTTATTTAGAAAAACTATCTATTTTGACCAAGTTATGACCTATTTTAGCTTTATGCTAATGACTTTCTTAATGGACAACTGGGCGTGTTTTACTTTTTTACCAACTGGGCGTTGTACAGAGGAGTGTATGAGGCTGACCAATCAGTGACATACACTTCTCATTGTTCCAGCCCAGCTTCTTTCACTGCACAATCACACTGTGCTGTGGATCATGCTGGGCTGGAACAATGAGAAGTGTAGGACACTGATTAGTCACTGATTCGTCAGCCTCATACACTCCTCTGTACAACACCCAGTTGGTAAAAAGTAAAAACACGCCCAGTTGTCTATTAAGAAAGTCATTAGCATAAATCTAAACCAGCTCATAACTTGCTCAAAAAAGTGTGTTTTTCAAAATAAAAACCACTGCTGTTATCTACATTACAGCACCAATCAGATTATGTAGGAGATAAGGGCATTTATAATCTGGTGACAGAGGCTCTTTAAGTATTGTGATCAGAAGATCCTAATCCATCAGTGGAACTATACTTTTTCTTCCTCAACTACAAAAAGCTGCAGTATTTGTCATACATGGCAGCAATTAATAGATTCTGTATACTTTAGTAAATTCCCAACCTTCCATGTTCTGCTGTCTTGGATTTCTAAAAAAACAGGCTGTCTATTATAACTTATGACTGATTGTTAAAAAGAAAATTTGAGTTGTGTCGCCACACTCTGAGTGCCATAAGTTTTTTTTCTCAGCGATTGAACGGTATGAGGGCTTATTTTTTGTGGGGTGAGCAGTAGTTTCTATTGGTAACATTTTGCTGTACATGAGACTTTTTGATCACATTTTATTTTATTTTTTGTGGCAGATGAAGTGAGCAAAAAACAGTGATTCTGGCGTCTTCATTTTTATGGCATTCACCGTGCAGGCTAAATAATAATATATATTGTAACAATTTGGACTTTTACGTAAGCGGCGATAGCAGTTATGTATTTTTTTTTACTTTGCTCGATATACTGCAATACGAATGTATTGCAGTACATAGTTATACTAACAGTCTCCTTTGAAGCCCTGCTAGAAGCAGGGCTTCATAGAAGTACACATTTTGCAGACATGTGGGCCTTCATCAGGCCCCCATGTCAACCATTGCCACACTGTGATTGTGTCGCGGAGGGCCATTGCAACTGTATAGGGGGCCACACCATGTTTCTAACCACTTAAACGCCACGGTCGATGTTGATCGGGACATCTAAGGTGTTAAATGAGCGGGATCTCACTAGAGAGTAATCCCGCTCATTGCACTGAAGTGTCGGCTCTAAGATACATACTCGTTCTACGAAGTGGGCACAGTCCACGAGCCCGCTCCATACTCTACCAACCAACGTGTGGCATATATATAGTGCGGATGTCGGGAAGTGGTTAAAGAGCTTGAAAGGGGTTGGATACAGTCCTAGAAACAAGAGAGTCAGACACAATTATTCAGGGCAATCGGGGAATCGAGAGTCACTGCTTATTGAGACCGAATCTAAATTTCTGAAAATTTGCTTATCTCTATTTATATTGTTTGTTTTTTCATCATGTTTTCATAGAATTGGCATATACTGTGTTTGCTCGGTAGGACAGAGTGAAAAAAACCCCCAAAAAATGGCTTCCAAATATTGGTATTTCAATGATACAAGTAGGCGTTCCTGTTAAAAAGTAATATGAAGCAACACTTGAAAGAATATGAAACATTTATTTCAATGAACAGAGCCTAGTCACCTTAGCATATTGGATGGTAACAATTCCTCCCGATATAAATGGCAATTTGTGATAATCCCTTTATTTTTTGGGGAATTCTGATTATATACTAGATTCCATCATCATCATCATACAGAATAATACATATGCGTATCATTGCTGCAACCACCATATTTGCTTTGCAGCTACTAAAAAATGTCCACGTCGCAAGTCTGCAGTGAAAGCATTACATACACCCTCATAAGAGGGTAAAACTCCAGAAACTCCCACAAGGCAGTGAAAAAAGTGCACTGATCTAGACACAATAATACAGGTTATTCAAGGTCTCATCAGCAGTCGCTGTTTACACAGAGCAGAATCCAGTTCTCCTGATTTCGCAATCAGTGGAGTTATTAGTACACGACTTACGCTCCCCGTCATGCGGTCTATATCTAGAGCGGAATCATTCTCTTCCTTGCTGTAAGACACAGGCGCACATTCATTTGGACGTCCATTAACGCGTATAAAGAGACTTCAACTGAACGAGGCTCAATGAATAACGAGTGACTTCAATGAAAAAGAGTGTTGTTAAATATCAGCCATTTAAAAGGCTCAAATATATAAGAAAGATAGAGTGAAAGAGAACAGGGAATTTTAAATACCTATCGGTTGCCTGGATTTGCAACTAGCAGGTTACCATATTTTGCCATTGATAGCAGCAGGGAGGGCTGCAGGACTAAGTGGGCCCTTGGGCAATAGAGTCACAGTCGGCCCCCTTATGCCTTAAAGAGGCTCTGTCACCAGATTATAAATGCCCTATCTCCTACTTAATCTGATCGGCGCTGGAATGTAGATAACAGCAGTGGTTTTTATTTTGAAAAACTATCATTTTTGATCAAGTTATGAGCAATTTTAGATTTAGTTTCTTAATGCCCAGCTGGGCATGTTTTTACTTTTAACCAAGTGGGTGTTGTAAAGAAGTGTATGAGGCTGACCAATCAGTGACTAATCAGTGTCCTGCACTTCTCATTGTTCCAGCCCAGCATGATCCAGAGCACAGTGTGATTGTGCAGTGAAAGAAGCTGGGCTGGAACAATGAGAAGTGTAGGACACTGATTAGTCACTGATTGTTCAGCGTCATACACTTCTCCTCACAACGACCAGTTGGTAAAAAGTAAAAACACGCCCAGTTCTCCATTGAGAAACTCATTAGAATAAATCTAAACTAGCTCATAACTTGCTCAAAAATGATCGTTTTTCAAAATAAAAACCACTGCTGTTCTCTACATTACAGCGCCGATCACATTATGTAGGAGATAGGGGGTTTATAATCTGGTGACAGAGCCTCTT
Organism: Rhinoderma darwinii; assembly: GCF_050947455.1. Taxonomy (NCBI): domain Eukaryota; kingdom Metazoa; phylum Chordata; class Amphibia; order Anura; family Rhinodermatidae; genus Rhinoderma; species Rhinoderma darwinii. The sequence continues at coordinate 153,965,271 of NC_134689.1, forward strand.
TAACTTCTTTAATCCACCCAGTATACATTACACGAATAACGGCACAGTGATGGTTTAGTGACGTTTTTTGCGGCATGATTATTACACCCAATCATGTTACAAGGCCAACACAGTCAAATTTGTATAACCTTTACTGGTGTATGGTAAAATTGAAATGGTAAGATTTCTCTACATTCTTTTAGGTTTTATCTTTAGTGTTGGGATGACCTTGTCTAACGTGCCAGCCATTGAGTTGTTCTGCAGATGTCTGCCCAACACTTACCGTAATCGGGCAATGACGAAAGAAAGACCTAGAGAATATTTTTAAGTGTTCTGGGCATTTCTATAGAAAACAAAAGATCCCCATTGCCCAGGGTATAATGTTGTCAATAAAGAAGTGAATCAGGAAAACCATTGATGCAAGTTGTCATGTTTGTTTTGCCAGTATTTTCAAATAAATAGTTAAATCGACCCGATGCACAATTGACCAGACTGAAGCAATCGTATTTTGGCCATACAAGAAAAAAAAAAAAAAAAAGAAATCCTTAGGGATGGATGGACGGACAGCTGGTAAATAGTTAACCTTTCTTAGTCGTGCTCTACAAAGCAGAGCTGACTCATGACCCAGTCAAGCTTAGTTCTTCGTAGTTCACACTAATGCTTGAGGCGCTCTCTATCCCTAGAAAAATAAAAAGCGTATCATGGCTATCGTATTGCCAAAACAGATTTGTTAATATCGCCAGTTATGAATTCTGACTGAAAAGACGTTAAACTAGGTTATATAAAAAATTGCGTGCTGCAGACAAAGGTCTCATGCACACGACCGTAGCCGTGTGCACGACCCATGATTGTGACACGGATGGCAGCAGAGTGTCATCTGCGGACCGCCCTTAATTCACGGACCGTGCACACATTGATTTAAATGAGCCCGGCCCGCTAAACCTGGACCGTATAATGACTTGTCCTATTTGCGGACCGGCTTTCCAGCCAATGCACGGCACACGGAAACCACGGACACTTGCGTGAGCCCATAGAAATGAATGGGTCCGCAATTCACCCGAAGATTAGTGGGTGAATTGTGGACGCAAAAACACGTTCGTGTGCATGAGACATTAAAGGCAAGGATTAATCTTTGTATGACTTCTTAATAAAACACAATGTAGAGCTGCAGCTGGGAGTCACTTGTTTTGCACAACCGCTGCGTTTTCAATGAATAATAATCAGTTGCTGAAACTGGTATAGCCCTTTAAAAAGGACAACAACACAATGAAGCAAATTTACTACGGTGTCTGGATGCCGGGGTGTCGAAAAATGCAATTTTGATATTTGCAACTCCCCAGACACTTTTTAAAAGTGTTCCAAAAAAGGTGTGGCTAAGCAAGAAAGAGGCGCGGCTTAAGATGCGCCAACATGCTTAAAAAAATGGGCACAGATTTCTTGCACAAAATAAGCCAAATTAAAAGTGGTGTTAGGAAGAGGAAAGCGCCCAACAAGTTATACAAGACTAACCAAAATTATCATGCAGTATGCACCACTGTGATAAATTTGGTGCATTTTGTGCCTGTGTTTTAAGTTTACTCTGTCTAACTACTCTTAGGGTATGTTCACACGGAGTATTTTGGGGGAGGAATATCTGCCTCAAAGCTCCAAACGGAATTTTGAGGCAGATATTCCTCCCCCAAAATACTCCGTGTGAATAGCAATTATCGCGCCGTTTTTCGCCCGCGGCCATTGAGCGCCGCGGGCATAAAACACGCTTTCTCCTGCCTCCCATTGAAGTCAATGGGAGGTCGGAGGCGGAAGCGCCCGAAGATAGGGCATGTCGCTTCTTTTTCCCGCGAGGCAGTTTTACTGCTCGCGGGAAAAAGACGCCGACGCCTCCCAAAGAAATCAATGGGAGGCGTTCTCGGGCCGTTTCTGCCGAGTTTTGCGACGCGGTTTCCGCGTCAAAAAACTCGGCAAAAGACCCCGTGTGAACATAGCCTTAGGCCTCATGCACACGACCGTCGTGTTTTTCTGGTCCGCAAATTCCAGGACCGTGTTCCGTGAAATGTCCTCCGCAGTTCATCCGTATGTAATCCGCAGTTCATCCGTATGTAATCCAAAAAATGCGGATAAAAAAAAAAAAGCCTAGGTAAAAGAGGATGACGACAGAACTCATTCCCGGTCGTCGCCTAGCAACACTTCCGCAAATCCGCAAACTGCGGTTGACACACGGAGGTGTACCCGCATTTTCCACGGGCCCATTGACTTCTATGGGCATGTCCGCATCGAATTTGCGGGCCGTAATAAGACATGTCCTGAATTTGTGCGGCACGGATTTGCGGACATGCGGGGACCCGTGAAAACACGGATAGTGTGTATGGGCCCATAGAAATGAATGGGTCCGCAATTCTCCCATGGATTTTCGGGGGAATTGCGGACGCAAAAACACGTTCGTGTGCATGGGGCCTTAGACTGCATTAGTAAATGTTGGCCAATGGGTTAGAAGTGTCTGGCTACAAAGAACGATTCAGTTGTATTATACAGGAATAAATTCTAGGTCAGCAATTATCGATCTTTTTTAAAAAACACAGTGAAAGTAAAAAACAAAAACATAAAAACACCAAAAAAAAAAAACAACTGATTTACAGAACCAAGCGGGTGGCAGGTCATAATTTCTTAGATACTGAGCTTATACAGTAATCTTCCTGATAAAAAAATATGCCCTATAGCAAATGCATTATCATTTCCTGCTGCTTGATATTGCCAACCAAATTTATGATATACTCAAAGATTTGACTTTGGACCCATTCACATGTGTGAATTTTCATATCGTGTTATTTCCATATATTGCTTGCTAAAAAGGTGCGGATTCAGTCAGAGGACACAAGAAAACATTTTTACTGGCAGAGTAACATTAGTTCTTTAACGTCCTTCAAATTTAGAAAAACACCAAGAAATAAAGTCAATAACAAAATAGCATGTGGAAAAAAACAAAACAAGAAAAGAATGGCTAAAACATTTATTGATCATCGTTTCATTAACAGGGAGAAATAGCAGTACTATAAGGCCGGATTCACATGAGCGTGTTCGGTCTCTGATATACGGTTCGTATGTCGGCCGCATTTCCCGGACTGAACACACTGCAGGGAGCCGGGCTCCTAGCATCATAGTGATCTATGACGCTAGGTGTCACTGCCTCGCTGCGGGACAACTGTCCCGTACTGTAATCATGTTTTCAGTATGGGACAGTAGTTCCGTCGAGAGACACCTAGCGTCATAGATAAACGTGGCCAACACATGGACCGTATATCACGGACGGAACACGCTCGTGTGAATACGGCCTAAAACACCATGCGGGGACTGTCACTTTAGGAAATCACTCAGAAAACGTTATGCTTCAGACTTCTGCCTTCAGTTTCTGTAGCAAACTTCTCTATTACCCACAACAACTAATCTGGGTCGAATATCTTTGGTCACTTCATCAAGGAAAGTATGTAAGTCGCAGAAGCCTGAGTCACTTATGTGCAACAAAGTAGATTGAAAAAAATAGTGGGGAAAAAACTGTGACAAGAATTTTTTTTAAAAACTAATCTAGCAATTATATTGTAATGTAGACCAGATGACAAAAAGAAATCTGTTATATTAATGTGCAGTTGCCGGTCGATTATTGGAAGCACGGTGGGTATAGACCGCTTTTCTGTCTGTCTTCTCCTATAAAGCAGTGACAGCAGGTTCTGTAAATTTCCAATTCTGCAATTGACTGGCCAAGCCTAACCGAACATTCTACAAACCACTTCCATATCTTCTGACTTACTCACAAATTCTAAAGTTAATTTACCAGAAGACATTTATAAAAGGTAAAATAGCCCGGTCACAACGTATTTCAAACTTATTGCTCAATGTGTTGTATGTTGGTTCAGCTATTTATCATGTTTTTCACCTTCCTATATGTCCCCTATACCTCTCCATCGCTTCCATTATTTCACTGTTGGTTCCCGGTACCATGAAAAAGGTATGGGCATGTCCTTCATCACTCCTGTGACCTGATGCTCCAGACTCCAAAGCCCACAATTCACTGCTTTGATTTTCTGGCTGTGCACATTCACAACGAGCTTTGATTACACATTGGTTCCAAGCAGAGCGTCGTGACGCACAGATCAGCAGCAGCCCCGCTTGTCTGCACATGCACGATGGATGGAAATGTCAGCTTAGGGAGAGTTGGCTAAATGCACATGCACGCTAACATGCGCTTTCACGATGCAAATATAAAGAAATTAGGTAAGAATTGAGACTGAAAGACCATGGGTGACCTGAAAGAGCAAAGCGCCTACAGGTTATTAACTGGGGAAATGGGAAGTAACAACAGGGAAATGGGGGACTGGTTAGTTGATTATTTTGCTAGATAAGCGATGATAAAAAAAAAAAAAATTACTTCCAGTATATTTTGTGATTTAATTAAAATTGGTGTAGTGACAATCTAAAAGCAACTTTCTAAGTATACATTTCATTTTAGAAAAAACAGTTTGTGCTTAAATATATTTACTTAAATTTACAGCCCTAAAGCCAGGAGGTTCATGTTCAACACAGTAAAAATGGATATATTGATGTAGATGGTTTCTTTTCCTATATAAATATTCTATTTTAATCACCATAAGTGAATTGCAAAGTGAGGCGGAATATGTTGCCACTATATACTTATTATTATTAATAATAATATTGTTAGAACTTCTATTATACTGGACAAATCTTGTGTTGTGCTATTTTGTGCACAGAAAAGCCAGTGTGATAATAAATTCCCCCTTTTTCTAGAAATGTTTAAAACTTACACTAGTATTATTTAGGCGGGATTCACACGATCGGGTCCCGCCCGTTTGCATAAAGTTTTGCATCCGTTCCGGGCAGATCTGGACAGTGACATCAGCGGCAACTCCTGAAGGGGAATTCCCATGTGTTCGGGGATTCCGCTTCAGGAGTTTCCCCTGATGTCACTGCCCAGATATGGACAGAGACATCAAGCGCTCTGTCCAGGAGCGGAATCCCCGAAAACACAGGGATTCCGCTTCTTCAAGGAGCTAAAGTGGGGCTAGCACATAGCAGTGCGGGGAGATACCTCCCTGCTCTGCTATAGTGGCGTCGCTACAGTAGTAGCAGCCGCAGCAGCAGCAGCTGCTAGCGGCGCCATGGAAGGTGTCGCCGGGCCAGGGCGCTTTTAAAGGAACAGTGTCATCACAAATTATTTTTTTATATGTTAAAGATGTTAGTGCTTTATTAAAAACGTTTATATTCATTTGTGTGTTTGTGTTTTACTTTTTCTTATTTTTACACTTTTTCTTCCCTATGGGGGCTGCCATTTTTCGTTCCATTTCTGTCATTCGCCGCTCCCACACAGTCCAATTCGAAATTGGCGCCGTCCGGCGCCATTTTCCTGTGGACCGGAAGTCGCGGCCGGACAGTAATATTACTACTTCCGGTCGCGGCTTCCGGATTTGTGCACTTGGACCAGCGGCAGCAAACGGAGCGGACGGGCCGGAGGGAGCCGCGGCGGCAGGAGCAGGTAAGAGATTTCAATGTATGTTCGTGTTTGTGTGTGTTTACTACTGTATGTATACCTACTACACTGTGTGTTAGCTCAAAAAATGGCGACACACAGCGTAGGAGGTTACACCGTTCAAACCCCTCGTTTATCCCGGCACTAGCCAGGATAAAGGAGGGGGGGATGCTGAGAGCTCACTAGAGCGAGGGCTTTTAACCCATTGTTGCAATGCTGCAATTTTGGGAATAGCTCCATCTAGTGACCAAAAATGGGTAGTATTATAAATTAGAATTAATTTATAATATTTCCTGACTATTTCCTGACTCGTGAAAAAAATAAAAAAAATTTGAACAATGTTTAATCACCCACACACTAAATGTTTAATTTTTAAAAAAAAAACATGTTTTTCTGGCAACACATTCCCTTTAACAAGCAGGGGAAGGGAGCCAGCGCAGTGCTCCCTTCCACCTGCTGTACACCCCGGCGCTGCCACGCAGTGTACAGCGTAGCCATTCGTCCGAATGGCATCAACTCTTCCTCCTCACATGCACTCTGCGCTGTGAGGAGGAGATAGAGCGCAAGCCACGGAAAACCCGGCCATCACTCGGGACACATTCCGGTGATGGCCGTGTATTACCCGGCCCCATAGACTTCTATGGGAGCCGGGCACCCGGCCGAAAATAGAGCATGTCCTATTTTTTGACGGCCGGTTTTCCCGGCCGTCAAAAAATCGGTCGTGTGAATAGCCCCATTAGGGGTCTATTATTCCTAATGCAGCCGGGTGCCGGCCGATTTATGAACGGCCGGCACCCGGACGGGAAACCCTGTCGTGTGAATGAGGCCTTAAAGAGGCACCTATTTTAATCAGGAGATGCACACCTGTCAATAAATTAGGTTCATCTCTGGCCATCCATACACCAGAAAGTCAAATCAAAGCTCCTGGCTAGCTGATACAGATTTGCAGTATTAAAAATACAGTAAATTTGTTGGGCCACATGTGGCGGCGCCCCACACACTTTTTTAAAATAGACTGCATAAAATTGGAAAAGCTGCACATTTTTAGTTTTTGTGCAAATTGCAACTTTTCTGTCAGCGTAGAGTGTTTAAAGGGAAGGTGTCACGAAAAAGTTATTTTTTTTATAATATTGCTATTAGTATGTCATTAAAATAAATTTTATTTATTTGTGTTTTTGTGTTGTACTTTTTTCTTTCACTTCTCTATGGGGGCTTCCATTTTTTTTTCATCTCTGTATGTGTCGATTAACAACACATACAGAGATGGAATACGGCACATACATCCCCATAGAGAATGCGAATGGGAGCCGTTCCATTCACTATAGCGTACGGCGTCTGTGTGGGAACGGCACATGCGCCGCTCCCACACAGACCAAAAGGAAGGTCTTTGGTAGAGCGACATCCGGCACCATTTTCATGTGGATCGGAAGCCGCGGCCGGACAGTAAGTTGACGACTTCCGGCCATATGTTCAAGGCAGCGCAGACGCAAGGACTAGGAGTGGAGGCAGCAGCAGGTAAGTTATGTTTGTGTATGTGACGTGTGTGTGTATATGTTAGTGTTATACGGTCTGATTACCACTGTATCTAGTCCTCCTACACTGTGCATTCGCTCAGAAAATGGCGGCACACAGTGTAGGAGGTTTGAACCTTCAACCCCCTCCTTTTTCCTGGCACTAGCCAGGATAAAGGAGGGGGGATTGTGTGAGGACACTAGAGCGAGTGTGTCTACTCCAAATTTGCAGCATAAAGCAATGAAGTTGCTTTACCACATTGCCAATGCTGCAATTTAGGGAATTGCTCCCTCTAGTGGCCAGCACATGGAAATGTTATAAATGAGAATCTAATTTATAATATTTCCTGACTTGTGAAAAAATGTTAAAAAAAATGTGTAATCATTTATAAACTGTTTAACTGAAAAAAAAATTTTTTTCTAGAGACACATTCCCTTTAATACATTTCCTCCAAAGACTGTCATAAGCACAACTGAGCAATAACAAAGGACAGAATATTGCAATTAACATTCTACACATTAGTGCAAAGCTGTAGTCTACAGTAACAAAAGAAAAATATGAGGAATCCATACAATAGTATAAATGGGTTAATAAATGAACAAACCTAGTACAGTGAAACCTCTGAGACGACCACCCGAATTGCATAGAAAAATGGTCTTCTAGAGGGGTGGGCCTCTCAAATAAGAGGTCAATATACCGGAGATATAAGGGAATCGAAAATCTGGTCTTGATGAGAGGGCGGTCTTCTAAAAGAGGTGGTCTATTGGAGAGGTTTCACTTTACATATATTCTGCTTGTATCATTTTATATGGTAGGCCTAAATTTCATCTTTGCACAACAACTCCATCAAAACATATTCAAGCCTGACAGCTTTATTTTTTCTCAATCATATTTCTTGGGGATTACTTTTAAAATACGCCTTTTCACGGCGGTCACTAAGGCAGCCTATTCTAAGACCTGCCCGGCTGTCCCGTGGAGGCTGAAGTGGGTGCTTGGCTGTCTGATGACAGTCGGGCTCCTGCTCCAATGGTAGCGATCAAAGTTTTCCTTCGATCGCGGCTGTTTAACCCATTAAATGCTGCAGTCAATAGCGACCGCGGCATTGAACTTGTTTACAGAGGGAGAGAGCGCTCTCTCAACCATTGACGGCCCGCAAATGCAATTGCAGGCCTCCGATGGGGTTTCATTGCAGCCTGGGGCCTAATAAAGGCCCCCAGGCTTGCCTGGGCTGTATGCCACTGACCGGAAATAATGCTCTGGTATATGCTGCGGGTGTTGGTCGAGGGGAGAACGCCAGTGTGTGTGTCCACGATGTTCATGTGGTTAAAACCGTATCCCAAGATGGTGGAAGCCGCCCTGCTTAGAGAAAGGTTTTTGTTTTGGTTTCTTTATTTCGTTTACGACGCAGGCCGACCCGGTTTTGTCCCGGAATTTGAAGTCGGCTGTGGAGTTTCCAGATGCCATTAGGGAAAAGGTGGCAAAAGAAGTTGAGCTTGGCTGGATGGCCGGCCCATTTTCTGCTTTGCCCTTTCCTAATCTTAGGGTGTCGCCCCTGGGGGTGGTTCCTAAGAAGGAGCCTGGTAAGTTCCGTCTTATTCATCATGTGTCTCATCCAAAGGGGTGGTCGGTGAATGACAGGATCGACAGTGAGTTGGCGACAGTCTCCTATGTTTTGTTTGATCGGGCAGTCGACTTGGTGTGTCGGGCGGGTGCCCTGATGGCCAAGTCTGATATTGCATCTGCTTTTAGTTTGTTGCCTGTTCATGCGGATTGTTTTCATTTGTTGGGCTGTGCCTTGAATGGGTTTTTCCATTATGACATGTGTTAGCCTATGAACTGTTCAATTTCTTGTTATTATTTTGAGGTGTTTAGCTAATTTCTGGAATGGGCTGTGTGGGATCTCACTGGTTCGGGGTCAGTGACTCATTACCTGGATGATTTTTTGTTTGTGGGGCCCGTTTCCTTTGGGCAGTGTCAGTTTTTGTTGAGGTTTTTTCAATTCCTTTCTCAGCGTTTTGGGGTCCCCCTTTCTGAGAAGACGGAGGGGACTGTGTCGGTGTTGTGTTTTCTGGGCATTGAAATCGATACGGTTGCTATGGTTTTTCGCCTCCCGGTTGAGAAGGTTGTTCCGCATTGGATATGGCCTTATCTGCGCGGAAGTTGGAGTTGCGGCAGGTCCAATTTTTGTTGGGTTTGTTGGTCTTTGCGTGTCGTATTATGGCCATGTGACGTGTGTTTGCCAGGAGGTTGTCCTTAGCTACAGTGGGCGTGTCGGTGCCTTCTCATCATGTGCGGATTTCTAGTTCTGTTAAGGCGGACTTGCGCACCTTCTTGGAGGATTATAATGGGCACACGTGTTGGAGGGCGCCTCCTATTTCCAGCGTTGATCTGGGTGGTTCACGGATGCGGCTGCTGCAGTGGGATTTGGTGCATTGCTGGGTTCGGCGTGGTGCGCTGAATCTTGGCCTGAATCCTGGCGGGACAAGGTTTGGTGTGCAAATTTGACATTGTTGGAGCTCTTTCCTATAGTTGTCGCCGTTGAATTGTGGGGGGTGCACCTTTCCAACAGGTATGTGGAGTTTTGGTCTGATAATATGAGTGTTGTGTTTGCTGTTAACCAACTTACTTCTTCCTCAGGTCCGGTATTGGCTTTGCTTCGTCATTTGGTGTTGCATCGCTTGCAATATAACATACGTTTTCGAGCTCGCCATATTCCAGGTGTTCATAATGTTGTTGCTGATGCTTTATCTCGTTTTCATTGGCAGGTTTTTCGCTCCCTTTGCCCGCAGGCGGATCTGGAGGGGGCCAGCTGCCTGGAGTTCTTGTGGAGGCTGCTGGATCGGTTAGTTCCGTTGGTGAGGTCGTCCCTTGCGCCCTCTACCTGGGATAGTTACGGTAATGCGTGGAAGGAATGGTTGAGCGCTGCGGGGGACAGACTTGTTTGGGAGGATCCGGTGCTGTGCACGACTGACGCTTGAATATTTGACAGCTTTGCGCGAGTGTTGTGTTTAAGGGGTGGTAGCTCAGCGGCGGCTTGCCGCGGTTGGCTTCTTTTCTAAGTTACGGGGGTGGTCGGATGTTACTAAAGTCCTTTTCTATTTTGCAAGCATTGAAGGGTTGGAAGAAGTTTGCCTCCAGGAGGGAGTCGCGTCGTCCTGTATCCTTTTCATTATTGCAGCAACTTATAGCAACGCTGCCGTCGATTTGTTCTTCCCCTTATGAATCGGTTTTATTTTCAGTGGACTTTTCGCTGTGTTTTTTCGGGGCTCTGCGTATTTCGGAGCTAGTTCCGATGGGGGCGGCTCGCCCGGGGAATCTTCTTTTCGAGGATGTAGTGGTTTCTTCGGTGGGGGTTCGGTTCTGTATACGTCACTCTAAGACGGATGTGTTTGGGCGGGGTTGTTGGGTTTCACTTCGGCCAGTCCGGTTACGGCGGTGTCGGCTTTCCTGGGGGTGCGTAGGTTGGGGGTTAAAGTTTTGTCGCATTTGGATGGTAGGCCGCTTACTAGGTTCCAGTAAGGCTCTTGTTCAGGTGGGCAAGCCTCCAGAGAAGTACGGGACTCATTCTTTCCGTATTGGGGCGGCCACTATGGCCAGTGAATTGGGATTATCTGATGCGGCAGTGAGGCGCATCGGTAGGTGGAAGTCGGATTGTTTTGCTGGTTATGTTCGCCCTGATCTCCTTTTGCATTAATTCAGTTTTCGTTTTAGGTCCAAGACCCTCGGTGTGGATTGTCGGCACTCATATGTGTTCTGAGCGGAGCGTCGGGCTGCTATCTGCCCTGGTGGACGGTCGCTGGGCTTTGAAGCTGCTGAAGTCTACTGGAGAGGCCTCTAGGGCCTGTGCTGTTTGCAGGCTCTGCCCGAAGTGGTCAACGTCAGCCGGCATCATACGGTGCCAACGGTTTTGGTTGTACATTTGGGTGGGAATGATCTGTGTTCGGTTTGGTTGGGTGAATGGATTTCGCTGATCCAGTCGGATTTGGAAAGGTTTGCTTCTTTTTTTTCCCCCGGTTGGTGCTAGTGTGGTCAGAGATTGTTCCTCGGTTGGTGTGGCATGGGGCTCGGGATGTTAATGCCATTGAACGGGGGAGGCGCCTCTTAAATACAAGGGTGTCTCGAAAGTGTCTGAGCTAGAGGTGGTTTGGTATCGGGAGTTGGAAGGTGACAACAGGGGATTGTTGCTGCCGGACAGGGTGCACCTGATGGACATTGGATTGGATATTTTCTTGTCGAGTTGCAGGATGGGGTTGATCAGCCACTGTTTTTGTTGGGGGTCTGTGAGTCGTGAAGATGAGGAGTACACGGTCACCTTATGGCAGTAGTAGAAGGGGATTTACCTACATTTCCTTGGTATAGGCAGGCATACGGGTTGTTCATTGACCTTTGTTAAGGTCATTTAGAGTTTATATTTTTGTCAAATGTTATTTTAAATATCTATTAAGTTAATAAAGCTGTGGCCGACCCCCGGGTCAACCCAGCATTCAAAAGTCAAAAGGTGCTACCTCCATTCTGAACCCTACAGCGTGCCCAAACTGCAGTTTACTTACACATATATGGCATCGCCATACCCGGGAGAACACTTTTAACAATGTGTGTCTCCAGTGGCACAAGCTGGGCATAGCATATTGCCACTGAAATGGCATATCTAGTGAAAAATTTAAATTTTTACTTTGCACCATCCGCAGCGCAATCATTTATGGAAAAGACCTGTGGGGTGAAAATGCTCATTACACCACTTAATAAATGCCTTGAGGGGCATAGTTTCCAAAATGGGTTCACTTCTCAGGGGTTACTTTTATTATTTCACATCAGAGCCCCTGCAATTGTGAACCAATACTTTGTAAGTCGTCAAATTAGGCCTCAACTTCGCATGGTACTCTTTCACTCCTGAGCCTGGTCGAAGGCAAAAGATTAGGGCCACATGTAGGGTGTTTTTAAAACTGGGAAACACAGCAAAATAATTAGATAGTGTCTTGTTATGGTGGCACAAGCTGGGCGCCTCATATTGGCATATCTATTGAAAAAAAATCATTTTCACTCTGCAACATCGAGTGCACACTAATTTCTGCAAAACACCTGCGGTGTTAATGTGCTCACTACACCCCTAGGTGAATACCTTGAGGGGTGTAGTTTACAAATTGGGGTCACTTTTGGGGGGGATTCCACGGTTTTGGTCCCACAGGGGCTTTGCAAATGCGATATAGCGCCCAGAAAAACAATCCAGCAAAATCTGCACTCCAAAAGCCAAATAGCACTTCTTCCCTTCTGTGTGCCCAAACAGCAGTTTATGACCACAAATGGGATATTGCCATACTCTAGAGAAGTGGCTTTATAAAATGTTGGGGTTCTTTTTTCCTTTATTTGTTGAGAAAAAGAAAAATTGAGCTAAAGCTACGTCTTTGAAAATCTATTAAACACCTGTGGGTTAAACATGCTCACTACATCCCTCAAGGAGTGTAGTTTCCTGGAGTCACTTTGGGGCATTTTCACGGTATTGGCCCCTCAGTGGCTTTGCAAACACGACATGGCCTCCTGCTAAATTTGAGCTCCAAAAGCCAAATGGGGCTCCTTCCATTCTAAGCCCTGCTGTGTGCCCAAACAGTCGTTTATGACCACATATGGGGTATTGTTTTACTCGGGAGAAATTGTTTTACAAATATTGCGGTGGTTTTCCTCCTTTAGTCCTTGTGGAAATGAGAAAAAATTAGCTAAACTTACATTTTGTTTGAAAAAAATTTTGATTTTCATTTTCACTGCCTACTTTCAATAATTTCTGCAAAAAACCTGTGGGGTCAAAATGCTCACTATACCCCTAGATAATTTCCTTGAGGTGTTTAGTTTCCCAAACGGGGTCACTTTAGGGGGATTTCCACTGTTTTGGAACTGCGAGAGCCCTTTAAACCGGACACGGTGCCTAAAATATATCCTAATAAAAGGGAGGCCCCAAAATCCACTAGGTGCTCCTTTGCTTTTGAGGCCTGTGCTTCAGTCCATAAGCGCACTAGGGCCACATGAGGGATATTTCTAAAGACTGCAGAATTAGGGCAATAAATATGGAGTTGCGTTTCTCTGGTAAAACCTTTTGTGTTACAAAAAAAATTAATTAAAATTGAATTTCTGCAAAAAAAAAATATGAAATTTGTAAATTTCATCTCTACTTTGTTTTAATTCCTGTGAAACGTCTAAAGGGTAAAGATACTTTCTAAATGCTGTTTTGAATACTTTGAGGGGTGACGTTTTTTAAAATGAGGTGACTTATTGGGGGTTTGTTTGTAATATATAAGGCCCTAAAAGCCACTTCACAACTGAACTGGCCCCTGTAAAAATAGCCTTTTGAAATTTTCTTGAAAATGTGAGAAATTGCCGCTAAAGTTCTAAGCCTTGTAACGTCCTAGAAAAATAAAAGGATTTTCAAAAAACGATGCCAATCCAAAGTAGACATATGGGGTATGTTAATTAGCAACAATTTTGTGTGGTATAACTGCCTGTCTTACAAGCAGATACATTTAAATTGAGTAAAATGCAACTTTTTTCAATTTTTCTAAAAATGTTGGTGTTTTTCACAAATAAATACTGAATGTATTGAGCAAATTTTTTCCATTAACATAAAGTCCAATGTGTCACGAGAACATCTCAGAATCGCTTTGATAGCTAAAAGCATTCTGAAGTTACTTCCACATAAAGTGAAACATGTCACATTTGAAAAATGAGGCTCTGTCATTAAGGCTTAAAATAGTCTGGTTACTAAGGGGTTAATGTCTTGACCAGAAGGAGCATACATTTTAGATAATCTAGAAAGAAAGTGAACTTACTAATAAAGGGGTTAACCCACTAGAGTAAGCAATGGCATATCGCTAGGATATGCCACCATTTTCTGATTGACGGGGGTCTGACGATGAGGAGATACCAAAGGTTCCAGTGACATGTCACAACATTATCATTTTTGCAATGTCCTTTTATTAAAACAAATTCAAAGTTTCAATTCTCTAGCTTCTATGCAGCACAGTACTTAGAAGCTATAGAAAGCTGTTTTGAGCCGAACCTGTCGGTGAGCTGCACTGACGGCTCGGCTGACAGCAACTTCTGTGTGCTCCTGGAGAATTTTTAAGATCAGTTCCAATCACGTCAAAGTGGATTGCAAAAAAAATAAAAATACCCCAAAAGGTATACACCGCATGTAAAGCTTGTGTGCATGTTTTATTAGATTACATTATCCAGGCTTCCAGTGACATTTTACCATACTCACTAACTATAGCAGTCTTTAGAATAAGTCAGTAAATTGAATAAGCATGCCCAAATGCATTGGCCAATTCATAAGCCATAGTTCATTAACTTCCAGAAAACTAAATCAAAAGTATTTAATTTTAAACCATAATAAAACCAAATATACTCCAGAGACCGTAAAGGAGATCACAAGAGTGGAAAAAAAAAATTGAGCATTGAAATGATTTATATCCTTCAGCAGCATGTATGCTTTAAAGGGAACCGGTCACCAGCATTTTCGATATCAAGCCAGAAAATACCTTGTGAAAATGGGTGAAAAATCATTGTTCGCTAACCTATAAATATGTTAAAAGTCGGCTCTGTACCTTCAGTATTGCGGTTTTCAGTAGTCCCGCGCCGTATGCAAATGAGCACAAAAGAGTCAAATCTTCACTTGAAAAGAGTCAGGTTTTCATTCCTCCGGCGCTTCAGAGCTGGCTCCGCCTCCTTGTTTTTGATTGACAGCTCCTCACTGCACTGCACATGAAATCCCGCGCTTGCTCATTGACAATTGACAGTTATGCTGTATAACATACGACGACGAAAGGGGGTGTGTACACGCGCGGCGCATGCGCAGTTAAAAATTTCAGGATGAATGAAGCAGGGAAGGGTGGTGAGGCACGCATGCGCGAGATCTGAAATGCGATTTCGGCATTTAGTGTTGTACGGGCGGCGTACGTGGGCGGAGTTAAGATCGTGCGTCACTAAGCTAAATTTAATTACCATAAATGGCAGTAAAACTTTAAAGGATAATATTTCGGGCAAGAGGAGGACGTGAGGAGAGAAGAACACATCAATCAACTATGGACAGCTGCGGTCACTACAGGGTCAGGACGTTTTATAAGGTAAGATGGTGATGACCGGATCCCTTTAAGTATAAGGAATGACAACTACATTACTTAAGCTGGCCAGAATTGAGATTTTCATGAGGAATAGTCGGAGAAAAGGGCATTTCGCTTTCTGTGTATGGATAACATCTCATCAAGTCGAACCAAAAAAGACAAAGATCAGGCCACAAATCTTCAGGTCAGGATGGAAACCCTAAACATTATCTCACACATACACACACACACACACGTAAATAACCCTTTTATTATTAGGAATGGTTATGGTTATTTACATACACACATTAGGAATTATGGTAAAATGTTTCGGGATTTGGAAGAGAATGCAGTGCCCCCATGTTTATCACAACATCTGTGTGTATGCAGCATTAGTACAGATGTTTGTCATACGATAAGGTCATGTTCTTGCACCAATAATACTGGAATACAATAGCATTAGATGACAATTATACATTCCATGCTTTCACCAAACAATTACAGACCTTAACTCCTTAACGCCGAAGTACGGATATATCCGTCCTCAGCAGCTGCTAGTTCGCGCAGGAGGACGGATATATCCGTCCTGTGATGGCGCGGGTACTGTCACTGTACCCACGCGATCAGCAGCAGGAGCACGGCTGTTATACACAGCCTGGCTCCTGCTGCAACTGCCGGAATCAAAGCGCGCTTCGATTCCGGCAGTTTAACCCATTAAATGCCGCTGTCAATAGTGACAGCGGCATCTAATGTGTTTGACAGAGGGAGGGAGCTCCCTCTGTCACCCGATCGGCGCCCCCGCAAACAAATCGCGGGTCGCCGTCGGGTTTCCATGACAGCCGGGGGTCTAACAAAGACCCCCAGGTCTGCCTTCAGCATCTGCCTGTTAGGCGATGCCGGAGGCATGACCTAACAGGTTGCCTGTCAGTTTTACACTGACAGGCAATAATGCTTTGGTATACTAAGTATACCGAAGCATTATATATGCGATCGGCACATCGCATAGTGAAGTCCCCTGGTGGGACAAAAAAAAAAAAATGTCAATCAGTTAAATAAAGTTTGTATTAAAAAATAATAATAATTACATTCAAAATCAAATAAAACTACTTTTTTTGCCCAAAAAGTGGTTTTATTCAGTAAAAGTGTAAAAACAAATCACACATACACATATATGGTATCCCCGCGATCGTAACAACTTGACCAATAAAATTAACACATTAATTAAACCGCTGGATGAACGGTGTCCAAAAAAACCGCAAAAAACTGCGAAATTCTCTCTTTTCTCCCATTCCCCCCATAAAAAATAAAATAAAAGTTAATCTATAAGTCCTATGTACTCCAAAATAGTACTAATCAAAACTACACATTGGCCCGCAAAAATCAAGCCCACATACGGCCACATCGACGGAAAAATAAAAAAATGACGGCTCTTGGAACGCGGCGATGCAAAAACAAGTCATTTTTTCTAAAAGGGTTTTTATTGTGCAAACGTAGGAAAAACATATAAAACCTATACATATTTGGTATCCCCATAATAGTGCCGACCCATAGAATAAAGTGAACATGTTATTTACGCTGCATAGTACACGGCGTAAATTTATAACGTGAAAATTAATGCTGGAATAGCTGCTTATTTTCAATTCTCTCCTAAAATAAAGTTAATAAAAGTTAATCAATATATTGTAAGCATCTAAAAATGGTGCAATTACAAAATACAACTCGTCCCGCAAAAAACAAGCCCTTATACGGCTATGTCGACGGAATAAAAAAAAAGTTACGACTCTTGGAATGCAACCATGAAAAAACAAAAAATAATCCTTGGTCATTAACTTGCAAAATGGCCCGGTCATTAAGGGGTTAATTAAAATTTGTGTTTTATTTATAATATTATGGTATGTTCACACGGAGTGTTTTCAGGTGTATTTCAGGGCATTTACGCCTCGAAAAAGGCCTGAAAAAACATTAGCAGAACGCCTCTAAACATCTTCCCATTGTTTTCAATGGGAAATACAGCGTTCTGTTCCGATGGGGCGTTTTTTTACGCCTCGTTTTCCAAAAACGGCACGTAAAAACCGTCCATGAAAAAGAAGTGCATATCACTTCTTGGGACGTTTTTGGAGCTGTTTTTCATAGACTCAATAAAAAAAACAGTTCCAAAAACGGCCGGAAAAAAAATGCCGCAAAAATCGTGAGTAGGATTAAAAAACGTCTTAAAGTCAGGACGTGTTTTCAGACGTTTTTTGCTAAGTGTGTGAACATACCCTTACTTAGCTTTCAACCCTCTAAGCCAGTTGTGTAAATATGGACATATACTGTAGTCTGTATATTCCCTTCCTGTGTTAATGACATTTATGGGGAAAAATAAATAAATGCTTTCGGTGACATTAAAAAACAAAAGTAACATCAAGTGATCTCTTTACAGATTGTTTGCGCTTATATTTTTTTGGATGTTCTGTATTTAGGTCTTTAAAAATGTTACCCTCTATTGACGCCAGACTCTTGGGTTCCAGCTGACAGCTCTTCATCCTTTTTTAGAATATAAAAACTCTCCAAAGTACTTAATTCTTAGTGCTTATTTTCTAAACATGTTTCTAGAAGAAAGGTTCAATAGAAGTTATAAAGAGATCTACAAGCCTTCTGAATATGCATAACGGTACTCACAAAAATCTGTATGGGTCATTTTGCAGTATTCAGCCAGCAAAAAGAGATTGATGCTCTATACTGAAAAAACACACACTAAGGCTTTATTCAGACGAACGTAAAATACGCGCGTGCAACGCGCGTGATTTTCACGTGCGTTGCCCGTAGCTATATTTGTCAATGGGGCCGTGCAGACATGGCAGCGTTTTTTGCGCAGCGTTGCTCCGTTGCCAAAAACTCACGACATGTCCGTTGATTCAGCGTTTTCAACGCATCACGCACCCATTGAAGTCAATGGGTGCGTGAAAACCACGCATGTCGCACGGAAGCACTTCCGTGCGAACTGCGTGTTTGCGCAACAGCTGTCAAAGGATGAATGTAAACAGAAAAGCACCACGTGCTTTTCTGTTTCCGAACATCCAAACGGAGTGTCTTTGCGATTAGCGAACCACGACAACCGAAGCTAACTTCACCGGGTTCGGCCAAACTCGTTTTGGCCGAACCCAGCAAAAAAATTTCCGGTCCGCGACGTCGGGAGACATTCACTGTGCATGGTGCTGAAAGAGTTAAACTGTTTCAGCACCATGGACAGTGACTTGCGATCCCAAAATACATGAACCTGTAAAAAAAAACGAAGTTCTAACTTACCGATTACTCCTGTCTCCTTCCTGCAGTCCGACCTCCCGGGATGACACTTCAGTTCAAGTGACAGCTCCAGCCAATCACAGGCCAAGCACAGGCTGCAGCCAATCACAGGCTGCAGCGGTCACTTGGACTGCCGCGTCATCCAGGGAGGTGGGGCCCGATGTCAAGAGAGGCGCGTCACCAAGGACGCGTCACCAAGGCAACGGCCGGGAAGTTCTCGGTAAGTAGGAACTTTATCTTTTTTTTTACAGGTTTTTCGCTGTTGTGTTCGGCATTCACTGTCGAGGGTGCTGAAAGATTTAGCTCTTTCAGCACCTTGGACAGTGACGGGCGTCGACTAGCCTCATCTCTATGATGCCGGCTGCGCGAAAATCACGCAGCCGCGCATCAGACACGGATGACACACGCAGCTGTCAAATGGTTTTTGCGCGCGCAAAACGCCGCGTTGTTTGCGCGCGCAGAAAACGCAACGCTCGTGTGAATCCAGCCTAAAGATTATTCAAATACATTACAGACTAATTGATAAGGTCAAATCAGTACCATGTTCTGTTGGCCATACACCGCATATAACATGCCGCTACATACCAGTCAGTTATAGCATATCACTAAGGCCTTATTCACATGACAGGGATAATCGGCCAGGTGATGGATGTTTTTTTAACGGCCGTCACACCGCAGCAGTAAGATCAATGCATGTCTATGGTACTATTCACACGGCCGTCTTTTTTAACAAACGATGAAAAAATAGGACATATTCTATTTTTGCCCGTTTTCCCGGATCCCTCAATAGACTCAAGTCTATGAGGGATCTGTGAAAACGGGTGTTACACGGCCGATTTGACACCCGTTCATGTGAATAAAGCCTAAGACTGCTGGGACCTCCCCTGATCTCTAGACGAAAGCCCCTCTGTCATTTTCTCTGCACAATACTCATCCTCACAGACTTGCATTGAGATGGTAGTGGTGCTAATCAATCAGACAGAAAATCAGAAAAGACCACTTTGTTTACTGGAGCTGCGCACATTAGTTCTATTGGAAGGACCGCCATTATCAGTAAATTATAGCATATACTAGAAATATACCATCACTTATTCTTGTGGGAAAACCCCTTTAATTCCAAAAAAGTGGACTAAAAGAGGAATGGTCACCTGTCCAAAAAAACTGCAGTTGACAAATCAGTAAGATTGTCAGCGCCTAACAGATTCTGCCGTTTTGTTTTTTTTTGCCTTTTCTTCTAGCCCCCACTGAACCGGAGATATCGCTGCCATTAGTTTTAGGCCTTATTTACACGAGCGTATTTCACTTCCGTGATACGCGCGTGAAAATCACGCACGTCGCACGGACCTAGGTTAGTCAATGGGGCCATTCAGACATTCCGTGTTTTTCACGCAGCGTGTGTCCGCTGCGTGAAACTCACTGCATGTCCTATACTTGAGCGTTTTTTGCGCATCACGCACCCATTGAAGTCAATGCGTGCGTGAAAATCACGGACATCATACGGACGCACACCCGTGTGCTGTGCGTGATTCGCACAACAGTTGCTCAAAAAATTATGAGAAAAAGAAAACCACGTCCTTAATTTCATTTCGCATACGTTAAAACCACTTGACATAAGGATGCCATACAGGAGAAATTAACGCAGACACGCACCAAACACTGATGGCACACGGAACTGCAACGCGCGCAAAGCACTGCATTTTTTACGTGCGCAAAACGGACACGTTCGTGTGAATTAGGCCTTAGTGCCCGATATGCAAATGAGGCCTTTACTATCTATTCGGTGGTTAACACTGCTCACTTGCCATGGGGTAACTGCCCGCTTAACAGTCAAAGGCCTCATTTGTAGATCAGGCACCAAAACGAAATGGCACCAATAGCTCTACCATTTGACGGTGAGATATTTATTTTAAAAAAAACAAAAAAAAACACTTCAAAAATATATTTTTTTCGCCTAATGGTACATGTGTGTTTTTGACGTTTTATTAAAGTAGCGTGCTTTACTACCAATGTTTTTACATGCATTTTTTTGTGTGACATTTTTCAGTGCAAATCATGCGATTCAAAGATCATGCGATTCAAAGTTTCCTCTTTGCAACACATGATTTAGGGTATGTTCACACAGCTTTTTTTTGGACGTTTTTCGGACCGTAAAATTGGAAGCAGAACACCTCCAAACATCTGTCCATTGATTTCAATGGGAAAAATGTAGTTCTGTTCCAACGGGGCGTTTTTTTAAGCGGCCGTTTTTGTAAAAAAACGCCAGCAAAAAAGAAGTGCATCTCACTTCTTGAGCCGTTTTTTGAAGCTGTTTTTCATTGACTCTATAGCAAAACAGCTCCAAAAACAGGCGTAAAAAAACTCGAGTTTGCTTAAAAGAACGTCAAACTCAGGAGCTGTTTTCCCTTGAAAACAGCTCTGTATTTTCAGACGTCTTTTAGTAAGCGTGTGAACATACCCTTATTGTGAAAAAAAACACCCCAAAAACGAAAGAAAAAAAAAACGCAACACACATTGACAAGTGTTTTTTGGCACAGGCAAAAAAATTTATAGAGGTCTATGGGCAAGAAAATACCACTATCTGGCTGAAAAAAAATGCTAAACCAACCCCTTGCTCCCATTGTCCCAAACTAACCCAGAAAATGCAAGTAAAAAAAACAAAAACCACCAAGAACACACTGTGTGTTTAATATTTCCCTACTGGCTTCCAGCGAACATCTGGCCGCAGAGTTTTTTTGCCCAAATAAAAGTCACACAAAATGTGGCGTTTTCCTAAAAACACGGTGTGAGAAGGCACTCTCAATGAGACTACAATCTTACATACCAAACTGGGTTTAGCAGAGAAAAAAAAAGAGAAAAAAATTCCATTGGTGCACATACGAACTACACTTAAGAAAACCATCTAAAAGTGTGCCCATAAACCATAATAGTATTAAAAACATTTATTATATAGATTGGTATGAGCTATTACAGTACTTACATTCTGCATTTCAAGAAAATAGCACAGCAGAAGAGATACAGTGAGTACACAAGAAGCCCGAGGAGCCTCCAGACCTTTAAGTCATGCATTGCCTTAATCAAAGTGACATCTGGTATGAATTCTTTTTGATTCAGTGAATATCAATTTAGATCTTTGCAACAGCGGCTTGATTCTCATTTGCAATGTATTCGTCTTCATTTCATTTCTTCCACAAGGAGCAAAAAGGATGTCTGAAATGTCATTTGCAAAATAAAGAGATCTCAAAAAGCAAAAAAAAAGATTAAAATAAACAACAACTCCGAAATAGTAAATAGATTTCTTTCAGAAGATGATACAGATGGTGAAGTTGCGAAAATCGTTCAATTAATTGAGTAGGTATCCATGAATAGAATTTTAGTTTGCAGTGTATTAACCCCTAGACGACAAAGCCTAAGAGCCTTAGGGTATGTGCACACACACTAATTACGTCCGTAATTGACGGACGTATTTCGGCCGCAAGTCCCGGACCGACCACAGTGCAGGGAGCCGGGCTCCTAGCATCATAGTTATATACGATGCTCGGAGTCCCTGCCTCTCCGTGGAACTACTGTCCTGTACTGAAAACATGATTACAGTACAGGACAGTTGTCCTGCAGAGAGGCAGGGACTCCTAGCGTCGTACATAAGTATGATGCTAGGAGCCCGGCTCCCTGCACTGTGTTCGGTCCGGGACTTCCGGCCGAAATACGTCCGTCCATTACGGACGTAATTAGTGTGTGTGCACATACCCTTTAAGAACCGTAATATTTTTATTTTATTTTTGCCTCCCTGCATTCTGATATCTATAAAGCCTCATGCCCACTTCAGTTATTTTCTTCGATGTGCTGTTCGTATTTTTTTTTTAACTGACAGAACACTGACACATTCATTTCTATGGGGCAATGCACACTTCCGTTGTTTTACCGGAACCGTGTGGCCGTTCCGTCAAAAATAGGACAGGTCCTACTCCTATCCGTTTTTGACGGAACAGTCTCGACCATTTCATTCATTTGGTCTGTTGAAACAATGGACTGCACACGGTATCCATCATTAGCGGCCGTACAATGGGCAACAAATATGTGCATGAGGCCTAAAACTGTGTGACACGTGTGACCAATACAAAAAGAGGCGGGTCATACGTTTGTAAAAAGATTTTGGGCTGCTTGTGATTTGTGGCTCAGAGTTGACTTGTTGTCCATACTGATGACAGATCATAGTGGCCAATCGCAGATTGCAAAGGTGACATCACTTTAAGGCCTTATTCACACGAATGTGTTATACGTCCGTGATACGCGCGATTTTCACTCGTGTCACACGGACCTATGTAAGTGAATGGGGCCGTTCAGACTGTCAGTGAATTTCACGCAGCGTATGTCCGCTGCGTAAAACTCACGACATGTCCTATACTTGCCCGTGTTTCGGGCAGCACGCACCCATTGAAGTCAATGGGTGCGTGCAAATCACGCACGGCACACGGAAGCACACCATATGCTTATGACACACGGACCCTTTGCGCGCGCAAAACGCAGCATTTTCTGCGTGCGCAAAATGGACACGTCCGTGTAAATAAGTCCTAAGTGACACAACCTCGCGGTCCGGTGACTTGTCCTTATGAAGAATGGGTTAGGGTTTCGCAGAAGGGTCTATAGCTGGATTGGTGTTCCTGGAAGATAGTTTGGGAACCACTGGTTTTAGCAGACAATGGTGGACGAGTGCATACTTTACCGTAGAGAAGGGGAATAAGATGCTGCAGCTTATCTTACAAGGCTACAAAAGGATCAGGCATGTTTAAGCGCTTTCCCCAACATTTTATGTTGAGGTCAGTTGGACTGGTCCCATACTACACATTCAATTGTTAAACGTTCCCAACGAAATTTGCAAAGAAAAGGATTTATTTGTAATCTGGTCTAAATAGAAATGAATGATTAGAAACACTCCAGTGTAGCAAGAAACATTAATCATGGTATAAAGTGGTCAAGTGATAGAGCAATATAGGTAAGGCCCTGTTCACATCTGCGTCGTGGGTTTCCATTGTTGTTCGGTCAGAGGAGCAGAACAAGGGAAAACCGGAAGCGACGGTTCCGTTACACCATGGGTACCACCGGCGGCTGATGGAACCCATTGACTTTAATGGGTCCCATTGGCTTTCCATCGGGGTGTCAGTGGTTTTACCTGAAACAATAGCACAGTACCCTACGTTATTGCTTTTGGTAATCTCTGCCAGATCTGCAATGGAGGCCCCTAACGGAGCCTCCAACGCAGACGTGAACAGAGCCTTACATCCGAGAAGATAAGTATAAAGAACAGATACCATACATAGGTAATCCAGAAGCACAAGCATTAGAGTAAACTGGGTTACCAACAGCAGCCTAACAAACTGTTAGGCCGGATTCACACGAGCGTGTCCGTTTTGCGCGCGCAAAAGTTTAGTGTGGCATCTGTATATGGTGTGCGGCTTCCGGCATCATTATGACACTCTGTTTTTATGTAACGAAACAGTAAAGAAGGAGGGGCTTTTAGGTTTCCCTTCACAACTGTAGCGTGAATCACGAGCGTCACCCGGAAGTGCTTCCGTGTGCCGTGCGCGATTTGCACGCACCCATTGACTTCAATGGGTACGTGCTAAGCGAAACACGGGCAAGTATAGGACATGTCGTGAGTTTTACGCAGCGGACATACGCTGCGTGAAAATCACGACCTGTTAGAACAGCCCTATTGACTTACATAAGTCTGTGCGACGCGCGTGATATCCACGTGCGTAGCACAGACGTAATACACGCTCGTGTAAATAAGCCCTCAGGCCGTGTGAACATACCCTATTTTCGGCCGTTTATCGGGCCGTAAAAATGGCCGAAAAACGGAAGCAGAACGCCTCCAAACATCTGCCCATTGAATAAAATGGAAAAAACGGCATTCTGTTCTGATGGAGTTTTTTTACGCGGCCGCTTTGAAAAACGGCCGCGAAAAAGAAGTGCAGGTCACTTCTTGGGACGTTTTTGGAGCCGTTTTTCATAGGCTCTATAGAAAACAGCTCCAAAAACGGCCGTAAAAAACGCTGCGAAAATCGCGAGTGGCTTAAAGAGGCTTTGTCACCAGATTATAAATGCCCTATCTCCTACATAATGTGATTTTTATTTTGAAAAACGATCCTTTTTGAGCAAGTTATGAGCTAGTTTAGATTTATGCTAATGAGTTTCTCAATGGACAACTGGTCTTTGTACAGAGAAGTGTATGACGCTGAACAATCAGTGACTAATCAGTGTCCTGCACTTCTCATTGTTCCAGCCCAGCTTCTTTCACTGCACAATCACACTGTGCTGTGGATCATGCTGGGCTGGAACAATGAGAAGTGTAGGACACTGATTAGTCACTGATTGGTCAGCCTCATACACTCCTCTGTACAAAGACCAGTTGGTAAAAAGTAAAAACACGCCCAGTTGTCCATTGAGAAACTCAACTAACCACAGCACGGGAGGCGATATAGTAGTGTCCTCTACCTCCAACTATCTCTTCTATATTTTGTCATTTTCTATTCAAAAATCGTATTTTTATACATAGAGATATACTTGTTTATAAGTTGAAGCAAATGTGCCAGGATTTCCAAGCAATAATGATCACCTTAGGCTTGGTTCACATCTGTATCAGGGCTCTGTTCATGGTTTCTATCAGAGCTTTCTGTCACTGGAACCCATGAAAAGAATCCAAACTGAAACCATAGGTTTCCATTTGCATCACCATTGATTTCAAATGGTGAAGGATCCGATGCAAATGGTTTCCATTTGTCACCGCTGTATAAGGGATCCGTCGTTTTGACGGAATGAAGAGCACAGTCGAATACGGTATTGATTCTGTTAAAACGACGGAACCCTTAAAAAACCGCGACTAACGGAAACCATTTGAACAGGATCCGTCTCCATTGAAATCAATGGTGATGCAAATGGAAAACTATGGTTTCCGTTTGGATTCTGTTCATGGGTTTCCCTGACGGAAAGCTTCGACGGAACCCATGAACGCAGCCCTGACGTAGATGTGAACAAAGCCTTACATGCACAAAAAAAAAAAGCAAAAATCTAAAGAACAACTTGTCAAAAACCTACCGGTAGTACATATCAACTTTGATGTAATTTGTATGACAATTTTAAAACATCACAAAATGAAGCTTCACAGGCAGCATTGTACTGATATTTTGATAACTGACATTTGTAAATGCAGGTACTAGTTACCGCATAGAGTGCGTAGAATCTACACTATAAATCCATTATCAACAGACTGCAGTTTGTGTGCATGAGAGCAAAGACATTTAATACACAATGTTCAATACCAATACTACGTTCTCGAGGCATCTGTATATAAAGTATACACAAAGACATCTGGGCAAATGGCATGATCAATTAGAGGAAATTGCCCTGATGTCACACTTATTTTGCAGATGTTGTATTCTAAGCCACTACAAAATTATCACATTTATTTATCATTTTACAGCTGCATGCCAAGATTACTTGTGATTGTTCCTCCGACATACAATATCTAGTTTCCTGGACAGATGTATCATCATTTTATTCTATCTTGTATAAATGATAATACAGAAATACACTCATCCAACAGTCAAAATGTGATCACAGGTGGGTTGTTACTCCCAATAAGTTTATATTCACATGGTATCTACCCCCAAAAGCAGCGTGGTGGTTTCCAGGCTGATTTTAGAAGACTATTTGAAAATGATAGCAGGCAAAATAGAGGCGTTTTCCACAATGATTCCGACACGAACAAAGTTTCGGAATTCACTTGCATAAAAAGCTGTGTGAACATGGCCTTAGACCTCATTCGCACATTGTTGAATTGGTCAGTATTTTGCATCAGTATTTTGAAACCTAAACCAGGACTAAGTCCTAAACACGAGTAATACACTACCATAAGGTTATGCAAATCGAGGCAGAATCAGGTGTCACTAAGATCTTCAAATGATCACGTTTTCAAGCACCAAGCTCCAATCTGTGGCATGTGGGAGGGGCATGAAACCCCATTGAAAGCAAAGTTTTTAGCCACATGAAACCTCAAAAATCGGATCAAGTGATGTGGGATGATTGTGCGATGCTTCCTGTTCGTCGACGTGCCAGTTACCGCCACTTATTGCAAACAGAGGGACAGAATCCTTTAATTGAGAGACCTTGGTTTATCACTCTGTTACATCGCTATGTGCCTAGGCCGAGATGTCAGCACTGTTCAACGTTGCGTGTCCCAGAGCTTGGCAGAACAACAACGAACAGGAATGACAGCAAGAGGTGCGTGGAGGCGAACCTCTGCAAGGACGGATCATCAGATTGGAAGAATTATGCGTAGTGATCCATTCTGTACTGCAAGTGAAATTGGACGTCACATCCCAAGCCTAGGGTGGCAATCAGTGTTGACACAAACTATCAGAAGGTGTTTGGATTGGGCTATGAGCCAGGCGTCCAGCTACATGTGTTCCATTGACCACACACCACCGCTCTCAAAAGCTATCATGGTACATAGCAAGACTACAATGGAGGCTGGACTGGAGGTCTATCCTCTGCATCGATGAGTCCCACTATTGTCTCGGACGCAATGATGGCCAGAAATTGGTCTGGAGACCGCGCGGGCAACACCATGAAGAGACCGTCACAAGGGTATGTCACACCGGTCCTACTCCCAGGATTATGTGTGGGATGGCATAACGTACGGTAGTCAGACCACTCTAGTCTTCATTTCAGGTACACTAACAGTTTGGCGTTACATTGATTTGGTCGTGGAACCAGTGGTACGGCCATTTCTGCAGTGTCCCAGAAGCCGTTTTTCAAAAGGACAACGGCTGGCCGCATGTTACTCATGCTACTCTGCGCTACCTGCCACTCCCATCGAGCACATCTGAGACGTCATTTGTTGGAAATTGCGTAGGGAGCTGCCAGCAGCCAATCTTGATAATTTGCGTGCCCAAGTGCATTGAGCGTGGCATAACATTCCTCTAACAACTATTAATAACATGCCACGGTGTACTAGTGCGTGTATTTATGCGCGTGGTACTCATCATACTGAATAAATTAAGATGTTTGTAATATTTTGTTTCCATTTTTTTCATAATTTGCATATCATTAACATGTCTATCGATCCTGTGATTTCCACAATTCCAAAACTTTTCCTTCTTGGTGTTGCAATTTCAATGTTGTGTAGTGTATAATGGAAAGATTTATTCTTCTTTTCCTTGTGTCCACAATTAGATATTGCAGTCCTTCGTTAAATCCGACAAGACAATTTCTCAATTGGAATCGTGTGTGTGTGTGTGTGTATATATATATATATTTTTTTATTTTTTTTTTAAACTGCCAGTTTGTAGATATTGCTGTTACATCATTGTTATAGCGCCCCCTGATGTTTTTTGATTCACTCTCATGACGTCCCCCGAATGTGTCCAGTGCAGGTGAAAAGAAGTCAGTTCTAGTGCATTGATTCTTTCTGGTTGGCCTTCACAATCGCAGTAATCAATCCACAGCCCATGTACAAGGGTAATGGGACCGAGCTACTGAGAGGGAAGCAAACAAACACCAGGGGGCACCATAACAAGTATGTAACTGCAAGATCTACACACAGGAGCAATTTTTTAAAATTATTCCAACTGAGAAATTGGTATGTTTTATATGATCTAGCAGAGAAATACCATATCGAATCATTGGACAGCCCCTTTAAAGGGAATGTGTCGCTAGAAATTTTTTTTTTTTTAGTTAAACAGTTAGTGTATAAATGATTAAACATTGTTCTAATTTTTTTAATTTTTTCACGAGTCAGGAAATATAAATTAGATTCTAATTTATAACATTTCCCAGTGCTGGTCACTAGATGGAGCAATTCCCAAAATTGCAGCATTGGCATGTGGTAAAGCAACCACATTGCTTTATGCTGCAAAATTTGAGAAAACACACTCGCTCTAGTGAGCTCACAGAATCCCCCCTCCCTTATCCTGGCTAGTGCCAGGAGAAAGGAGGGGATTGAACGGTCAAACCTCCTATACTGTGTGTCGCCATTTTTTGAGCTAACACACAGTGTAGTAGGTTAACATACAGTAGTAAACACAGTAAAACACGTACATACACAGAAATAACTTACCTGCTCCTCCCGCCACCGCTCCCTCCGCTCCGTCTGCTCCCTCCGCTCCAAGTGCTTGCATTAGAACACAAGTCCGGAAGTAGTAATCTTACTGTCCGGCCACGGCTTCCGGTCCACAAGAAAATGGCGCCGGACGTCGCTCGGCCGAAGACCTTACAGGTCCCGTTCGCATTCTCTATGGGGCTGTATGTGCCGTATTCCATGTCTGTATGTGTCGTTAATCGACACATACAGAGATGAAAAAAAAAATGGCAGCCCCCATAGACAAGAAAAAGTGCAAAAATAAAAAAAAGTAAAACACAAACACACAAATAAATAAAACATTTTTTAATAAAACACTAAAAGCAAATAGATATAAAAAAATTTTTTTCCGCGACACCCATCCTTTAAGCAGGCTGAAAGTGCTCAGGCTCTCATCACATTTGAGCCTACCATTTGTGGATTTCCCAATGTACACCTCCGATAGAAGGGTGTTACCTATGCCACTGTATCAGCATATAGTGGAATTGGTCGCCTATAAGGCCCTACTGTAAAAATACCTGTCTACTACGTAGCGCAAAAGAATAATAAAAAAAACAATTATGTTGACGCATACCAGCCCGGCTACTGCAAACAGGACATATTTTGGTGAATGGGGCCCTATGGATACGTTCAGCCTATGCGCCGCATAAGCCGAACGTAGTTCACAAACGTAATGTGAAAAGACCCTTATCTACACCAATACATTGTAACAAACCATGAGCTGTGTAAGCAGCACTGTCAGGACTGGTTTTCAGTGTCAGATTGTAAACAGTCTCAAAATGTAAACCAAAAATTCACTCACAGCAAAAACAGATCTAGAAAGAATTTGAGACAGAAAGTACGGTATTTTGGAGTTACATAACTTTTCACTATACAATGATTAAAAGAGTTTTCCCACAGATAACACAAGCCTAAGAAAATTAGACTATTGTAAATTAAATTATTTTACTTTCAGGCAAATCTCATGATCAAACAGCGCATTCAGGCCAGTGGGTGGGCGTCAATGGACCGCTTTTACGCATTCTTTTCCTACACCTGTCAACATACATTGAAAAGGGCGAAATATGAAGCATTCTTGTATGTCCGTGTAGGAAATGTTCTGCAGCATGTGGATGAGATTTGCTTAAAGGCTATGTACACCTTTGAAATAGTTTTTAAAAAAAATAAAACCGTCTATCACACTGATCGAGCTGTTAGGCTACGTTCACACATGCGTTGTATAATCGGTTACTCTAATCCGTTTTTAGATTAGTGGATGTTATAAAAATAACGGATGCAAATGGATGGTAAATTGTCAGTTTTTTTTTTTTTTTAAAGGATTTGTTTAACCCCTTCCCGACATTTGCCGTAAATGTACGTCATGGAAAGCATTGACTTCCCGCATCTTGCCGTACATTTACGCCGAATGTTTGGGACCGGCTCAGAAGCTGAGCCGGTGCCATCATCACCGGATCTCAGCTGTATCTTACAGCTGACATCCGGCTGTAACGGCGGGGACCGAAATTAGCTTCGATCCCCGCCATTAACCCCTTAAGTGCAGCGCTCAAACGCGATCGCTGCACATAAGGTGTTTGCAGCTCATCGAAACCCCAGTAATGAAATTGCCGGGGTTCCGGTGGCTGCAATGGCAACCGGAGGCCTAATACTGGCCTCCCAGTCTGCCTAGCACCGAAGCCGGTCAAGATCCGCCCGGCGGCGGAGCCTGATCGGCTTCCGTAGCTGCCGGCAAGATGGCGCCGGGTCAGGAGCTGATCCGGCGGCATCAGCGGTGGAAGTCAGCTGTACTGTACAGCTGACATCCACCTGTAACGGCAGGAACCGAAGCTAGCTCCGATCCCTGCCATTAACCCCTTCGATGCAGCAATCGAAAGCGATTGCTTCATCGTAGCGGTTACTAGCAGATCGCCAGCCCTGAGAGGCAATCGGGACTGGTGACTGCTGTTATGGCAACAGGAGACACAATGGTCTCCTGCTCTGCCATTACGAAAGCCGATTTAGGCCCCGCCGGGAGGCGAAGCCTAATCGGCTTGCTGTCAGTGAATGACTGACAGATCTAATATATTGCACTACATAGGTAGTGCAATGTATTAGAAAAAAAAAAAACTGACCGTTGGACCTTCAAGTCCCCTAGTGGGACTTGAGAAAAAGTGTAAAAAAAAGTAGAAAAAAAGTAGAAAAAAAAGTGCAAATAATAAAAGTTTGAAAACAATAAAAGTTTCAAGTAATCAAATAAAACACAATCCCCCTTTTACTCTTATCAAGTCCTTTATTATTGAAAAATAATAAACCATATCTATTTGGTATCGCTGCGACCGTAACGACCTGAGGTATCAAAATATTATATTATTTATTGCACGCGGTGAACAGCGTAAAAAAAAACGTAAAAAACGTTACCAGAGTTTCTGTTTTTTAGTCACTTTGCCCTACAAATGTTAGAATAAAAAGTGATAAAAAAGTCGCACGTATCCAAAAATGGTACCTATAAAAACTATAGCTCGTCCCGCAAAAAACAAGCCCTCATACACCTCTGTCGACAAAAAAATTAAAAAGTTATGGTTCTCACAACTTGGCGACAGAAAAAATACATTCTTTTTACAAAAGTAATTTTATTGTGCAAAAAGTTGTAAAACATAAAAAAGTCCTATAAAATAGGTATAGCCGGAATCGTACTGACCCGCAGAATAAAGTTAACATGTAATTTATAACGCATGGTGAACGCTGTATAAAAAAAAAACGAAAAAAGCTGTGCCAGAATTGCGTTTTTTTGTTTACCTGGCATCCCAAAAAATAGGATAAAAGGTGATCAAAAAGTCACATGTACCCCAAAATGGTACCAATAATAACTACAGCTCGTCCCGCAACAAACCAGCCCTCATACCGCTATGTCTATGAAAAATAAAATTAGTTATGGCTCCAATAAGTCAGGAAATAAAAAAATATGCAGTTGTGCCCGAGGGGAACATTTCTTCTGTTTGAAGAGGCGATTTATCAAGGACCTAAAATTAGGGAACCAGGAAAGGGAGGGCCCAAACATATCCGCTGGAAGCGACGGTGCCCGTATTATACCAGGAAAACACTTCCTAGCAAAATTCCCCAAACTACAAAGGCGCGGAGTGTGGATCAAAAGGGGGATAATAAAGGACGCCATATATCAGTGCGACACCGGCCTGTGCAGAAATGATTGTGTCACAGCGTAACACACATCTATGGATCATTTTATTGTTTTTTTTTACCCCATTATTATACCACCTGACTATGCCCCTTATATACTCCGCCCGGCTTACATATGCCCTACATTATAAACGGAAACACCAGTAAGACTCCAAACAAAACTACTACCAAGCAAAATCCACGCTCCAAAAGCCAAATGGCGTTTCCTCCCATCTGAACCCTACAGCGTCCCTAAACAGCAGTTTCCTTCCACATATATGGCACCGTCATACCCGGGAGAACCCTTTTAGCAATTTTTGGGGGGTGTGTCTCCAGTGGCATAAGCTGGGCACGACATATTTGCTACTGAATGGCATATCTAGGGAAAAATATAAATTTTTAATTTGCACCATCCACAGCGCATTCATTTATGGAAAAGACCTGTGGGGTGAAAATGCTCACTACACCCCTTAATAAATGCCTTGAGGGGTGCAGTTTCCAAATGGGGTCACTTCCCAGGGGTTTATTTTTATTATTTCACATCTGAGCCTCTGCAGTTGTGAACCAATACTTTGTAAATCGCCAAATTAGGCCTAAATTTTACATGGTACGCTTTCACTCCTGAGCCTGGTCGACTGTCCAGGCAAGAGATTAGGGCCACATGTAGGGTGTTTCTAAAACCAGGAAACCCAGCATAATAATTAGAGAGCCGTCTTGTTATGGTGGCACAAGCCGCGCACCACATATTGTCCACATATCTGTGGAAAAAATCCCATTTTCACTCTGCAACATCGAGTTCACACTAATTTCTACAAAACACCTGCAGGGTTAACATGCTCACTACACCCCTAGGTAAATGCGTTGAGGGGTGTAGTTTCCAAAATTGGGTCACTTCTGGGGGGTTTCCACTGTTTTGGGCCCACAGGCGCCCAGAAACCAATCCAGCAACATCTGCACTCCAAATGGCGGTCCTTCCCTTCTGAGCCCTGCCGTGTACCCAAACAGCAGTTTATGACCACATATGGGGTATTGCCGTACTCGGGAGAAATTGTTTTACAAATGTTGGGTTCTTTTTTTTCCTTTATTTGTTGTGAAAATGAAAAAATTTGCGCTAAAGCTACTTCTTATTGAAGAAAAAGGATTGTTTTTATTTTCACTGCCCAATTCTAATAAATTCTATGAAACATCTGTGGGGTCAAAATGCTCACTACGCCCCTAGATGAATTCCTCAAGAGGTGTAGTTTCCTAAATGGTGTCACTTTTTGGGCGTTTTCATTGTTTTTTCACCTCAGGGGCTTTGCAAATGTGACATGGCCGCCGCAAACCATTCCTGCTCAATGTGATCTCCAAAAGCCAAATAGCGCTCTTTCCCTTCTAAGCTAAGCCGTGTCTCCAAACAGCCGTTTATTACCACATGTGGGGCATTGTTTTACTTTTGTGGTGCTTTTTCTCCTTCAGTCCTTGTGGAAATGAGTAAAAATAAGCTAAACTTACATTTTCTTTGAAAAAAATTTTGATTTTTATTTTCAGGGCCTACTTCCAATAATTTGTGCAAAAAAACTGTGGGGTCAAATCGCTCACTATACCCCTAGATAATTTCCTCAATGGGTGTAGTCTCCAAAATGGGGTCACTTGTGGGGGGTTTCCACTGTTTTGTCTCCTCAGGGACTTCGTAAATGGGACATGGCCTCCGCAAACCATTCCTGCTAAATGTGAACTCCAAAAGCCAAATGGCACTCCATCCCTTCGAAGCCCTGCCATGTGTCCAAACAGCCGTTTATTACCACATGTGGGGTATTGTTTTACTCGGGAGAGATTGGTTTACAAATTTTATGGTGCTTTTTCTCCTTCAGTCCTTGTGGAAATGAGAAAAAATTAGCTAAACCTACATTTTCTTTGAAAAAATTTAGATTGTCATTTTCAGGGCCTACTTCCAATAATTTATGCAAAAAACCTGTTGGGTCAAAACGCTCACTATACCCCTAGATAATTTCCTCAATGGGTGTAGTTTCCAAAATGGGGTCACTTGTGGGGGGTTTCCACTGTTTTGTCCCCTCAGGGGCTTTGTAAATGCGACATGGCCTCCGCAAACCATTCCTGCTAAACTGGAGCTCCAAAAGCCAAATAGCGCTCTTTCCCTTCTCAGCCCTGCCGTGTCTCCAAACAACCGTTTATTACCACATGTGGGGTATGGTTTTACTCGGGAGAAATTGCTTTACAAATTTTACGGTGCTTAGTCTCCTTTAGTCCTTGTGGAAATGAGAAAAAAAAAAAATCGCTAAACCTACATTTTCTTTGAAAAAAATGTCGATTTTAATTTTCACGTCCTACTTCCAATAATTTCTGTAAAAAACCTGTGCGGTCAAAATGCTCACTGTACCCCTAGATAATTTCCTTGAGGTGTGTAGTTTCCCAGATGGGGTCACTTTTGGGGGATTTTGACTGTTTTGGCACCGCAAGAGCCCTTCAAACCTGACATGGTGCCTAAAATTTATTCTAACAAAAATAAGGCCCCAAAATCCACTAGGTGTTCCTTTGCTTCTGAGGCCGGTGCTTCAGTCCAGTAGCACGCTACGGCCACATGTGGGATATTTCCTAAAACTGCAGAAACTGGGCAACAAATATTGAGTTGCATTTCTCTGGTAAAACCTTCTGTGTTATAAAAAAAATTGTACTAAAAATTAATTTCTGCAAAAAAATATGAAATTTGTAAATTTCACCTCTACTTTGCTTTAATTCCTGTGACATGTGTAAAGGGTTAAGACATTTTCTAAATGCTGTTTTGAATACTTTGAGGGGTGAAGTTTTTAAAATGGGGTGACTTTTTGGGGGTTTCTAATATATAAGGCCCTCAAAGCCACTTCACAACTGAACTGGCCCCTGTAAAAATGGCCTTTTGAAATTTTCTTGAAAATGTGAGAAATTGCTGCTAAAGTTCTAAGCCTTGTGATGTCATAGAAAAATAAAAGGATGTTCAAAAAACAATGCCAATCTAAAGTAGACATATGGGGGATGTTAATTAGCAACAATTTTGTGTGTTATAACTGCCTGTCTTACAAGCAGATACATTTAAATTGAGAAAAATTCAAATTTTCACAATTTTTCGCTAAATTTTGGTGTTTTTCACAATTAAATACTGAACATATCGAGCAAATTTTGCCAGTAACTTAAAGTCCAATGTGTCACGAGAAAACAATCTCAGAATCGCTTGGATAGGTGAAAGCATTCCGACGTTATTACCACATAAAGTGACACATGTCAGATTTGAAAAATGAGGCTCGGTCAGGAAGGTCAAAAGTGGCTAAAGAGGGAAGGGGTTAACCCCTTCAGGACAAAGGGTCATCGATGCCTCAATGACCAGGCCTAAATTTAAAGTTTTTTGGAATACATTCTTTTAAACGGTCAGAACTGTTAAACTACTTTGGATAACTTAACCATTTTTTTGTGTTTTTTTTTTTAGAACAAATAGCACTTTCAAAAAAATATATTGTTTTACTACAATAGCAACACATTTTATATTACAAACAAACAATTGATCAAAAAAGTGGGAATATTTGGCTATATTTTTTTGCTTTTTAAATTTGTAGAAAATTTTAAATTAAGGCCTAAAACATAGTAGGCTACTTCTCCTAAGTTTCAGGATACCACAAAAATTCAAACAACCCTTTCTTTCGCCATGTTATAGCATCCAGAATCACAGATGCCCCTATTTACTTTCAGTTTGCATTTTTTGAATGAACCATTTTATCACACCACACTGCATTTGTGCTAAACCTGTGGTACCAAAACATCAAAAGTGGCCAGCAAAGTACACCATTTAGTAAAGTAGACCGCTTATGGTATTCAAAAAGGGGTGGATTAAAAAATTGTCACTTTTAATTTTTTTTCTAATTCTGTTAGAGGATGAGATAAAAAAAAAAAAAAATGGGCACTTTTTCTACTTTGGTGTCCACTCGGCGGCATTTTTCTTGTATACCACACACATCATGGTAAAGAAATCACCATATTAACTACACTGCAACTTCTGCTGAGCAAAACGCTACCCTACTTGTGCATGTAACCCGCTTTTTGGCCATGTTATGACGCCCAGAGGCAAACATGTACCTTAAAGGCTGGGTTCACACGACCTATTTTCAGGCGTAAACGAGGCATATTATGCCTCGTTTTACGCCTGAAAATAGGGCTGCAATACGTCGGCAAACATCTGCCCATTCATTTGAATGGGTTTGCCGACGTACTGTGCAGACGACCTGTCATTTACGCATCGTCGTTTGACAGCTGTCAAACGACGACGCGTAAAATGACTGCCTCGGCAAAGAAGTGCAGGACACTTCTTTGCAACGTAATTTGAGTCGTTCTTCATTGAAGAGCAGCTCAAGATTTACGAGCGTCAAAGACGCCTCGCATAATGCGAGGAGGAGCTTTTACGTCTGAAACGACGCAGCTGTTTTCTCCTGAAAACAGTCTGTCTTTTCAGACGTAAAAGACAGTTCTCGTGTGCACATACCCAAAGGGTCTATTCACACACTTAACAAAAAACGTCTGAAAACATGGAGCTGATTTCAGAGAAAATAGCCTCTGATTTTCAGGAGTTTTTGAAGCTGAAAATGAAATTTGGAGCTTCTTTTGAGGCTTCTTTTCAGACGTTTTTTGAGGCGTTTTTTTGAGGCATTTTTCATAGTGTTCAATGGAAAATCAGCTCCAAAAAACGGCTCAAGAAGTGACATGCTACTTCTTTTTACAGAGCGTCTTTTTACGGTCCGTTTTTTGACAGCGAAGCATAAAATGACAGCTCGTCTGCACAGAACATCGCAAGACCCATTGCAAGCAATGGGCAGATGTTTGCCGACGTATTGGAGCCGTGTTTTCAGGCGTAATTCGAGGCGTAAAACGCCTCCATTACGCCTGAAAATAGGTCGTGTGAACCCAGCCTTAACGTTCAAGTTGCGTTTTTTTTGCATGAACCATTTTATGACGCCACACTGTCTTTGCATTCCACCTATGGAGTAAAATCATCAAGTTACCTAAAAAGAACTCCACTTAGTAAAGTACACCACTTATAGTATTCAAAGAGGGGTCTATTGGAAAATTGGCACTTTAATTTTTTTCCAGAAAGCAAAAGTTATTCGTCAGTTTAAGTAGCTACGTTTGTATGAAAACACAAAATAAGGAAAAAAAAATAAAGGAATGATGGCATATATTTCTAAAGTTGCTGATGGGAATTAAAAGCGGACCTTCGTGTGGTAGGTTTTATAGCACTCAATCAGACAGGGTTGGCAGGGAAGGGCAATGATACCGAGTATCCCTCCTTATGCCCCTTTTGGTGCAGACACAGCATTTTCTCGGTGGATATTTTTGGTTTGCTGTTGCAGGGATAGGTGCCACAAAGTGCAGCTCTGTGAGCCTACGCACTTCCTCTGATTCCAAGGATTTTTTCAAAAATAATTTTCCGATACGTCAGAAATGTCTGCGTGGCACCTGACTGTTTATACAGGACATATGAATTGTAAACTGCCATCTGAAATATGTAGATTGACAATTTTTTATACCAGGTATAAGATCTTCGCATAACTTCATATGGCTTCAAGACCTGGTCAATAATACATATGGGCTTTTTCATTTTATTGGACGACCTCTTTTCTTTAATTGGAATAGTGGCGTCAGTGTGCACAGTAGTCAACATGAACAACGTCTTTCTGATCGCGATAGAGAAGCACTAGCATATTGCCGCAACGGAGAGCAGCAGATTCCCCTTTTTTAAGCTTTTGGCTCTTTAGAGCAACTGGAAATCCCTTTCTTGTATGGTGGATAGTGCCACAGGCCCCTGTATTGACCGCTTGGAGTCTTTGGAATAGGGGGATACCCGAATAATAGTTGTCCACATATAACTTGTAGCCTTTGTAGAGCAATGGGCCCATTAACTCCCAGACAACCTTGCCACTTGTTCCGATTTCTGGTGAGCAACCTGGAACATCTATCTGACTGCCCTTCCCCTGGTAGACACGAAAATCCAATGTTGCTTTCGCATAGCTTATACAATTTGATTCCATATCTGGCACGTTTTGAAGGGATATACTGTTTGAAATAGAGTCTGCCCTTAAATTTTACCAGGGATTCATCAATTGACAAATTTTTGCTAGGTGCATAGAGATTCAGAAATTTTTGAGAAAAATGGTTTAGAAGAGGCCGAATCTTGTACAAACGATCATAGTCTGGGGATTCATTTGGGGGGCACTGACTATTGTCATTATAGTGGAGAAATTTTAACAAAACCTCATAACGGGTTCTTGGCATAACTTTGGCAAAACCTGGGGTCCCATGTATGGGGCTTTCTTCCCAGTAGGATCTTATGCGGTTTTTTTTTACAATGCCCATTATTAGTGTAAGCATCAGAAACTTTTCAATTTCATTTTTACTCATGGGTGTCCATTTTCCTACCCTTGCGTAGTAGGACGACAGGGTTGGCCAAGAAAAAAATTGCTCAGCATAGAGGTTTGTCTGTTGAGCAAATAGATTAAATAAATGGTCATCAAAAAAAAGATGTTACAAATTTTGGCCCTTTAGAATTTTTTCATCAACTGTTACGCCAGGGTCAACAGTAAATTCAGGAAGGGTGCCAGTGTAGAGCCAGGAGTGCCCAATGTAGAGCCAACTCCTCAAGAACTTCAGGTTCTTGGCAATGTACCACTTCCATCTGCCTTTGCGCTTCTGCGCTGGTACAAGGCGGACTTTCTATATTTCGGCCACTGGCTTCCACCCTTTTTGCACTGGGGCCAGACAAAGCACTGTCATCAGAGCTTTCTGTATCGCTTCTATCAAAGCCTTCAAAGGTAATGTCGCTTTCTGAATTTTGTTCACTGTCCGGGCATAATATCAAATAAGCCTGTTCCATGGAATACTTTTTGCGTGACATCCTTATTAGTTTACAAATTTTTTTTGTACTTTTTACGTTCACGCTAATAATTGATAACACCTTTTTTTTTTATATAACTGTTCACGTATAATGAATTGCGATTTACTTGCCAAACCGCACTACAGATCACTCCTCAGAACAAATGAAAATAAATTAATTGTGAAAAAAATTATTAAATTACACTAAATAGTTAATGAATAAATTAACTAACTAACTAACTAACAAATTGTTATCAAGCTAACTAACCTACTATTCCTGCCTGCCTATTCTAAAACTAAAGGGGCACAGGGAATACAAAGTATATAGTTTCTATATACTTGGAAAATTTTATATTTATATATATATATATATATATATATATATATACACATACATACACAAAATTGTATGTATTTATGTATGTCTTTTTCACTTTTCTTCTGTCTTCTCCCGATCATCCTCCTTCTCTCTAAAACGCTGTGTCAGAGTGAAGGAGGCTGACAGGAGATGACAAGCGGTAAAGCTTGTTTGTATTGGTTAATCATGGTGATCACATGCTTATCAGCCGAACAAATCGGTTCGGCTGTCAGTTAGCAGGTTGCTGGGGAGCCGGGGACACTGACACAGCCGGCCTCCGAGTGCTTTTCACAGCGCTATGCTGGCTGGAGAAGAGATCTGTAGATTCACGCCCTGGCTGCACAGGGTATATGCGAAAAGGACGTGAATCTACAGATTGTCGGCATGAAAGGGTTAATGCATCCGTCAAAAAACGGACAAGAAGCATCCGTTTGGATCAATTTATAACGGATCTGTTTTTTTTGCACCCTTTTTTGTTTAGTTGATAGTCTTCTGCTGCTAGGCTCTTATTTTAAATAATTTTTTCCTTGGGGCCTATAAATGAGTAGTGTACATGAGTATGAGTACAGTCATCAATTCACACCATTACAAAGCTAAAAAAATATATATATATTTTAACTGATGAAAATCTGTTTGTATCAGTTTTACATTGACACCAATTTTAAAAATTAACTGATCATTAGGGCCTGTTCATATCAGCATTGCTTTCCGTTGAGGGGTTCCATCACAGCTTTCCGTCGGGGGTACCCCTCAACGGAAAGGCAAACGGAATCCTTAGCTTCCGTTTGCATCACCATTGCTCTCAATGGTGACGGAAACTATGCTAATGGTTTTTGATGGAATCAATAGCACAGTCGACTACGCTATTGATTCTGTCAAAACAACGGAACCCAGTCACAACGGTGACAAACGGAAACCATTAGCAAAGTTTCCGTCACCATTGAGATGAATAGTAATGCAAACGGAAGCTAAGGTTTCCGTTTGCCTTTCTGTTGAGCGGTTCCCCCGACGGAAACCTCTGGCGGAACCCCTCAACACCTTTTTATTAAAAACCTTATTTAATGTAATTTTTAGTCCCACTAGAGTTTACATTGCGACTCTGATCGCTGATATAACACTTTGGTATACTTACTAGACCAAGGCATTATTGCTTGTCTGTAACAAACTGTAATATCTTTTAGGCTATGCCTT
Organism: Rhinoderma darwinii; assembly: GCF_050947455.1. Classification (NCBI taxonomy): domain Eukaryota; kingdom Metazoa; phylum Chordata; class Amphibia; order Anura; family Rhinodermatidae; genus Rhinoderma; species Rhinoderma darwinii. The sequence goes on from NC_134689.1 coordinate 154,005,392, forward strand.
CAGCACTGCGTAATAGCTATGCTGCTATAGCAGGCCTGGGTGCTTTCGCTAGGCCCCCGGCTGCCATACCAACTCATCAGTGACACGCGACTGCATGGGGGTGGGCGACAAACGGAGCCCCCTCCTGCTGTCTATCCACCTAGATGCCACAGCCGCTATTGATCGTGGCATCAAAGGGTTTAAACGGCTGAATCGGAGGGAACAACAGTCTCGGCATTGCAGCGGGATGTCGGCTGTATATTACAGCCAATACCTACAGCAGATGGCGCAGGCACAGCTCTTGAAGGTACCACTAAAATGTAAGTACAGTTACATCCAAATGCAAAAAGGGGTTAAATAGGGCAGCATATTATCGTGACAGATTCACACACACGGTTTTGGTGCAGTTTTTGGTTCTGTTTTATTAGTTAAAGCCAGAAGTGGATCTAAGGCCCTGTTCACACAGAGTTTTTTTGACAAGTTTTTTGGCGCGGAAACCGCTCTGAAAAACTCGTCAAAAACCGCCTGAAAATGCCTCCCATTGAATGGGAGGCAGACGTTTTTTTACCGCGAGCAAAAAAACTGTGTCGCGGTAAAAAGAAGCGACATGACCTATCTTGAGGCGGTTTCCGCCTCTAAAACCTGATTTCAATCAGTCAGAAACGGGAAAAAAAAACGCCTCGACGAGTGTTTTGACGAGTTTTTGTCAAACCACTGTGCAAAAAACGTCTGGAGCAGTTTTTGCAGGAGGAATTTTCCTCCTGCAAAAAACTCAGTGTGAACACAGCCTAAAGGGAAGGAGACAAAAGACTAATAAAGCTCCTTTTTTTGTGTTCACTCCTGTGTTATTCTCAAAAAACGAAGCCAAAAACTACAAAAGAAAACCTGCATCCAACCCACGTATGTGATCCTGGCCTTAATGTCCATATTCTGGGTGTAACACCCAGACCGTACACGGTTCCTCTGGACCAAACTAACAGCACCATAGTTTCATCTAGTTAAATATGGGTACGATAAACCATCTGAATGAGGCCTTGCTTTTTGGCCATTTAGATTATTACACAATCCGAACGTACTATTATGCTGAATAAATGTATAACAGACCTCATTAAATGAGAGCGCCTATCAGATACTCCCATATCACTAACCTAGCATTAATAATAGCACACTGGATTGCATCCTCAACCACTATACAGACCCACAAGCTGTATGTAACGCAGAGTGGTCCTGATCCTCTGAACAGCCACAAAGATCCACTCCTATAGGAACTGTAATACATTTTTTTTTCTTTACATCTATTCAGAAGTCACAGTTCCAAACATCTAAGTGCAAGGTTTATGCAAAATAGTAAACTCAGTGATGCATATGAAGATTTGTAATCATGGGGAAAGCTGGAAGGATGGTTAGCATTAAGAGAATATTTAATTCACAGGTGTGAATAGGGGAAAGGAAAGCAGCATGATAAAAGTAGAAAGGTTCATTTGGATAATTCAAGAAAGGTATATCATCATCATATAGAGATCCAAGCACACAGAGTAAGGCCACTTTCACATGATAAATTGCAGCTCTGTGCAGGGGCCATATATTTAGAGCCAAAGATGGAATCGGATCCTGTCCTGGGAAATCAAAAAAAGCCTTTCCCAAGGAAAGCTTTCAAAAAGACTTCCAGATCGCACAGAATGGAATCATTGGTTTCAAAAATACATCTCCTGCTATAATAGGTTCACTCACACAAAGATAAATAAATAGACGCAAATTTTAGGGCATGCTGTGGATTTTCAAATCTGCGACATGGTCTATATGTGCCAGATTTTGGTTGTAGAATTCTGTGGGGGTGAGAACCTAAAATGGAGAAACCCCTGACGAATTGTCCATGTATAAAAGGTCCCAAGCCAGAGTGCTTCTGATACTCTGGCCGGGGACTCCGTAGTTGAAAGCCCCTGACTTTACTGTCCATATATGGACCTTGACATCTGGGGCCTCCCCAGTCCCAGAGTCCCCGACCACAGCTCTTCTGACACTCTGGCCGGGGACTGTATAGTTCAAAGCCCCTGGCAATACTGTCTATATATGGACAGTGACGCCAGGAGCTTCCCCAGGGCCAGAATCCCCAGGCCGAGCACTACCTGATGCTCTTCCCGGTGACTCTTGCCCTGGGAATGCTCGCCGAGAAAAAAAAAAAAGGGATGCCGACGTATACGAGCTCCTCGAATGGCTTTCGTAATGCATTGCAATCTTCCCGTATTGAAATTTATTATACCGGTCACTGTTATATTATCAGACACCCTATGCCTTTTGCCGTATGTTCATGTATCGAATCTATCTAGGTAGTCCAGCGTAGAACAGCTATAAGATAAAACAGATAGACTGAAGAATATAATTTGCTAAACACAGAACAGTAGAATTATTTTAGGAATAGCACTGAGGCCTAATCTTTACTGTTGAAATAACTTTCTTACAAACTTTTTAACTAAGACAACAGAAAACATTAAGGCCTCATGCACACGACCGCAGCTGTGTGCACGGTCCGTGATTATGGAACAGACTGGTCGCGTATCATCCGCGGGCCGTCCGCAATCACAAACCGTGCAGACACAAGATGTGCATTGACTTCAATGAGCCTGGACCGCAACTGTGGTCCATAAAATGACATGTCGTATTTTTTTTGCGGTCCGGGCTCTGGGCGATGCTAGGATCGTGGAAACCACAGTCGTGTGCATTGGACCATAGGATATAACGTACCCTATACTATCCGCAATTGCGGATAGTATGCGGACGCAAATGCACGTTCGTGTGCATCAGGCCTAAGTTGTTCACATTTGATTTGGAGGCTCCATGACACACTCAATTGTAAGATCAGGCAGTGCATCGTGGTTTCCATTATAAATAGAAGCCACGAGGCAGGTGTCAACAATAACCTAACGTTTCACACGTGGATGCAAGATATATAAGCAGAAATGTAAATCCAATCCAAAACTTATATAGCAGTAACATTGTGCTATTATAAAGCGATATATTATTAAGTTTTGCTACACTTTGTTACTTTATTATATTATTTACATAATATTATAGTTACTATTGCCTATTACTTATACATAAGAAAAGTTTTATATAATTTCCTACATAAAACATTAAGTATTAAAAGCCTTTTCTGATGACAACACGTATAAATGCAGTTTGTCCTTGCTAAAACATTTTTGAGTGACAAAGAAACCATTGAATAGGGGATCGGCAAAGCAGAGGCGAGTAAGATTTTGCTCTGAATTTCCATATACCTAAAAGCTAAATCCCCATGGTATGAACTTCATTGACCATTATGAAAAAACTGGGGTACATGGCAAAATCTTATCTCGAAACTAAATTTTGCACTTCCCTAAAACCTTTAACTTTGCAGATTTGTATATTATACCACAAAGCGAGCATAAGATCTCTCAGCTTACTTCAAATTTGAACTAATAAATTTCACTAAATATATCCTCCCAAGTGGTTTCTTTCCAAATGCAGAAATATGAGGCTTAGGCCCTTCACGGTTTCTAAGTAATGCACTAAGGAACACAGGTCTCTCCCAATTGTTATGGGCTAAATGTAAAGCAACATAATATTTAGTATTGCTAACTTAAAATATTTTTGTGGCATAGCTAAATATGTTAACTTCATCCATACCTTTTTTTCCTCCCCAGATTAATTCATTGAACATATTCTTTATTATTCTGAATGTTATTATGAACCTAAATTGGTGTATTTATAAATATGTATAACAATAGGGGTAATATCCGTTTAATAAAGATAATGGCCTTATCTGCAATTTTATTACATATTTATAAACTAGTCCTAATTTTCTTAATTAATAGGATATTAAGATCAGGGTATAAACGAGGATCTTGGGAGACATATGTACCTAAGTATTTAGAATTGGCCTGATAGTTAAAGAGGCTCTGTCACCAGATTCTCAAATCCCTATCTCCTATTGCATGTGATCGGCGCTGCAATGTAGATAACAGTAACGCGTTTTGTTTTTTTTAAAACGATCATTTTTGGCCAAGTTATGAGCAATTTTATATTTATGCAAATGAGCTTTGAAATGGACAACTGGGCGTGTTTTTTTTCGTATTTCCAAATGGGCGTGTCTTGTGTTTGTAACATCTGGGCGTGTTTACTTGTTTTACTAACTGGGCATTGTGAATAGAAGTGTATGATGCTGACAAATCAGCATCATACATTTCTCATCGTTCCCACCCAGCTTCTTTCACTAAAGACACACAGCGTGACGTCACTCACAGATCCTTCAACCTTGGCGTCGGTCAGAGAAGATACATCGGCTGAAAGGCGTCCAAAAGGTGAATATGCTCTTCTCTAGGGAGTTTGCTATGCTTACCTGCACATGGTGATGCTGCTGCAAATTCAACTGTACGCCTGGAGCTGTGATGTCTTCTCTCTTCCGACGCCAAGGTTGAAGGACCTGTGGGTGACGTCACGCTGTGTCTGCAGTGAAAGAAGCTGGCTGGGAGTGATGACGTCACCCAAAATGTGGTGCAGTTTTTGGCTGGAATATCCGCTGCAGAAAACAGAACTTTAAAAAAAAAAAAAGCCTATACTTACCCAGTACAATTGTGACATCTCCCTCGGACGTCCTGCAGCCCGGACTCCTGGGATGATGTTTCATCCCACGTGACTGCTGCAGCCAGTGAAACGTCATCCCTGAAAGCCGGCTGGACGCAGGAGAATAGAGATCTGGGTAGGTACAGGCTTTTTTTTTTTTCTGAGCTGCAATCGTAGCTTTTCCGTTGCAATATCTCCTTTTTGTTGCAGGTTTTTACTGAATTCAAATGGGGAAAACCCGCAACAGAAAACCAGTGATTCCGCAACATAAATTGACACGCTGTAGATTTAAAAAAAAAAAAAAACTGTACCGAAGGTCAATTTATGAACAGTTTTCCGGCAGGTTTTTTACCCAGCGTGTTGATGAGATTTGCTCTGTGGATTTTCCCCAATAAAATCTGCTACAAAAAATGACGCAGTATTTACGCTACATGTGGAATTACCCTTATTGGGCATAAACCTGCACTGGCCATTATTTAATACATGGCCATGGATGTATTACATGGACTGCCGTTCAGATTAATGGTTGCCATGTATTGCTACCCTATTTCTGACCGCTACTGGGGAAATGCCTTGCTGGCAGCAGCTTCCCACAGCAAAAACAGATGTGTTTACCAGGGGTCTGGTGAGCAGGAACACGTGACAACCAAGAAAAGGGGTTGTCTATGATGAGACAACCCCTTTAAAAAAAACAAAAAAACTGCCACTAGGTCATATAAGTTGAACTAATTTACTAACCAGTACAGCATCGTCTCCCCGATTCCAGAGCTGTTTTTCTATTTTTTCCTTGGCCCCCCCTTTCAAGAGATATGGCCATTGTTGTCTTGGCTCCCCGTAGTTAGCCAACAGCGCGTGAACTACTCTCAAGTAGCCTCATGCGGATTGGTCAGCATCAGAGGTAGGGAAGCTAGCTCCACCCCGTTGGCTAACTACAGCAAATTAGCAAATAGGGAGCCAACATAACAGTGGGCCATATCTCTTAAATGGGGGTCCAGGAAAAAAAGAAAAACGGCACTGGAATCAGGGAGACAGCGCTATTCAGGTAAGATAACCAGTTCAACTTATATGACAGTTCCTCTTGGAGTAAACCTATAACAGGCAAGGTCCTGCGTTGCCACCACTAGAAGTGTACGTTACAATATACATGCTAGTTCATTTAAAGGGTAGGTGATAACTGTTTTTCGTGGGCCAACCCCTTTAAGGCTGGATTCTCACATGCCGTTTTGATGCAGTTTTTGAGTCAAAGCCAAGGAGTACATCCAAAAGGAAGGAATCGTAGAGAGGAAAGACTGATCCTTCTTCTCTCTTTTGTTTCTACTTACGGCTTTTCCTTAAAATCTGCAACAAAAACTACATCAAAATTGAATGCGCGATTCCAGCCTAAGAATAACTTTTCTCCATTTTCTTTGTGGTTGGACACATCTATTGCACGCAATCTGTTGCTCCCTGTTATCAGCTATCTCAGTCTGATGTGAGGCTGACTATAATGTTCTTCAACTGGATTACAAACACGAAGTCCAGAAAATTCTTTTGAATGGTTTCAGACATACGTAATAGAGCCACGTTTTAACACCAGGACATCCACGGCTCTCTTGAACCCAACTTAGATCTTTACTGCCACATCTTAACGCCTGGACATCCACGGCGTACACTTTTGAACCCAACTTAGATCACCATAGAACTCATATTAGAACCCCTATATTAAAATGTGGGCGTATTATAGCGGTCTACTATTAGCCTTCCCTTGGTCACCGCTTTATGTCACATACGTCCAGCTCTGATATCTGATACACGTGACTGACGTCAGCAGTTCTTTTTATAAGATTACAACTTTACAAAATGAGAACCTATTAACACCTAGTAAATAAATATATAAAAGAAAAACTTAAACTGAGAACTTTCGTAGCTGTGACATCATAAGAGCTGATGACATCACACAAGAGTAGTGAGCACATCTAGTTTCAGGGACTAGTCACCCGCTGAGAAGAATGTATGACAGGAGCCGGACACTTCAGGACACCTGAGCTTCATGTGGAGGAGCTGCAGACACCTGAGCACATTGTATCCATCATGGCAGTGATTGCTGAGGGTGGCAGGAGTGACACAATGCAAGTTCCAGGCACTTGGCCGCCCCCAGCATGCACCTTACCTCGCTCGGGCTCCGCTTGTAGGCAGATGGGGATATTCTTCTTCCAGCCGGGCATGTTCCCAGACGTGCGCTCTCCTCTCCGTCAGGGGCTGCAGCACCTTTGGCACATATCACCTCACAGTGCTGTTGTGTTGGAGCCGTAGCCTGGTGTGACCGGCACTTGTGTCGCCTGCTGCGCTCCTTGTCTCAGGGGAGAGGGCTCCGGCAGGAGGGGCTGCAGCAGCGCAGGAAGGCACAGTGTATGGAGTAGGAGGAACAAGTGCACGGCAATAGAGGCAGTGTCAGGGGGCGGGGGATTCAACTTCACACACCAGGAGGAGGCGGCACGGCGCGGAGTACATTCCCGGCGGGCACACATTCTAATGCGGGGAGGTCAGAGCTGGGGGAGTCTATGAAGCGGAGACAGTCACCACTAATGAGGAACATGCTGGCTTCTCCTATTCCCAGTGCGCTCACTCTCCATTCATATCCACAGAATAGACACTCCCATGTGCCGCCGCTCTCCTGTACTGCCCCGCTCCTGTGCCGCCGCTCTCCTGTACTGCCCCGCTCCTGTGCCGCCGCTCTCCTGTACTGCCCCGCTCCTGTGCCGCCCCGCTCTCCTGTACTGCCCCGCTCCTGTGCTGCCGCTCTCCTGTACTGCCCCGCTCCTGTGCCGCCGCTCTCCTGTACTGCCCCGCTCCTGTGCCGCCCCGCTCTCCTGTACTGCCCCGCTCCTGTACTGCCCCGCTCCTGTGCTGCCGCTCTCCTGTACTGCCCCGCTCCTGTGCCGCCGCTCTCCTGTACTGCCCCGCTCCTGTGCCGCCGCTCTCCTGTGCCTCCCCTCTCCTGTGCTACCCCGCTCCATCAGTATTGATATTGGGGGGACATGTATGAAAAGTCAAACTGGGACTAATTGCCTGAAATGTTTCAGTCCTGCGACCTTCATACAGAAAAGTTAAAAGATGCACGCAAAAGTGTACCTAGTCTTATGTACTTTTCCTCATATATCAATAGTGTGTGCTGAGATAATACACTTTGTAATGTCTTGTTGAAGAAAAATACTTCTATCTCTGGTCTGTAACTTCAGAATCCCCGCACTCACAGTAAAACACTTGGAGGCGAGCTGAGGGATGATATAAGGACTTATTCACACAGTACGGTCAGATTTTGCGGTAATTGCTGCAATAAACTGCGATTTGACGGAACCATGTGAATAAGCCACAATGCAGAGACTGATGGAGAGAGGGAGGCTGCCTGCACACAGTCATGTTGAGATAGAGACCCCCCTATTGCACAGATCATCTCGTATGTATGCGATCATCTCACTCCAGTGATTGAGAGCGTCACTGTTATTAGTTATATTACGCTGTGCGGAGCCTCTGACGCAGATTCCGTTAAAAATCGCAGACCAAATAGCGCAGCATTCTGGGTGGGGGGGGGGTGTAGGGAATCTGCAGACTACTGCTTGTTCTCTTGATTTCTGCTTGCAATCAGTGACTTCATGTTTTCATTCAGAGGCACGCAGGTGCATATCTCATTACTAGGGAGCTCTGATACATTTGGGCTCCGTTCAAACCTGATTTAGTTCTTTTCTGTCCAATTTTAATTTTTTTTCATGTTCAGGATAGCGTAGCTCAGGAGGGTATCAAAAAGCTCATGGGGCCTGGCGCAAAAGTTTGTTTACAATTTAATCCTTCAAGTACATTTTCGTAATAATAGGGCAAACATTTAACTGCTTAACGACACAAGTGTGCCCGTGCGCTCAGAAGCGGGGCAGCGGTTGTAATACACAGCTGCAACCCGGCTCTATCGTCATAGATAAGAAAATCCTCTGCTCGGCTTTAACCCATTGAAGGTCTCGATTAATGTTGATTGCGGAATTCAAATTGAAAGAGTGAGTGGGTATGCCCCTTTGATCTGGTCACAGGGAATACCTGTGACGCGAACTAGGAACATACCTTGTATGGGCAGACAGCCCAGGGTCCATTGAAGGACAAGAGGGCTATTTGACCATATTTCCGGCTCCATCATAGTTGAAAAAAGTCCTAAAACATGAAAATATTATACACTTATTTGGTATAGTCACAAACGTAACAACCTGCATATTGAATTTATAGCATCATTTATGACAATCGGTGTAAGCAGTACATTTTCCTGCATTTTGGCCAAAATAAAAATTTATAGAAATTAAACTCTGTTTATGTACCAAAAAACTGCACAGACATTATGTACAACTCGTCCCACAATAAATAAAGCCCTCATTCAGCTATGTTGAACAAAAAGAAAGCTTTGACCACCGGAATGCAAAAAGGAAAAATCAAAAGTTTTTTCTGGTCCTCAAGGCCAAAATTGGCAGGGTCCCTAAGTGGTTAAAGGGATTTTTGCACAAAGGGCATTTATTACCTGTCCACAGGATAGATGATAAATGTCTGATCGTTGGGGGCCCCACCGCTAGGTCCCCTACTATCACTAGAACTGAGGTCCCAAGACCCTCATTTCTCCTCACTGCATGACCACAGTAAAGACAACTTTAAATGGAGCGGTGGTCATGCATGTGCCCTGCCTCTCCATTTAATGTCTCTGGGATTAATGAAAATTGCCAGTATAGCGCTCGACTGTTTCCATCAGCCTCGTAGGCATTTGAATGGAGCAGCAAGGCGCATGTGTCACCACCGATCCATTCAAGCTTCTCACTTCGATGAGGAGAAACGGGGGCATTCTAGCAAACGGTGGCGGTTCCCAGTGATGGGCCCCCCCTTCGATCAGACATTTATCAGAGGTGCTAAATGTCCTTGGTTGGGATAACCCCTTTAACTCTGGTACCATGATACAGCAATTACAGTATATTAATGTCTTCACAGTAACGGCAGGTTTACAATCTCACACACATTGTCAGGAACATAACATGATGGGACACTTATGGGTTAGTGGTAACTACCCATTAATGGGCAATTACCGTTAAACCATCACTGTCCCATAATGTCAAAAGTTCCTGACAAGGTGTTTTATACTGTAAACCTGAGGCAGGATTAATTAAATATATTATTAAAATAATTTATTTATTCCTGTCCTTACCAACTCTAGCACCCTAGCTAGAAGCTGCCCAAACATGGAGGAGTTGCAGGCAGTTCTTCTTCATGTAGCCTTGCCCCTCCTCCATCTACACAGGTCAGACAGACTTGTCAACTGGTGGTTGGGCCGCCTGGCTAAGTGAGTGAATGCTTAAACGGGCTGAATGCCGCAGTACCCAACCCATAAACCCACCGCACAATTTCCTTTCACAGCCGGTCCGCTTAACTCTGCTTCGCTGGGTTTCTGTGACTGCTGCGACCCCCTATTGCTTTGCCACTGGCGTAGCTTGCTACGGTGTTTTATCCAGTAGAAAAATGGAAACATGACAGAGTCATTGTAAGTCAATGTGGGAAAAAGTAGATCATAATGACTCATAATAGATCAATCATATCCATCATAAATCATATAAGAGAGGAAGCCAGAGGGGTAGAATCTGTCTGGTTCTCCCAAACCGGTTGTTAAATTAACAGCCAGTTTGCGGAGCCCTGGGAATAGCTGAATTGCGACACGATTCCCCTTGGATTCAATTGTATCCACGTTCTTAGGACGCAGATACAATGGAATGATCAGGTATACTGGCAGGTACAAGGGAGTCATTCAGCGCTTTTCTTATGATTCAGACAGCTTGATTATGTCATCGCACCACCTGCGTTGCTCTGCTGAGTTAGGCCTGGCCAGAAGAGGCTACACCTGCATCCCAAGTTGGCAGCGCAGGAACTGGGTCAGATGAGTATATTTTACTTGGGCTGGGGGCTGCTCTTAATTTCAACAGTATATGGAACAGTATATTTTTGTATTTATTTCAGGGGGCACAATATAGTGTAGTATTTCGGGGGCACAGTATATTTTATTATTTTAGGAGGCACAGTATATTTTATTGTTTCAGGGTGCACAGTGCATTTTAGTTTTTACTTCATGGGGCAAAGTGTATTGTATTATTTCTTTAAGGTGGCGCAGTGTATTGTATTTATTTCAGGACATACATTGTATTTTATTATTCATTTGAGGGGGCACAGTGTGGCACCCTTTTTAGGGTAGCATAATGTGTTGCTCTGTTTTCAAGAGGCAGAGTGTGTCACTATTATATTCAGAGGACACATCTTGTGGCATTGTTATATTATGGGGACACGGAGTGTGACAGTGTTGTTTTCAGTTGGCACAGTGTATGGCAGTATTATATTCAGGGTTGCACAGTGTGGGGCAGTATTGTATTCAAAGGTGACAGTGTATGGCAGTATTGTATTCAGGGAGAACAGTGTGTGGCAGTATAGGATTTAGGGGGCACAGTGTAGGGCTGTATTTTATTCATGGGACACAGTGTGTGGCAGTATTGGATTCAGCTTGCACAGTGTGTGGTAGTATTGGAATTAGGTTGCACAGTGTGTGTCAGTATTATATTAAAAAATATGTAAAGCAAAGGCACATGTATAGCAGACTGCACATCTAAATATGAATAAAATCACTTTATTATAACAATAGAAAATACAAAAAAAATTAAAATCTAACGCAAACAGACAAAAACTAAAAACAATGAAAAATGCACAAATGTGCATATATTTGTCTGTGCTTTACAAATTCTTTACATGTTTATTGCACACGTTGCAGAGGCGTGGTGTAGCTGTAAAAAGATATCATGACGGTCTAGGCCGAACAGAGAAAAAAGAGGAAAGAGAATGACTCCAATCAGAAAATATGTCACCTGTGAGTCACTGAATGTAAATGTTTATTCTGCCTGTGATTGTGTTCACTTATATGGTCTGCTGCAAGATGGTTGGTTGCTACAGATTCTTGTTTTGGAAACGAAAGCTCTTATCATTTCCCTATCATTGTTCAGTTCATACTGGGAGCTGTAGTTTGATGCCGTACAAAGTTATGTAGCAGGAGTCAATCTGACTTGGCAATTTGTTTATTTGATTATTAGGATATGAATAATTTTCTGCGGCATTTTTATGCCGCTAGCATCCCACATGCCAAATAGGAAACCTGTTGGATGGAAATTTAAATCCCACCCCAGGGAAGCCATAATGCCAATGTGATCAGTGGCTCAACATGTATATAAAATTGACTAACGAAAGAACACGCAGAAAACTGGCTAATGTAAATGTAAGAAATCTTTATTAACAATCAAGACATAAAAAATTTAAAAACAGACACATTATACAAGAGAGATGAATCCCCCCCCCCCACTGACTAGCCATTAAACCCCTAATTTAGCCCAATATGGTATAAATGCAAATAGTGCAATAATAGTGGTTAACCATATTGAAACAAATACAGAGCAGGTACTCAACTCTACATCTATATAGCAAAAAATAAAATAAAATGGAGAGTTCCAGGTCAGTGGAGAGCTCTAAACCCTATACGTGTTTCACACATTGCTGAAACACACATTCCAGGGGCCATACCAAGGTCAGGAGAGGGGTCAGTGTTTAAAGCCCTGACCACCAATCAAAATCATATGACACAGCTGCTCCAAAGTAACGCCCACAATAAAATCAGTTATTCCACTCCCTCTCCTGTGTATCCCACATAAACAAGATGGTGACCAAATGCATTCCCCATTGACCCTACAGTAGTTAGATCACATCCACAGCAAATACCTGTCCAATCAACATACAGTCAATTAAAAGTCAGGTACATCCCACATAAACCCGTGTGTATGTGGGTGGGTCAAACTTGCGACCACATGCCCATCCACCCATCCCCACGACAAAGTGGAGAGAGGGGTGGATAGGTGGCTTGGTCATGGATAGGCAAAAAGTGGAAGTGACGACACAAGGAGCATGGAGTATTACCTCGTCTTGATGCGTGACGTCAGGACGCGGCAAGAAAGGAGGTGCGTAATCACGTGCCCACATGTTACACCATGACGCCAGGAAACGGCAAGGCTGGAGACACCTACTCCCTCATACCACCAATCGGTGGGCGAGGGAGGAGTTCTGGCTAGTACAGGTGGGCACTAGGCATGATATAAAGATCTAGTATAATAAACCACTGCTATGTGCTGAGAACGAGCACCATAAATTACTTAGCCAGATAATTAGCTATATACAATATGATTAGAGTGTTTACATAAGCATAATCCATATGAACTATGTGAATAGATTAGGGACATACCACATTATTTTAAGGTTAATATACAAAAAATATGACACAAACTGGAAAGAATATTAGTAGTACATTAATATCCATATATAGTTAAAAAAAATAAAAAATACTTAGTTTAAAATGATAAATCAATAGGTAGCACAAGTTGAAGACCCCGTGAATAATAAATGCATAAATATGCAGTCAAAAAAGCATGAAAACAACAATGTATGATAAGATACACTTAGGCCTAGTTCACACTGAGTTTTTTTGGCTGTGTTTTTGACACGGAAACTGCGCTAAATAACTACCGAAATCGCCTCCCAAGCAACATGCTCTTTCTTTAGGCGTTTCCGTCTCTGACCTCCCACTGACAATGGGAGGCAGAGAACGGTTTTCGCAGCATTTTTTTGCCCATGGCGCTCAATGGCCGCGGCCAAAAAACGCAGCAAAGAGAGTGCAGGCAGGTCAAAATCTGCAAAAAAACTCTGTGTGAACATACCCAGTCTGTAATAAAATAAAAGTAAAAGTATAAACAAATATACATGTGGAAAAATGTATATAACTAATTCCATTTGAAATTTTGAGGCAGATTTTCCTCTGCCTGGACGCCGTTTTTCGTTCGCGGCCATTGAGCGCCGCGGCAATAAAACGCCACGAAATACACTTTCTCTGCCTCCCATTGATGTCAATGGGAGGTCAGAAGCGTAAACGCCCGAAGATAGGGCATGTCCCTTCTTTTTCCCGCTTGCGGGAAAAAAACGCCTCCGCCTCCCATTGAAATCAATGGGAGGCATTTTCGCCCATTTTCTGGCGCGTTTTGCAGCGCGGTTTCCGCATCACAAAATCATAACACACAATAGTGATAGTGACATACTAATGCAGAATTTATATATAAATGAACAAATAGATGCATAAATGCAGAAAACCCAAGTGCTAATGTGCAAATAACAGTGACCACACAGTGACCCCCCCCCCCCCCCCCGTGAACACACAGTGAACATGCAAGTGACAAAAAATACATATAAAGATAGCACATACAACCCAGCCATGATTGCTGGTTAATGTGTTACACGGCTAAAGTGGCAGAAACTTACCTATAATATATGTTATATAAACCCATATTAGTAAATTCATTACTAAATAAATAAAGTTGGGATGTGTATCACACATCCCAGCTTTTAAATATGGCCCACGGAAATTATTTAGATGAGGATTAGAATTCAATAGCAACCAAACATATCTTATCTAATGCTGTCCCATTAGTTGATGTAGATATCAAGTGACTATGCTTAATTCTCCATTCTGATTGGTAAAAACATCCTGTTTCCCATATCTCTGAAACTCAAATTGCACATCTTAGATCCCTGTAAAATGTAAAAAAGGAAATAAGAGAGAGAAAGCAGTCAATGTAACATTCAAACATTAAAAACAAACTAAAAGCCTCCATACCAAGATGGTAAATAAAAAGAGCAAAAAACTAAATTATTCATCACTAGTTGTAGATATTCACAATTATAAGTTGAAACTTTTTTACAGAAAAACTTATCTTTTCATTCGACCCTCTTGGGGATACTGTATCCAGTAGGTAGATCCATCTTGCTTCTTTCTGAGCAAGAATACGTCTCCAATTACCTACCATCCCATTGATTAGGACACGGTCAACCCCTTCTACCAGTAGTTGTCTGCCGTTGCAGTCATGATGTGTCTTGAAATGTCTGGGTATAATCTTTTACTTATATCAGTTTATTGCTCTGCTGCTTAGATATCCAGGATGTGCTCCCTCACCCGACGTCATAATTCTCGCGACGTAAGGCCCACATATACTTTGTCACATGATCATATTGCGTAGTATACCACCCCGACTGTGCTGCATCCAATGGAGTGTGTGATTTTGTATTCTTTATCCCTGGACGAATTAAATAAATCATCAGCAGTCCACACATTTGGACATGCCACACACCTCCCACAGAGTTTACATCACCATCTCGGTCCATTCTATCTGAATATTTTGATGGGAACCTTACCGGGATAATAACTTTGCACTAAAAGATTGTCAGGTCCGTATATCAGGGTAGCTCCCTTCTCCCTGTTATTTCACACCGAATAACCACCTCTGTAAATTGAAAGCTGAAGGCATGCCTGGAAAGAAGTAAACCAGCCAAAGGTGTTGGTACACAGCTTTGCCTTGATCAGACAAGAAGAGAACTGACTTTATTCAGAACAAAGAAACACAGGAAAAGACACATGCCTCCTCCCTAGAGATGTGGGAGTGCCCAAGCCCCCACCGGCTTCTCAGCTGCAAGTTCTCAGACTCACTCTTCTTGCATTCCAGGGGGCGGTGTCTTCCATAGGTGTGTCCGACATGAACAAAGAACTTATTATATATCAGTATATTACACAAAGAACTGAAATGTATATACATATGTGTGAGGATAATATTTTTCAAACAATATACATGGTAATGATCCCTGACAAGATCAATTAAGTTCTTTGATCTCCAAAAGGTTATCGATGGTGCCCTCGGTAAGTATTGGTTTAACAGATCATCCAAACATAATAGATCCCAGTGTTTGGTAAGGGCTGCCCTCATTTCATGGCACCTGGAGTTTTAAGGGGATATAAATCTTATTATATCCGGTTTCTGTCTGGAGGTATTTTTTGGCAACTAATAGATCTTCTCGTCTCTCGCCCTTTTATATCCTTGTCTGATAAATCGGTCACTGTACCCATGCCTGTCTTGTCCTTCAAATAAGATTGAAGTATTTCCACTAGAGGGCGTGAAACAAAGTCAACAAATTTACAAATCGGTTTGCAAACCCTATTGATGCAGAAAACGATTGGGCGTCCTGGGGGATAAGTGGCATGTTTGTGAATTTTTGACAGCATGTAAAAACATGCAACCATGGGATCATTCAGCATCAAACTATCATATTGTTTTTTTTATTGATAGTATCCCAAGAGACTGCTTCTAGTAGAATATTTTTAAGTTCAGGCTGGTATTTTTCCAGAGGATTAAAAGTGAGTCTCTTGTAGCAAGTGGGGTTCCGAAATGGTCGAAACACCTCCTGTTCGTACATAGTTTTGGGCCAGACAACAACATTGCCACCCTTGTCAGAGGGTTTGATAACAACGTCATGCATCTGACCCAACTCCCTAAATGCTACCTTCTGCTGATGAGTACAGCTGTCCTGTCTAATTGTTCTAGGAATACATTTAAATTCATCGTTTACCAGTTTCACTATCAATTCTACATTTGGAAAGAGTGATAGAGACGGTCATTTTTTAATCACAATTAAGCTTAAAGTGGTTTTCCACTTTCTGACAACTGATGACCTATCCACTGGATAGGTCATCAGTATATGATCGTGCGTGTCCGACACCCGGACCCCGCACCGATCCGCCACTCCGTCTGCCTCCGGGTGACGGACGATGTTGATGGACTCAGATGGCTTCGGTCAAACAAAGTGGATGAGCTGCAGTACTGCAGCTCTGCTCCTATTCAAGTGAACAGGAAAAGAGCTGCAGTTCTGCCGAACAGCCGCTATGCAGTAGTCGGAGCCATCTGCTTCCGGCTCCAACTACTGCATCCCGTTCCAAGCATCCGATGCACGGAGGCAGCCGGATATCGGACACACACCGATCATATACTGATGACCTATCCGGTGGATAGGTCATCAGTTTTTAGAAAGTGAACAACCCCTTTAAATTAGTATAGAGGAAAGAAAGGGGCTGGAGACGCGCCACAGGGCGCTGATGGAATTGATAGTGAATGCCATACAGCAGTTTAGTTCCTGACATTTCTTGGGAATGATGTCTAACATGCATGGAATTATATCAAAATGCCAAAAGGATGTTTGGGCTCATTACATCTGCATAAGTTGAGCCTATTATAGCTTATGAACACGTTTAGCTTAAACATCAGAAGATGCACCATGAGCATAGCCTTAGTAGCACCAGCTGACATATCTGTTCTGAGAGCCTCAGTCATATGCTAGTAACCTCTCTTTTTAGTATATTTTAACATCTCAATGTTGGAGATGCATTAGGTCACACATTAAGCGCAACTCAATGTTTTGCTATGGATTGTACTGTTACACATCTGTCACATGACTCTTGAGCCTCACCACAAATCCTAACACAGGGCCATCCAGGGCTAGGATGAGGGAATTGAATTTATAACCATTTCCTTATATATGTCCATGACCTGCATCACTAGAGCAATTCAGGTAATAGAGAATAACTGCCACATGGAAGTCAAATTCTGGCTACAGTCTCTGCCTTCTCTTCATTCAGAGAATGCAACTGTCAGGGATCATTACTATGTATATTGTTTGAAAAATATTATCCTCACACATATGTATATACATTTCAGTTCTTTGTGTAATATACTGATATATAATAAGTTCTTTGTTCATGTCGGACACACCTATGGAAGACACCGCCCCCTGGAATGCAAGAAGAGTGTGCATAAGAATTTGCAGCTGAGAAGCCAGTGGCTTGGGCACTCCCACATCTCTAGGGAGGAGGCATGTGTCTTTTTCTGTGTTTCTTTGTTCTGAATAAAGTTTCAGTCTTCCTCCTGGCTGACTGAGGGAAGCTGTGTACCAAACATCTTTGGCTGGTTTACTTCTTTCCAGGCATGCCTTCAGCTTTCAATTTACAGAGGTGGTTATTCGGTGTGAAATACGAACCTGACACAAGCACTGTAAACAACTAGAGCAAAAATATCCTAACATTACAGTTTTTGTTATTATAAATGTATTATTTTATATGTTTTGACATTTAAAGTCATGGTGAATGAAAAGTCAATAATTCCTTCTAGCACTCTTATTTCAAATAGCATCTACAGTGCAGTATGATATAGATAACAAGCAAAAGTATAACAATTTCCAATTTTGCAGCATTTATTTTTTTTGTCCAAAAAATTCAGATGAAGCAAAGAAACTTTGCTATAACTAGCTATTGACTTGCTCAGAATAACTAATGAGTCTTAATTGGTGTAATTACAATACCAAGTATAAAATGCAAATACTTAATCAGTTAGCAAAATGCTGCTTCTGAATACAAATTATTATAACTCAATGAGCAAAAATAATTCCAGATACCACTGTTATTCTTGTTCATCGCAGTTATTTAACAGAACAAGTTTATGAACGAGGAAAGTTAAGTGATGCCTTAAATACAGTCTATATGAGAGCACAATACAATTCTACATATACAATTGTCGTGATTTGTTTAGTGATGTTTTCAATTCAGTCTATATAAGAGCGCAATGCAATTATAAATATACAGATGACGTGAATTAAAAAATACTTAGAAAGAGGCTATTTTCTCATATGTCTAGGAATTGTTTAATGTGGGCATTAAAAGACCAATAGAGTCACCATTTTCTGTGGTTCGTTAGTCTTAATTGGATTTTCTCACTAAGACAACCCCTTTCTATATGCCCTATTAGGGTATATGAAAGTCAGAGAGGGTCTATGAGACAGAGCTATCCATGTATTACATGGACAACCATTTATGTAAATGGCCGTCATGTAATACTACATTTCACCTTAAGCGGCCACTGCAGGGGGAAATGT
Organism: Rhinoderma darwinii; assembly: GCF_050947455.1. Taxonomy (NCBI): domain Eukaryota; kingdom Metazoa; phylum Chordata; class Amphibia; order Anura; family Rhinodermatidae; genus Rhinoderma; species Rhinoderma darwinii. The sequence continues at coordinate 154,023,845 of NC_134689.1, forward strand.
ATGGTCCGCTGTGACTGTCCCCACTGATAACAGCTGATTGCTGGGGGCTTCAAAAGATGGACAAGTGACAATCACAACAGATCATCGGCTGATCTTGCTGAAATTGGTGAGTTTTTGCTGACTTTTATCAGATGTATATGGCGAGCTTAACCTATTTTTTCAACAATCACCTTACCAATTACAAACATTTTTAGATGTTTACACTGGGGACTATTAGACAATCATAGTGAAGTAGATACAATGTGCTAGTAAGGCCTCATACCCACTTCAGTTTTTTTCTTCAGGGTGCTATCCATTTTTTTAACTGATAGCACCCTGACACATTCATTTCAATGGGGCCGTGCACACTTCCGTTGTTTTAACGGAACCGTGTGGCCGTTCCGTCAAAAATAGGACAGGTCCTAGTCCTGTCCATTTTTGACTGAACAGTCTCTGCCTTTTCATTGATTTGGTCCGTGAAACAATGGACTGCACACGGAAGCCATCCGTGTGCGGTCCGTGTTTCATGATCCATCATTAGAGGCCGTACAAAGGCCGACGGATGTGTGCATGCAGCCCTGTTGGATTAGAGTTCGCAATAAAATGCTAACATAAAATATTTTTGGTTTGTATAATTTTATATAATACTTTAATAATCTCTTCTCAGACTTGTACTTCTGGTCTTGTGAGATTCCAGATTATTATCTTGCTTGAAATTAGTGGTAGACAGAATTATTGGATTATTAAATGATGGAAAATTTGAATTTTAAGGTACATATAGTGTATTAATAGAACGTAGTCGAACAAACGTAGCATTTCAGATGACTCGGCTCGTAACACAAATCAAGGCCTCTGTCTGCTTACTGTCTGTCTGTCTGTCTGCTTACTGGCCAAAAGTTTTGCAACCATACCCTTCTACAGCTATACAAGAGAACCCCTTGCACAAATCTGTACATTTATGAAGAAAATTTGTGTATGGAATGCAGAATCTTTGTAGTAACACAGTAAATTGCAATACAAGCCCATAAATAGGATATATTTACCTCTATTATGCATGAACGGCTGGTGAGATAAACATAGAAGTAGAAGCACTTTTTAGATCATAGAAATGTCATATATTTATGTTATAGTGCTGCTTTCATGGCTCCGTTAGAAGTCTCTGTTTCAGATCCGGTCCAAAATGCCGGAAAAATAGCGCAGATTTGTTCCAGTAAAACAACAATGATTAAAAAGTCAATGGGTTCCATTGAGCATCATTGGTGTCAATCATGCGACAGATCCAGCACTTCTGTTTTTTTAAGTTGTTCTGCTCCTTTGACGGAGCAGAACAACGAAAACCCCAAACACATTTGTGAACCGAGCTTTTGCTATTTGCTTGTTATTTTATTGACCACCTTTGCAAGCAGGATAATTTTGATAATAAAGCAGTTCTGGCCATATTACTAGATCCAATCGATCTTTATTAAAGACTATGTACCGTTTATTACTCCTAACATAGCATGTAAACATTGCAACCACATCCCAACACATACATGCCTCTCTCTGTGGCCATGTCACGAGGAACAGTGCTCCAATTGTATGGAAAGGGGGGGGGGGGTAAGAAATAATAAACAGGACATGATATTTAACAAAAGTCAATTCGTCTTTTTTTCCTTTGCATTGTAGAGAACGTCTTTCGTTTCCCCTCTAGTTAATAAAATAATAATGTTTTTTTATGCAAGAACTAAAAATCCTTTGATGGAATATTAGAGGTCTTGGGCAAAAATTGAAGAATGTTTTGATGTTCAATCTGATAAAAAAAAAAAAACACCTGCTTGCTGTGGTGTGTCTCTAACAGACACACTTAAAGGGGTTCTCCAGCCAGTAAAAATTGATAGCCTATCCTCAGTATAGGCCATCAATAGCTGATCGCTCAGGGTCTGACTCCCGGCACCTCCGCCGTTCAGCTGTTCGTATGAGCGCTGCTTCCCCTTCATTTCTACTTGCTCACTGTGAATCGTCGATATAGTTGTAGCAGCAATTCACAGGTATTGCAGTCTTCTCCTTTTCGCTTCAATGGGAGAAAGTCTGCAATACCTGTGAATCACTTTTGTGTCGAGGATTCACAGTGAGTAAGTAGAAATGAAGGGGAAGGAGCGCTCATATAAGTGCTGCATCCCCTTCAAAACAGCTGATTGGCGGGGGTCCCATTAGTCGGACCCCGACCCATCAGCGATTGATGGCCTATCCTGAGGATAGGCAATCAATTTTTACTGGCTGGAAAACCCTTTTAACAATGGAAACCGTGTGGCTCGTTGCTACAAAGGAAATATTGAACTTGTTGCAATTGTAGACTTTAACACAGTATTAAATTATTTAATTGATAGATATAGTTGTGATATATAATTCACAATATGGGTTGGTATGATTTGTTGTGGATTAGGAACCCACAGCCTTCTCTACATTCATGTTACTCAATACATTTTCATAATACCTTCGCATAGATTTTGCTTTGGGGAATGAGAACATTTTGCTATGGATAACCTTTTGATGGTGGGTTGTGTGTTCCTAAACTTCACAAAAGTTTTGAAATATAAAATTTTTGGTTACAATTATTAAGTTCTTATTCAGAAATCACAGAACTTTATCAGGGAACTACTATATTGTTAACTGTATGGGACACCTTGAAAGAATATTTAAGTGGGGGTATCATATAGCGAAATTAACTTTTATAAAAGCACAGGATTCTCTTGTTCTGGGCAAAATGCTAAAGTTAGAAAACGAAACAGCTCTTTGGTGAATGATACGTCTGATATTATTGAACACATTTTTATCTATTTTAAGGAAAAACTAGCGTTTTTTTAAATTTTTTTATTTTGTACATGCTTTTTTTTTTGGGCCATTTTTGAGGTCCTATAGAGAAGCCTATGGGAAAAACGCCATACCCAGAGCATTCTACGTATGAAAAACCACCACTGACCACAAAATTGCCTCCAAAATGCCACAAACCAATACGCAGTTGTGTGTAGGACATTTGAATTTTTACTACAGACTCTAATTTTTTATTTATTTATAAGGTTTTCGGGTTAAATTTCGCCTTTACAAGATCAGCCATTTTTTTTAGACGTTAAGATAAAAGAGTGAAATATTATCAATAGAGAAAATAATATTGGTGCTGTTGGACAGTTTTATTACGACCAGTTTAGACATGTAATTTTATTGGAAAAAGTATTGAAAGAATTTGATGTGCATACTTTTTCACTTATGAAATTTCTCATAATGTCTAGGTTGATCTGATATATATGTTGAAAGAAAAGTCCGTAAGGATGGACTTTGGAGTAGCAAGGAGAAAGATATAGAAGTTTTATTCAGATGTCCAGAGGTTGAGAATCTTTAAATCTATCCCAAGACTAGCCCCAAGTCAAGCTATGAATATCTTAGTTTGTTATAGTCCATAGTAAATATTAAACCAGAGATAAAATAGCAAAATGTAATCAAATTACAGGAAAAATTGTGATTTTATGCATGTGATTTGGGACTGCGTATTTAGTCAATCCTTCTGGAATTTGGTAAAAAAATAAAAATATTATCAAAGAGTATAACATAAAAGGGCCCAGAAGAATTTGGACAGTGACACAATTTTCATCATTTAGCCGCTATACGCCACCACCACAATAGATTAGAGACAAAGCAATGAAGATGTGTTTGAAATGTCGACTTTTAGATTTATTTCAATGGGTTTAACAAAAAATATTGCATTAACTGTTTAGGAGTTACAGAATATTTTTTACATAGTAGATAATGGAGTTCATCAAAACAAAAAGGACCTGGACAGTACGTTACCTTCTTGTGGAAACCAGAACTGCAATGTATAGATAGTAGGTAAATCTCAAATAAGACATGTTTCGATATATTAAACACCTCTTCTTCAGATAACAGAGATACAGAAAGTGCATAAACATAGGGTACAAATACAAAAATTGGTGGTAAAAATGGCTGAAGGGTTTGGGGTACTGGTGTGGGAGGAGTTACAATTGCAAAATAAAACGCAATAAAAATGAATTTATCCTGAAACACAATGTTTTTGTCATCAAAACACAACTATATCTTTAGGTGAAAATAACCTCAATGGGTGTGCGTTTTGCCAATATATACATTTCTGCCTTTGAAAAATATTACAATCAGTCCGGCCATTAATGGGCAGACAAGATTATCCTATTTAAAAGATATATAGATAATCTTTTATTCATTTGGGAAGGGACATCTGTCGAATTTGACGCTTTCAGTAAACACCAGAAAAATAATGGTTTGAATCTATCGTTTTCTGGGGAAACTGGGGATTTATTCAATTACCTAAACCTCATATTATCATCCCAATGTGAGAATATTATTACAAAAACATACTTCATCAGTTCACAGCAACAGTCCGTTACATATGAGAGCTCTGATTCTAGGAAATAGAAGAACATTTTCCTGTATGGCCAATATAAACGACACAGTCGGAACTGTATCAAAAAGATAATTTATGTATCTCAAAGCAATATTATAAAATAAAAGCTGAAAGATAGAGGATACCCTAAGAGATAAACCAAAACCTCCTTTCTAAAAGCAAAAAGAAGAACTTCTGACCAAAGCTTCTATATCCAGTAACCGTACCAATAACACAAATGCCTATAGCACAACTTTATTGCTGCCTATATCCATTCCCATACCAACATTTGGCCTTTATTAGAAAAACACTGGTTCAATTTGCTCAATGACCTCTATTTGGCAAAAATCCAGCTGCTCTGTCTGATCTGAAGTTCTTGCCGTCGTGCTGCCGTGTGGGTGGGTATATGAGACTGGAGGGAGGGATGACTGCTAGCACAGTACTTCTGGATCTCAGAGGTAATGTGCGGGCCGGTAGGTCATTCAGACTCCCTTTGATGCCATAGGCTATAATGGTATCCATTTAACAGGTACATCAAGAAAAGTGTTATAAGAGTTCATGACGTATCCGTTAAGCCGATAACATTATAGTCTATGGGTGACAGATGCCACTGTTAGGCATCTGTAACAGCCTCCGTTTAACATATACGCCACGAAAATCTCCCGGTTTACACATCAAACAAAGGAGAAAAATACATAGTGAACAGAGTCTAAACCCTATATCCTGAAATATAGAGATATTAAACAAATATGTAAAAAACATATACGTTTAACATATAATTTTTTTACTGGACTGCTGTGACTAATGCCTCTAATGAATGCCATCCGGTCACCCATAGACTCCCATGTAAAAAAAAATATATACACATTAACGTATTTGTTTTTTACTGGTGTAAGATTATATTGAATTGATATCATGACATCTGTAGGATAATCCATCCTAACAAAACCCTTGTGTTTACAGACAAATGTAATGGCATTATTGCTGAATATACATGTTGTGGTTATTTCAGTACAGGGTCGGCATCAGCACCCGGGGAACCCGGTCAAGTTCCGGGACCCACTACACTTGGGGGGGCCCACTCGGACGTCGGGTGCTGACGCTGCCGTCATCACGGCATTACTGACCATGTAGGGACAGTGATGTAAGGAGGAGAGAAGGAGTTCCAGGCAGAGCGCTAGCGGCTCTGCTCCGGGACTCCGTCCCTGGGAAAGCCCCTAACATCACTGTCCATATATGTGCAGTGTTGTCAGGAGCGGAGCAGTGTCCCAGGCAGTGGCGTAGCTTTAGGGGTCCCAAAGTTTTCAACTGTGACCGGGCACGCAAGCCCTGGGGCCCCCTTTCCCACACAGCGCTGACCACGCTGGTCCCGCTTTCAACTGAATCTGCGTCCGCAGGACGCACATTCAGTTGGGTTAAAATTTGGAGACTTGCTCCAGCATTCACTGTGCCGGAAGTGGCTCGGCGCAGGCAGGCGCAATGTAGTGACATCATCACGCCTGTCTGTGCCGAGTCACTCCCACACGTCGTGGGAACTGGGATAGGTAAGTAATTATGTTATTATTTTTCTATTAGGTACATATATATGGAGGCATTATACTGGATATGGGAGGGGGGTTCATATGGTAGCTGCTGAGGGGGAATCATACTGTATGATGGGCATTATACTGTATGGGACAGCTATGGGGGCATTAGACTGTATGTGGCAGCTATGGTGGGCATTATACTGTATGGCGGCATTATACTGTATGGGGCAGCTATGGGGGGCATTATACTGCATGGGGCATTATACTGTATGTGGCAGCTATGGAGGGCATTATACTGTATGGGGGCATTATACTGTATGGGGCAGGTATCCGGGGCATTATACTGTATGTGGCAGCTATTAAGGGCATTATACTGTATGGGGGCATTATACTGTATGGGGCAGCTATGCTGGCATTATACTGCATGGGGCATTATACTGTATATGGCAGATATGGGGGACATTATACTGTATAGGAGCATTATACTGTATGGGGCAGCTATGGGGGCATTATACTGTATGGGGCATCTATGGGGGCATTATACTGTATGGGGCAGCTATGGGGGCATTATACTGTATGTGGCAGCTATGGAGGGCATTATACTGTATAGGGGCATTATACTGTATGGGGCAGCTATGGGGGGAATTATACTGTATGTGGCAGCTACAGAGGGCATTATACTGTATGGGGCCATTATACAGTATGGGGCAGCTACAGGGGCATACTGTGTGGTGGCATTATACTGTGGGGGCAGCTATGGGGGACATTATACTGTGGGGCATTCATAGGGTCTGTCGGGCAAGGCAGCTGGGCATAGGCATGCGTGGGGGTCTGGTGGTGTTGGGGGGGCCCAAGCTGAATGCACCAAGGCCCATGAGCCTTTAGCTACGCCCCTGGTCCCAGGCAGAGTGCTAGTAGTTCTCTGCCTGGGACTATGGCTCTGGGGTTGCCCCTGACAACACTTCTCCTGAAGCGAAATCCCCAGCCAGAGCGTTGGCAGTGCCTGGGAGGGGCTGTGTGGCACTACCAGGGGGTGGCTTTGTGGCACTACCAGGGAGGGGGGCTATGTGGCACTACTAGGAAGGGGAACTGTGTTACACTACCTGGGGGGCTGTATGGCACTACCTGGGAGGAGGGGGCTGTGTGGCACTACCTGGGAGGGAGGCTGTATGGCACTACCTGGGAGGGGGCTATGTGGCACTACCTGGGAGATGGAGGCTGTGTGGCACTACCTGGGAGGAGTTTCAGTAGAAGAAAAAAAGGGCAATACAAACCGGCGCAACCATAGGGCATTACCTACATAAGGTGTAGAACAGAGGATACGGTGATAAGTATGCTCACCTGGTGATGTCGTGCTAGGAGCACGACACCCCTGAAGATGTGGACTTTACATTGTAGTTAATCGTCAGAGAGCTGCAAGCCACGGGTTGGGCCAGAAACCAAATCCTTGGGCTGGTTCTTAGTACGATAGTGGGATTGTGAGAATTACACCTATGGTAGGTGAAAAGAGCTAAAAAAAAAGCAACCCTTGAAGTGGGTGCCGAAGGAACGGCTTTTTTCTGGTCCTCTGTATTACCTTACAGCATCCCCTGATATTATTATAAATATCATTATAATGTCTCCATAACTATAACATGCTGTCATCACCCCATCATTCCTCCTCCACTGCATTTAATTTGCACATTATGTGATTTTTTTTTGTAACAGGTGCTCTTTGACCCCTGCCACTGTCAGTTTGTTCTCCCGTTTTTTTCCAGTATAAATACATGTACTGTCTCTCACTCTTCCTTCATTTTCTGATACTGCCTGAGGAAGGAGCCGGTTTGGCTCCGAAACGCGTCGCCTGTATCCAATAAAGACAATTTAAACCCACACAGTGTCCGCTTCATTACAATGCGACACTAAGAGCCATCAGTGAATTACGTTCAAAGGGACCAGCGCCGCTTCAAGGGTTGATTTTTTTTAGCTCTTTTCACCTACCATAGGTGTAATTCTCACAATCCCAATATCGTACTACCTGGGAGGAGGCGCTGTGTGGCACTACCAGGGAGGGAGGCTATGTGGCACTATCTACAGAGGGCACTAAATTTATGGGGGTACAAACTGGGGGCCTAACTTCTATATGGGGCATAAACAGTCTATTGTCTATATGGGGGCACATATTGATGTTTTTTTGCCATTTTATTGCTGCCGTGAGTTCCCCCGCAAAGGGGCCTACTAAGTCTATATCGCCCTAGGCACCACATAAACCTGGAGCTGGCCCTGTTCCAGTAAATATGTGTAATGCTGGTGCTGCTATAATCATGTAGGATAAACATATCAAATGTTGGTTTACAAGTTAACTTGACCTGTACTTTTTTCAGAGTGTTTCACAGACCCAGTGCAAGCTATTTCTGGCTGCAGATTAATAAACAACAGTTGACATTTCTGCTAGAGAATTCTGGTCAGAGATTTGACAGTCTGCCACGCTCGTGTGTCAGCTTGCCTGAATGTTACTAGATATATAACTCCATTTCATACCTGGAAGCACTTTATCAAGAGAAGTTAAAGTCCAACTTCTTGAAAAAAAATTATAAAAAAAATGACTGATGTCAATGTGCATTTATCAAAGCAGAAAAGCAAATACGAGCACCTAGTAACTACAGCCATTATAGCACACTGCCATCATCATGCCATTGTACAGTATATCGTTCTATGTTAATAGCCTTATTTTACTTATTTCCAGTTAAGAGGTTTTCTTGTTGAGACAACCCTTTTAAGGCCGGATTTACACGAGTGTGTGCGTTTTGCGCACGCAAAAAACGCCGCGTTTTGCGTGCGCAAAAGGCACTTAACAGCTCCGTGTGTCAGCCCCGTATGATGCGCGGCTGCGTGATTTTCGCGCAGTCGCCATCATTATGACACTCCATTTGGATGTTTTTAAACAGAAAAGCATGTGGTGCTTTTCTGTTTACATTTATAGTTTGACAGCTGTTGTGCGAATCACGCTAGTCCCACGGAAGTGCTTCCGTGTGGCATGCGTGATTTTCACGCACCCATTGACTTCAATGGGTGCGTGATGCGCGAACAACGCAGAAATATAGGACATGTCGTGAGTTTTACGCAACGGACACACGTTGCGCAAAAGTCACGGACTGTCTTAACGGCCCCATAACATAGGTCCGTACGACGCGCGTGAAAATCACGTGTGTTGCACGGACGTATATCACATTCGTGTAAATAAGCCCTAAGAACGAGAAATAAATGGAAAATGTCATGTTGCCACAATTTGTAAGCAATGTCGGCCACAGTCACAATAAATGTTACATGGACATTTGAGAATTTAGTTGCAAGTGCTGCCCCATAGAAGATCTTTGTAAAATGAATGACTGCTCTGACATGGCTTAGGTTCACCAACAGTTTTTGAAGCAGTTCATACATTTGGTACGGTTGCATCAAATTAGATCATACCCCCAAACTAAAAACGGTTGCTATGACAATTGTAACCCATAAAAGTATATGAAATTTAAATTGTTGTTGTGTCAGTAGTGAAACTTTCCATTTACGAATATGGGCAGCATAAAAGTCACTAGATTTAAAATGCGCAAATGTCATGTCTCGCTACTCGTGTTGTGCAGTCCATGGTAGAATTTGCCAAACTCAGACTCCCATTAGTTAGTAAAGTTGAATTTCACAATTGCAACAAAAGTTCCTTTAATCAAAATCTGGGGGGGCACACAAAGGCCACCGTGTGTCATAATATTGACTATGGCAAAATACATGCTCCTTCCCACATGCCCAAATTAGAAAGTAACATTTTCACAAAATGTCTTGAATTTAGAGCTCCAAGTGCGTGATCTGCTACCTCCTGGTTGCTATGTCACCCCTGGAACTTGTAGCCCAGTTCTCAGCTTTAAAATGAGGTGATAATAGTTTTAGCCATTACTTGTAAATAAGCCAGAATGTGACAGTCACAGCTCTGGTTAGAAACCTCAATTTCTGCTAGAACGTAAGGGGGAGCTCACACAGAGTTTTTTTTCGAGTTTTTTGACGCGGAAATCGCGTTGGAAAACGCACCAAAAAACGGCCGAAAATGCTTCCCATTGATTTTTTGGGGAGGTGGAGTTTTTTTTTTCCCGCGAGCGGAAAAACTGTCTCGCGGGAAAAAGAAGGGACATGCCCTATCTTCGGGCATGTATGCCTCTGACCTCCCATTGAGACAGAGAAAGCGTATTACGCTGCATTTTTTGCCCGCGGCGCTCAATGGCGAAAATCGGCGTGCAGGCAGAGCAAAATCTGCCTCAAAATTCCAAACAGAATTTTGAGGCAGATTTTCCGCCTGCAGGAAACTACGTGTGAACCCAGCCTATCTCTCTCATCACTGATAGTAAAAGGGTTATTTTTTAATTTATTAGGAATTTTTTTAACGATAGCTACAATTTAAGACAGGTCAGAGCTGCCACAGAAATACAGTATGTTGATACTGTACAACTAAATATTGTTCGTAGTGTTAGTAGGGTTATTCTTTCAGAGATAGCAAATATGTGTATGCTTTTTGCTGTTTAGTGATTTCAAAACAATTCTGTTGTATTTTTTTGCAGTTATTTTTCAATAATCTTAACTTCTAATAAATAATTTTTTCACCCCTTTCATTATAGACCCTAATTGACACAACTTTATTGTACAGGTTTTTAAGAGTATAGGGATACCAAATATGTGTGTGTCTTATTTCCTGTTTACCAATTTTATTTTTTAATATACCACACAGTATAATGACCCCTTAATGGCCCCCACACAGGATAATGCCTCTATAGCTGCCCCCACGCAGTATAATGCCCCTATATAGTGCTTCCCTACACAGTATAATGCCCCTAAAGCTGCTCCCCACAGAATAAAATTCCCCCCTAGCTGCCCCCACACGGTATAATGACCCCATAGCTGCCCTACACATGCAATAATACCAGCATACTGTAGTTGCCTCCACACAGTATAATGCCCATATAGTTGCCCCCATTTAGTATAGTGGCCCCCCATACCCAGTATATTGCCCCATAGACCCCCACAAAATAATGCCCCCATAGCTGTCCCCACACAGTATAATGCCCATATAGCTGCTCCCATTCAGTATATTGCCACCATAGCGGCCCCCTCCCACACAGTATAATGTCCCCATAGTGGCTAATAAAAAATAATAAAATAATTACCTATCCTCGTTCCCACGATGAGTGGGTGTTCCTTCTGCTCCTCCGGTCTGTGCAGTGTGTGGCTCAGCACAGATAGGTGCAATGACATCACTTAATTGCACCTGTCTGCTCCGAGTCCACTCATGGCAAAGTGAGTGCTGGAGCAAGGAGCCATCAGCTTCTTGCTCCAGCATCGGATTCAACTGTATCTTTGTGCTGAGGACGCAGATACAGTTGAAACCAGGATGTCAGTTAGTGGCTCACGACCCCCTGGAGGTCTTCATATGAACCCAGGGGGTCGCGACCCACAGTTTGGGAAACGCTGCACTAGTACATCATTTTATGGAAACGTACTCTTGCAGTTAACATACATGTACATTATTTTGATTATTTTGCATTAAAGTGGTTGTACCACATAGGATAGGTGATAAGTGTTTGATCACTGTGGGTACCACCGCTGGGACCCCTACCGATCATGAGAACAGGGGTCCTGAGTCCCCTGTTTATACTGCACTTATTCTTTATGGGACTGGCGGAGATAGAGTACAGCGATCTGCGTCTGTCCTTTAAAGAAACAGGGGACGGGATCTCCCCTTATCATGATCAGTGGGGGTTTCAGCAGTGGGACCCACATCAATGAAACAGTTATCACTTATACTGTTGATAATGTGGTATGGTGGGACAAGCACTTTAAGGGTTTAAATAGCCTACCAATTCCAGTCCTTACATGATGTCATATAGGAGTTCCTAAAATTGCCATTTTGGGCCATATGTGAGACCTTGCTTTGGCCAGCTAGGAAAAGCAGAAAAAGTAAAGTGACTGTTTAATTGCTTGACTGGAAAGTCATTCTGTGTCCCCCATACAGTAAAATAAGTGTTGGCAGGTAAAAAAAAATCGTAGTATTTACTCAGTCCCATTTCCCCACAGCTCCTCTTCTCGCCGCCCCCCCCCCCCCCACTTCAGAATGCAGTGGAGGGGGAAAGGGTGGCGAGTGCAATACCTGCTGTGTCCACTTGCTCCATTCAGTAGACTGTGATAATGTCTGATAACATCAAAATAGCAGAGATGTGGGCAGCATAGCAGAACTAGGCCTCCAGGGCACTACGGGTACCAGCCACAAGGAATCGACTTGTAGATACCCACAATACAGGTAAAGACAAGAAAAAGAGGCAGCACTCCAAGAATGATTTCAAGAATCCAGGTTTATTCTCCCATCTGTGCAAAAAGGATGATGAAATGTTTCAGTTGCTCGATGCAGCCTTTGTCAAGCAAAGGCTGCATCGAGCATCAGAAACGTCGTCCTGACTTACCCCGACAGCCGCTGCCATGGACGAGTGAGTGCCGGGCGGCATCTCCCTCCTGGGAGACGCCGGCACTCACTTCCGCATCGTGATACTGGCTCCCGCAGGGCGCGCGCGCCCGGCCTTAATGGGCCAGTACGCGCACATGCAGAATAGCTGCAAATTAGCCCACAATGCCTCTGGACTATAAAAGGGGCTCTGCCCTTCCATTCAATGCCTGAGCGTTGTTGTGTTACCCTAGTTTGTCTTTGCAAATGGTCTCCTAAGTGTTTTCCAGTTCCCAGTGTTTCCCGTTCCTGCTGCCTGTACCCTGTATCCCGTGCTACCGTGCCCCTGTGCCTTGAAGTGTTGGAGTTGTGTTGTTTTCTCTGCTGCATCTATTGTGTTACACCCTGCCGGGTGTCTGTCTTCTACCGGAGCCTCATCTCAGCCTGAAACCAGCACCACTGTCTACGTTGCTTCATGTACACTTTCAGAACTATAGACATTGCCTGCAATTGTTTGGCCAGCTGCTATCCCGCTAGGCGGTACGGCCCAGTGGGTCCACACCCTGCGTTGTGAGAGCCCCTATATTGTTACTGGCGAGAAGCAACAGTGTCAAAGTTTTGGCAACCTATGCTATAGGATATATATATATATATATATCAGGAATGAATGTTGCTGAGCCTTGACACTTTATACAAAGTGACTGTCCAACCGAAATTGCTTCAACTGTTCACACTCTTTTCTAGTTTGGGGGCATGAAGAAGACAACTATTACTCACTTGCTTGTTCAGGGACAAGTTAAAATATATGTCAAATAAAATGTAATTTTACAAATTAACTAATGCCAGGTAGAGCTACTACAAAATCCTACATACTGAATATTATGTGTTTTTTTGTGGATATGAAACATTTAAGTTTTCCAACAAACACAGTGCACAATATACACAAAAAGTTCCTGCATTCTCTAGAATTTCATTCTGTGGTATGAAAAAAAGTATTTGCAGTAGTCGGGTGGATATTTAATCATTTAGTAATGATCATCAAGGCGATTTTGATGCGAATAAGATTTGCAGAAACAAATCCAGCACTGAAGCTCATCATTTCTGCCATTGATGTGAATTCAGATTCACACATAGATTAACTTCTTGATGTTCAATGGAGCTAATTTGCAGTTTAGGTGAGGAAGGCGCAGGGTGACCATGCTGGACATGATTATAAAATTATATTTATACTGCACTCATTTTTTTTTTTTGCAGCATGTGAACGAGGAATAAAAAAACCCATTCACATGCATTGCTGGCGGAATTGCATTGGATTCTCAGGGAATGCCGCGAGCCAGTGTTAAAACTATTTTTTTTCTAAAACGCGGCAGCGATTTAGAGTAAAACATAGCTGTTTAGGCTCGTGGGACTTGTCGCTAATTTATATTGCCTGCTTTACTTTCTTCCAGGTCTCCCATTTTGTTCTATTGTTTGGAAGCTCAAAATAAGTTACATTTGCCATTCTTCCTCTACTTACAATAATGTGTATTAAAATTAATCTCTGAGCAATTATGTTGACGTTGGAAGGCTCATGTTATAGAAATGATTGATCTGATAAAAGACTTCTCCAATTGAACTGTAATAATGTAATATACATAAAAATCATTCTTTTATTTATCATAGCTTTATTTATCATATCTCTTTATTCATTCAGTTCCATATATCACAACATCATTTACTAGCAGATAACAGTGGTGAGGAGCACTCAGTGGGGATATGTTCAGGCCAGTGAGTGAGGGAAGTGGAAAAGTTGTATTATCTACTATAAATCATTACTTCAGAAGGTGCCATCAGTAAGACGACTAAATAGTTATAAATGTATTTTAATATTACATCTACTTAAGTGCAGTTAAAGTTCTGCCCAAATACATGCCAGTTTTTTTCTTTTCAATATTGCTTTTCAATGTTTTTACAGTAACATTTAAATAAGCTGTTAATGGCCCTATTGATTTCAATGGCTTTCTTCATTTGGAGGGCAGAATATCACAGCCTGCTATTATACACAGCACTGAAGTTAATGGAGAAACATTGGAATAGTAAACACTGCAGAGCATCGCTTTCCTTTATATTTTTTTATTTTTATTTTAAAAGGGGTTATCTCACTTAGACATCTCCTTTTCATATGCTTTATCAGGGCATATTAACGTCATAGCAAATAGTTCCCTGTATGCTTGAGGAAGACCCTTACAGGGTTGAAACGTTGCAGGTCATGCTTGGTGAATAAAAATGAAACACTTTCTTCACTGGAGTTCTGCGGTTTCTATCTTTTATTATGGATCCCTATACGAGACCCCTCCTGTCTATGAGCCACAATGGAGAACTGCTAACAAACAGTGGCTCTTGCTCTGACGGACAGGGTAAATGTCTGGCTGACAAAATAGTTTGTCTACGTGAGATAACCTTTTTAATAATGTTGGCATTGTGGCAAATGAAATTATTTAAATCTAAAGCAGGCCTCTGTTGTAAATCAGGAAATGTCTGTATTTTAATTTCCTTCAAAGTTCAGTTGATTTTTTCTTTGCTGTGAGTTTGTGTATTCCAGGTCTGAAGCAGGAGACCTGAATAGCTGGATGGCAAATGAACATAATACTCAGTCATCTCAAATCAATGCAATTACAGGCCTTGTGATGGAGAGGTCTCATATAGAAAGAGAGTAATGTAAGCAGAATTACTTTGTAACATATTAGCAGTAAAATCACAGCAGTTTCTTCGGAACAGTGTTCACACAGCAATATTCTAGATTAGTTGGCAACTTCCCGTGATATAGTGATTACTCTACATTTCTATGTACAGCTAAGAAAACATTTCATACTGACTGATAACCAGAAAAAAGAAATCCTTCTAATTTATATCTATTACTTTTTTTCGTACATCTGATATTCTCTTTAAATTGGCATTATATCCTTGCCAAGAGCTAGAGGAAAAGATTAATTACTCGAGCTGGACACTTAATCATTTTATCAGCTACATTTATGGCCATCATGAACTTGAGATAGCAGAAATGTAAATGATTGGCTATGAAACTCCGACATTCCTATTATAATGATTTCTTTCCACATGCAAATTTTTTTTTTGATGAGTTTAGTGCATTGAAGTTAAATGAAAATTGGGGGATGACTTTAACTATTATAGTTTTAATAATAGTAATAATAATAACAATAATTTACAATAGTGTGACCACAAATATAGTTAAAATGGCAACTATGTATGCATTGTAACCTATACAGTCTATAGTAGAAGTTCTCCATGGGTTTGCCAATGAATGAATGTTCTATTATAGAGCCATATTTTCCAAAATAAAGGGAGGAATATGGATTGACTGTGTAATAGAAAATTCCTTAGTCTGCAAATTGCAGCTTCGCTGATTGCAGCAAGAAGTCTTAACAATCATTACAATTGGTAAACTTCTCTGTATATGCATCAGAAGCTAATCCAGGAAATCAGACCCATAAACCTTTTGCAAATACATAACGCAATGCAAATGACCAATGTTTGAAATCAGTCTTGTAAGGCTCATTGTGATTGCTTTAATGCGCCTTTGCCTTACAAGACTGGCGTAAGATGTCATTTAGATACACTGCAAAAAGTCCACAGCTCCGGATCAGTGTTGATTACTCCATTAGAATACACCAAGGTACCACGTATGGCATACCTTCCAACTGTTCCGGATTTAGCGGGACAGTACAAATTCCGGGCAGTGTCCATCTGTCCCGGGCGGCCGGTGGTTTGTCCCTGCTTCACCATTCAACTATGGTGTCCCCGGCCAGAGCAACGCAAGCTCTCTGGCTGGGGACTCCTGTCTTTTTAAACCCTAGACATCATTGTCCATATATGGACAGTGACATCAGTGACTCCTCCAGGAGTGGAATCCCTGGCCTGAGCGTTGCCAATGCTCTGGTCGGGGGTTCTGCGCCTGGAGGAGCCCCTGACATCATGTCCATATATGGGCAGTGATGTCAGCGGCTCCTCCTGGAGCGGAATCTGGAGCCAGAGCGTTGCCGATGCTCTGGCCGGGGATTCTGCTCTTGGAGAAGCCCCTGGCGTCCCTATTCATTCATGGACAGTGACGTCAGGGGCTACTCCCAGAGCGGAATCACCGGCCACAACGTAGCCGATGCTCTGGCTGGGGATTCCGCTATCTACATGGTCACTGTGTGTGGCACTATGTACATATGCACAGTGGCACTACGTGGGACTGGCACTTTATATGTGGGCACTGTGGTACTATGTGGGTACTGTGGTATGTGGGCACTATCTACAGTGCCACTGTGGCACTATTTACAGGGGCATTGCAGCACTATGGGGCATTATACTGCATCGTGGCAGCTAGGGGGGCATTATACTGTATGGGGCAGGTACGGGGGCATTATACTCTATAGGGTTATCTTTCCACCCTTGTAATGCTAGGCTGCGGCTGCTTTATTGAACAAAACAAAAGAAAAAATAATCCAGAAATATATCAAGGCACTCTTAGGTAAATAGAAATTTATGAAAAAAATAATTTTTATTTTAACCTCCGAATATTTTTGGATATATAAATATATACATACAAAATTAAAAAAAAAAATCTCCTGGCCAGGAAAAGATAGCATGTGACTTAAAACACCTTCTATATGTTAATTAAATCCCTTCTGTAATAGATGTTATTTATATACATATATTCTCCCCAAACACAGGGACGGAAAATTAATTCTGAACAAATCGCTGGGTTGTATTCACACTTGCGTTTTTTAACAATATGTATTTTTTATCCTCAAGGTGGCCACCATTCCCATTTATAACAGGTAGTAATAATTTTTTGGATAAGAATTTTCTGTATAGTATAATTCCCGTCCTAGGAGATTGGCCATCTCAGAGCAGATAAGCAGATTTAACCCGTTAGTGACCGACCCATCGTGTTTCTACGTCGGTTACTAACGGGCTTTATTCCGATGCCATAGACTTTTTACGTCGCGGCATCGGAATAAAATAGCGCCGCTGGGGGGAGGTTTAGCTCCCTGCTCTCAGCTGCCGGAGGTAACTGAGGGCTGGGAGCAGTGACTGGGGACCGCTGTTTGCGGTCCCCATACCGGCGATCGCCGGTATTCAACGAATACCGGCGACCGCCATTACAATAAATGTGCCTCAGCAAATTATGATTTTATCTCCTCTCGCCATGTATGTTTGGTGAGAGGAGATAAAAAAACCTGCTTCTTAGGCCCCCTGCTGCCTCCGATCGTGTCCCCCGTCGTCCCCCCGTGCCCCCCCCGTCCCTAACTGCCAGGAGAAAAAAAGAAAATGGCGCACGCATGCGCAGTGACATAAGGCAGCTATTCTGCCTGTACATAGAAACTGATCAGGGACCCTGATAATTGGTCCCTGATCATATGGTCACTGTGATATACCTATCACAGTGACCATAGTCCCATATTTACACAATACAGCACAAGATTTGTGCTCTTTCCCTCCCTCCTCTCACTGTAGTTGATCTGTGAGAGGAGAGAGAGAAATACTATAGAAATCTTGTGCTGTATTATACTGTGAAATACACCACATACGTACTCGCCAGTGTTCCGATATTGTCCGTAATCACCCCAGATTACCCGTAATCACCGCAGATTACCCGTAATTACGCCAGATTACCCGTAATCACGCCAGATTACCCGTAATTACTTGTTATCTCCGTAATTCTTTTTTTCCCCCGCTGAATTAGTTTTAGTTGCTGTAATTAACTGCGGTTTACCGTATTTTTTTATTTTTTTAGGTTAGTGTTGTGTCTATATTATATAAAAAAAAAAAATCCCCAAAAAATTTAAAATACAAAAAATATAACATTTACTTGTTAGTTTAGTGTTATAAAATAATGAACCGCAGAAGCCGCAGAATGTTCTCTGCAGAGCAGGCATACGCCATGCTGTGCTCTAGCGGTTCCGGCAGTGATACAGACACTGCGTCAGAAGCAGAACTTGGCTCAGAAAGCGACACAAGTTCTGCTTCTGCCACTGGACCCCCCAGCCCTATGGTGGTGGACGCAGCGGTCACCGGTGAGGCGTCAGGAGCCGGGCCTAGTACTGCAGTCCCTCCCGCCATGTGGGATCCTGCAGTTTCTTTCTCCCCCCAAATTCCGCCATTTACAGCGACTCCAGGCATCAACGCTGATGTCACAAATTTTACCCCCTATAATTTTTTTAATTTGTTTATAGGCGATCAGGTCCTGGAACTAATCGTCCAGCAGACTAATTTATACGCCAGGCAATTTTTTGTTTGTTTAAATCTTCCCTCCCATTCAATAGGACCTTGCAGTAGTAGGCAGTCTATTAATAGACCCAAAGGTCTGTGTATCCCACTCGATCCTTATTATTGAAAGGGACCAGTTTTCCAGGATTATATATGGTAACTTCAACTTGTGTTGTGATTGTAAATATTTTACCTCTAATTATCCGGTGAGCATTGGTGATCCATGTGCAGGAGCAGTCAATCCACGAGCGGCACGTAAGGCCTTCCAAAAGTGA
The DNA here is from genome assembly GCF_050947455.1 of Rhinoderma darwinii. NCBI lineage: Eukaryota > Metazoa > Chordata > Amphibia > Anura > Rhinodermatidae > Rhinoderma > Rhinoderma darwinii. Next base: position 154,042,739 of record NC_134689.1, read on the forward strand.
GTTCCCAGCTGTATGGTCATATATTTCCCAATACTTTCAAGGCTCCACCGTCACATCAGGTGATTTTGTATTTTCCAGTGTGTCCACTCACTCCGCACCGCACCGCACACCAAGAGGTACAAGGTCCGAGAGGGTAAAAGCATATGCCTGCAAGAAGGTAAATCTCAATTCACATGGTATCCACTTCCATATGGTATCTCCAAACTTAGTCAGGGATTTGCAAGGCAAGGTTTAGACGTCACTACCTGCCCAGCTTGATTAGATCAGCTGACGCGTTTCATCCCTGAATGGGATTTCCTCAGAGCCATTGTGGCTGCTTTATTGTATCTGGCTGATTATGAAAAATGGGGGGAACCCCACATTGTGCATTTTTGTTTTTTAAAATTAATAAATGACAAAAACGACGTTTCATAACCAGCCAGATACAATAAGGCATTATTCACAATAAGGCGTTTCACGGACGAAGCCTTGGTGAAAGGCGCATAGCGTCAGCAGTGGTGGTCCGGTTTTGGTCTCTCAAATATCATCTTTAGCTACATGTGTATGTATACATTCTATGTCAGTCTTACTCTATACCACTTGCAATGTGGTACCACTATAATACTATACAAATTGCAATGTGCACTTATTACTAGTAGTTCATTACTATTTTTGAATATCAATTTTATACGTGCTGACTAGTCTAGTTACAATTCCATTTTGTAGGACCTTGACACTGTGTATTTATTTGGATTATCCATTGCTCCATTATTCTAACTCCATTCATTCCCTATGAGGGATCTGTGTCTCTTGTTTTTATACTTATGTCTATGTATTTTTATAGTTCATTAATATGGTATCTTTTGTATTTTTTCAATATATGGTCGTGATTTTTTTTTGGCTTGAATTATTATCTATTCACTGGGACCACCATGGGGCTTTTGCTAGGTTTTTCAGATACAATAAGGCAGCAGCAGGCTAGCATTACAAGGGTGGGAAGGGCCACGGTTTTTGGCCCTTCCCTGCCTCATAATACCAGCCTGTGGCCGCCCCAGTGCCCGTCCATCACTACAGATGGTCGGGTAGTGGATTGTACTCAGCTCTACCCGATACCCCTGGTGGCGGTAGGTACCGGTGTAATAATGGAGGGGTTAGTGCCAGCCTTTTTACTGGCTATACCTAAGACCCGCCTTAATAATGGATGCTGTCAAACAGACCACTGCCATCTAAGGCGCTAATAAAGTATTAAAAAAAACACAGAGACATAAGAAAATATTTTTATTGAAATAAAAACTCCCCCACAAGACCTTTGTTAACCATTTTATTTAAAAAACAATAAAACGTAGATCAATGCAATAGTCTAGTGAATCTACAATGTACTCAAACGAATCTACGATGTAGTCCAGTAGCTCCATGAAAAATAAAAATACTTATACTCACCTACAGCAGACTTCTTTCTTCTCCGCTGCGCCGCAATAGAAACTAGAGGTCAATAAAAAGTAATTACCTTAGGGCATGTTCACATGGCACTAAAAAAACTGGCGTTTCTTGTGAAGAGCTTTTTAAAATACAGGCATTTTTGACACTTTTTTAATGCGTTTTGTGTGTGCTTTTTGCACGTTTTTTTGGCGCGTAATTAAGTCCTAATTACTTTGGGAACATTTGGCGCATTTTACGCACCAAAGAATTGACTCGATGCTTCTTTTTTATGCAACACGTTTTTTAAACCGCTTGCATAATAAAGCACGTTGTATGTACTAACAGCTCGCTTTCCCATTGATGTAAATAAGAAGCTTAATCAAGCGCTTTTTTGATGCTTTTTTCGCGTGTTTTTTTAGGCATTTTGTGTGCGGTTTTTGCAAGTTTTTGGCGCATAATTAGGACTACCATTGACTATGGGAACATTTGGTGCATTTTACGTGCCAAAGAATTAACTCCACACTTTTTCTTTTACGCAACGCGGTTTTTAAAAACACTTCCGTAAAAAGAGCGAGTTGTATGTACAAATGGCTCGCTTGATGTAAATAGGAAGCTTAAGCAAGCGTTTTTTGACGCGTTTTTCGGCATGTAAAATGGGCAAAAAAAAAAACTTCAAATACACGCCGTGCGAACCTGTCATCTGAAAAGTCATTCACCACAGGTCTTCCCTCTTGACTTTCATCATTCTTAGCCTTTTGGTGTGTCCTTGAGCTGTTGCCAGCTACCATTTGTAAAATCACTCCCAAAATCGACCTGGAGACTGCTTAGCAATTTGAAGGCACCTCTTCCTGGCTTGTAGCCAAAAATATGGAGGGGGGGTGAGTCTCCCTCCCACATTTACAGCAGCTGTGAGTCAGGTTGCTTTGCCTGATTCACCTTGCTTTAATTCTGAGAAGTGCTCCCTCTGGTGGCCAACATAGGAAAAGATGTCAAATTATTATTTAATTTTTAATACTTTCCAAATTGTGGAAGAAAAAAAAAATACACCAAAAAAACGGAAAAAAAAAATATAGTAAAAATAAGTAACTTACTAAAAAAAAACTTTAATTCACAACACATTCCCTTTAAGAAATCTTTTAATCAAGGGTTGCTGCGAAAAGTGCTTGTCTAGGAAGGCAGACATAGCAGCAGTCTGGACAGAGGGAGCAGAACTAATGGCTGGATGAACATTAAAGTTCTCCCAGTTTATAATCCAGGCCAATTGCTGTGGAAAGAAGAGAGTGTAGTAGAGATGGCCTATATGGGTATGTTCACACGGCCTATTTTCAGATGTAATTCGGGTGTTTTACGCCTTGAATTACACCTGAAAAGACGGCTCCATTACGCCTGCAAACATCTGCCCATTGCTTGCAATGGGTTTTACGATGTCCTGTTCAGACGAGGTGTAATTTCACGCGTCGCTGTCAAAAGACGGAGGGTAAAAATCGCCCACGTCAAAGAACTGCTTGTCACTTCTTTGGACGTTTTTGGAGCCGTTTTTCATTGACTCCATTGAAAAACAGCTCCAATTACGTCCGTAATGGACGCCGCGAAAAACGCGAGTACTTGCAAAAACGTCTGAAATTCAGGAGCTGTTTTTGCCTGAAAACAGCTCCGTATTTTCAGACGTATTTTGCGTTTGCGTGTGAACATACACTAAGCAGTTCTTTTGTGGATGCCTTGATGCACCAATCGTCTAAGTACGGAACAATGGAAATTACGCAAATTTTGAAAGACGCGGTCACAGTTGACATGGATATCCTGAACTGAACCTCTATCCTCAAGAAATTTCTTTAGGGAAGATACAATGGGATGTAAAGATAAATATTCTTTAAGTCCAAGGTGGCCTTCAATTTTCCCCTTTCCAGAAACATCACAGACCTGATTGTCTCCATACAGATTTTTTTCTTCCCAACATAATTACATTTGGGAAATCTGAGTTTGATAATTATCCTCCATCCTCTGGAGGGTTCTGGAATGTAAAACATTGGGGAGTAGATGCCTGATCCTCTTCGGACACTGGAACCTCCTCTAAAACATTCTTTTGAAGGAACTCTAAAATAGAGTTCTATAGAGACATCTGTTTTCTGAATCTAAAGAGCATGCTAGGCTCAAATGTATGATTGCACACGTTAAACTTTGAGACATTAACAGCCACCCAGGGATTAAAGCATAAAGACCATCTTCCCACCGTGAAAAGTGCCATAGCCTTAGAAATCAGTAGCCAGGTTAATATACTTAAAAGAGGAGAAAAGATCATCTCTGGGAACACCAGAGGCAATGCCCTTCTGGATCTGAAGGATCAATGTCCGCAGGCTCTTAGTGATCTCATTAGAGGCACTAGCACCAGAGCATTGTCCTGAACCTGTAGAGCATCTTCTTCTAAGTGTGCAATCAGTGCGCCTATCCATAGGATCCTGTAAGTTTGAGACATCTTTAACAGGAACCACTATACGTCTAGAGAGTTTGGCGATAGCCATGTCTACTTTAGGAGGGAAATTCTGTTCATTTTACTTTTCCTCTTTGAATATGGATTTTTAAATCTTCTAGAGAGGATTTTTCTCTGACTTTCTCCATTCTGCCATCATAGCCTTGTTTAAGGAATCGTCCACTTTGAATGTACTCGGCCCCCTAGAGGTGGACTCAGGAGCTTCCCCAATATCAACATCCTGGCCCTCTGACCGAATGGATTTTATTGGCTTCTGTACCTGTATCTTCTGAAGGCGAAAATACGTTTTTGTAATTTCCTCTTCCTTTTTTGAAGACAACGAATATGTTTCATTCACAACCTGCAATTCTTCCTCTCACAGGATGGAACTGTTACGTTTATTAGAGTGGCGACTAGATGTTTTGGAAAGAAGAGAAATAGATTATTTTATCTCTTTCATTGAGTCTTAGACATAGTCCCTGACCCAAACCACAAACCGGCAATCTTGGCAATAATTATATTCTTAACTGTGCAAGTGAGGGATATCATATTTCTTACATTTAGAGGTGGATTTTCTTCCTCCTGAACCCCTGTCACTGTATCCGGGAGAGAACATCTGAAAAAGAAAGAATACATTAAAATGAAAGCAAAAAAAAAAGAAGAGAAAAAAAATAGAAAAGCTCAAACCTTGAAAACCAGGTAGAAAAATTGTACAGTCTGACACTGCAATATATGTGTGCATATATATATATATATATATATATATATATATATATATATATATATATATATATATATATATATATATACAGGGTGGGCCATTTATATGGATACACCTAAATAAAATGGGAATGGTTGGTGATATTAACTTCCTGTTGTTAGTATATGGGAGGTGGGAAACTTTTCAAGCTGGGTGTTGACCATGGCGGCCATTTTGAAGTCGGCCATTTTGTATCCAACTTTAGTTTTTTCAATGGGAAGAGGGTCATGTGACACATCAAACTTATCGAGAATTTCACAAGAAAAACAATGGTGTGCTTGGTTTTAACGTTACTTTATTCTTTCATGAGTTATTTACAAGTTTCTGACCACTTATAAAATGTGTTCAAAGTGCTGCCCATTGTGTTGGATTGTCAATGGAACCCTCTTCTCCCACTCTTCACACACTGATAGCAACACGCAGAAGAAATGCTAGCACAGGCTTCCAGTATCCGTAGTTTCAGTTGCTGCACATCTCGTATCTTCACAGCATAGACAATTGCCTTCAGATGACCCCAAAGATAAAAGTCTGAGGGGGTCAGATCGGGAGACCTAGGGGGCCATTTAACTGGCCCACGATGTCCAATCCACTTTCCAGGAAACTGTTCATCTAGGAATGCTCGGACCTGACACCCATAATGTGGTGGTCCACCATCTTGCTGGAAAAACTCAGGGAACGTGCCAGCTTCAGTGCATAAAGAGGGAAACACATCATCATGTAGCAATTTCAGATATCCCGTGGCCTTGAGGTTTCCATTGATGAAGAATGGCCCCACTATCTTTGTACCCCATATACCACACCATACCATCAATTTTTGTGTTCCAACAGTCTTGGAGGGATCTATCCAATGTGGGTTAGTGTCAGACCAATAGCGGTGGTTTTGTTTGTTAACTTCACCATTCACATAAAAGTTTGCCTCATCACTGAACAAAATGTTCTGTGTAAACAAAGGGTCCTGTTCCAATTTTTGTATTGCCCATTCTGCAAATTCAGTTCGCCGATCTGGGTCATCCTCGTTGAGATGCTGCAGCAGCTGGAGTTTGTAAGGGTGCCATTTGTGAGTAGCTAATATCCGCCGAAGGGATGTTCGACTGATGCCACTCTCCAGTGACATGCGGCGAGTGCTACGCTGTGGGCTCTTGCTGAATGAAGCTAGGACAGCCACTGATGTTTCTTCATTAGTGACAGTTTTCATGCGTCCACATTTGGGCAAATCCAACACTGAACCAGTTTCACGAAACTTGGCAAGCAGTTTGCAAACTGTAGCATGGGAGATGGGTGGTCTCGTAGGGTGTCTTGCATTGAAATCTGCTGCAATGACCCGGGTACTGCATTCACCAGACATCAACACAATTTCTATCCGCGCCTCACGTGTTAACCTCTGCGACATGTCAATGGCTGTAAACAAAGAGAAGCTTGTAAATAACTCATGAAAGAATAAAGTAACGTTAAAACCAAGCACACCATTGTTTTTCTTGTGAAATTCTCGATAAGTTTGATGTGTCACATGACCCTCTTCCCATTGAAAAAACTAAAGTTGGATACAAAATGGCCGACTTCAAAATGGCCACCATAGTCAACACCCAGCTTGAAAAGTTTCCCCCCTCCCATATACTAATGTGCCACAAATAGGAAGTTAATATCACCAACCATTCCCATTTTATTTAGGTGTATCCATATAAATGGCCCACCCTGTGTGTATATATATATATATATACACCAGTAGAAAAAACGGCAGCACTCTAATTCAGTATATAGGTTCCAGTAATGAAGGGTGCCAGCTGATAGTCCCGATCCAAAGACCATACATATATCCAAAAAGAAAATTCAGCAGCACTCCAATGATCAAGGTGAAAAAAAGGTGAAATTTATTGAGCCAACATGGCAATGCAACGTTTCCGTCCCACCTTGGGACCTTTCTCAAGCATAGTGATACATACAAGTTCAGTGATTTATATAGTGTGTATCCAATCAGTGTCATCAATCTCATTAGAATAATGAGGTTGATATATACATCTCAAAATAACGTGATACAGCAAAGAAAGAGTATCGAAGCGACATCAATCGATACAAATAGTGAAAACAATACGTTGATGTTAAAAACAACATAAAACATACATTTCTCATGCAAGAAAATATAACATTATTTAAATCGCAATATTCACCAGCTGGGTGAGATTCAGAGACTGCACGACCACTTAACCAATCAGAACGCAGGTATTGTTGTAAGACGTATAACACTTGTCATTCACAGCCAGTATCTGTCCAGCTCCACTGCGCATGCGTCGGATCAGTCTGGACTGGATATGACGTCTCGCTATAGTAACTAGGATACCGATCGTTAGTAAACAAAGTCCTCATAATATTCAATTATATGTGGTCGATCCGTATAACCCGGAAATGACACATCGCTTCAAGAATTTAGACATATCGATCCTCCGAAAAGGCCATTACATACAGTACAGATAGAAAATATGAATTAACTAAAAAGATCTTTTGCTCATCTTGTCTTTACACAGCACCAACAGGGTAAATATACCCAAGTATTATACCTGCATGGGAATAGGCAGTTTACCGCACATCATAATTAGGGTGACAGAAGCTCATTCATAGTAATATATAAATAAACAAGTAGAATCCACACGAGGAAGACGGGATCCCGACCACATTCCGTGGGCGGCGGTCTCCGTCAATCAGGTTCGTGGAAAGAAACGCACACAACATCGTGTACGCGGTCCCAACCATATCACCTATAACCCATGTAACGGACTCACTATATTTAAAATAATAAAAATAAAAAAGAGGGAAAAGATGTGCCGTAAATATCACCCAGCCATGGGAAAGGAAGAAACTAATAAAAAATCAAATATGCTGAGAAACAGACACATTGAGCAAGAGAACATTTCAACCACTTTTCCATCGCAGATATAGCTAATATTGGTTATCGTAATATCAATAAAGTTGATCTGAAGTGGTCCTGCAGTCCCATGTTTATCTATAATGGAAAAATTATTTTATTAAAAACATGTCAAAAATTTATGTATCACACATTTTTTCTTTTTAAAGAGGAGAACATCACCAGAAGTCAAGACACAACAGGAGGTAACGGTCTCAGGAAGCAACTCTGGCTACATTAAATTCAACGTTAAGACCATAAGGTCGTAAGGTATTCAATTGGAAAATCCATTGAAGTTCACATTTATGTAGTGCCCTATGTCGATCACCACCCTTATAGGATACAGGGATATGGTCAAGGATCATAAATTTTAGATCCTTTTCAGTATGGCCATGATCAGTAAAATGTTTTGCAACAGGTAAGTCACATTTCTTTTTTCTTATTGAGTACCGATGGTTATTCAACCTTGTTTTAAAATCACATGTAGTTTCCCCTACATACAATAAATGGCAGGGGCACCAAAGTACATAAATAACCCAGTCTGTATCACAAGTTACATGGTGTTTAATCTTAAATAACTTATGTGTCACAGGATGTTCAAAAGTATTACCCCTCTGCATAAGATTGCAATTGATGCATCTATGGCATGGGAAATTACCTGGTCTTAAAGACTTTAATAACGCTTGTGTCCCTTTTAGCTGTTGTTCACCAACTCTGGTTCTAACAAGATTGTCCCGTAGATTCTTAGATCTACGGTAAGACATTAAGGGTGGAGTGTTTAGTTCACAAATATGGTTATAGCTATTTTTGATAATAGGCCAATGTCTATTCAAAATACTGGATATACTGCCACTCAACACATTATATGTAGATATAAATGGTAATCTTTTACTTTTAATGTGTTTATACGGTTTAGTCAATGTTTCCCTCGAAATACTCTTAATCTTCATTTTGTGAGTATATAATAAATGTTTAGTATTTCGAGGGAAACATTGACTAAACCGTATAAACACATTAAAAGTAAAAGATTACCATTTATATCTACATATAATGTGTTGAGTGGCAGTATATCCAGTATTTTGAATAGACATTGGCCTATTATCAAAAATAGCTATAACCATATTTGTGAACTAAACACTCCACCCTTAATGTCTTACCGTAGATCTAAGAATCTACGGGACAATCTTGTTAGAACCAGAGTTGGTGAACAACAGCTAAAAGGGACACAAGCGTTATTAAAGTCTTTAAGACCAGGTAATTTCCCATGCCATAGATGCATCAATTGCAATCTTATGCAGAGGGGTAATACTTTTGAACATCCTGTGACACATAAGTTATTTAAGATTAAACACCATGTAACTTGTGATACAGACTGGGTTATTTATGTACTTTGGTGCCCCTGCCATTTATTGTATGTAGGGGAAACTACATGTGATTTTAAAACAAGGTTGAATAACCATCGGTACTCAATAAGAAAAAAGAAATGTGACTTACCTGTTGCAAAACATTTTACTGATCATGGCCATACTGAAAAGGATCTAAAATTTATGATCCTTGACCATATCCCTGTATCCTATAAGGGTGGTGATCGACATAGGGCACTACATAAATGTGAACTTCAATGGATTTTCCAATTGAATACCTTACGACCTTATGGTCTTAACGTTGAATTTAATGTAGCCAGAGTTGCTTCCTGAGACCGTTACCTCCTGTTGTGTCTTGACTTCTGGTGATGTTCTCCTCTTTAAAAAGAAAAAATGTGTGATACATAAATTTTTGACATGTTTTTAATAAAATAATTTTTCTATTATAGATAAACATGGGACTGCAGGACCACTTCAGATCAACTTTATTGATATTACGATAACCAATATTAGCTATATCTGCGATGGAAAGGTGGTTGAAATGTTCTCTTGCTCAATGTGTCTGTTTCTCAGCATATTTGATTTTTTATTAGTTTCTTCCTTTCCCATGGCTGGGTGATATTTACGGCACATCTTTTCCCTCTTTTTTATTTTTATTATTTTAAATATAGTGAGTCCGTTACACGGGTTATAGGTGATATGGTTGGGACCGCGTACACGATGTTGTGTGCGTTTCTTTCCACGAACCTGATTGACGGAGACCGCCGCCCACGGAATGTGGTCGGGATCCCGTCTTCCTCGTGTGGATTCTACTTGTTTATTTATATATTACTATGAATGAGCTTCTGTCACCCTAATTATGATGTGCGGTAAACTGCCTATTCCCATGCAGGTATAATACTTGGGTATATTTACCCTGTTGGTGCTGTGTAAAGACAAGATGAGCAAAAGATCTTTTTAGTTAATTCATATTTTCTATCTGTACTGTATGTAATGGCCTTTTCGGAGGATCGATATGTCTAAATTCTTGAAGCGATGTGTCATTTCCGGGTTATACGGATCGACCACATATAATTGAATATTATGAGGACTTTGTTTACTAACGATCGGTATCCTAGTTACTATAGCGAGACGTCATATCCAGTCCGGACTGATCCGACGCATGCGCAGTGGAGCTGGACAGATACTGGCTGTGAATGACAAGTGTTATACGTCTTACAAAAATACCTGCGTTCTGATTGGTTAAGTGGTCGTGCAGTCTCTGAATCTCACCCAGCTGGTGAATATTGCGATTTAAATAATGTTATATTTTCTTGCATGAGAAATGTATGTTTTATGTTGTTTTTAACATCAACGTATTGTTTTCACTATTTGTATCGATTGATGTCGCTTCGATACTCTTTCTTTGCTGTATCACGTTATTTTGAGATGTATATATCAACCTCATTATTCTAATGAGATTGATGACACTGATTGTATACACACTATATAAATCACTGAACTTGTATGTATCACTATGCTTGAGAAAGGTCCCAAGGTGGGACGGAAACGTTGCATTGCCATGTTGGCTCAATAAATTTCACCTTTTTTTCACCTTGATCATTGGAGTGCTGCTGAATTTTCTTTTTGGATTATATATATATATATATATATATATATATATATATATATACACACACTACCGTTCAAAAGTTTGGGGTCACCCAGACAATTTTGTGTTTTCCATGAAAACTCACACTTATATTTATCAAATGAGTTGCAAAATGACTAGAAAATATAATCAAGACATTGACAAGGTTAGAAATAATGATTTTTATATGAAATAATAATTTTCTCCTTCAAACTTTGCTTTCGTCGAAGAATGCTCCATTTGCAGCAATTACATCATTGCAGACCTTTGGCATTCTAGCTGTTAATTTGCTGAGGTAATCGGGAGAAATTCACCCCATGCTTCCAGAAGCCCCTCCCACAATTTGGATTGGCTTGATGGGCACTTCTTGCGTACCATACGGTCAAGCTGCTCCCACTAGAGCTCTATGGGGTTGAGATCTGGTGACTGCGCTGGCCACTCCATTACAGATAGAATACCAGCTGCCTGCTTCTTCCCTAAATAATTCTTGCATAATTTGGAGGTGTGCTTTGGGTCATTGTCCTGTTGTAGGATGAAATTGGCTCCAATCAAGCGCTGTCCACAGGGTATGGCATGGCGTTGCAAAATGGAGTGATAGCCTTCCTAATTCAAAATCCCTTTTACCTTGTACAAATCTCCCACTTTACCAGCATCAAAGCAACCCCAGACCATCACATTACCTCCACCATGCTTGACAGATGGCGTCAGGCACTCTTCCAGCATCTTTTCAGTTGTTCTGCGTCTCACAAATGTTCTTCTGTATGATCCAAACACCTCAAACTTCGATTTGTCTGTCCATAACACTTTTTTCCAATCTTCCTCTGTCCAATGTCTGTGTGCTTTTGCCCATATTAATCTTTTTCTTTTATTAGCCAGTCTCAGATATGGCTTTTTCTTTGCCACTCTGCCCTGAAGGCCAGCATCCCGGAGTCGCCTCTTCACTGTAGACGTTGACACTGGCGTTTTGCGGGTACTATTTAATGAAGCTTCCAGTTGAGGACGTGTGAGGCGTCTATTTCTCAGACTAGAGACTCTAATGTACTTGTCTTGTTGCTCAGTTGTGCAGCGGGGCCTCCCACTTCTCTTTCTACTCTGGTTAGAACCTGTTTGTGCTGTCCTCTGAAGGGAGTAGTACACACCGTTGTAGGAAATCTTCAGTTTCTTGGCAATTTCTCGCATGGAATAGCCTTCATTTCTAAGAACAAGAATAGACTGTCGAGTTTCACATGAAAGCTCTCTTTTTCTAGCCATTTGGAGAGTTTAATCGAACCCACAAATGTAATGCTCCAGATTCTCAACTAGCTCAAAGGAAGGTCAGTTTTATAGCTCCTTTAAACAGCAAAACTGTTTATAGCGGTGCTAACATAATTGCACAAGGGTTTTCAAGTGTTTTCTAATCATCCATTAGCCTTCTAACACAGTTAGCAAACACAATGTACCATTAGAACCCTGGAGTGATGGTTGCTGGAAATGGGCCTCTATACACCTATGTAGATATTGCATTAAAAACCAGAAGTTTGCAGCTAGAATAGTCATTTAGCACATTAACAATGTATAGAGTGTATTTTTTATTAATTGAATGTTATCTTCATTGAAAAAACTGTGCTTTTCTTTCAAAAATAAGGAAATTTCTAAGTGACCCTAAACTTTTGAACGGTAGTGTGTGTATATATATATATATATATATATATATATATATATATATATATATATATATATCAATTGTTAATAGAAAAAAAAGTATAACACAAATAGAAAAAAAAGAGTGCAGAAACAGATCCCATCAAAACAAAGCAGAGAAACCTTTTTCAAACAACTGACAGGATCTAATCCCGTTCCTGGCACAAAATAGACAGTGACATATAAAGAGTTTCTTTAGTTGTAATTGTTAAATTACTAATACACCAACCCCGTGTTTTAAAACAAAGAAAAAAACAAAAATATAACTATAGTCTGAAAAGTGTGAGAATACCATCTGATTACAGTCCAATTCTGACACACAATAAGGGTTTATCACTTTGAATAACCCGTTAGTGACCGGCCCATAGTGTTTCTACGTCGGTCACTAACGGGCCTTATTCCGATGCCATAGACTTTTTACGTTGCGGCATCGGAATAAGTTTCCAGGGCAGGGAGCTGTCAAATCTCCCTGCTCTCAGCTGCCGAGTGAGATCGATATAAGTATCGATCTCACTTGTTTAACCCCTCAGATGCGGTGCACAATAGCGTGCACCGCATCTGAGTGGTTTTGGAGAGAGGGAGGGGAGCTTCCTCTCATCCAACTGACACCCGGCGATAAGATCGCCGAGTGTCTGTTTCTCCGATGGCAGCCGGGGGCCTAATAAAGGCCCCCAGGTCTGCCTGTGGTGAATGCCTGCTAGGTCATGCCAGAGGCATGACCTAGCAGATGCCTGTCTGTTTTACACGGGCAGGCATAATACACTGCAATACAGAAGTATTGCAGTGTATTATAAATGCGATCGGACCATCGCATAGTGAAGTCCCCTAGTGGGACTAGTAAAAAAGTGAAAAAAAAAGTTTAATAAAAAGTGAAAAAGAAAAAAGTGAAAAAAAAATGAAAAACCCACTTTTCCCCCTTATAAACTGCTTTATTATTAACAAACAAAATAAAGTAAAAAAGTTACACATATTTGGTATCGCCGCATCCGTAATGACCCCAACTATAAACTTATTACATCATTTAACCCGCACGGTGAACGTCGTAAAAAATAAAATAATAAAACATGCAAAAATTGCTGTTTTCTTTGAATCCAGCGTTAAAAAAAATGTGATAAAAAGTGATCAAAAAGTTGCATCTACTCCAAAATGGTACAGATAAAAACTACAAGTCGTCCCGCAAAAAAGAAGCCCTCCTACAATTGAATCGGCAAAAAAATAAAAACGTTATGGCTCTTCAAATATGGAGACACAAAAACAAATAATTTTGAAAAAAAAGTGTTGTCACTGTGTAATAGTAAAACATACAAAAACAATATAAATTTGGTATCGTTGCAATCGCAACAACCCGCTGAATAAAGTTATTGTGTTATTTATACCACACGGTAAACGGCGTAAATTTAGGATGCAAAAAAGTGTGGCGAAATTTCTGATTTTTTTCTATTCCCCCCCAAAAAAAAGTTAATAAAAGTTAATCAATAAATTCTATTTACCCCAAAATGGTGCTATTAAAAATTACAACTTGTCCCACAAAAAACAAGACCTTATACAGCTATGTGGATGCAAAAATAAAAAGTGTATAGCTCTTTGAATGAGACGATGGAAAAACAAAAAAAATGGCTTGGTCCAGTGGCGTAACTACCGCCGTAGAAGCAGTAGCGGCTGCTACGGGGCCCGCGGCATGAGGGGGCCCGTGTCGCCCGCCGGCACGGGCCCCCACCATGGCCGTATGCTCTGCTAGCAGCCGCTATGGCTGCTACAGCGCGACACCACTGAACACTACGGCCGAGCAGGGAGGTATCTCCCCGCTCTGCCATTAAACAAAAGATATGTATCCCCTATCCACAGGATAGGGGATACATGTGTGATCGCTGGCACTGATAGGGAGAACGGGGGACTGAAAATCCCCTGAAGCTCTCCATCACAAACCTCGGACTTCCGGGGTCTGTGTCGGCAGCTCCGTAGAAATGAATGGAGTGCCGGTCGCGCTTGTGCGCATGCGTGACCAGCGCTCCTTTCATTTTTATTGAGCTGCGCAGACGCCGGAAGTCAGGGGTTAGTCATGGAGAACTTGGGGGTCTTTCGATCCCCTGCTCTCCCTATCACTGCCAGCGATCACACATGTATCCCCTGTCCTGTGGATAGGGGATACATGTCTTTTGTCTTTTCACACTGTAGGTCGCATTTTTTTGGGGGGTTGGGGACGCTGTATGGCGTTCCCTACAGGGGGGGCTGTAAGGACGTTCCCTACAGGTGGGCTGTATCGCGTTCCCTACAGGGGGGCTGTATGGCGTTCCCTACAGGGGGGGCTGTATGGCGTTCCCTACGGGGGGGGGCTGTATGGCATTCCCTACAGGTGGGGGGGGCTGTATGGCGTTCCCTACAGGGGGGGTCTGTATGGCGTTCCCTACAGGGGGGGTCTGTATGGCGTTCCCTACAGGGGGGGTCTGTATGGCGTTCCCTACGGGGGGGGCTGTATGGCGTTCCCTACAGGGGGAGCTGTATGGCGCTCCCTACAGGGGGGGCTGTAAGGCGTTCCCTAAAGGGGGTGTCTGTATGGCGTTGCCTACAGGGGGGGGTCTGTATGGCGTTCCCTACAGGGGGGGCTGTATGGCGTTCCCTACAGGGGGGGGCTGTAAGGCTTTCCCTACAGGGGGGGCTGTATGGCGTTCCCTACGGGGGGGCTGTATGGCGTTCCCTACAGACCCCCCCTGTAGGGAACGCCATACAGACCCCCTGTAGATAACGGCATACAGACCCCCTGTAGATAACGCCATACAGTCCCCCCTGTAGATAACGCCATACAGCCCCCTCTGTAGATAGTGCCATACAGTCCCCCTGTAGATAACGCCATACAGACCCCCCCTGTAGATAACGCCATACAGTCCCCCCTGTAGATAGTGCCATACAGCCCCCCCTGTAGATAGCGCCATACAGCACCCCCTGTAGATAGCGCCATACAGCCCCCCTGTAGATAGCGCCATACAGCCCCCCTGTAGATAACACCATACAGGCCCCCCTGTTGATAACACGATACAGTCCCCCTGTAGATAACGTCATACAGTCCCCCCTGTAGATAACGCCATACAGACCCCCTGTAGGGAACGCCATACAGACCCCCTGTAGATAACGCCATACAGACCCCCTGTAGGTAACGCCATACAGACCCCCCTGTAGATAACGCCATACAGACCCCCTGTAGATAACGCCATACAGCCCCCTCTGTAGATAGCGCCATACAGTCACCCTGTAGATAACGCCATACAGTCACCCTGTAGATAACGCCATACAGCCCCCCTGTAGATAGCGCCATACAGCCCCCCTGTAGATAGCGCCATACAGCCCCCCTGTAGATAGCGCCATACAGCCCCCCCTGTAGATAACGCCATACAGCCCCCTTTGTAGATATCTACAGAGGGGGCTGTATGGCGTTATCTACAGGGGGGACTGTATGGCGTTATCTACAGGGGGGGCTGTAAAAAAGGCACTATCTACAAGGGGGTGTTGTGTGACACCCAGGGGAGGGGGGGCCCCAGTCAAAAGTTTGCTATGGGGCCCAGCCTTTCCTAGTTACGCCCCTGGCTTGGTCGTTAACGTCTAAAATAGGCTGGTCATTAAGGGGTTAAAGGAATGTACATCTGGATGTGAAAAATACTAAAAATGCCCCACTCCGGATATTAGTACAAATATAAAACAAAATAATTATTTATGTATTTAAATATCTGATGGCTGAGAGATTTAACATGGCAATATTAACATTTCTTTGTGGTCATAACTGCTGTTTAAATTCTTTTTACTCACTTTATTATTCTACATCCCATAGAAAACAATAGGGATAAATATTTTTAAAATTCTGACAAAATAATAAAGCCATTCACAATCTAAAAATAAAAGACAGCAAAACTGTCATTTTGATAAATTCCGAACACTGAAAAGTACCAAAAGAAAGTACCAAAGATGGCAATGAATTGAGTACAATTATTTCAGGAAACTGTGGTTAAAGCTGAAAGGTGGTGAGTAAACTTTGATTCAAAGCACTTTTGTCAAATCACAAATTTTACCTCTGTAAGATGGAGCTATTTTGGTCGTTGAGGACGCAGTGTTTTGTTCTTTTTTCATTTTTCATCACTGCGTTTCTGCGGGCCATGACGGTTTAATTTTTCCATCGAAGTAGCCATATGAGGGCTTTTTTTTGCGGGAAAAGTTGTGTTTTTAAATGATACCATTGTGGGGTACATATAATGTATTAAAAAACTTTTATACTTTTTTTGTGGGCCGAGTCTTATTCTTAAATGCCACCATTTGGGGTACATATGGGGAAATGGAAAAGAAAAGCAATTCCGCAGTTATTTTTTGCGGGTTTTTTTTCGCTGTTCATTGCAAGGTTTAAATAACGTGTTAACTTTATCATATGGGTATATGCAGTAGCGAATTAAGTAGGCCATAGGCCCTGGTCTGTTCCCCAAACTTGGGCCTCCCTTCCCCACAGCCGCTCCGCCCTGTCTATAGTGAACACCACCTTTCCGTGCAAGCATTGACAAATCAGTGTTACGATTCCCCTTGTCAAAGGGCTGTGTCCCTATATAATGACCAACCATCGCTGACAATATCACAGTGTCTAGGTACATATCCTCTTGACAATGGGAATGGTAACACGCATTTGTCTATTAGTCCTGGATACACAAAGACTTTATGTGGAATTCAAGGATTTCCTACAACAGACATGTCAGAAGAGGGGACAGATCCTCCATAGATCCAGTGACTCACAAGTAATGTCTTCTCTGATGGGAGTCGTTCTTTTTTCTTTTCTCCATCTGAAACAGACTGTTATGGCGACTTCTCCTGATGAGACATCTTTGCCCCTTGCTTCTGCAGCCATTTCCTGCCACTATAGAAACACAAAAATTTAGATACCAAGGCCCATACATTAAAGGGGGTTGTCCGGGCAAGAACTGTTTTTTTATACCGATGACCTGTTCATGTGCTCAGACAACCCCTTTTACTCAGACTAATAAATTCGGACCCCAGACCAGATCCTAGAATACATACAGACCCCAGACCTTCTAAACTATTGCAGTCCCCAGACCCCCCTAAACAAATACAGACCCCAGAACAAGCAACGTAAATACAGACCCAAAAACAAGCATCCTAAATACAGACCCCAGACCTGACTCCCGAAACGAACACAAACCCCAGACGCCCTAAATACAGACCCCAGACAAGACCCCCTAAATATAGACTCCAGACCCCTTAAACTAATACAGACTCCAGACCAGACCCCCTTAATACAGACCCCAG
This sequence comes from Rhinoderma darwinii, assembly GCF_050947455.1. Taxonomy (NCBI): domain Eukaryota; kingdom Metazoa; phylum Chordata; class Amphibia; order Anura; family Rhinodermatidae; genus Rhinoderma; species Rhinoderma darwinii. The sequence goes on from NC_134689.1 coordinate 154,060,229, forward strand.
ACCCCTTAAACCAGGGGTCTCAAACACGTGGCCTCTGAGACTGTCACCTGCGGCCCGCGGGGCACCGTAGCTCCCTCGGGAAAGGAGAGAGTAGTCTGAAGGAGGAGCGCTCCTTCATGCTGTCACACAGCCCCCTTTACATTCCATGAAATAACTTTCATAAAGCTTGAGTTGTGGGAAAGATATCAGCGGGACAATACCCGTACCAAAAACTGACATAAAATGTTGACAACCAGGCCATGGCATTAGTAAATGTTGGACCAGCCAATTTTATAGAAGGTGGATGGATTTTTCCGTAATATCCCCGTCCATTCCAGCTCAGTTGCAAAACATCTTTACATTTGGCAATATAATGTCACCAGATTATCAATCCCTATCTCCTATTGAATATGATCGGCGCTGCAATGTAGATAACAGCAACTTTTTTTTTCTGAAAAACGATCATTTTTGCCCAAGTTATGAGCAATTTTAGATTTATGCAAGTGAGCTTTTTAATGGACAACTGGGCGTGTTTTCTCGTTTTACCAACTGGGCGTGTATTGTGTTTTTACCAACTGGGCGTTGTGAATAGAAGTGTATGACGCCTGACAAATCAGCATCATACACTTCTCATCGTTCCCACCCAGCTTCTTTCACTGCAGACACACAGCGTGACGTCACCCACAGGTCCTTCAACCTTGGCGTCGTACAGAGAAGATACATGGGCTCCAGCCGTCCGAGAGGGTAATATGCTCGTCTCTAGGGAATTTACTATGCTTGCCTGCACACGGTGATGCTGCTGCAGATTCAACTGTACTCTCTCGGATGCCTGCAGCCGATGTTTCTTCTCCCTTCCGACGCCAAGGTTGAAGGACCTGTGGGTGACGTCATGCTGTGTGTCTGCAGTGAAAGAAGCTGGGTGGGAACGACGAGAAGTGTATGACGCTGATTCGTCAGCGTCATACACTTCTATTCACAATGCCCAGTTGGTAAAAACACAATACACGCGCAGTTGGTAAAACGAGAAAACACGCCCAGTTGTCCATTGAAAAGCTCATTTGCATAAATATAAAATTGCTCATAACTTGGGCAAAAATTATCGTTTAAAAAAAAACAAAAAACAACGTTACTGTTATCTACATTGCAGCGCCCATCACATTCAATAGGAGATAGGGATTTCATAATCTGGTGACAGAGCCTCTTTAAGTTCACCTGCGGCTGCGACTAGACTCCTCTGGCCTGTGCTCCACCGGGGCAGGACGCCACTACCACAATAATCTAGTCAGACAGGCAGCATCCCAAACATGTGCAGGGAAGCACGGTCAACTGGCCTCAACTTCATCTGTGAACTGCGCAAGTACGGGATGATGTTATTTAAAAATCGTTATATGTCACTTACTTAGTTACTGTACATACGTACATCAGATAATTCTCTGTTTAGAATATTTGCAAGGGTTCTATAATAATTTCATTCTTATTATTTAAAATTTTCAGTTTTATTATGGGCCCCAAAATAGAAAACGAAAAGCACTTAAAGAACTTGAAGACAAAAAATGTGCAGTCTCTAAAAAAGCTCTTTCAGAAATCATCTGAATCGAGTAACCGATAGGTATAGATCAGCAGCACAGGATACATTTATCACGAGGGTGCACGTCTCCTGGGTCACAGTCCGAGTGACCCCTCAGTCAAGACAAAGAAGAAATGGAGACAGCACTACCGAATTTTCAAAGTGAAGATCCTTTTATTCCACGGTGCAACGTTTCAGCTCGATACGAGCCTTTCTCAAGCATGAGAAAGGCTCGTATCGAGCTGAAACGTTGCACCGTGGAATAAAAGGATCTTCACTTTGAAAATTCGGTAGTGTTGTCTCCATTTCTTCTTTGTCCTGAATCGAGTAACCAATGCTCTTCACTTTATACTTTACAATAACAATCTGTTTGACTTTTTTTGCTTGTTAGTATTTGATTAATAAAAAAATGCCTTTGTTGTATTACTTAGATTGTTTTATTTTACGATAGGGGGGGGGTTGCTGAAAGAAAATTCTACACAGGGCGCCATCTACCCTAAGGCCGTCCCTGATCCCATCACCCCAGTAAAAAATGTTTCCACGCTTTCATCCAGCCCGGCTTCTTCTAACCAGATTCCATGCGGTATGACCAGGCACACAATGATGTCATCACGCCGCCTGTGTCACAGAAAGGGCACCGAGCAGCGAGGCAGAGAGCCTAACATAGTACAAGATAAGTAATGCAATGTATTTACAAAAGTTAATCTACTTTTTATGAAGGTAAATGATTACTATTATGAAGGTAAATGAGTAATGATAGGATAATCGGATATACAATACAAGTGTTAGCCAGATGTGATGTCACAAGAATTAATTGTTATAAGGTGTGTAAAATTCAGTGAAATGTTTCGTCTTCATACTGTATTTACATGAACACTTATGTTACATGATTGTACATACATTGTTATTTATCACTAGTTCTCATGTGTATAGTCCATTGAGTTGACAAGTACCTGTGAATGAGAATGTGTTGCTAAGGTTGAATAAAATCCCAATAGAAAAAAACTGGCATAATACTGAACACAACTAGGAACAGCAGGTCTCTGTGGAATACAGTTACAAATGATTCTGTGCTCTAGACTGTACCAAGGAAGAAGATGCATTAGATTTGTCCAAAAAATAAAAAGTCAGATACTGAACCATGACCAATACAAACCATAGAGTAAAGTACGCCTGTGCAAAACGCCATAAAATATTCCATATGCGCAAACGTTGTTTTTCTAAATCCTTGACTTAACCCCTTAATGACCAAGCCTTTTTTGACGTTAAAGACCAAGCACTATTTTTCATTTATAAAGTCATAACTTTTATATTTTTCTGTCGACATAGCCGTATTAGGCTTGTTTTTTAGCAGGACGAGTAACATTTTTGGGTGCACATAGTATATTAACCCCTTGGGGACTCTTCATTTTCATTTTTCACTCCTGCCTTCCAAGAGCCATAACTTTTTTATTATTCAGTCAATGAAGTGGTGTGAGGGCTTAGTTTTTGCGGGATGAGTTAAAGTTTCTATTGGCACTATTTAAAGTACCATATAATGTACTGGGAAACGTAAAAAAAATTCTCTGCGGGCTGAAATTAGTAAAAATGGCCTCCATTGTTTTTTTGTTTTTGTTTTTACAGCTTTCACTGTGCGGTAAAAATTACAAATTAACTTTATTCTACGGCTCAATACGATTACGGTGATACCAAATTTATATTTTTTTATTTTTTTATTTTACTACGTTTGCAAACAAAAAATATTTGTTAAAAAAAACAACTGTTTTGTTTTTCCATATTCTGAGAGCAATAAAAATTTATTTTTTCGTCTATTGAGCAGTGTGAGGGCTTATTTTTTGCAGGACAAGCTGTGGTTTTTATTGGTAACTTTTTTTCGCACATACAACTTTTTCTAAAAATTTTTTTAGAGCTAAGGTGATTAAAAAACTGCTTTTGGCGGTTTAAATGATTTATTTTTTAGGGAATTCATTGTGCGAGTTAAATAATGCTATATTGTAATAGTTCAGACTTTTACCAATTTTGTTTATTTATTTTTATTTTTTACATTAGAGGAAAAATGGGAATGTTTTTTTTTTTAACTTTTAATATACTTTTTTTTTTTCACTGCTAATAACTTTTTTTTACACATTCTATCAGAACCCTTAGGGGACTTGAACTGGTTCAATATACTGCAATACTAATGTATTGCAGTATATTGTCACTTTTACCGGCTTGTGTTTAGCCCTGCCACAGGCCTGCCTTTATTAGGCCCTTGGGCTGCCATGACAACCATCGGCACCACAGGATCACCCCTGGGCTGCCATGACAACCATCAGCACCCACGACTCAGATGCTGCGGTCGCGATTGACCACAAGATTTCAGGGGTTAAACGGCCAAGAACAGCACGATTGCCCTAACTCTTGTATTTTTCGTCTATGTAGCCATTGGTGGGCTTGTTTTTTGCGGGAGAAGGTACTATTTTGGGGTACATGGGACTTATTGATTAAGGTTTATTTTATTTTTTTGGGTGGGGTGAAAAAAAGAATTTTGTCGTTGTATTTGAGGTTTTTTTGTATGCCGTTCAACGGTTTAATATATGTGTTAACTTCATTGATAACTTCATTGTTCGAGTCGTTGCTATTACGATAAAATTTGTATATTTTTTTTTACATTTTTACTATATAAAACCATAAGTTTTTTTCCCTAAACTTTATTTAACTGTTGTTTCATTTTTTTCTTGCGTCCCACTTTGGACTTCACTTTGCGATCTTCTGATCACAGATATAATGCTGTGGTATACTTAGTATACCACAGCATTACTGCCTGTCAGTGTAAGTCTAGATTCACACGAACGTGTCAGTTTTGCGCACTTAAAAAATGCAGCGTTTTTCTTGCGTCGCAGTTCTGTGTGGCATCCGTGTACGATGCGCGTTTGTGGTTTTTATGCGCATATGTCATCCGTATGTCATGCGTTTTTTACGTCAGCAAATAAAATTGAAGATGTTTTTTTCCCCCTCATCACTTCTTTAGCAACTGGTGTGTGAAAAACACGGACAGCACACAGATGTCGTCCGTGTGCTGTCCGTTTTTTTCACACACCCATTGACTTCAATGGGCTGTGTGGTGCGCAAAAATGCACCGAAATAGGAAATGCATAGGTCCGTGTGGTGTCTGTGAATAAAACAGATAGCACACGGACCTGAAATACGCTCATCTGAATAAGGCCTAAAACTGACAGGCAATCTATTAGGCCATGCATTTTGGTCGATAACTTTGTTTCCTGAAGATGAAAGCAAATGCAACATCTTCTATTGAACCATGACTAAAACAATGATGAATACAAGGGAAATGCAGTTATTTAGTATAACCCTGCTAACATATGATTGTGTTTTGTTTTCAGAAAAGTATTTAAGAAATACTTATTCCGGATGAATTAAAACTGTGTACTATAAATGTACTCTGCGAGATGTGCACTTACTTCCCATTTTCGCACTGCTACTTGTAAAAAAAGCTCTTGGTGTAACAAAAGCATTGAAGTAAATGACAAAAAGATTATTTTTATAACCGACAATCTTCAAGCTTTCGATTCTGCTCGTGAGTTTTTCCATACTAGAGCGGCTCTGAAATTATCCAGTAAATTATTAGAGAAACAAAGAAGCAGAAAATGAGTTGTATGATTTTGATGTTAACACTTTCTATATGTTAGAGATGAAAATAATATTATGAAAAAATATATACAGCTTTTAATTATGCAGCTTTACAACTTAATTTTTGTGCGCTAATTAAATAACGAAAGTGTCTAGAAAAAATAATTCCTCCTTTCTCTGCACAGTAATTTTAGTGTGTAACAACAATAGATTTAATCAGGATTTTTTTACATACTGATCTACAGAAAAAGCTGAATCTCAACATAGTAAGAAATTGAGTAAATACTTTGAGTGTATACTGTCACTACCACATAAGTACTCTCAGAGCTGTTAACCCAATAGTGACAGCCCATAGGTGTTTTTATGGCGGCCACTAACGGGCTTTATACCGATGCAATTGCCTTTTTACGGCGCTGCATTGGCATAAACACAGCGGGGAGCAATTAAGTCTCCCTGGTCTCAGCTACCAGAGTTAGCTGAGGGCTGGGAGCAGAACTGCTCGAACGGACGAGAACAAAATCAGTATCGATCCTGCCAGTTTAACCCCTCAGATGCGGCGCTCAATAGAGAGCGCCGCATCTGAGTGGTTTTGGAGGGAGGGGTCTCCCTCTCTCACCCAACCGGCACCCCGCCATGCAATCGCAAGGTGCTGGTGTTTCTATGACAGCCGGGGGCTTAATGAAGGTCCCCAGGTCTGCCTCTAGTTAATGCCTGCTAGGCTATGCCAGAGGCATGGCCTAGCAGATGCTTGTCAATTTTACACTGACAGGCAGTAAGTAATACACTGCAATACAGAAGTATTGCAGTGTATTATGAAAAGCGATCAGATGATCGCATAGTGAAGTCCCCTAGTGGGACTAATAAAAAAGTTTAAAAAAAGTTTATTACATTTTATAATAAATAAATAAAAATCCAAAGTAATAAAAAAATTAAAAACCCACTTTTTTCCCTTACAAAATGCTTTATTATGAAAAAAAAAGTTACACATATTTGGTATCGCCGCGTCCATAATGACCCCATCTATAAAGCTATGACATTATTTAACCCGCTCGGCAAACGCCGTAAAAAATAAAATGAAAAACAATGCAAGAATTGCTGTTTTCTGTGCATCCTGCCCTAAAAAAAATGTGATAAAAAGTTTTATCTAGAAAAGTAATTTTGAAAAAAAAATGTTTTTACTGTGTAAAAGTAATAAAACATAAGAAAAGTATATAAATTTGGTATTGTTGAAATCGTAACAACCCGCTGAATAAAGTTAGTTTTTTTTTATGCCATACTATAAACGGCGTAAATTTAGGACGCAAAAAAGAGTGGCGAAATTAATGTTTTTTTTCTATTCCCCCCCCCAAAAAAGTTAAGCAATAAATTATATGTACCCAAAAATGGTGCTATTAAAAAATACAACTCGTCCTGCAAAAAACAAGACCTTATACAGCTATATCGATGCAAAAATTAAAACTTATAGCTCTTTTCAAGTTCCATCTGTGCCTAAGCCTCTGCTACTGTCTGGACTATCCCAGGTACCCTTGTACTAGGACTTTGTAAAGACTATTGTTTGGTCAGCTGCTACTCCGCTACAGCGGTGCGGCCTAGTGGGTCCACATACCCACAGATCGTGACAATATATATACAGTTCTAGCACAAAAAATAAATCTCAGTACAGAGATCATTTGCAAATTCTGTTTAGCTCCTGTCATATACATTTCATAGTATTCATAGTTTGTACGGTTGAAAAAAGACACATGTCCATCAAGTTCAACCAAGGGATGGGAAAGGGGAAGTGGGATAGGAAAGGGGAAGTAAAAAATTTCTACACATAGCAGTTAATATTTTTTTGTTCTAGGAAATTATCTAAGCCTTTTTTAAAGCCATCTACTGTCCCTGCAGTGACCAGCTCCTGCGGTAGGCTATTCCACATTTGTACTATGTGAAACTACAGCCCCCAGTATGGCCTGAAAAATGGTTTTAAAAACCGCCTCCCAAAAACTCTGCAAGGAGGGGCAACTCCACCAAATATGAGACATGGATCCCTCTGTCGCCCCACAGTGCCAACACGTGTCAGGTATAGATGGGTACCATTTATGCAGGGCAGTGGGGACCCGATACCACCTAGAGATAATTTTGTAGTTAGTTTCCTGAGCTCGTATGGCTATCGAGGCTTTCTGGGAAAGGGACAAACATCGTCTCCATTGTACATCAGAGAATGTCGTGTTCAATTCTGTCTCCCAAGCCTTGCAGAAGGACGGGTGATTAGGTGATCGCTGGGAGAGGAGTAGTTTATAGAGTGTGGAGATGGACTGTGTAGGGGACAGGGTGGAAACATATAAGCGCTCAAAGTCAGTAAGCGGCCGGTGAAGGTGAGCCTGGCGCTTAGTAACACTATAGAAATGTTTTAACTGTGAGTATTCAAAAATGTGACGTGGTGAGGGCGTAGCAGCCGGGCAAATAGTGGCTAATGGGAGTAGAGAAGAATCGGAGTGGACCTGAGTGAAGTACATGGGGTTGGTGGAAGACCTACCCAAGAAGGAGAGACGCGCCTCCCCAGCAGGAAAGGCAGGGTTGTCAGTAATAGAAACCCAGTGCATCAATGAGTGAACCCCCTAGCCCAGAGGACCGAGCTCCTCACTTTTACAACACATTGGCACCCATAAATTAAAACAAAACCCTCATGGTGCCAAACACTGTGTTACTGTAATGACAGGGATAGGGAAACAGACAAGTGAGCCCTAATCTACCCGCCACTCAGTCCCTGCCTACTTGCAACGACCCGCCCTAGGTGACGGGGTACAACTGGGCGACGGTCCCTACCCTCAATAAGTGCACGACAGACAACAGACAAGGAAACACAGAACAAAGGGAAACGGGGCAGTTGCCCACGGCAACACCGTGAGCAACAAGAGTAGTAAACGAGCCGAGTCAAAATAGGAGAGTACGAGGTGCTAAACGTAGAGCAGGAGAGTAGTGAACAAGCCGAGTGTTATGGCAGGAAGGAGGTGAAGGGAACAAGTGAGCCCTAATCTACGCCCTGTCCCTGCCTACTTGCAACGACCCGCCCTAGGCGACGGGGTACAACTTGGCGGCGGTCCCTACGCTGACTAAGTGCAAGGGGATACAAACAGGGAACAAGCAAGGGAAGGGGCAGTAGCCCACGGAACACCGTGAGGAAAACGGAGTGGTGAACGAGCCAGTCAGGATCAGGATGTAATGGAGTATACAAACGCAGAGCACGGAGCAGGAAGCAAGCCAGGGGCAGAGCGAAGCAGGATAAGCGGGAACTGAAGCAAGGTAGAAGCACGGCAGAAGCAGGCTGGAGCAAGGCAGCAGTGGGGCCAGGAAACCAAGAAGAATCACAAGCAATGAGGAAGAGAAAACGGCAGGTATAAATGGACAGGGGCGGAGCTAACTCCGACTGACCAGGCCGCGATAGGCTCTCCCACTCCTGAGCCTGCCACCCTGATTGGTGGGAGCCGGTGTCAGTCTAAGAGGTCTGGCCTCAGGTGTCGACTGATTAATCGTGGGAGTATCCACAGACGTAGTGCCTGGCAGATCCTTTACACCGAGTCAAACCAGGAGTGTGCGAGGTACCAAACGCAGAGCAGAAGAGTAGTCAGTAAGCCAGGGTCAATACGAAGCAGGGACAAGTAGTTCAAGAAGCAGCAGCAGCAGGGCCAGGAAACCAACAGAGAAGAATCACAAGCAAGGAGGAACAGGAAAGGCAGGTATAAATAGACAGAGGGCGGGAGCTAGCTCCGTCTGGCCAGGCTGTGATAGGCTCTCCCACTCCTAAGCCTGCCATCCTGAGTGGTGGAAGATGGAGTCAGTCTCACAGACATAGTAGCAGGTACAGACTCATTATCTATGGGCGTGGATACAGAAGCTGTGCCATGCAGATCCTTAACAGTTACTGAATATAATAGCACCATACACTGCGCCCCCTGATTATACCGCCACACACTGTGCCTTTAAATCCAATCTTGTCACACACTGAAATAAAGCACCGCACACAGTGCTCCATAAAAATAGTGCCACGTACAGTGCTACATAAAAAAATGGCACACGCTGTGCCCCTGAATATACCGGTATTAACTGTGCCCCTGAAAATATCACCTCACAGTGCCTCCTGTAGATATTACCACACACAGCGTCCACTAAAATAAAGAAAATAAACATTACATACTCACCAGTCTCAGTTCTCAAACTGTCCTCCTGAGATAAGGGCCTGTTTTTTTCTGACCAGGCTAGCTACAGCGTTCCGCTTAGGTGGCGACTCAGGCGGTGCGATGACACCACCTGCATCACAGGTAAAACACTGAATGGCAGGGCAGGGAACTGATAGTTCCCTTGCCTCGCCAGTGCTAAATTGTCCTAAGGACGCGGATGCAATTAGTGCAGGAGGACCAGGTCAGAGTCCCTCTTCTCCCTTGTTCCACGAACCGGCTGTTATTTTAACAACCAGTTTGTCAGACTCGGCAGAACCAGCCAGATCCCACCCTTGCTTTGCTGTCTTTTGAAATTAATAATACACGACTGTAAATTGAGAATTAAAGGGTACCATCTCAGGGGAAGTTCTCAACTCTCCTTATGGATAGTGCACCTTTGTGTTTCTAACTACCGTATTTTTCAGACTATAAGAGTCACCTGACTATAAGACGCACCCAGGTTTTAGAAAACAGAAAATAGGAAAAATTTAATATATTACTACTTTTACAAAGAAAAAACTATTCGTTAAAAAAAAATAAAAAATTATAATTATTTTTGTCAGTTTCATCACATTCTGAGAGCCATAACTTTTATATTTTTTCATCCTTTGAACGGTGTGAGGGCTTATTTTTGGTACATACAATTTTTGTATCACTTTTTATTTCATTCTTTTTAGCAATATGATGGCCAAAAAACAATGATTCTTGGGTTTTCATTTTTTTTTTACGCCGTACATCGTGCGAGTCAAATAATGCTATATTTTACTCGTTTTGAACTTTTACGGAAGCAGCGATACCAATTTTTTTTATTTTTACATTGTGTTTGGGGAAAAATGGGAAAAGGTTTTTATTTTTAACTTTTAATATTTTTTTACACTCCTGAAAATTGATCTAACTTTTTTTTTTACACATTTTATTAGTTCTCCTAGGGGACTTGAATCGCCTGTACAATACACTGCAATACATGGATGAGTTACAGAAACAGCATAACTCGCTGAGCTACGCTGTTTCTGTAACTTCCATAGTGGTGAATGGCAGTTACAGAAGCAGCGTGGCATGCTGTTTCCGTAACCACTATTCAGTTCTATGGGAGTTACAGAAACAGCGTAGCTCAGCGAGTTACGCTGTATCCGTAACTCGACCATGTACAATATTTTCGTAGCTACCGGGTTCCGGAAACAGTTGCTCACAGTGCTATGCTGTTTTCGTAACTCCCATTCACTTCAATGGGAGTTACGGAAACAGCGTAGCTCAACGAGCACTCGGCTGTTTCCGTAACGCCCGACCACCTAACCATGAAGTGGCTGGGAGACAGCGGAGCCAGGTAAGATAGAACGGGGTTTAGGGGGCTTCGTTCTAGACATAGGTGCGTGTCCCAGAGGTGGGACCCGCATCTCTCTGACATGTATGACATATCCTGTAGATATAAAGTCAAAGTAGATAATTTGAAGCAGCACAAGTCCCGAGTCTGGTGCGGTGCACGCTGTCAAGCCAGGCAAACCCACTCTGGCATAATGTGAGTTCCAAAAAAAAGTAGTAGGACAACAGCATACGTCTCCAGATCTTCAAAAACGGTTTTATTCTCAAAACATCTACGGCAACATTTCGACCCATAGTGAGTGAAGGGTCTTTTTCAAGCCTGACTCTTCACTCAAGCCTTGCTTGAAAAAGACCCTTCACTCACTATGAGTCGAAACGTTGCCTGTTTGCCGTAGATGTTTTGAGAATAAAACCGTTTTTGAAGATCTGGAGACGTGTGCTGTTCTACTACTTTTTTTTTAATATCCTGTGGATATGTCATAAATGTCCTTCATGGGAAGACCCCTATAAATGCCGCGGTCGCTATTAACGACAGCATTTAACTAGTTAAACGGCCAGGAACAGCGCCATCGCTGTTCCTGCCCACTAGAGTAGCATTTCAGCTGTAAAACACAGCTGACACATCATCCCCTCCCCGCTCCATGATGTGCCGGAACATCATGGGTCTGGAAGGGCTTACGTAAGAAGCGGTCAGGGGGCCCGGCGCTGGCGGATCCCTTGACTGCAAACTATAAGACGCAGGGACTTTTTAGCAAGATTTATTTAAAACTGCGTCTTATAGTCAGAGAAATACGGTATATATAACATATATATATATACTACCGTTCAAAAGTTTAGGGTCACTTAGAAATTTACTTATTTTTGAAAGAAAAGCACAGTTTTTTTCAATGAAGATAACATTAAATTAATCAGAAATCCACTCTATACATTGTTAATGTGCTAAATGACTATTCTAGCTGCAAACGTCTGCTTTTTAATGCAATATCTACATAGGTGTATAGAGGCCCATTTCCAGCAACCATCACTCCAGTGTTCTAATGGTACATTGTGTTTGCTAACTGTGTTAGAAGGCTAATGGATGATTAGAAAAAAGTGGGAGATTTGTACAAGGTAAAAGGGCTTTTGAATAAGGAAGGCTATCACTCCATTTTGCAACGCCATGCCATACCCTGTGGACAGCGCTAGATTGGAGCCAATTTCATCCTACAACAGGACAATGACCCAAAGCACACCTCCAAATTATGCAAGAACTATTTAGGGAAGAAGCAGGCAGCTGGTATTCTATCTGTAATGGAGTGGCCAGCGCAGTCACCAGATCTCAACCCCATAGAGCTGTTGTGGGAGCAGCTTGACCGTATGGTACGCAAGAAGTGCCCATCAAGCCAATCCAACTTGTGGGAGGGGCTTCTGGACTCATGGGGTGAAATTTCTCCCGATTACCTCAGCAAATTAACAGCTAGAATGCCAAAGGTCTGCAATGCTGTAATTGCTGCAAATGGAGCATTCTTTGACGAAAGCAAAGTTTGAAGGAGAAAATTATTATTTCAAATAAAAATAATTATTTCTAACCTTGTCAATGTCTTGACTATATTTTCTAGTCATTTTGCAACTCATTTGATAAATATAAGTGTGGAAAGCACAAAATTGTCTGGGTGACCCCAAACTTTTGAACGGTAGTGTATACATATATATATATATATATATATATATATATATATATATATATAAAATTTATAGTGGAACAATATGTTGCGAAAACCCTCCTCAACTTACTGAGGAGCAAAGTTTGTAAATCTTAGAACTTCTGTCATCGAGGATTTAAACTGTGTGTCTGTTTGAATTCATATATGGAGATGGAGTGTAACATCCAAGGCCGCGGACCGGCGTTCTAACTCACCCCTCGACGTCCGTGGCCATGGATCTGTGAGTGCTGAGCCGCATCCCCTCCCCTCCGCTGTGTGTGCTAATTAGCCCTAATTACCCTCTACTATAAAAGGGCCCTTGTCCTTTCACTCCTTGCCTGAGCGTTGTTTGTATTCCTCTGTTACTCTTGCAAAAGGTCCCTTAGTCGTATTATGTTCCCAGTGTTCCCATGCCCTGCTACCTGTATTCTGTACTGTATTTGTTCCTGTGCCCTCTATAGTGCTGGAGTCGAGTTCTGCCATTTACCATGTCTGCTGTGTTACACCACGTCTGGTGTCATCTGCCCCGTTTTGCATCATTTGCCACCATGGTCCCATCTGTGCCTAAGCCATTGCTACTGTCTGGACCCTTGTGCTTGGACTTTATATTGACTTGGTACCCTGTTGTTTGGCCAGCTGCTACCCCGCTATGGCGGTACGGAGAAGCTGGAGAAGCCAAAGAATTAGGCCTTGTTCACATGAAGTATTTTGCAAGCAGAAAAAATCTGCCTCAATATTCCTTCAGGAATTTTAAGGCAGATTTTGACCTGCCTGCACTTTCAAACTGTGGTGTCGGCTGTTTTTCTGCCTCCCACTGTTTTCAATGGGAAGTCAGAGGTGGAACCGCGGCAAGAAAGGACATGGCGCTTTTTTTCCCTGTGAGCAGCTAAAAGCCACTGTAGAAAAAAAATGCCTCAGATGTGTTTTGGTGCCGAAGGCTGGAAACACAATCTTTTAAAGTTGCAAAACGGCCTAAAAGTCGCAATTAGTGGTGAAAATTGTGACTTTTGGCCTTTTTAGGTCACCCTCACCACTTGTGAGAAAGGGGCATGGCCTAGGGAAAAGAAGGTGTGGCCACCGCTGCCCGACAAACTGGCGTAAATTAAAGGGCAAATCTACGCCAGCTCCGAGCTGGCGTACACTTCACTAAAAGGGGTGTAGCATGGTAGAGGCCTGTGCTGTAGAAGTGTTACAACACAGCAGTTTGCAGTTATGGCTACCTTCGTGTAACTTTGTGACAAACAGGAATTGTTGGAAAAAGAAAAAAAACAAGAGAATGAAAGTTTGTGATTAAAACTCGGATCCAAGCAGATACCTACACACAAATCACACTTTAAAAATAATAGACGAAGGTGTGCAAAGTTCCTATGTACTTCATATGTCTACATCTACAAGAGTGTGTGCTCACAAAAATGCTTAAACAGTGAACATGCAACATAAGGGTTTCACCTGAAAATTTTGTTACATATATATATATATATATATATATATATATATATATATATAACACAGCTCTAGTTTAACGTTTGCATTAAAGGCTTTTCCAGCCAAGACGTGAAACTCGAGTCCGTTCCTAAAAAATTTCATGTGAATGTCATGTCCATGGCATGAAAAGAATTAAAGAGGTGGTCTGGTTTTGCCAACCCCTGTGTACATGAATAAGTCAATGCAAAGAGTGAAATCCACACAAAAATCTGTAAGAAACACCTATGTATTTTGCTGCAGATTTGAAGGTTATTCCCTTAATACATCACTCCTCCTTACTTCCACACAATAAGGACACCGATTAACAACTGAAAAGAGTGAATGGGAATCAATACAAGAATATGTATAATAGAGTATTTGCAATACTTATGTAAAACAATTACACTTTTCTAGCCTACTCTTAGCATCCCAATTTGTAAACTTTTGTGGCAATATGTCTAAATATAAGTTGAACCTTCAATATTTTCTTAAAAGGTCTAATTATACATCTTAACAATACAATAAAATGAGCCATTTGTCTCACCGAACACGACATCATCAAATTCTGAGAAAAGAAAAAAATAGAACTGCCTAATGCCAAGAAGAACTGCTGTCTCATTTTATCGGAGATTGTGATTTATAAATGAGAGCGTGTTTTTGGCTGCAAATCAGCAGTTGGAATAGGCTGATAGTATTGCATTTAATTTGGTTCATTGAGGATCTCCTGTTGTTGCCACGCATAATTAGATTCTGTTTAGTTACAAGCCGCAGCATGAATGCTAAGGAAATGGGGACACAGCACAGATTGGTTTAGAATTCATTAAAGAGACGTAGCCTTCCAAGGACCCTTTAGACAAGTAGGACATTTCAAACATACAGCTTTCAAACCCGACATACACAGGCTGCAGCACATTTTTGGTGAGTGTTGGCACAAAGTTCAAGAGTCATTCACCACAGATGCAAAATGCATGATCTGTACGGAGAAACTGCCACATGCTGGACTCTGACAATCTAAGGCTTCGTTCACATCTGCGTGAGGGCTCCGTTCCGTCAGAGCTTTTTCCAGTGTGAAAAACAAATTTTCAATTCCACCCAGCTTTTCCAGGGTACCCTCCCCAATCACTGTGGGCCTGAGCAATTGGGTTCTATACTAGTTAGTTTGTCTGCTGAACTTTGTAACATGAACTTCCATTAATGACTCTGCTTGTTTCTTGACTACGTTTTGTCTGCCACCTGCCCTTACCTTCTGCCAGTCTACCGTAGTGACTGTACTTTGCCTGCACTGATACATTATCGTCTGCTGTCTAGGAGCATCTATACTATTTTTTTGCGTTCTGCATGCCAGCTATTGTATTGCCTATTGCCAATGGAGACTTCTCTGTGTAATGTCGGGGTAGGGAGACAGACAGGTGAGCCCTAATCTACCCGCCACTCAGTCCCTACTTGCACGGCCCATCCTAGGCGACGGCGTGCAACTAGGCGACGGTCCCTACGCTCAATAAGTGCACGACAGACAAACAGACAAAGGTACACAGAAGCTAAGGGAAATGGGGCAGTTGCCCACGGCAACACCGTGAGCAACAAGAGTAGTGAACAAGCCGAGTCAAACCAGGAGTGTACGAGGTACCAAACGCAGAGCAGGAGTGTAGTCAGTAAAGCCAGTGTCAATTTGAAGCACAGGTCAATAGTACTAGCAGGAACAGCAGAGCCAAGAAACAAGATAGAATCACAGGCAAAGGAAGAGCAGGAAATGAAGGTATAAATAGACCGAGGGCGGGAGCTAGCTCGGTCTGGCCAGGCTGTGATAGGTTCTCCCACTCCTCAGCCTACCAGCCTGAGTGGTAGCAGATCGAGTCACTCTATCAGACCTAGGACCAGATGCAGACTGATTAACCACGGGCATCGACACAGAAGCTGTGTCTGGCAGATCCTTTACACTCTGAGGGTAGTTCGTTGGGAAATCCTAGCAGCATAGTTCACATTTCCGTGCAGAGGTTAAAGGGTGAACACCTGAGAATCCAGACTCCACTCTATGGAATAGCCCCACGTAAATTCCATTGGCAACACAGTGGATTTACATCATTCTCTGTGGGCCCCGTGATACTCTTAGTAAAGTGCAAGTAGGTTTGTCTACCAAAACCTGCAATGAATATTTATATAGTAAAAGAATGATGATTGCCCTATGATCTTAGTATGGTACCAAGATACTGTTTATAGGGGTTATTTTGTATGGGTTATTTAAAAAAAATATTTTTAGTTAATCCCTTGGTGACAACCGCCGACCATGTGCAACGGCCGGGGTTGGAGATAACTCCAAACTTGGCCATTTATCTCCTCAGATGCCGCAGCCAATAGTGGCCATAACATCTGAGGGGTTACACAGAGGTAGACAGATAAAATCGCGGTATGCCGATCGGTTGCCATGGCAGTCGGAGGCCTAGTGAAGGTCTCTAGGTCAGCCTTCTGTGTGCTACCGTTAATGATTACATGGTAAAGTTCTCCAGACAGAGCGACTAAAAAAAAAAGTAAAATTATGTTTAATAACATTTAAAAAAAAATATAATAATGAAGTAAAAGTTAAATACAATAATGCAAACAATAAAAAAAGCATAATTGATATTGCCTAATCTGTAAAAGCTCAAAAATAATATCACACATTTGTGAACGCCATGTTTTTTGGTCACTTCTCTTTGCAAAATAAATGGAATGAAAAGTGATTAAAAAGTTGTATTTGCCAATAAAATGACAGCCCGTCCTGCATAAAACAAGCCTTCACATAGCTCATTGAAGGAAAAATAAAAAAGTATGGGTCTCAGAATATGGTGACACAAAACACTTTTCTTAGTACATTATATGATACATTAAACAGTACCATTAAAATACAACTCATTCCGCAAAAAACAAGCCCTCATACTGCTAGGTTGAAGGAAAAATAAAAGAGTTGTTATTCTTGGAATGCGGGGAGGAAAAAACTAATAATAATGCTCTATCTCATCTTTTTTTAAAACTTTATTTTACAGGAGCGGCTTTTGGCATCCTATGGTTGCTGAGGCCACTGGACACTGCATCTCTCGCCATAGCTCATTTTGACAGTAGACAGCACCAGGAAACTTTACAGTAAATGTCCAGCATTTATCGTCACATCATTTTTTTGCTTCAAAATTCTGTGCCGATTCATTTCTTTCTATAGCTTTATAGCAATCAGAGCTGTTTTTTATGATACACAGCTCTAAATCCCTTACAGAGATTTAAAAGATAACATACTGGCTACCTACAGCCACCACTAGTGGGAGCTTAGAAGTTTACTGTGTTACTATCGCGTTCAATGTATGCAGTAAGCTTCTAAGCTTCCTCTAGAGCACGGGTGCACAACCTTTACTGGTTTGTCCACTCCCAACAGCCACACTACAGCTTAGGGGTATTCCCATCTGAGACATATTGATAGTATATGCCATAAATGTCTGATAGGTGGGGGTCCTGAAACTTTCACTTATTGGGAGAATGGGGGTCCCATAATGCCCTGCTTTGCACTCCAGGGGAAGAGTCAAGGAAGGCACGCATAAGAATAGTCATCCTATCTATAGTTTATGCGCGTTACTCCCATAAACTACAATGGAAAGAGCTGCATTTATGCGTAGCCACCTCTTCTCTTCCTCTCTGAACAGAAAGGAGTTCCCAAATATGGAGAGATGGCTGGGGGCGGGGCGCATTAAACGGCATCGCGGGCCACAGGTGGTGTACCCTTGCCCTATTAACAGCAGCAGGTAGCCAGCATGCTTTAATACCTATGTATTTGCAGGGGATAAGAAGATCTAAATTAGTAAAACATCATTACCGCTATAAAGACATATTTAAAAAATTAAATAGCGCAGAAGTTTGAACCTACTTGGTTAAAAAAAATAGTGTTCTAGAGTGGATCTTCATTGTAAACCAGAAAACGTCTTTAAAAGTATGCCCCCGTAACTCAGGAGCTTCTCATCCCTAGTCTGGAGATCTCTGGACCTTTCCATGGGCTGTATACAAATGGCCAAGACTGGTCTAATATGTATACAACTTTATTTATGAATTGGAAGTAGGTGAATCTAGTTGATGGATCACAAGTTTGTGCAGTCTATAAAAATATTTATATTAAATGTGTTTTTGATAAGGAAAATAGAAATTACCATACAGCACTTACATTTAAATGATAAGGATGGTATTGTGAAATATTTTAACAGAAAATAATTCTAGTATCATAATACAATCTACATTATAAAGTACTTTATATTAAAGACAATAGGCTGAAATACGCCAAATTTCAAGTTTACTTATCAGCTGTAGCTCTACAATTGTCACGAAGCGGGTTAGTGGACCCACTAGGCCGTACCGCCGTAGTGGGTAAGGCAGCTGGCCAAACAACAGGACACCCCAGAAATACAATGTCCCGCACAAGGGTACCTGGATAGTCCAGACGGTGGCCGCAGCTCTGGCACAGATGGAGATGGGTGCAGCAGATAGCGCCAAACGTGGCGGATGACACTGGAGCCGCAAGTTGCGCCAGACGTGGCGGATTCCTCCGGACGTGGCAGATGACACAGAATGTGGCGGATTCCTCCGGACGTGGCAGATGACACAGAACGTGGTGGATTCCTCCAGACGTGGCAGATGACACAGAACGTGGCGAATTCCTCCGGACATGGCAGATGACACAGGACGTGGCACAACTAGATACAAAGGCAGAGCACGAGAAACAGCAACGGGGAACAAGGCACGGATAACAACAGGAACGGGAAACACTAAGGGACCATTTGCAAGACAGACTGGGAAAACTAACAATGCTCAGGCAAGGATTAGAAGGCCAGGGGCCTTCTTATAGACCAGAAAATCTTGGCAGTTGATGATGATGACTTCCTCCTATTTGCGCGCGCTGGCCCTTTAAGGCCGGGCACGAGCGTGCGCGCGCACCCTACGGGACACAGCCGAACAGAGCGGAAGTGAGCGCTGGCGTCTCCTAGGAAGGAGCTGGGGACCAGCGCTCACGGATCCATGGCTGCGGGCGTCGGGAGGTGAGTATACCCGATGGCCCGTGGCCATGGACGCTACAGTATCCCCTCTCTTATGCCCCCTCTTCTTGGGGCCAGAGCGAGAGAGGAATTTTTTAATAAGAGCAGGAGCGCTGAGGTTCTCTTCTGGCTCCCTGGACCTTTCCTCAGGACCAAACCCTCTCCAGTCCACCAAATAGAAAGTACTTCCTCCTACCCTTTTGCAGTCCAGGATCTCTTTTACCTCGAATACATCAGAAGGCCTGCTAGGAGCAACTGTGGAACTAGAAGTCTTGCTGTAGCGGATCAGGACCACTGGTTTCAGGAGGGACACATGGAAGGAGTTAGGGATTCTGAGGGTAGGAGGCAGCCACAGCTTATAGGAGACAGGGTTGATTTGTTGCAGGATCTCGAAAGGACAAAGGAACCTGGGAGCAAACTTGTATGAAGGCACCCTCAAGCGAATGTTCCGAGAGTACAGCCAGACTTTAGTCCCCGGAAGATACTGAGGCGGCTCTCTTCTCCTAGTATCCGCCTTTCCTTTCATGCGATCTACCGCCAGCAAAATAGAGGACCGGGTCTGTTGCCAGATTTGCAGGGAGTCCCCATATGCAGAATCAGCAGCGGGTACCTGAGATGAAGTCGACACAGGAAGAGGGACTCTGGGATGTTGAATGTACACGATGTGAAACGGAGTGGAAGTGATGGACTCACTTGTGTGGTTGTTGTATGAAAACTCGGCCCATGGAAGAAGCTGTACCCAGTTATCGTGCTGTGAAGAGATGAAGTGGCGGAGATAATTCTCCATGATCTGGTTGATCCTTTCAACTTGCTCATTGGACTGGGGGTGATAGGCTGAGGAAAAGTCCAGACTCACATCCAGGAGTTTACAGAGGACTCTCCAGAACTTTGAGGTGAACTGAACACCCCGATCTGACACGATGTGAAGAGGCAAGCCATGCAAGCGAAAGATGTGTAGAATGAAGAGACTCGCCAGACGAGGAGCAGAAGGTAGGCCGGTCATCGGGATAAAATGAGCCATCTTAGAGAACCGGTCCACCACCACCCAGACAGTGTTGCATCCTGCTGAGGGGGGAAGGTCTGTGACAAAGTCCATCGCAATGTGTTGCCAGGGGGCATTGGGTACATGCAGAGGTTAAAGCAGGCCGGCAGGCTTGGAGTGAGTCACTTTGTTAGAGGCACACACCGTGCAAGAAGAGACAAAGTCCAGAACATCTTTAGGTAGCGTGGGCCACCAGAAGTGACGAGCAATCAGGTCTTGGGTTTTACGGACACCGGCGTGCCCAGCCAGTTTAGATGTTAGGGATCTGCCAGGTACTACGTCTAGGTATACTCCTCTTCATCCTGGTCCTGACTATTCGTTCACCGCTCCGTTTCCTCGCGGCGTTCCGTGGGCTACTGCCCCTTCCCTTGCGTGTTCCCTGTTTGTTCTCCCGTGCACTTAGACAGCGTAGGGACCGCCGCCCAGTTGTACCCCGTCGCCTAGGGCGGGTCGTTGCAAGTAGGCAGGGACAGGGCGGTGGGTAGATTAGGGCTCACTTTCCCTTCACCTCCTTCCTGCCATTACATAATTACAAGCCTATACCTAGTCTACCATTCTCCTACGCTGACGCTATCATGGACCCCCTTGAGACCCTGACCCAGCAGATGCAGGGCCTCTCCCTACAGGTCCAGGCCCTGGCCCAGAGGGTCAACCAGGGTGACGCTGCCTTAGTAGTACCCCTCACCTCACCTCTAGAACCCGACCTTAAGTTACCTGACCGGTTCTCAGGGGACCGTAAGACGTTTCTCTCCTTCCGGGAGAGTTGCAGACTGTATTTCCGCCTAAAACCCCACTCCTCAGGTTCCGAGAACCAGCGGGTGGGTATCATTATATCCCGACTCCAGGAAGGGCCCCAAGAGTGGGCCTTCTCCTTGGCTCCTGACGCCCCTGAACTTTCCTCTGTTGATCGTTTTTTCTCTGCCCTCGGACTCATTTACGACGAGACTGACAGGACTGCTTTAGCCGAGAGTCAGCTGGTGACCTTACGTCAGGGTAGGAGACCGGTTGAGGAATACTGTTCTGATTTTAGAAAGTGGTGCGTAGCTTCTCGGTGGAACGATCCGGCCCTAAGGTGCCAGTTTAGGTTAGGATTATCTGACGCCCTGAAGGATCTGCTGGTTAGCTACCCCTCTTCTGACTCCCTTGACCAGGTTATGGCCCTAGCAGTACGACTTGACCGACGTCTCAGGGAACGTCAGCTTGAACGTTTCAATGTGCTCCCCTCTGACTTTTCTGCGATCCCCCCCGAGGTCCCGTCCCCTCGCCCCTCCACTGAGGACTCGGAGGTACCTATGCAACTCGGGGCCTCCATGTCCCCTCGACAACGTAGGGAGTTTCGCAGAATGAATGGTCTCTGCTTCTACTGTGGGGACGACAAGCATCTACTGAACACCTGTCCCAGGCGCAAGAATAAAAAGCCGGAAAACTTCCGCGCCTAAGTGATCATCGGGGAGGTCACTTGGGCGCACAGGTATTTCCCGTTAATGTGAAACGCAATAAAATTTTGCTTCCCTTTCAGGTCTCGTTTGCTGGCCGGTCTGCCACGGGCAGTGCTTTCGTGGATTCTGGCTCATCTGCTAATATCATGTCTGTGGAATTTGCTATGTCTCTAAAGATGCCTTTTATTGATTTACCTTATCCTGTCCCGGTAGTGGGTATCGACTCCACTCCTCTTGCTAATGGTTATTTTACTCAGCATACTCCTGTTTTTGAACTCCTGGTTGGCTCCATGCATTTGGAGCAGTGCTCTGTACTGGTGATGCAGGGATTATCGTCTGATCTGGTATTAGGTCTTCCCTGGTTGCAGTTGCATAATCCCACGTTTGATTGGAATACTGGGGAGCTTACCAAATGGGGTAATGAATGTCTTATGTCATGTCTTTCTGTTAACTCTATTTCTCCCCGGGAGGAGGTAAACACGCTTCCTGAGTTTGCTCAGGACTTCGCCGATGTGTTTTCTAAGGAGGCCTCCGAGGTGTTGCCCCCCCCATAGAGATTACGATTGCGCCATCGATTTGGTGCCTGGTGCCAAGCTTCCTAAGGGTAGGATATTTAATCTTTCATGTCCTGAACGTGAAGCTATGAGGGTGTATATCCAAGAATGCCTGGCCAAGGGTTTCATTCGCCCCTCGACTTCTCCTGTAGGTGCTGGCTTCTTCTTCGTGGGGAAGAAGGATGGTGGTCTTAGGCCGTGCATTGATTATCGTAACCTGAATAAGGTCACCGTAAGGAACCAGTACCCACTTCCTTTGATTCCGGATCTTTTTAATCAGGTTCAGGGAGCCCAATGGTTTTCTAAGTTCGATCTACGGGGGGCATATAACCTTATCCGCATCAAAGAGGGGGATGAGTGGAAAACGGCGTTCAACACACCTGAGGGTCATTTCGAATACCTGGTCATGCCCTTTGGGTTGTGTAATGCCCCTGCTGTCTTCCAGAATTTTATTAATGAAATCCTGAGAGATTACCTGGGTAATTTTCTTGTTGTGTACCTTGATGACATACTGGTGTTTTCCAAGGACTGGTCCTCCCACGTGGAGCATGTCAGGAAGGTGCTCCAGGTCCTTCGGGAGAATAATCTGTTTGCTAAGACTGAAAAATGTGTCTTTGGGGTACAGGAGATACCATTTTTAGGGCAAATCCTCACTCCTCATGAATTCCGCATGGACCCTGCCAAGGTTCAGGCTGTGGCGGAATGGGTCCAACCTGCCTCCCTTAAGGCGTTACAGTGTTTTTTAGGGATCGCCAACTATTACAGGAGATTTATTGCCAACTTCTCGGTCGTCGCTAAGCCTCTTACGGACCTTACTCGCAAGGGTGCTGATATCCTCCATTGGCCCCCTGAGGCCGTCCAGGCCTTTGAGACCCTCAAGAAGTGCTTTATCTCGGCCCCCGTGCTGATTCAGCCCAACCAAGAGGAGCCATTTATTGTGGAGGTTGACACATCCGAGGTGGGAGTGGGGGCCGTCTTGTCCCAGGGTACCAGCTCCCTCACCCATCTCCGCCCCTGTGCTTACTTCTCTAGGAAGTTTTCGCCCACGGAGAGTAACTATGATATTGGCAACCGCGAACTTCTAGCCATTAAATGGGCTTTTGAAGAGTGGCGGCACTTCCTGGAGGGGGCCAGACATCAGGTAACGGTCCTTACGGATCACAAGAATCTGGTTTTCCTAGAATCGGCCCGGAGGCTTAATCCTAGACAAGCTCGGTGGGCACTATTCTTTACCAGATTTAATTTCTTGGTTACCTATAGGGCTGGGTCCAAGAATATTAAGGCTGATGCTCTGTCACGTAGTTTCATGGCTAATCCTCCTTCCGAGAAGGATCCTGCTTGTATTTTACCCCCTGGTATAATCGTTTCTGCCACGGATTCTGATTTAGCTTCTGATATTGCGGCTGATCAGGGTTCAGCTCCCGGGAACGCCCCTGGGGACAAACTGTTTGTTCCCCTGCAATACCGGCTAAGGGTACTCAGGGAAAACCATGACTCCGCTCTATCTGGTCATCCTGGCATCTTGGGCACCAAACACCTCATTACCAGAAACTATTGGTGGCCTGGGTTGCCTAAAGACGTTAGGGCTTACGTCGCCGCTTGTGAGGTTCGCGCTAGGTCCAAAACCCCTAGGTCCCGACCTGCGGGCCTACTACGTTCCTTGCCCATTCCCCAGAGACCTTGGACCCATATCTCCATGGATTTTATCACCGATTTGCCCCCATCTCAGGGCAAGTCGGTGGTGTGGGTGGTAGTAGACCGCTTCAGCAAGATGTGCCACTTTGTGCCCCTTAAGAAGCTACCTAACGCCAAGACGTTCGCTTCTTTGTGGGGCCCCAGTCAATATCGTTTCCTTCCATCCCGAAACTAATGGCCAAACGGAAAGGACTAACCAATCCCTGGAACAATATTTAAGGTAATTCATCTCTGACTGTCAATTCGATTGGGTCTCATTTCTTCCCCTTGCTGAATTTTCCCTGAATAACCGGGTCAGTAACTCGTCAGGGGTCTCCCCGTTTTTCTGTAATTTCGGGTTTAACCCAAGGTTCTCCTCCGTTTCCCCTGGTTGTTCCAATAATCCTGAGGTAGAGGATATTCATCGGGAACTGTGCACAGTCTGGGCCCAGGTTCAGAAGAACCTAGAGGCGTCCCAGAGCGCACAAAAGATTCAGGCTGATAGTAGACGTTCTGCTAACCCCCGGTTTGTCGTCGGGGATTTGGTCTGGTTGTCTTCCAGGAACTTGCGCCTTAAGGTCCCGTCCAGGAAGTTTGCTCCCCGATTTATTGGACCTTATAAGATCATTGAAGTCCTCAACCCTGTATCCTTCCGTCTGGAGCTGCCCCCATCCTTTCGCATACATGACGTCTTCCATGCCTCCCTCCTCAAACGCTGCTCCCCGTCCTGGTCCCCCTCGAGGAAACCTCCTGTTCCCGTTCTCACCCCTGAGGGGGTGGAATTCGAGGTGGCCAAGATTATGGACAGTAGGATGGTCCAGGGCTCCCTCCAGTACCTGGTCCATTGGAGAGGATACGGGCCGGAGGAGAGGACTTGGGTACCTGCCCGTGATGTTCACGCTGGGGTATTGATCAGGAGGTTCCACCTTCTCTTCCCTACTAAACCGGGTCCTCTTAGTAAGGGTCCGGTGGCCCCTCATAAAAGGGGGAGTACTGTTAGGGATCTGCCAGGTACTACGTCTAGGTATACTCCTGGGATTAATCAATCCACACCTGAGGCCAGACCTGTTAGACTGACACCGTCTCCCACCAACCAGGGTGGCAGGCTCAGGAGTGGGAGAGCCTATCGCGGCCTGGTCAGTCGGAGTTAGCTCCGCCCCCTGTCCTTTATTACCTGCCGTGTTCTCTTCCTCAGTGCTTGTAATTCTTCTGGATTCCTGGCCCCACTGCTGCTTGCTCCAGCCTGCTTCTGCCGTGCTTCTGCCTTGCTGCAGTTCCGCTTTACCTGCTTCGCTTTGCCCCTGGCTTGCTTCCTTCTCCGTGCTCACGTTGGTATACTCCACTTCATCCTGGTCCTGACTATTCGTTCACCGCTCCGTTTCCTCGCGGCGTTCCGTGGGCTACTGCCCCTTCCCTTGCGTGTTCCCTGTTTGTTCTCCCGTGCACTTAGACAGCGTAGGGACCGCCGCCCAGTTGTACCCCGTCGCCTAGGGCGGGTCGTTGCAAGTAGGCAGGGACAGGGCGGTGGGTAGATTAGGGCTCACTTTCCCTTCACCTCCTTCCTGCCATTACATTAGAACTGTGTCCCCAGCGGAGAATTCTTCTCCTGTCTGCCAACCGAACAAAAGTCCTCCCAGGAGATACGTCAGGATGATGGAGGATCGAGGGTGAAGTGAAGGCTTCCTTGAGGCTAATAAATGCGGACTCTGCCTCTGGAGTCCACACTTTGGTGTTCACACCCTTCTTGGTAAGGGTTGAGATGGGAGCCGTCAGAGAAGAGAAGTTAGGAATAAACTGCCGGTAGAAATTGGCGAATCCCAGGAACCGCTGTATGGCCCTTAAGCCTTGAGGACGTGGCCACTCCAGGACAGCTTTCACTTTCTCAGGATCCATCTTGAGGCCTTCATCCGAGATGATGTAGCCCAGGAAGGGCAGAGAATTCCTCTCAAAGACACACTTCTCCAGCTTGGCGTATAAATAATTCTCCCTCAATCGTAGTAGTACCTGACAGACATGCCTCCAATGAGTCATCGGATCTGGGGAGAAAATCAAAATATCATTGAGATAAACAACAACACAGACATAGAGGAGATCTCGGAAGATATCGTTAACGAAATCCTGGAACACTGCGGGAGCGTTACACAGTCCGAAGGGCATCACTAGGTATTCGTAGTGCCCGTCCCGGGTGTTAAATGCCATCTTCCATTCATCACCCCGGCGAATCCGGACTAGATTGTAAGCCCCCCGCAGGTCTAGCTTAGAAAACATTTTGGCTCCACGTATGCGATCAAACAGCTCAGAAATGAGTGGCAACAGGTATTTGTTCTTGACTGTGATCAACTGCCACGATTTCCTGGTCTATAAGAAAGCCTCTCTTACAGAAAACAGTCTGCAATCACTTAATACTTGTATGAAGAGAATGAACTGTAGACCAATTGCAGAATTTCTCAACACTCACCAGATTTTTTGACAAGCGTCATAGGGTAAATGAGCTTATAATAACTGAATCTTCATAAATACATTAAAATGGCACCTGTAGATTTCTCATACCAGAGGTAAGATAAGAAGCTAACCCTAACTAGCTCTCCCTATATCTATCCCTGGGTCTGTCACTAAGAACTGTCCTAACACCATTAACCCGTTGTTGGCGCAGAATCACTTACATGAACGGCACAGAATGCAGCCATTAGCGCATTCTGCCGTGTATGTACGTGAAGGAAATCGTGCGGGCACAGAAGCTGTGCCCATATGATCGCCGCGGGAGCCCAGCTGTCTCCCTAGTACCCAACCATCACTGCAGATGGTCGGGTACTGCATTGTACCCGGCTCTTCCCGGCACCCCTGGTGGCAGTGGGTAACAGGGTAATAATGGGGGGTTAGTGTTAGCCTCTTCACTTACTATCACTAAGTCCTGCCTTATTAATGGACGCTGTCAATCAGCCAGTGGCCATTACTAAGGCGGTAGTAATAAAGTTTTAAAAAAAAATACAAATACACAGAAAAAATATATTATTGAAATTAAAAAAAACACACAAGCCTCATTAACCATTTTATTGAGAATAAAAAAACAAAACGTCATCACCAAAGTAGTTCCCGAATCTGAAGTAGTCCAACAACCACACCTGTAAGAAAACACAAACACAAAAAAATTAGTAACACATAAAAAAGCAAAACATTTCTTATACTTACCTTTCCTGGGTCCAGCGCTGGAGCCGCAATGTCAGCAAGCTGGGCCCTGTATCTAAGCCTATTATATGTGATACTGTCTGCTGAGCCACTGAATCTACTCCAATCATGTGTGATATTGTCTGCTGAGCCACTGTATCTAATGGGGCGGCATATGCATTGGGTTTATTGCCCCAGACGTTTTAAGACCTTAGTGACGGCCCCTGGCTTCTAGTGCTGCATCGTTGGGTCACTTAGGAGTCACTTTGTTAAAAATAAAATTTGTGTTTTGTCACCACATTCTGAGAGCCTTAACCTTATTATTTTTTAAGCAGAGATTCTGGCGTTTTAATTAAAAAAAAAATTACGGCGTTCACCGTGCGAGTTAAATAATGGTATATTGTAATAGTTCGGAATTGTATGGACATTTTTGACTTTACTTTTGAGGAAGAATAGGAAAAGTTATTTTTTTTAACTTTTGTTATATGTATATATTTTTTTACTCTACTAAAAACTTTTTTTTACATATTTTACTAGTTACCGCTAGGGGACTTGAACCAGCGGTCGTTGGATCGCTGGTACAATACACTGCAATACTAGTGTATTGCCGTATATTGTCATTTATACAGGTGCTGTTGAAGCCCTGCCAGAGGCAGGGTTTAACAGGCCATGAAGAAAGGCAGCACTGGTGGCCTTCATTGGGCCCCTGGGCTGCCATGACAACCATCGGCACCCCCAGATTGCGTTGGGGGAGATGAGCTGTCAGAGGGGGAGCCCTCTTTTTAACGTCTTAGATGCTGCGATCGTGATTGGTCTCAGCATCTAAGGGTTTAAATGGCCAGGAACAGTGCGATCGCTGTTTATGGCCATTAGTCCCGGGTGTAAGCATTAATACACAGCTGACAACTGCTTCGTATGGAGCGAGCTGCGCGGGTGAGCTCGCTCCAAACATCAACTCCCCCACCATGACGCAATAGTACATTGTGGTGTGGATAGGGGTTAAAACAAAACTAACAAATCTCAAACCTAGTGAAACAAGGCAAACAGAAGAGAGAACAATTGAAAACGAAACAATATACAGTAGTGTTAAAAAAAAATAGCAGTCCAACATTATTTACCTGATAAATCAATGTTTTTGGTAGAAGTGATACTTTTATATAGCAATTAATTTATTTGTAAGCGTAGTAGCATAGTAGAAAAAAAACAGAGCCAACATTTAGGACATACATGCGCTCATTCTGAGTCATTGAATCATTAATTGAAAGGCGCTTGTACAAAATAATAGCAGAGAGGAGTTAAATCGGTGAAGTTATTCACTCTGTGAAGTATCAATTTTGGTAGGAGGGTGGCAAATGTTGCACATGTTGGTTATAGTCCTTCTGAAATACTGGGGAAAATGGGTCGTTACCAGTGGCGTAACTACCGCCGTAGCAGCAGTAGCGGCACGGGCCCCCACCATGGCCGCAGGCTCCGCTAGCAGCCGCTATGGCTGCTACAGCGCGACGCCACTGAACAGTACGGCAGAGCAGGGAGGTATCTCCCCGCTCTGCCATTAAGCAAAAGACATGTATCTCCTATCCACAGGACAGGGGATATATGTGTGATCGCTGGCAGCAATAGGGAGAACGGGGGACTGAAAGTCCCCTGAAGTTCTCCATCACAAACCTCGGACTTCCGGGGTCTGTGTCGGCAGCTCCGTAGAAATGAATGGAGCGCCGGTCCCGCTTGTGCGCATGCGTGACCATCGCTCCATTCATTTCTACAGAGCTGCGCAGACGCCGGAAGTCAGAGGTTAATCATGGAGAACTTGGGGGGACTTTCAGTCCCCCGTTCTCCCTATCGCTGCCAGCGATCACACATGTCTCCCCTATCCTGTGGATAGGGGATACATGTCTTTTATTAGGACACACTGTAGGTCGCATTTTTTTGGGAGGGGGGACGCTGTATGGCGTTCCCTACAGGGGGGGAACGCTGTATGGCGTTCCCTACAGGGGGGACGCTGTATGGCGTTCCCTACAGGGGGGGGACGCTGTATGGCATTCCCTAAGGGGGGGACGCTGTATGGCGTTCCCTACAGGGGGGGACGCTGTATGGCGTTCCCTATAGGGTATGCCATACAGACTCCCTGTAGGTAACGCCATACAGTCCCCCCTGTATATAACGCCAGACAGCCCCCTCTGTAGGGAACGCCATACAGCCCCCCCCCCCGTAGATAACGCCATACAGTCCCCCCTCTAGATAACGCCATACAGCCCCCCTCTAGATAACGCCATACAGCCCCCCCTGTAGATAGCGCCATACAGTTCCCCCTGTAGATAGTGCCATACAGTTCCCCCTGTAGATAGTGCCATACAGTCCCCCTGTAGATAGCGCCATACAGCCCCCCTGTAGATAGCGCCATACAGCCCCCCTGTAGATAACGCCATACAGCCCCCCCTGTCGATAGCGCCATACAGTTCCCTCTGTAGATAGCGCCATACAGCCCCCCTGTAGATAGCGCCATACAGCCCCCCTGTAGATAGCGCCATACAGCCCCCCTGTAGATAGCGCCATACAGTCCCCCTGTAGATAGCGCCATACAGCACCCCTGTAGATAGCGCCATACAGCCCCCCTGTAGATAGCGCCATACAGCCCCCCTGTAGATAGCGCCATACAGCCCCCCTGTAGATAGCGCCATACAGCCACCCTGTAGATAGCGCCATACAGCCGCCCCTGTAGATAGCGCCATACAGCCCCCCCTGTAGATAGCGCCATACAGCCCCCCCTGTAGATAGTGCCATACAGCCCCCCCCTGTAGGGAACGCCATACAGTCCCCCCCTGTAGGGAACGCCATACAGTCCCCCCCTGTAGGGAACGCCATATACCCCCCCTGTAGGGAACGCCATACAGTCCCCCCGTAGATAACGCCATACAGCCCCCCAGTAGATAACGCCATACAGCCCCCCGTAGATAATGCCATACAGCCCCCTCTGTAGATAGTGCCATACAGCCCCCTCTGTAGATAGCGCCATACAGCCCCCTCTGTAGATAACGCCATACAGCCCCCTCTGTAGATAACGCCATACAGCCCCCTCTGTAGATAACGCCATACAGCCCCCTCTGTAGATAGCGCCATACAGCCCCCTCTGTAGATAGCGCCATACAGCCCCCTCTGTAGATAGCGCCATACAGCCCCCTCTGTAGATATCTACAAAGGGGGCTGTATGGCGTTATCTACAGGTGGCTGTATAGCGTTATCAAAAGCGGGGTTTGTAAAAAAGGCACTATCTACAAGGGGGGGGGGGTTGTGTGACACCCAGGGGAGGGGGGGCCCCAGTCAAAAGTTTGCTATGGGGCCCAGTCTTTCCTAGTTACGCCCCTGGTCGTTACAGACATTGTTGTGTTTCCTTAAGTCCCATAGTAGTGAATGGCAGTTACGGAAGCAACGTAGCATGCGAGCAACCCTGTTTCAGTAATTGCCACTCAGTGAGCTACCCTGTTTTCTTCTTCATGGTCGGGAATCACACGAGTAGGCCGAAACACAGAGCGGTAGAATAGGGATTAGGGGGCCCCGTTCTAGAGATAGGCGCTGGTCCCAGAGGTGGGACCTGCAGCTATCTGACATTTATGGCAAATCCTGTGGATATGTCATAAATGTCCCTGATAGTAAAACCCCTTTAACACAAACTGGATAAATTGTGTTATTGTTTTGATTTGGATTTGAATGTGTAGTATTTCCAGTGCATTTGCATTTAGGCAAATTAAAGTTATGTTGAGGAAGTCATGGCTCAAAATATAATAGACTAAAATTTTAGACGAGTGTTTCAACCGACACTCACTCCGGAAATTTATCTAGCTCCAAATCATAGATTATATTTATATAGCGAAGACAAGTAAGACACACAGACACTGCTTGTGTGCTCAAAAATACTCCTCTGAGGTTTATTGATCAACAACTACAATAATATCTTTCATAAAAGGGTGTAGGCTTGAGGTTAACCAATCAGAGGCAATGTGACAATAACTCTGATTCAGCCAATAGCATACAATGAGAATACTTCATATTGAGCCAATGACATACAATACATTTCAAATGTAATATTATAATTTTTCATTAGATGCTTACGTTACTTAACACTTGCAAAATCTCTTGGCAATAATTCAATAGCTTGTTCTTCCAAATGGGGAGTGTGGAGGAGTTATATTCACATACGTATGTGAATATTAGGATAGCAACAAATAATAAGCAATGTGATAACTCCATGTCTGGGCGTTCAGCCAGACTGCTCTTCATCGAGGCCACATAAAGAACACACAGAGGTTTTATATATTTCTGATGATAGGGGGGAGAAGGTCATTGCAGGTGGGATAGAAATTACATCTCTGTATAATCCGTCATCCTGTTTGATAATCCATAATATAATTTAATACAGAGAATATAAGTAGACAGAGAAGTAAATGGACCATCCATCACAGTTATAATAATAATTTTGCGCTTTATTTGCTTTTTAAACTCACTGCTATTTTTTTTAACACTACTGTACATCACAGACATAACTTCTTGATTTAGCTCGCCCTGTAATATTATATTACTGAATATCTGGTGAAATTTGTAAATCATAAAGTACATTAAAACTTAAACGTTTAAACTTTTATCTGCATTAAAAACCTAGCACTATACCCTTCAACAATACTGTGGAAAGTTCAGAAAGTAGAGGCATTAGTTTGAATCTGTCGAACTTGTGTGTCAGACTGTTTCGTAAGAGAGTGAATATAATAGAGATATAGCCTAACTACCTGGTTCTGATCCTGGTGCACTGTAGAGTCTGTCTTGGCTTGTTACTACCTCACTCTATATTCACTACCAACAAAAAAATCAAGTGGAGAGATAGTTAATTTGGTGTGTAAACTGGAAGTGAAGGGCTTTTTTTATTTTCCTACTTGTGATTTTTCTGCATGTCAAATCATGCTGCAGATTAAAAAAATCTGCACCGTAGATCAATTTCTGCACAGAAATTTTACACGCCATGTGGATAAGATTTGTTAAAATCTGATCCACTTTACTGCTACTGTAATACGCTGGATTTTCTGCCCGCAAATCCAGATGGAAAATCTGCACCAATTCCACAACATGTGAATGGCTTTTTGGAAAATAGAAGCAAATATCAGACATTTTACGTCAATTTTTGGAATTGTGTCAAAATGGGTTTTTTGCCCCAATTTTCAGATAATTGTGGACAAACCATGATGAAGCCTTGATGTGTAGAGACAGTCTCTCAAAGGGAACCTGTCACCAGCATTTCACCTATTGAACTCTACTCCCCCCTCACTGGCCGCTGCTGTCAAAAGTGCATTGACGTTATCCCCCTCTCCTAAACTCCTCCTCTGACCGTAAACATTTTGCGCCTTTTATGATAATAATCCGTCAGTCTCATTCATTCCTTTTCTTATGCCCGCCCACCGCTGAAAACTGGCCCACCCTGAATACTGTCAATCAAAAGTAAGCCATCACTCAACAGTCAGTAGTCGGGGTTAACTCGGAAAGGCTTGAGGAATGAAGACATGACTCTTTTCGAATGAAGGCATGACTTTTTTAGGGTCTTTAGCATAGGGTGCAGGAACACTAAAAAACTGCATACTAAAGGTACAGAGCCTACTTAGAAGATAATTATAGTTTACATAAAAATGATTTTTCACCCACTTCCACCAGGTATTGCTGGTTTAATAGGTGAAATGATGGTGACAGGTTCCTTTTAACTCTGGTCACCTGTTACAGATATAAATGTAGTAGAAAATCACCACCTGACCACCTGCGGGAGCCGGCAGATATGTGTGCTGGGGCAGCCGGCCCACTCTGTAGCCTGCCAGAACGGCCCACCAAGAATCTGCCTGGGCAGAGGGTAAATTCACTGCTGACCCCACTGATACAATCAAAGATCTATGGCTGCAAACGGGACGGAAGTACCTGTTGTTGCTTCAGGAAAAGGCAAATAGGAAATTATTTTTTGCGAAGCAATCATATTATGAGCTGGGTAACCAGTCAAGTAAGCTCTTGGCACACTTAATCTATCAAAACTCTAAAAGTCCGGCTATTCTCAAAATTCACAGTAGCTCTGGGGAAAGTTTGACGGACTCCCAAGGAATAGCCGAGACATTTGTGCAGTTTTACAGGGAGCTTTATACCTCTCAATCTAGATATGATATGTCTGAGTTAAAGGCCTATATGGATGGTATTTCGTTCCCAACACTGAGTCTAGAAGGTAGAACAGCCCTGGAGGCTGCTGTGACTGAAGATGAGATACGGGAAGCCCTGAAAGATATGTCAAAGGGGGGGAAAGCATCGGGCCCAGATGGGATCCCTATTGAGGTATATCACAAATACTCAGACCATCTCATCGCCTCACTGTGCGCTATGTTTTCCTATGCACTTGATACGGGGCAGTTACCAGATAGCATGTATGATGCCACTATTATTGTCCTGTTAAAACCTGATAAAGACCCTATGCAATGTGTCTCTTATCGTCCGAACTCGTTATTGAATAGTGACTACAAGATACTTACTAAAATCCTTGCAAACAGACTTAATAAAGTCATCTCCCAAGTTATTCACGATGATCAGTCAGGCTTTATGCCAGGGAAGTCTACCTCCGATAACATTCGGAGGGTGCAGATACTTGCTCAGATAGGGGGAGCTATAAAGGCTGACTGGGCAATGGCGTCACTGGACGCTGCGAAAGCCTTTGACTCCATTGAATGGGTATACCTGCTGGAGACGCTGGAGAGGTTTGGATTTGGTCCACAGTTCCTCAGATGGATTTCCCTTCTTTACAGGGCACCAAGGGCACAAATCCTGGTGAATGGTGTGTTATCCCCATATTTCTGTTTACAGAGAGGTACCAGGCAGGGATGCCCCCTCTCCCCTTTGCTCTTCGCTCTTGCTATTGAACCATTAGCTATAAGTATTCGACAACACCCCGAGTACAAAGGGATATGTTTGGGGGGCAGGGAGGATAGAATTGGCCTGTATGCAGACGACATGGTTCTTCTTATGTCCCAGCCAAACGTGACGCTACCCTTGGCGATTACTACTCTGGAACTATTTGGGAGGTTCTCTGGACTTCATATTAATTGGACCAAGTCGTTTTTTATGTCCCTACAGGGGGTGGGATGGCCAGACTCCGTACAGGGCTTGCGGGTGGTTTCCTCATTTAAATATCTGGGTATTATTATCAATCGGGATCATGGGAATGATCAAGCTGCTAATATATTGCCGCTGCTGGAATATGAAAAGGTTAAAATTAGGATCTGGAGCACTCTTCCCCTAGCAGTGACTGGTAGAATAAACTTCATTAAAATGGTCGTTCTTCCCAAATGTCTTTACGTCCTCGAACATGCAGCGACACCAGTGTTTAAAACCTTTTTCAAGCAGTTACACACCCTATTCCCAGCATTTATTTGGGGTTCCAATCGATCTAAGCTCAGTTTAACTACTTTGCAGCGTCCCAAGACATTAGGAGGAGCTGCCTTGCCAGACCTCTTCCTTTATTATCTGGCGGGTCAATTAAGATATTTGAAAGTGTGGGTCACTAACATATAAGGAACATCATCTGGCATCTCATCTACAGATGTTCACTCTATGGCCAGTATTAGAAGGGACCCTGAGTACAATTAAGAATGTATTGCCTATTCATAAGGTGGCATCCCAGGTGTGGATAGCTGCGAAGGGCATTTATGGGTATGCTGATGTACACACTGATATGCCATTGTGGTTTAACCCACTCCTTTCTCAGATAACAGATGATTTGGCTCCCTCCTTTTGGATTCAACACGGAGTGCACACTGGCGGGCAATACTTTTAAGTCGCTTACACAGTTGCAGTCTGACTTTACACTACCTAGGACTGCCTTTTACAGATACCTACAATTGCGCCATGCTCTCGGGGCCCAGTACCCTTCCCCTGACACGGCATTCTCACAATTTTCTCTGATAGGAATTCTTAGATCCCAAGGTCCCAGAGGCTTGATATCTGCCATATACACGTCCCTCATATCGGCCAGATTAGCCAGTGCACCACTACAGGTAAAAGACAAGTGGACTACACTGATACTCGACCTTACAGAGGGGGTTGGGAGGAGATCCCATCCTCTCCGCTATATGTGTCTCCAGCCGCTAATAACAGGATGATACATATATTCATGATACATCAAAGTTATCTTACTCCTGTTAGGTTACACAAAATGGGTAGATACCCGAGCACGGAATGTCACAGGTGCCGATTTCCTAGGTCAGACTTTTGGCACATGATCTGGGCATGTCCATATATTTCCTCTTTTTGGGATGAGGTGGTTGGGATAGCTACTGGAATTTTGCATATCCCAGTTCCAGTTAGTCCACAAGTTTGTCTGTTTGGTATTCTTCAAGATGAATACTGGCCTCATTATTTGAAAATATTTCTCCAGGAAATACTGTTTATGGCACGGAAGACTATTGCTCTTAGATGGATGGATCCGCGTCCTCCAACTGTGGCTAAATGGAAATCACTAGTGAATTCGATCATTCCGTATGAACGGAAAATGTATGAAACAGAGAGGATGCCCTGATAAATTCTCTAAGATATGGGAAGCAGGGTGTGATTCTGCGGTGACTCAGTATACCCCACACAGGTATGATGACCTCCGCCGGTCATTAACACATAATTGAGTTACTGGGTTGTGGATCTACATATTTCATGATACAGTGTTATGTTTTAGTTTGTTTGTTAACCATGGGATACATGTTAAATGTCTGAATACATGTATGTATTTCTCCTTTATCTGAAATGGTGGTGTATTATGTATCACTCACATCTCTGCCTTATTTTCTGTACTATGTGTATGGTATAATTGCATTTGTACTACAAATCTTCAATAAAACGAGTTTAAAAAAAAAAGAATATGCCTGGGCCTGTTTCTGTGGATCAGTTTTAGTGTGAATCCACATTAGAGTGAGAAAATTGAGCGATCTGAGCGATTTTGAACGAGGCGTGTTCAAGGGTGCTAGACTAGCCGAGGCCAGTATTTTAAAAAACTGCCAACCTTGCAGGCTTCTCTCCTGGCACCGTTTCGAGTGGTCTAAGGAATACAGAAAGGCAAGACTCTAGTGGGCAAAAGAGTGCAAAAATTGGATCACTGAGTAGTGGAAAAACATCACCTGGTCAGATGAATCCAGATTTCTGTTGCACCATGCCGATGAAAGGGTCAGAAATTGGTACAATCTACAAGAATCAATAAAGCTTTCCAGTCAGGTGTCAACGGACAGCATAGGTGATGTTTAAAACTGTTACTAACCCTTTAACAACCAGAAACTGGCAACAGCTATGATACATTTTGTATTTATTTTCTGAGGTTGTATCTATTGTAGGAAATAACTATATAAACAAAAGTTAATGGTTTCTTAATTATAAATGCTCAAACTCACCTCAAATCATTAACAAATGTCTTTATTCGCAGCTTTTAGAGCACAGAATCAGTGAATGGTAAAATAACCTTCTTAAAATGCATCAATTTGTATTTAGTGTTTAATAACTGACAGCGTCTCATCTTGTAATATTCTTCCTAACCTTGTGCTGTAGATGTCAGACTACAAGAAAATCACCCAGGTCACATTTCAGCCCCTATATGTAAGATCCATTCTGAGATTTCCAGCACTTAGGCTTATTCTGCAGACACTAACATCCTCAGCATCTTTGAAAATAGCAGAAGTGACAGTTTGATGTTAATCAGACGATTATGGAAGCCAGACACGCTGGTAATTCTTTTGGAATAAATATCTGACTAAACTCTGGCTGAACGTTGTTTCCCATTTTGATATGTATCTCAGGTGACAACCATTTGACATTTAGGCACTTTCAGTGAAATGGAAAGTACGTCCAAATAGGCTTATCCAGAGGACATTAATAAGAAGCAGCCACTTACTAAAACTGGTTTAATAGAAACTATTACAATGACTAGTTTAAATAAAACCCACAATTTACCATAGTAAAGGGCCTTTTACACCAACCAATGATCGGGCAAATGAGCGTCCATATGGACACTCGTTTCCGATCACTGCCCTGTGTAAGCAGAAAAATGATCAGCCGATGAACAAGATGTGCTCGTTTATGCGGCCAATACAATGGTCACTAGTCGGCAGCACATCTCCCTGTCTTAACACGGAGATGTCCTGCCAACATAATATATGGGGACAAACAATCGTAGTGAAAGAAGCAAACGAGCATTGATCGGCGCTCGTTTTCACGGCCCATATAAAAGGACCTTAAGTTATTCAGGAGTCTTTCTGACAATAATTTCAACAAGCAATAAGCTTTCTAGGCGGTGTCTAGCAAGAGGAAGATGGCCTTATTGATGGAGAATACATAGGCAGGTAAAAAAAATCTACGTTACTTTGTAATGTTTCTGATGAAACAGAAGGGAAAAACTAGTAGAAAAGATATTGGACACATTTACATGAACTGTTGCAGAAAAATTGCCACACACCTGAAGAGGCGGATGTGGGCCCACTGGGTTGCTTCGGATTTAACTTTGGGTTAAATCCGGGAACTGATTCTAAGGAAATCCCCGTATTTCACCCTTTAAAGGGATTATCCGGGTTATTAAAATTGATGGCCTGTCCTTAGGTATTACACCACTGTCTTATTCACTTTAATGCCTATACAGGGATCTGGACTTTGTTGCAGTGAATTCCCAGGTCGCTACCCCAGGAGTATGATCCGATAGTAACAGCTGATGTAGAAGAGGCAGAAGTCACATAGATGCGGGACCATGACAGTAGGCAGACTACGTGGTCAGACAGGTACATGTCAGTGAAGTTGTAAAACAAAAGACAGGCAGTAGTAAGGGCAGGCTGCAGACAAAGATGTAGTCAGGTACAAGCTGGTCCAATAACAAGTATTCAGAACAGAAGATATGCTTCAGCCCAGAACTGGAACAAACAAAACCTATTGCTCAGGCAAGGAGAGGTGGGAGATGGTTCTTTCAGAAGCCTGGAACACAAGTGTATAGGCAGAAGACACGTGCAGTTAAAGGGGTTGTCCAGTCCTAAGAAATTGATAGCCTGTCCTCAGGATAGGCCATCAATATCTGACTGGACAGGGTCCGACTCCTGGCACCCCCCTGATCTGCTGTTCTGAAGGGGCTTCAGCGCTTGCAGGAGGGCTGCTTCCCCTTTATTTCCTTTATTGCTCACATTGTGAATCGCCAACACACTTGTAACAGCGGTTGGGGCCTCCTTTTGAACATGTGTTTGGTAAGGAAACCCACAATTAGGTCCTATTGGACATCTGATGTCTTGTACGACACCCCTATGTACAGAGAGGTAATGATGAAGCAGCGCTTTGAGACCATACTGCACTTCCTTCATTTAGTTGAAAATGAAGTTTGCCCACCCAGCGGTGACCCCAGCCATGAAAAAAATTAGGCTACTTTTACATTATTTAAATAGGAAGTTTGCGGGCACATATACCCCAGAAAAAAATATCGCTGTGGATGAAAGTCTGGTCCTTTTTTACAGTTCAGGCAATATTTGCCAAGTGAGAGGGCCTGATTCGAGTTAAAAATTTATTATTTCATTTGTCTGGGACCTTTTGCACCCTCTTTTGGATAAGGGGTACAATTTATATGTGGATAATTTCTACACTAGCGTACCCCTCTTCAGGTGCCTTTCTGCAAAACAAGCTGTGGCCTGTAGCACCATACGTCGCAATCAAAAATCAAAAAAACCTGCCAAAGTCCCTGGTCAACCAAAAATTAAAAGCTGGGAAAATCAGGTGACTTTGTATTGAGGACTTGCGGCTTGTCAAGAGAGATGTCCTGATGCTTACATCTATTCACCCAGACAGCAGCAGCCACAATCCTGTATGTGGGACCGACCACCTGTAAGCCTTTTTGCATACAGGACTAAAATAAATGTATGGGTGGGTGGACCTTGCAGACCAGATGCTGCAGCCCTACAATGCTGTCTGGAAATCCCGGATATCGTAAAAAAAACTGGCTGTTCACCTCTTTCAAGTGTCCCTATATAATTCCTTTGTAATTTGTAGAAAAGATTGGAACCAGGGATCCTATCTTTATTATCAAGAAAAAGTGATTAAAAATCTTATATTTGTAGACCAGGCCCAGGTGAGGGGATGGGTGGCATCATCTAGTCAAGCCAGCAGAATTGTCCCAGAACAACATTTCCCATCTAAAGTGCCCCATACTGCCAAAAAAAGCGGACCCCAAAAGAAATGTCGAGTATGTGCTAGGAACGGAGTACGGAGGGAAACCAGTTACCAATGTGACACCTGCCCAGAGAAACCAGGGCTCTGCATTAGGGAATGTTTCTGTGTGCACCATACATCCCTAAAAATTTTTAGCCCTTTTATTCATTTTCTTTAGCATTTTATTATCCAATCCATTGATTTTTTTTCACTTCACTTTTTATTATACTATAGCTCACACATAAATTGGAATACAAGAAAAACTCCAAAATAACAAAATCTATTTCTCACTACACCCTTAGATGAATACCATTAGGGAAATATCCCTCACCCCAAAAAATATTTCTCACTACAAACCTAGATGTATACCATTAGGGAAGTTCCCCGCAAAAAAAAAAAAATTCTCACTATACCCCTGGAGGAGTACAGTTAGGGAAAGATCCCCACCAAAACAAAAATTCGTACTACACCCCTAGAAGAATACCTTAGGGAATGTAGTTTCCAAAATGGGGTCACTTTTGGGGGTGTTACATCATTCTGCCAGCTTAAATCCTTTGTAAGGAAGGAGTGGCGCCTATAAGTCATTCAAGTGAAAATTATGTCATGAAAACCATGGAGGGGTTCCTGTCATTTTGCGCCCCACCATGCGGCCAGGCAATGAATTACATCCTAAGTGGGGGTATTTTTGAAAACAGTAGAAGCAGCACAATAAATGTTGGGGTGCATTTCCTCAGTTTCATGTACTGTGTACGAAACATATGTCCTATAAATGACACATTTGTGAAAAAATATATATATATTTTTTTTTACACTGTCTTTGCATTAAATTCAGCAAAAAACTGTGAGGGGTCTAGTTTTCTAAATAAGGTCATTTATGGGGGATTTCTATCTTTCTGGAAGCTCAATGCCTCTCCAAATGTACAGTGGGGCCTAGAACATTTTCAAACAAAATATGTGTCCTGAAAGCCACTGGGTGCTCCCTTCCTTTTGGGCCCTGCCCTGTGTCCAGGCAGCGCATTAAGGTCACAGTGGGTGTATTTTTGAACACAGGAGAAACAGGGTGATAGATTTTGGGGTGTGTTTCTTCATTCTCATATTCGCTTTACAAAGAAATCTGTCTTTAAAATTATACATTTGTTGAAAAAGTGGAATTTTTTTCACCTGTTTGCATTAAATTCAGCAAAAAACTGTGGGGTCAAAATACTAACTACACCCCTAGATAAATTCCTTAAGGGGTCTATTTGTCTAAATTGGGTCATTTATGGGGAGTTTCTATCGTTCTAGCAGCTCAAATCCTCTCCCATTCTCATGCTTTACAAAGAAATCTGTCTTTAAAATGACACATTTGTGAAAAAATGAAAATTATATTTTTTTACACCTGCTTGGCATGAATTCTTACAAAAAAACTGCAGGGTGAAAATACTTACTCACCCCTTAATAAATACCTTAAGGGGTGTAGTTTTCAAATGGGGTCATTTACGGGGGTTTCTATCATTCTGACACCAATGAGCCTCTGAAAACTTGGCTTGGTGCAGGAAAACAAAATTTACTTCAAAATGTATAAAATTATTCTTACATTTGTAAATCTTCTAAATTGTTAAAAAAAATGTTTTCAAAAGTACTACCAAAATAGACTAAAGAGATGGAAATATATATTTAATTGAAAAAAAAATGTACAGTTGTATGTACATATGTGACATTTTGCAGTTCAAATTAGGGAAAAATTGTAATTTTTACAAAATGTCATATATTTTTTTTATTCATCTACGCAAATCGTATCAGTTTACTTTTATCGAAAAAAGTAATATGTGACGAAAAAACAATGTCAAAATTACTTAGATATGCAAAACTATTGCAGAGTTGTTCTAGCTTGGTCATTAAGTAACAAACATGCCCGGTCATTAAGGGGTTAAACACCTGATCAGCGGGGGTGCTGGGAGTCGGACCCCGACCGATCAGATATAGATGGCCTATCCTGAGTATAGGCCATCAATTTCTTGGGACTGGACAACCACTTTAACCACCACTGGCTCTTTAAGAGGACAGGAGCCACACACGACCAGCAGAGGAGAGACGCATCTGCCAGAAACAGTAGCAGCTTGGGTGAGAACTCCTTGCATGAACACTGGTAAGAGATCGTGGCATTACACAAATGTTGAGATTGAAAACAAGAGGACAAGGAGTCATGTACTATTAAAAAAGTAGCAAAATCTTTATTAAGCACAAAAAGAGCTAAAATTCAAAGTAGAAAATGCAAGATCCAAAGGGATTTAACTGTCTACGGCTATACAGTAGTTAAAACAACATCACAAAGTATCAGGTCATTACAAATTGAAAAAGTGATAATGTAATGTGAAGTTTAGGGTAAACAAACAAGCATTTACGTAATTTCGACAATATTTGACAGCCAAGAAACCCTGTTGCACAGAGGTATTTATGCAGCAGGTAAATTAATTTCCATAAAGGAAAGAGGTATGGACTTAAAGTTGAAGTCATGAATAAATATATAAGTGCAAAGTAAAGTAAGCACCTACTTAAAGAGGCTCTGTCACCAGATTTTGCAACCCCTATCTGCTATTGCAGCAGATAGGCGCTGCAATGTAGATTACAGTAACGTTTTTATTTTTAAAAAACGAGCATTTTTGGCCAAGTTATGACCATTTTTGTAGTTATGCAAATGAGGCTTGCAAAAGTCCAAGTGGGTGTGTTTAAAAGTAAAAGTCCAAGTGGGCGTGTATTATGTGCGTACATTGGGGCGTTTTTAATACTTTTACTAGCTGGGCGCTCTGATGAGAAGTATCATCCACTTCTCTTCAGAACGCCCAGCTTCTGACAGTGCAGATCTGTGACGTCACTCACAGGTCCTGCATCGTCACTCACAGGTCCTGCATCGTGTCGGCCACATCAGCACCAGAGGCTACAGTTGATTCTGCAGCAGCATCAGCGTTTGCAGGTAAGATAGACTTACCTGCAAACGCTGATGCTGCTGCAGAATCAACTGTAGCCTCTGGTGCCGATGTGGCCGACACGATGCAGGACCTGTGAGTGACGTCACAGATCTGCACTGTCAGAAGCTGGGCGTTCTGAAGAGAAGTGGATGATACTTCTCTTCAGAGCGCCCAGCTAGTAAAAGTATTAAAAACGCCCCGATGTACGCACAAAATACACGCCCACTTGGACTTTTACTTTTAAACACACCCACTTGGACTTTTGCAAGCCTCATTTGCATAACTACAAAAATGGTCATAACTTGGCCAAAAATGCTCGTTTTTTAAAAATAAAAACGTTACTGTAATCTACATTGCAGCGCCTATCTGCTGCAATAGCAGATAGGGGTTGCAAAATCTGGTGACAGAGCCTCTTTAAAGTAAAAAGCTAGGTGTTTAAAAATAAAGGTCACTCATTCAGCCCAAGATACTGCCTTACCCATTATATGTGATGACGGTATGACGGACAAGTGCCCCGACGCGCGTTTCGCGTAAATTGCTTTCTCAAGGGGTGACTTCAGATAACTAGGATGAAGCTTAAATCACAGACTGACAGTGTCAGCTGACCTGGGATTGACCAATTGCGTCCAAATTGAGTGCGCATGCGTGTGACCCGAAGTCGCGCCAGAATGTGACAGCGGGGATTGATGATAACTTTTATTCTGGCCATTTAAAGAGGCTCTGTCACCAGATTTTCAAACCCCTATCTCGTATTGCAGCAGATCGGCGCTGCAATGTAGATTACAGTAACGTTTTTTTTTTCAAAAACGAGCATTTTTGGCCAAGTTATGAGCATTTTTATATTTATGCAAATGAGCCTTTCTTAAGTACAACTGGGCGTGTTTAAAGTTAAGTCCAAGTGGGCGTGTATTGTGTGTGTACATCTGGGCGTTTTTACTTGTTTTACTAGCTGGGCGTTGTGAATAGAAGTGTATGATGCTGACGAATCAGCATCATCCACTTCTCTTCGTTAACACCCAGCTTCTTGCAGTGCACAGACACACAGCGTGTTCTTGAGAGATCACGCTGTGACGTCACTTCCTGCCCCAGGTCCTGCATCGTGTCGGACGAGCGAGGACACATCGGCACCAGGCGACAGAGGCTACATCGACTTACCTGCAAACGCCGATGCTTCTGCAGAATCAACTGTAGCCTCTGTCGCCTGGTGCCGATGTGTCCTCGCTCGTCCGACACGATGCAGGACCTGGGGCAGGAAGTGACGTCACAGCGTGATCTCTCGAGAACATGCTGTGTGTCTGTGCACTGCCAGAAGCTGGGTGTTAACGAAGAGAAGTGGATGATGCTGATTCGTCAGCATCATACACTTCTATTCACAACGCCCAGCTAGTAAAACAAGTAAAAACGCCCAGATGTACACACACACACACACAATACACACCCACTTGGACTTAACTTTAAACACGCCCAGTTGCACTTAAGAAAGGCTCATTTGCATAAATATAAAAATGCTCATAACTTGGCCAAAAATGCTCGTTTTTTAAAAAAAAAAAACTTTACTGTAATCTACATTGCAGCGCCGATCTGCTGCAATACGAGATAGGGGTTTGAAAATCTGGTGACAGAGCCTCTTTAACCACTTAACC
Source organism: Rhinoderma darwinii (assembly GCF_050947455.1). NCBI lineage: Eukaryota > Metazoa > Chordata > Amphibia > Anura > Rhinodermatidae > Rhinoderma > Rhinoderma darwinii. The sequence goes on from NC_134689.1 coordinate 154,103,790, forward strand.
TGTTTGTGACCGCCCATTAGTGTTTTTACGGCGGCTACTAACGGGCTTTATTCCGATGCAATAGCCTTTTCATGGCGCTGCATCGGAATAAATAAGTAGAGCAGGGAGCCGTTAAATCTCCCTGTTCTCAGCTATCAGAAGTGGCAGTACTCAGCTACCAATAGTGGCAGACCTGGGGGCCTTTATTAGGCCCCCCGGCTGCCATAGAAACCACCGACACTCTGCGATCTTACGCAGCATGCCGGTGGGGTGAGAGTGGGAGCTCCAATATCAGTATCGATTTTGCTCGTTTTACCCCTCAGATGTGGCACTCAATAGCAAGCGCCGCATCTGAGTGGTTTTGGAGAAAGGGAGGGAGCAGAGTGTCGGTGGTTTCTATGGCAGCCGGGGGCCTAATAAAGGCCCCCAGGTGTGCCACTATTTAGGCCTGGTAGGTCATATTTATTATTAAAAAAACTAAAAAATTGACACATATTGGGTATCTCCGCGTCCGCAACGACCCCAACTATAAAGTTATTACATTATTTAACCCGCACGGTGAACGGCGTAAAAAATAAAATAAAAAAACAATGCAAAAATTGCGGCTTTCTATGAATGCTGCCTTGAAAAAATGTGATAAAAAATGATCAAACCGTCGCATCTTCTCTAAAATGGTACCAATATCAATTACAAATCGTCCCGCAAAAAAAAGCCCTCATACAGCTGCATTGGCGGAAAAATAAAAAAGTTATGGCTCTTGAAATATGGAGACACAAAAACAAATAACTGAAAAACTGTGTAAAAGTAGTAAAACATACAAAATCTATACAAATTTGGTATCGCTGCAATCGTAACAACCCGCTGAATAAAGTTATTGTGTTATTTATACTACACGAGAAATGGCGCAAATTTAGGATGCAAAAAAGTGTGGCGAAATTGCAGTTTTTTCTTTATTCCCCCCCCCAAAAAAGTTAATAAAAGTTAATCAATAAATTCTATGTACTCCAAAATGGTGCTATTAAAAAATACAACTTTTCTTGCAAAAAACAAGTCCTTATACAGCTATGTCGACTCAAAAATAAAAAAATTATAGCTCTTTGAATGAGACAATGGAAAAACTTAAAAAATAGCTTGGTCATTAAGGCCTAAATTAGGCTGGTCACTAAGGGGTTAATAGTGACATCAGCATATAAGTTAGTATATAAGTCGTTAGAAAGAAGGGGTTGTCCCCTCCGTCAGCTCATCCCCCACCCCTCCGTGATCGCGGGGTGCCAATGGTTGTCATGGCAGCCTGGATCTTTCTGCTCCTCACTTCTAGGGCTTAAAGAGAAAGTGTCATGATTTATTATTATTTTTTATTATATTGCTTTTAACCCGTTAGTGACCGGCCCATAGTGTTTTTACGTCGGTGACTAACGGGCCTTATTCCGATGCCATAGACTTTTTACGTCGCGGCATCGGAATACGTAAACAGAGCAGGGAGCTGTCAAATCTCCCCGCTCTCAGCTGCCAGAGGCAGCTGATGGCTGGGGGCGTCCCTGCTCTGCCAGGTGAGATCGATATTAGTATCGATCTCACCCGTTTAACCCCTCCGATGCGGTGCACAATAGCGAGCACCGCATCTGAGTGGTTTTGGAGAGAGGGAGGGCGCTCCCTCTCATCCCACTGACACCCGGCGATACGATCGCCGAGTGTCTGTGTCTCCCACACAAAGGCCCCCAGGTCTGCCTGTAATGAATGCCTGCTAGGTCATGCCGCAGGCATGACCTAGCAGATGCCTGTCCGTTTTAAACGGACAGGCAGTAATACACTACAATACAAAAGTATTGCAGTGTATTATAATAGCGATCGCAGAATCGCATATTAAAGTCCCCTAGTGGGACTAGTAAAAAAGTTAAAAAAAAAGTTTCATAAAGTTAATTTAAAAAAGATGTGAAAAAAAATGAAAAACCCACTTTTTCCCCTTACAAACTGCTTTACTATTAAAAAACCAAAATAAAGTTAAAAAGTTACACATATTTTGTATCGCCACGTCCGTAACGACCCCGACTATAAAGCTATTACATTACTTAACCCGCACGGTGAACGCCGTAAAAAATTAAATAAAAAACTACGGAAAAATTGCTGTTTTCTGTGAATCCTGACTTTAAAAAAATGTGATTAAAAAGTGATCAAAAAGTCGCATCTTCTCCAAAATGGTACCACTAAAAACTACAAGTCGTCCTGCAAAAAAAAAAAACTCATACAACTGCATCGGCGAAAAAATAAAAACGTTACGGCTTCAAATATGGAGACACAAAAACAAATAATTTTGAAAAAAAAGCGTTTTTACTGTGTAAAAGTAGTAAAACATACAAAAATGATACAAATTTGGTATCGTTGCAATCGTAACAACCCGCTGAATAAAGTTATTGTGTTATTTATACCACACGGTAAACGGCGTAGATTTAAGACGCAAAAAAGAGTGGTGAAATTTCAGATTTTTTTCTATTCCCCCCCCAAAAAAAGTTAATAAAAGTTAATCAATAAATAATATGTACCTCAAAATGGTGCTATTAAAAAATACAACTTGTCCCGCAAAAAACAAGACCTTATACCGCTATGTCGATGCAAAAATAAAAAAGTTATAGCTCTTGGAATGCGACGATTGAAAAACGTAAAAAATAGCTTGGTCATTAAGGTCTAAAATAGGCTGGTCATTAAGGGGTTAATATAATGTAAAAAATAAATTTCTTTATTTGTGTTGTCACTTTCTACTTTTTAATGTATTCATACTTTTACTTGTCTATGGGGGCTGCCATTTTTTTTCCCATCTCTGTATGTGTCGATTAACGACACATAGAGAGATGGAATAAGGCAGCTACAATGCATAGGAGTCAATGAACGGCTCCCGTCTATTACCTCTGCTATCTGGCTCTGTACTGCGCAGACGCAGGTCAGAGTCACACAGCAGAGGAGCTGTTTGTAGGGAGATAGCAGGCGCCATTATGAAGACCAGCTGCACTGCAGGTAAGGTGTGTGTCTCTGTCTGTCCCTCTCTCTCTCTCTCACAGACCCCCGCTCTTGTGACCCCCGACGCCCCCCCTGTCGCTAGATGTATTGTCAGTGTGGACCGTGTGCGGAGCTAAGCTTGTCAGATGTAGCAGTGCTGAGTGTGTGTGTGTCTGTGTAGCAGAGCTGAGTGTGTGTATGTCTGTGTAGCAGAGCTGAGTGTGTGTGTCTGTGTAGCAGAGCTGTGTGTGTGTGTGTGTGTGTGTCTCTGTGTAGCAGAGCTGATTGTGTGTGTCTGTGTAGCAAAGCGGAGTGTGTGTGTGTCTGTGTAGCAGAGCTGAGTGTGTGTGTCTGTGCAGCACATGTGGCGTATGCACGGGCGCCGCTGATCCTTCATAGCCGCTTATCAGCTGTTTTGAAGAATCAGTGGCAAGCACCCCCCCATACACACACACTTCCCCCCCGAAACATTCAACTACGCCACACACAACCCCATCCACTGTTCTTTTTTACGCAACACGTTTTTTAAAAACGCTTGCGTAAAAAACTAACGGCTCGCTTTCCCATTGACCCAACAGTTTTTTTTAAACGCGTGTGTAAAAAGCGCGTTGTATGTACTAGCAGCGCATTTTACCAATTATGTAAATAAAAAGCGGAAGCAAGCGTTTTTTTATGTGGTTTTTGTCACGTAAAATGCGCAAAAAAACGTGTCAAATACACTCCGTGTGAACCTGTCAACTGAAAAGTCATTCACTTCACTTTCATCATTCTAAGGGTATGTTCACACGCAAGGTTTTCAGCAGTTTTTCGAGCCGTAAACGTCCCGAAAAACGGCTGAAAAATCAGAAGCAGAGCGCCTGCAAACATCTGCCCTCTGATTTCAATGGGAAATACGGCGTTCTGTTCTGACGGGGCATTTTTTACTCGGCCGTTTTCCAAAAACGGCACGTAAAAAGACGCCCGCCAAAAAGAAGTGCATATCACTTCTTGGGACGTTTTTGGAGCCATTTTTCATTGACTCGCTAAAAAACTACGCTAAAAAGGCGAGTTTGATTAAAAAATGGCTGAAAATCAGGAACTGTTTTCCCTTTGTTTAGTAAGCGTGTGAACAGAGCCTTAGCCTTTTGATGTGTCCTATAGCTTCTGCCAGCTGCAGAATCACACCCAAAATGGCAGCCAGACACTGCTTAGCAATTTGAAGACAGATTTTCCTGGCTTGTAGGAAGAAGGGTGAGATTCCCTCCCACATTTACGGCAGCTGTGTCAGGTTGCTTTGCCTTATTCACCTTGCTGTAATTCTGGGAAGTGCTCCCTCTGGTGGCCAACATAGGAAAACATGTCTGTTTTTTTAATACTTTATTACCACCTTAGTAATGGCAGTTGTCTGTTTGGTGACGTCCATCACAAAGACGAGGCTTAGTGATAGCCAGTTAAAAGGCTATCAGTAAGCCCCTATTATTACCCCGGTACCCACCGCCACCATGGGTATCGTGAAGAGTCCGGTACAATCCGGTACCTGACCATCTGTTACAATGGTAGGGCACTGGGGTGGCCGCAGGCTGGTATTATTAGCCTGGGAAGGGCCAAAAACCGTGGCCCTTCCCACACTGGTAATGGTAGCCTGCTGCTACGTTGTATCTGGCTGATTATAAAAAATGGGGGGGACCCCATGTCGTTTTTTTTTTTGTAAATTAAGTGAGTTACCCGCCATGTTTCGTAACCAGCCAGATACAACGCAGCAGCAGCCTAGCATTACCATGGTGGGAAGGGCCATGTTTTTGTCCCTTCCCAGCCTCATAGTACTAGCTTGCAGACACCCCAGTACCTGTCCATCACTACACATGGTCCGGTACTGGATTGTACCCGGCACCACTGGTGGCGGTTGGTACCGGGGTACTAATAGGGGGGTTAGTGCTAGCCTTTTTACTGGCTAACACTAAGCCCCGCATTAGTAATTGACGTCGTCAAACAGACAACTGCCATTATCAAGGCGCTAATAAAGTATTAAAAAAACAGACATAAGAAAATATTTTTATTGAAATAAAAACTCCCCCACACAATCCTCGCTAACCATTTTATTTAAAAAAAAGACGCAGATCATCGCAGTAGTCCACCGAATCTACGACGTGGTCCAATATGTTCAGTAGAACCTGCAAAACAAACAAAAAAATAAAGTTAGGCCTCAAGCACACTTCAGTGAAATGTTTCAGTTTGCTATCTGTTTTTTTAAAGAATAGCACAACGGAACCATGTGGCCGTTCGTACAAAAATAGAACAGGTCCTATTCCTGTCCGTTTTTTGCAGAACAGTCTTGGCCATTCCATTCATTTGGTCAGTTGAAACGTACCGCACACGGATGCTGTGTGCATGAGGCCTTAGGCGGGATTCACACGACAGGGTTTCCCGGCCGTGTGCCGGCCGTTCATAAACCGGCCGACACCCGGCTGCATTAGGAATAATAGACCCCTAATGGGGCTATTCACACGACCGATTTTTTGACGGCCGGGAAAACCGGCCGTCAAAAAATAGGACATGCTCTATCTTCGCCCGGGTACCCGGCCGCCCGGCTCCCATAGAAGTCTATGGGGCCGGGTATTACACGGCCATCACCGGGATGTGTCCCGAGTGATGGCCGGATTTTCCGGAGCTTGCGCTCTATCTCCTCCTCACATCGCAGAGTGCATGTGAGGAGGAGGAGTTGATGCCATTCGGACGAATGGCATCGCTGTACACTGTGTGGCAGGGCCGGGGTGTACAGCAGGTGGAAGGGAGCGCTGCGCTGGCTCCCTTCCCCTGCTTGAAAAGCACCCTGGCCCGGCGACACCTTCGATGGCGCCGCTAGCAGCTGCTGCTGCTGCGGCTGCTACTACTGTAGCGACGCCACTATAGCAGAGTGGGGAGGTATCTCCCCGCTCTGCTATGTGCTAGCCGCACTTTAGCTCCTTGAAGGAGCGGAATCCCCGTGTTTTCGGGGATTCCGCTCCTGGACAGAGCGCTTGATGTCTCTGTCCATATCTGGGCAGTGACATCAGGGGAAACTCCTGAAGCGGAATCCCCGAACACATGGGGATTCCCCTTCAGGAGTTGCTGCTGATGTCACTGTCCGGATCTGCCCGGCCCGGCATGGATGCAAAACTTAATGCAAACCGGCCGGGCAAAATGGCCGATTTTACCGGCCGAGACTCGGGCTCGGGAACGACCCGGTCGTGTGAATCCCGCCTTAGTAATATGAAAAATAAAAATACTTCTACTCACCTACCTTCTGTCTTCTCCCTGCGCCACAATTTAAAGTAGGGGCCAATGAAAAATAATTCCCTTAGGGTATGTTCACATTGCGCTAAGAAAAAACGACGTGTCACCGTGTCAAATACACCAGCGTTTCTTGTGAAGCAGTTTTTAAAATACAGGGATTTTGACTAATTTGTTTTTTTTTGCATGTTTTGTGTGCGCTTTTTGCAAGTTTTTGGCGCGTAGTTAGGAATCCAATTGTCTCTGGGAGCATTTGAGGCATTTTACACACCAAAGAATTGATCAGATGGTTCTTTTTTATGCAATGCGATTTTTAAAGACGCTTGCGTAAAAAAGAGCGTAGTATGTACTTACAGCTCGCTTTCGCATTGATGTAAATGGGAAGCTTAATCAAGTGTTTTTGACGCTTTTTTCGCATATTTTTTACGTATTTTTTGTGCACTTTTTGCATGTTTTTTGGCGCATAATTAGGACTCCCATTGACCTGGACAATGCTCAGCAATTTGAAGACACCATTTCCTGGCTTGTAGCCAAAAATAGGGAGGGGGTGAGTCACCCTCCCACATTTACAGCAGCTGTAAGTCATATTGCTTTGCCTGATTCACCTTGCTGTAATTCTTGGAAGTGCTCCCTCTGGTGGCCAACATAGGAAAACATGTCAAATTAGTATTTAATTTTTAATACTTCCCAGCTTGGGAAAGAAAAAAAAATACACAAAAAAACTAAATGTAACTTACTTTAAAAAAAAAATGTCATTTACGACATATTCCCTTTAAGGGATAACTTTACTTAAAACTTTATTCTTTACTTATAATGTATTAGCATACTCCTATATGCTAATACTTTATACTGTGTCACTATGACACAGGCTGCTATTAGGGTAGCACATAGTGTGCCCTAAGGGTATGTGCACACACAAAATATAAGGCTGGGTTCACACGACCACATTAACGTCCGTAATGGACGGACGTATTTCGGCCGGAAGTCCCGGACCGAACTCAGTGCAGGGAGCCGGGCTCCTAGCATCATAGTTATGTACGATGCTAGGAGCCCCTGCCTCTCTGCAGGACAACTGTCCCGTACTGTAATCATGTTTTCAGTACGGGACAGTAGTTCCACGGAGAGGCAGGGACTCCTAGCATCGTACATAACTATGATGCTAGGAGCCCGGCTCCCTGCACTGAGTTCGGTCCGGGACTTCCGGCCGAAATACGTCCGTCCATTACGGACGTTAATGTGGTCGTGTGAACCCAGCCTAAAGCGTCTGAAAATACAGAGCTGTTTTCAAGGGAAAACAGCTCCTGATTTTCAGCCATTTTTTAATCAAAGTCGCGTTCTTCGCTGCTTTTTTAACGGCTGTTTTTGGAGCTGTTTTTCTATAAAGGCTATGAAAAACGGCTCCAAAAACGGCCGCGTAAAACAGAATGTCGTTTTTCCCAATTTAATCAATGGGCAGATTTTTGGAGGCGTTCTGCTTCCGATTTTTCGGGACGTTTCCTGCCCAAAAAACGGCAGAAAACACTCCGTGTGAACATACCCTAACAGCAGGCAAACTGAACAGACAGCCCTGGGTTCCTTTCTAGGTCTCCAGGGCTGACTGCAGAGGGATTCCCAGGTCTTTGAGCACATCACCGGGTTTCCGGTGACGCAATCAAAGAGGGGAGTTCCCTTTGATCATGCTGCGGTCACAGACCGCGGCGATCAAAGCGTTAAACAACTGGGGTCGGAATGTTTTCTGATCCCAGCTGTATTTAGCAGGCTCCTCTAAGATCAGGAGTTGTAAGTTACAGCTCCTGCTTAGAGGATGAGCGCTCATCAGCCTCTTATACAGCGATGCCAAAAGATGTCGCTGTAGACTAAGTACCTGCACTGCCTGCCGTCAAAAGACGGTGGGCGGTCGTTAACACCAAGACAGCATTAGTAATGTCAAAGTGACATCAACACATAAGGGTAGAGAGAGGGATAATCACAGTGCATTTTGGGGAGGCAATATGGGAAAGCCCGTCCGAGGTCATGTAATATTTTTTCCAAATCTGTAAAACTTTGGCTAGCGCTCACCATTTTGCCATTATTCCTGCGCTGTGAACTCCGAAAGTTTCAGAATTCACCAAATCTGACATTTTTGGGAAAATCATACCGAATTTGATTTGTGTAGAATCGATTCATTTATCTCTAATTGTAAGTTCCTGTGACAAGGGTCCTTACTCCTCCTGTTTGTTACACTGTAATGTCTAATTTTGTTTGTACATATTTCCCCTGCATTGTAAAGTACTGTGGAATATGTGCCACTATATAACAGATATTATCAAATTTTGGCAGTTTTCACATTGGCCACCAGATGTCAGCATTACCAGCATTAACATATAAGCATAAGAGCAGGGGAGATTTACTGATGCCGTCTAATATTTAGACAGCTGTAACTTAGAATAGACAGAAAACGCACCAAATTTCTCCAATTGGTGCATGCTGTAAGATACATTTGCTGCATCTTGCCAGACATGTTAGACACTTTTCTCAGTCCATCGCAGGAGGAAAACGTGGTCTGGGCTCAACAAGGTGGACGAGGCATTGTGGCTGTCATAGAAGGACATTCTCGTTGGTGTAAAGTGGCATGCCCCTCTGATAAACCAGCAGTGGCGGATTAAGTAGACCATGGGCCCTGGGCTGTTACCCATAGTTGGGCCCCCCTTCTCCACCGCCGCCCTGTAACTATTGTTAACACTTCCTTTTTGTCCAGACATTAACAAATGGGTGTTACTACTCCCCTTGTCAAAAGGCTGTGTCCCCACATACTGACAGTCTCCAACCATCGCTGACAGTATCGCACCGTGTAGGGACACATTCTGCTGACAAGGGGAATAGTAACACTTATTTGTCTATCAGTCCTGGACTGCAAAAAGACTTTGTGAAATACAAGGATTTCCTATAATAAACACGTCAGTAGAGATGACAGATTGTATATAAATCTAGTGACTCACAGGTGACGACGTAGTTTTTTTCCTCTTCTCCATCCAGTCCAGACTTCATGACGACTTTTCCCGGCCATGACCCATTTCTGCAGAATTTGCCACTCAGATGTCTTTGGCTCCTCACTTTTCCAACATTTCCACACCTATAAACAAAGATAATATTATCATGGTGCCACACACTGTGCCCCTAAATATAATAGCACCAAACACTGCGCCCCTGAATAAAATAGTACAAACACTGTGCCCCTAAATATTATAGCACCATAGACTGCGCCCCTGAATATAATGGTGTCAAACACTGTAGATAGCACCACACACAGCCCCCTGTAAATAGCGCTACACAGTCCTCCCCCTCTGTAAATAGCGTCACATAGCCCTCCCCCTCTTGTATATAGTGCTACACAGCAATCCCCCTTAGATATAGTGATACACAGCGCTCCCTTCTATATAGTGCTATACAACAATCCCCCCTCATATATAGTGCTACACAGCGTCTCCCCCCTTGGATCTGCAGCTCTTGTAATTGCTCAGTATAATGTCCCCCATAGCTGCCCCCAAAGTATAATGCCCTTCATAGCTGCCTCTACACAGTATAATTCCCCCATAGCTGCGACACAGTATAATGCCCCCATAGCCGCGACACAGTATAATGCCCCCATAGCCGCGACACAGTATAATGCCTCCATAGCTGCGACACAGTATAATGCCTCCATAGCTGCTACACAGTATAATGCCCCCATAGCTGCGACACAGTATAAGGGTATGTTCACACGGCCAAATTTCAGACGTATACGAGGCGTATTTTGCCTCGTTTTACGTCTGGAAATACGTCTCAAATACGTCGGCAAACATCTGCCCATTCATTTGAATGGGTTTGCCGACGTACTGTGCAGACAACCTGTTATTTACGCGTCGTCGTTTGACAGCTGTCAAACGACGACGCGTAAAAATACAGCCTCGTCAAAAGAAGTGCAGGACACTTCTTTGGACGTTTTTGGAGCTGTTTTCTCATAGACTCCAATGAAAACAGCTCCAAAAACGGACGTAAAAAACGCCGCGAAAACGGCGTGAAAACGCCGCGAAAAATGCGAGTTGGTAAAAAAACGTCTGAAAAGCAGGGTCTGTTTTCCCTTGAAAACAGCTCTGGATTTTCAGACGTTTTTGTTGACTACGTGTGAACATACCCTAATGCCCCCATAGCTGCGACACAGTATAATGCCCCCATAGCTGACACAGTATAATGCCCCATAGCTGCGACACAGTATAATGCCCCATAGCTGCGACACAGTATAATGCCCCATAGCTGACACAGTATAATGCCCCATAGCTGACACAGTATAATGCCCCCATAGCTGCGACACAGTATAATGCCCCATAGCTGCGATACAGTATAATGCCCCATAGCTGACACAGTATAATGCCCCATAGCTGACACAGTATAAGGCCCCATAGCTGACACAGTATAATGCCCCCATAGCTGCGACACAGTATAATGCCCCCATAGCTGCGACACAGTATAATGCCCCATAGCTGACACAGTATAATGCCCCATAGCTGACACAGTATAATGCCCCATAGCTGACACAGTATAATGCCCCCATAGCTGCGACACAGTATAAAGCCCCCATAGCTGCGAAACAGTATAATGCCCCATAGCTGCGACACAGTATAATGCCCCATAGCTGACACAGTATAATGCCCCCATAGCTGCGACACAGTATAATGCCCCATAGCTGACACAGTATAATGCCCCATAGCTGACACAGTATAATGCCCCCATAGCTGCGACACAGTATAATGCCCCCATAGCTGCGACACAGTATAATGCCCCATAGCTGACACAGTATAATGCCCCATAGCTGACACAGTATAATGCCCCCATAGCTGCGACACAGTATAATGCCCCCATAGCTGTGACACAGTATAATGCCCCATAGCTGCGACACAGTATAATGCCCCATAGCTGACACAGTATAATGCCCCCATAGCTGCGACACAGTATAATGCCCCATAGCTGACACAGTATAATGCCCTCATAGCTGACACAGTATAATGCCCCATAGATGTGACACAGTATAATGCCCCATAGCTGACACAGTATAATGCCCCATAGATGTGACACAGTATAATGCCCCATAGCTGACACAGCATAATGCCCCATAGCTGACACAGTATAATGCCCCATAGCTGACACAGCATAATGCCCCATAGCTGACACAGTATAATGCCCCATAGCTGACACAACTACAGTTCGTTACGCAAATAATAAGTCCTCGCACGGCTTTCTTGATGGAAAAATAAAAACGTTATGGCTCTTAGAATAAGGTAACACAAAAAGTGAATGATTTTTTACAAAAAGTATTTTATTGTGCAAACGCCATAGGACATAAAAAAACGATAAACATCTGGTATCGCCGTAATCGTATCGCCCCGCAGAATAAAGTGAATATGTCATTTATAGCGCACGGTGCACGCTGTAAAAAAAATAGAATAAAAAAACAACAGTAGAATTGCTGTTTTTTAGTCACCACGCCACCTAAAAATAGAATAAAAACTGATCAAAAAGTCACATGCACCCCATGAAAACTGCAATGGATTCCTCAAGGGGTTTAGTTTCCAAATTGGGGTCACTTTTGGGGGTTTTCCACTGTTTTGGCACCACAAGACCTCTTCAAACCGGACATGGTGCCTAATAAAAAGGAGGCCTCAAAATCCACTAGGTGCTCCTTTGCTTCGGAGGCCGCTGCTTCAGTCCATTACCGCACTAGGGCCACATGTGGGATATTTCTCAAAACGGCAGAATCTGGGCAATAAGTATTGAGTTGCGTTTCTCTGATAAATCCTTTTGTGTTATAAAAAAAATGGTATAAAGAGGATTTTCTGACAAAAACAAATGTAAATTTCACCTCTACTTTGCTCTAAATTCCTGTGAAACACCTAAAGGGTTCATAAACTTTCTAAATGCTGTTGTGAATACTTTGAGGGGTCTAGTTTCTAAAATGGGGTGTTTCATAGGGGTTTCTAATATATAGGCCCCTCAAAGCAACTTCAGAACTGAACTGGAACCTAAAAAAATAAATAAATGAGGCAATACTTCGCTTGTTACATTATACTGATAATGAGCCGTGCTCACCCCGAGATGACCCCAGTTTTGACCGTTTGTATAAACGGAGACCCCTATTAGACCGTTTCAGTGCCCGGTTTTCCCAAGCATACACCCCCGAGAAGTGTATTTCTATTGATGAGTCCTTGGTAGATTTTAAAGGGAGGGTTCAATTCCGCGAGTACCTGCCGGGTAAGAATACAAAGTATGGCGTGAAGATGTATGAGCTGTGGGAGAGTGCATCAGGGTATACCTACAGATTTAGGATATATGAAGGGAAGGACACCAGTATTCAGCCCCCAGAATGCCCCCCCCTTACTGGGAGTTAATGCAAAAATGGTGTGGGATTTGGTGCACCCACTGCTGGACCAGGGTTACCACCTCTACCTGGATAATTTTTATACCAGCGTCCCACTCTTCAACTGCCTCGCTTCCAGAAGTACTGCGGCATGCGGCACTGCTAGAAGAAATCTGAGAGGCTTACCTAAGACTCTGCTTGGGCAAACAAGAAGGGGTGAGCGCAGGGCACATTCTAGAAGCAACATATCGTGTGTCAAGTACAAGGACAAGAGAGATGTCACACCAGTACCCATGTACCGTACGAGGTACCAGTACAGAGACTCCCAAACCAGACTGCATCCTGGACTACAATAGGTACATGGGAGGGGTGGACTTGTCAGATCAAGTCCTGAAGCCCTACAGCGCCATGCGGTGTGGTATAACAAGCTGGCCGGGCACATCATACAGATGGCATTGTACAATGTGTACGTGCTACGTCGATGTGCAGGCCAGAGGGGAACTTTCCTGGAATTTCAAGAGGTGGTTATCAAGAACCTAATCTTTAGGGACCAGGAAGGGGGGGGGGCACCCAGTACTTCTGGAAGCGGGGCCACACACATCGTACCAGGGCAACACTTTCCAGGAGAAGTTCCCCAAACTGGCAAGAAGGGAAAAAGTCAAAAGAGGTGCAAAGTCTGCTATAAGAGGGGGATAAGGGAGGACACAATATATCAATGTAACGCGTGTCCCGAAAAACCAGAGCTCTGTATGGAAGAGGGTTTTAAAATTTATCATACATCCCTTGATTTATAATTGACGCCAATTTTACTTACCCTGATTCACTCCGCACAGCTTATCCCCCCTTATCTTTCCCTTCTGAGCCCTGCTGTGTGCCCAAGCAGCTGATAACAGCCACATTGAGGGTATTGCCATACCCGGGAGAACCCACATTACAGTTGATGGGGTGTATCTCTCCGGTCAAAATGCTCACTACACCTCTAGATGAATGCCTTAAGGGTGTCGTTTTTAAAACGGGGTCACTTCTTGCGGGTTTCAACTGTACTGGGGCTTCTGCATACATGACTTCGCACCAGAAAATCCCCAGTAGGCCAAATGGTGGTCCTTTCGTTCTGAGCCCTCCCATGGGCCCAAACGGCAGTTTATCACCACAAATGGGGTATTGCTGCACTCAGGAAAAATTGCGCAACAGAATGGGGTATTTTATTTCTTGTGAAAATAAGAATTTTTGAGCTAAAACGACATATTATTGGAAAAAATATTTTTTTTTTAAATTCCCAGCCCAATTCAAATAAGTTCTGTGAAGAAACTATGGTGTCTAAATGGTCACATTACCCATAAATGAATTCCCTGAGGGCTGTAGTTTCCAAAATGAGGTCACTTCTGGTGGGTTTCTATTGCTTTGATACCTTTGGGGCTCTGCAAATGCGACATGGCACCCGAAAACCAAACCAGCAAAATTTGCACTCGAAAGAACACACAGCGCTACTTCACTTCTGAGGCCTCCCATGGGCCCAAACTGCAGTTTATCGCCACAAATCGGGTATTGCTGCACTCAGGAGAAATTAGGCAACAAAATGGGGTATTTTGTTCCCTGTGAAAATAAGAAATTTTGATAAAAAATGACATCTTATTGGAAAAAATGTAATTTTTTTCATTTCACAGCCCAATTCAAATAGGTGCTGTGAAAAAAATTGTGCGGTCAAAATTGTAACAACAACCATATTTGAATTCCTTGAGGGGTGTAGTTTCCAAAATGGGGTCACTTCTGGTGGGTTTCCATTGCTTTGATACCTCTGGGGCTCTGCAAATGCAACATGGCACCCGAAAACCAATCCAGCAAAATCTGGACTCCAACAAACACGTAGCGCTCCTTTCATTCTGAGCCCTCCCATGGGCCCAAAGGACAGTTTATCACCACAAATGGGGTATTTTGTTCCCTGTGAAAATAAGAAATTTTGATCACAAATGACATCTTATTGGAAAAAATTACATTTTTTTAATTTCACAGCCCAATTCAAATAGGTGCTGTGAAAAAACTGTGCGGTCAAAATGGTAACAACAACCATAAATGAATTCCTTGAGGGGTGTAGTTTCCAAAATGGGGTCACCATTCGGGGATTCCTACTGTTTTGGCACCTCAACACCTCTTCAAACCTGGCATGCTGCCTAAAATATATTCTAATAAAAAAGAGGCCTCAGAATGCACTAGGTGCTTTTTTGCTTCTGGGGCTTGTGTTTCAGTCCATGAGAACACTAGAGCCACATGTGGGACATTTCTAAAAACTGCAGAATCTGGACAATACATATTTAGTAGTGTTTCTCTGGTAAAACCTTCTGTGTTACAGAAAAAAAAATTGAATAAAATTGAAATTCAGCAAGAAAAATGAAATTTGCAAATCTCACATCCACTTTGCTTTAATTCTTGTGAAATGCCTGAAGGGTTAAAAAACTTTCTAAATGCTGTTTTGAATACTTTGAGGGGTCTAGTTTTTAAAATGTGGTGTTTTATGGGGGTTTCTAATACATAGGCCCCTCAAAGCCTCTTCAGAACTGAAGAAGTACCTTAAAAAAAAGGCTTTTGAAATTTTCTTAAAAATATGAGAAATTGGTGTTTATGTTCTAAGCCTTGTAACGTCTAAGAAAAATAAAAAATGTTCAAAAAACGATGCCAATCTAAAGTAGACATATGGGAAATGTGAACTAGTAACTATTTTGGGTGGTATAACCGTCTGTTTTACAAGCAGATGCATTTAAATTCTGAAAAATGCTATTTTTTCCAAATTTTCTCTAAATGTTGCAATTTTTTACCAATAAACACTGAATATATCGACCAAATTTTACCACGAACATGAAGCCCAATGTGTCACGAGAAAACAATCTCAGAATCGCTTGAAAAATGGGCTCTGAGCCTTAAGGCCCAAACTAGGCTGCGTCCTTAAGGGGTTAAACGTATCTGCTTGTAAAACAGATAGTAATACTACACAAAATAGTTACTAGTTAACATTTCCTATATGTCTACTTTATGTTTGCATCGTTTTTTGAACGTCCTTTTATTTTCTAGGACGTTACAAGGCTTAAAACTTTAGCAACAATTTCTCACATTTTAAAGGAAGGGTGTCGCGCAAAAAAATTTTTTTTATATATAAATTTGCTTTTAGTGTTTTATTAAAATAAATTTTATTTATTTGTGTTTTTGTGTTTTACTTTTTTTTTTTCTAACTTTTACTTCACTATGGGGCTGCCATTTTTTTTTTCATCTCTGTATGTGTCGATCAACGACACTTAGGCTGGGTTCACACGACCATGTTACGTCCGTAATGTACGGAACGTATTTCGGCCGGAAGACCCGGACCGAACACAGTGCAGGGAGCCGGGCTCCTAGCATCATAGTGATGTACGATGCTAGGAGTCCCTGCCTCGCTGCAGGACAACTGTCCCGTACTGTAATCATGATTACAGTACGGGACAGTAGTTCCACGCAGAGGCAGGGACTCCTAGCGTCGTACATCACTATGATGCTAGGAGCCCGGCTCCCTGCACTGTGTTCGGTCCGGGTCTTCCGGCCGAAATACGTTCCGTACATTACGGACGTAACATGGTCGTGTGAACCCAGCCATACAGAGATGGAATACGGCACATACATTCCCATAGAGAATGCGAACGGGAGCCGTTCCATTTACTATGGTGTACGCCGTCTGTGTGGGAATGGTGCATGCGCCGCACCCACACAGTCCAAAAGGCAGGTCTTCGGCCGAGCGACATCTGGCGCCATTTTCTTGTGGACCGGAAGCCGCGGCCGGACAGTAAGATGACTACTTCCGGTCGCAGCTTCCGGTCATATGTTCCAGGCAGCGAAGATGCGAGGAGTAGGATCGGAAGCAGCAGCGGCGGCAGGAGCAGGTAAGTTATGTTTGTGTATGTGGTGTGTGTATTATGTTCGTGTTTTAGTGTTTGATTACCACTGTATCTAATCCTCCTACACTGTGTGCCGCCATTTTCGGAGCGAATGCACAGTGCAGGAGGATTAGCAGATTCAACCACCTCCTTCTCCTGGCACTAGCCAGGATAAGGGAGGGGGGATTCTGTGAGCTCACTAGAGCGTGTGTGTCTACACCAAATTTGCAGCATAAAGCAATGTGGTTGAATCTAATTTATAGTATTTCCTGACTTGTGAAAAAATTAAAAAAATTAGAACAATGTGTAATCATGTATATATTAACTGTTTAACTAAAAAAAAAAAATAATAATTTCTAGCGACACATTCCCTTTAAAGAAAATTTCTAAAGGCCATTTTTTCATGGACCAGTTCAGTTCCGAAGTGGCTTTGAGGTCCTTATATATTAGAAAATCCCTATAAATCACCCCATTTTGAAAACTGCACCCAAGGTATTTGAATCAGCATTCACAAAGTGTTTTAACCCTTTAGTCGTTTCACAAGAATTAAAGCAAAGTAGAGGTGAAATGAACAAATTTTTTTTTTTTTGCCGAAATTCATTTCTAACAAAAAAAAATTGTAACACAGAAGGTTTTACCTGAGAAATGCAACTCAATATTTTGTTGCCCAGATTCTGCAGTTTTTAGAAATATCCCACACGTGACACTAGTGTGGTAATGGTTTTCGGTGCCATGTCGCGTTTGCAACGCCCTGGAGGGACCAAAACAGTGGAAACCCCCCAATAGTTACCCCATTTTGGAAACTACACCTCTCAAGGAATTCATCTAGGCATTTAGTTAGCATTTTGACCACACAGGTTTTTTGCAGAATTTTGTGGAATTAGGCCGTGAAAATTAAAATCTACTTTTTTTCTGAAAAAACATAGAAATTTTTAATTTTTACAGGGAATAAAAGAAAAAAGAACCACAACATTTGTAAAGCATTTTCTCCTGATTACAGCAATACCCTATATGTGGTAATAAACTGCTGATTGGACCCATGGCAGCGCTCAGAAGGGAAGGAGTGCCATTTGGATTTTGGAGCACGGATTTTGCTGGATTGGTTTTCGGTGCCATGTCACGTTTGCAACGCCCTGTAGGGACCAAAACAGTGGAAACCCCCCAAAAATTACCCCATTTTGGAAACGACACCTCTCAAGGAATTTAAATATGGGTTTAGTTAGCATTTTGACCACACAGGTTTTTTGCAGAATTTTGTGGAATTAGGCAGTGAAAATGAAAATCTACTTTTTTTCTGAAAAAACATAGAAATGTTTAATTTTTACAAGGAATAAAAGAAAAAAGAACCACAACATTTGTTAAAGGATTTTCTCCTGATTACGGCAATACCCCATATGTGGTCATAAACTGCTGATTGGACCCATGGCAACGCTCAGAAGGAAAGGAGCGCCTGTAATGACAGGGGTAGGGAAACGGACAAGTGAGCCCTAATCTACCCGCCACTCTGTCCCTGCCTACTTGCAACGACCCGCCCTAGGCGACGGGGTACAACTGGGCGGCGGTCCCTACGCTCAGTAAGTGCAAGAGACAAACAGACAAGGGAACACAAAGCAAAGGGAAATGGGGCAGTTGCCCACGGCAACACCGTGAGCAACAAGAGTGGTGAACGAGCCGAGTCAAACCAGGAGTGCACGAGGTACCAAACGCAGAGCAGGAGAGTAGTCAGAAAGCCAGGGTCAGTATGGAGCAGGATCAAATAGTCAGAAGCTGTAGCTGGGCCAGGAAACCACACGAGAAGAATCACAAGCAAAGGAGGAACAGGAAAGGCAGGTATAAATAGACAGAGGGCGGGAGCTAGCTCCGTCTGGCCAGGCTGCGATAGGCTCTCCCACTCCTAAGCCTGCCAGCCTGAGTGGTGGAAGCTGGAGTCAGTCTCAGAGACATAGACTCAGGTGCAGACTGATTACCTATGGGCGTATACACAGAAGTTGTGCCTGGCAGATCCTTTACAGCGCCATTTGGATTTTGGAGCACGGATTTTGCTGGATTGGTTTTCGGTGCCATCTCGCGCTTGCAACACCCTGGAGGGACCAAAACCCCCCAAAAGTGACCCCATTTTTGAAACTACACCCCTCAAGGACTTTATCTAGGGGCATAGTGGGCATTTTTACCCCACAGGTGTTTTGCTGAATTTATTGGAGCTAGGCCTGGAAAAATGAAAATCAAAATGTTTTCCAATAAAATGTCGTTTTAGCTCA
Organism: Rhinoderma darwinii; assembly: GCF_050947455.1. NCBI lineage: Eukaryota > Metazoa > Chordata > Amphibia > Anura > Rhinodermatidae > Rhinoderma > Rhinoderma darwinii. Next base: position 154,122,533 of record NC_134689.1, read on the forward strand.
CATTTGTTCATTTTCACAATAGATAAAGGAGAAAAAAAGCTCAACATTTGTAAAGCAAAGTCTCCTGAGCACAGCAATACCCCATATGTGGTAATAAACTGCTGTTTGGACACACGACAGGGCTTAGAGCGCCATTTTGCTTTTGAAGCACAGATTTAAATTAAATGGTTTTTGGGCAACATGTTGCATCTGCAAAGTCTTTGAGGTGCCTGGACATACAACTTTTCCTCTTTTGCTTGAACATATGACAGGAGTCAGGAGGGAAAGAGCAACATGCGCATTTTTAGGTGTCATTTTGTGATTTGCACAGTATTGGCCCACAATTGCATAGGCTCCGAGGTAAAATTAAAAAAAACCTGAGTAGTAACCCTATTTTGGAATGTACACTCCTCAAAGTAATTATCAAGGGGTGTAGTGATCATGCTGACCCACCGTTTTCTTTTTAGGTATGAATACGAAACTAGAGATAGAATTCTGAATTCCTTTTTTTTTAAATTAGCCCTCAGGTGCCAGAACATAGAAGCATTCACCAGAAACAAATTAGAGGACTACATACCCAAAGTATTCGTCTAGGGGTATAATGAGAATTTTTAGTTTTGTTTGGTATTTTTGTGGAAAGCCAATTTATCTCTGGGCATTTTGATAATAGAAATAATAGTTTAGAATTTTTTCAAATATATAATTTTTAATGGACAAAATAGTTAAAAGGGTAAACTACTAAATAATTATAATTTAATTTAGTAATCAAGGGAGGTATGATAAATCTGAAAGCATTGTTTCATACAGAGGCCGGGTTTAGAAGGGCATGTGTCACACTGATACGTTGTATCTTTCCTGATTCCTCTCTTAGAACAGACACGACATCGCTTTTGGGGGTTTACTTTTTTTTGCAGTAGGTGGCACTTCACTGGGGAAATGCTGCCCAGGTACGATCCTGGAGGCCTCACCAGTAGCCCTACATGCCCCTGGTTCCTCCTGATCTCCAAAAATAAGGTATTTTATGACTTTTTCTTGGTAACCAAGAAAAGTTTCCTGATTGCCAAAACGCTTAAAAAGTACAAAAGAATTCTACATGACCATTTGAACCAGATGGACAGCTAGTTTTTTGTGCCATGATCTGGTTTTTCTCATGGCACAATATGGCTGCATCATTTGATCGACGAGGTCAACTCCACCCATATTCTTGTTATAATCCTGTATACATACAGGCTTGGAGGTTGTGGTGCTCGCCCCACATATTTGGAGAAGGCTGGTGATATCGCCATGAATTGAGGTCAGCATCAGGACATCTTTTTTGTCCCTAAATTTTATGAGCAGGATCTGATCGCTGCACAATGCTCTGCATTCCCCGACTCTCAATTTATCAGCTAGAAATGTTTTAGGGAGGCCTCTCTGATTGCGGTGAATTGTGCCACAGGCTACCGTGTTTTTGTCTTGGAGGCATTTAAAAAGTGAAATACTGGTGTAGTAGTTATCAAGGTACAAGTTGTATCCTTTATTTAGAAGTGGACGTATGAGGTCCCACACAATTTGTCCATTTATTCCCAGAGAAGGGGGGGGGGGGCAGTCTGGGGGATTTATTTGCGAATCTTTCCCCTCATATATTCTAAATCGGTGGGTGTATCCGGAATTACTTTCGCAGTTTATAAATTTGGAAATTCTTGTCACCGTCTGTGTCCGAACAGACAATAGCATACGCCTCCTCGGCGGTATATAGGCGGCGAGACATATTAACTGTTTTTTGGGGGTATTTTCTATAAAATCCCTAACTATCACAAACGAACTAACCCTAAGGCTGGATTCACACGAGCGTGTGCGTTTTGCCCGCGCAAAAGGCACTTGACAGCTCCGTGTGTCATCACCATATGATGCTCGGCTGCGTGATTTTCGCGCAGCCGCCATCATTCTGAAACTCTGTTTGTATGTTTGTAAACAGAAAAGCACGTGGTGCTTTTCTGTTTACATTCATACTTTTCACTGCTGTTGCGCGAATCACGCGCGTCCCACGGAAGTGCTTCCGTGTGTTGCGCGTGATTTTCACGCACCCATTGACTTAGATGGGTGCGTGATGCGTGAAATACGCTCAAAGAAAGGACATGTCGTAAGTTTTTTGCAGCGGACTCACGCTGCGTAAAAATCACGCAACTGTCTGCACGGCCCCATAGACTAAAATAGGTCTGTGCGACGCGCATGAAAATCACGCGCGTTGCACGGACGTATATCTCGTTCGTCTGAATAAGCCCTAAAACTATACATATACTTTTACAAAAAAAAAAGGAAGGATCACAGTGGGGCTGTGAGAGGGATCACTGGGGGATTCAAAGGGTAATGGATGGGACACAGTATAGGATAACTGTTGTTTTTGTTTTTTTCACAGGCTCTTCAGGTAATACAGCTCTAATCTCCTCAGATTTCTGCCACACAATGAGGAGATCAGAGCTGATTACTGTATCGATCCAATTTATTTTTACTAAATAATGCTGTGATTTGGTCTTTCAGAACTCAAAGACCAATCCCTTTGCCAGCAAAGGACCGATCTGATTGGTCTCCTGGCCGATGACACAGATGGTCAGCTGTCTATGACAACTGCCATCACTGTCTTATTGCTATTCTGTCACTAGCAGTGACAGTTTACTATGCTTTATTTACTACAGTGCTGTGATTGGCCTGTCAGAAATGACAGAACAATCACAGCGTTTGCCGGCAAGGGACTGCTCTGATTGGTGCCCTGGCTGATGACCGAGATGGTCAGCTGTCTATGACAGCTGCCATCACTGTCTCATTTAGTAATCTGTCACTAACAGTGACAGTTTACTATTCTATCGCTTCTGAAGTGCTGTGATTGGCCTGTCATAATTGACAGACCAATAACAGCGATCGCCGGCATGGGACCGCTCTTATTGGTCCCACGGTGATGACAGAGATGGTCAGCTGTCCATGACAGCCGCCATCTCTGTTCTATCGCCGATATGTCACTGGTTGTGACAGTTTATCGCTGCTCCGCAATAGTACGTTGGAGTGCGGGAATGCAGTCCTGCTTATGACGTACTATTGCGGAGCAGCGCGCGAAGACGTTAAATACGATATGAACTCCCATGACCCTTTTTATGACGTATAAGTTAAACAAATACCATTATAGTCATTGTGGGTGACGGATGCCACTGTTAAGAATCTGTTTAATGTATCCGTCACTCATAATGACTATAATGGCACCCTTTTAATAGATATGTTATGAAAAGCTTGTCATGAAAAGTTCATGATGTATCCCTTTAACCCCGGCCACTAATGGGCTTTATTCTGATGCATAAGCCTTTTCACAGCACTGCATCAGAATAAGAAAACAGAGCAGGAAGCCGTTAAATGTCCCTGCTCTCACCTACCAGAGGTAGCTGAGGGCTGGGGGCATCCCTGCTCGGATGGGTGAAATCGATTAGTATCGTTCTCACCTGTTTAACCCCTCAGATGTGGCGCTCAATAGCGATCACCGCATCTGAGGTGTTTTGGAGAGAGGGAGGGAGTTCCCTCTCATCACACTGACACCCGGCGATAAGATCGCCGAGTGTCTGTGTCTCCGATGGCAGCCGGGGGCCTAATAAAGGCCCCCAGGTCTGCCTGTAGTGAATGCCTGCTAGGTCATGCCAAAGGCATGACCTAGCAGATGCCTGTCCGTTTTAAACGGATAGGCAGTAATACACTGCAATGCAAAAGTATTGCAGTGTATTATAATAGCGATCTGAAAATCGCATATTAAAGTCCCCTAGTGGGACTAGTAAAAAAAAAGTCGAATAAAGTTAATACATTTTTTTTTGAAAAAAACACAATAAAGCAAAAAAAAGTTACACATATTTGGTATCGCCGCGTCCATAACAACCCTGACTATAAAGCTATAACATTATTTAACCCGCACGGTGAACGATGTAAAAAATAAATAAAAAACTATGGAAAAAATGCTGTTTTCTGTTAATCCGGACTTTAAAAAAATTTGATAAAAAGTGATCAAAAAGTCGCATCTACTCCAAAATGGTACCAATAAAAACTACAAGTCTTCCCGCAAAAAAAAAGCCCTCATACAACTGCATCGGCGGAACAATAAAAACGTTACGGCTCTTCAAATATGGAGACACAAAAACAAATAATTTTGAAAAAAAGTGTTTTTACTGTGTAAAAGTAGTAAAACATACAAAAACTATACAAATTTGGTATCGTTGCAATCGTAACAATTCGCTGAATAAAGTTATTGTGTTATTTATATCACACGGTAAACAGCGTAGATTTAAGACGCAAAAAAGTGTTTTCTTCTATCCCCCAAAAAAAGGTTAATAAAAGTTAATCAATAAATTATATGTATCGCAAAATGGTGCTATTAAAGGGAATGTGTTGCGAGTTTTTTTTTTTTTAATTGAACAGTTAGTGTAAAAATGATTAAACAGTGTTCTAATTTTTTTCACTAGTCAGGAAATATTATAAATTAGATTCTAATTTATAATATTTCCCAGTGCTGGTCACTAGATGGAGCAATTCCCAAAATTGCAGCATTGCATGTGGTAAAGCAACCACATTGCTTTATGCTGCAAAATTTGGGAAAACTCACTCGCTCTAGTGAGCTCTCAGAATCCCCCCCTCCTTTATCCTGGCTAGTGCCGGGAGAAACGAGGGGATTGAACGGTCAAACCTCCTACACTGTGTGTCGCCATTTTTTGAGCTAACACACAGTGTAGTAGGTTTACATACAGTAGTAAACACACACGAACACACATAGAAATCTCTTACCTGCTCCTGCCGCCGCGGCTCCCTCCGGCCCGTCCGCTCCGTCTGCTGCCGCTGCTCCATGTGCACAAGTCCGGAAGCCGCGACCGGAAGTAGTAATCTTACTGTCCGGCCGAGACTTCCGGTCTACAGGAAAATGGCGCCGGACGGCACGCAGTTCAACTTGGACTGTGTGGGAGCGGCGCATGCGCCGTTCCCACACAGACGGCGTACAGCATAGTGAGTGGAACAGGCCCCATTCGCATTCACTATGGGACTGTAGTTGCCGTATTCCATGTCTGTATGTGTCGTTAATCGACACATACAGAAATGGAAAAAAAAATGGCAGCCCCCATAAGGAAGAAAAAGTGTAAAAATAAAAAAAAGTAACACAAATAAATATAAAGGTTTTTAATAAAACACTAAAACCAAACTGATGTAAACAAATTTTTTTTCGTGACACTGTTCCTTTAACTCCTTCCTGCACCTTGACGTAACTGCACGTCGATGTGTGCAATAACTTCAAGAATCCAAATGGTGCTCCTTCCCTTCTGAGTCCTGCTGTGGGTCCAAACAGCAGTTTATTACCACATATGGGGTATTGCTATAATCGGAAGAAATTACTTTGGAAACAGCCAAAAGTCTCATTGTCTCTGATTCGCTCTCGTCTTGACTACTGTAACTCATTACTAATCGGTCTGCCACTCACTAAACTCTGCCCTCTCCAATCTATCCTCAATACAGCAGCCAGGCTCCTCTTTCTGACCAACCGCTACACTAACGCCTCTACCCTGTGCCAGTCACTCCACTGGTTGCCCATCCCCTTCAGAATTAAATTCAAACTTATTAGGGTATGTGCACACGACAACGCCAAATACGTCTAAAATTACGGAGCTATTTTCAGGAGAAAACAGCTCCTGAATTTCAGACATTTTTACAAGTGCACGCGTTTTTCGCGGCGTCTTTTACGGACGTAATTGGAGCTAGTTTTCATTGGAGTCAATGAAAAACGGCTACAATTACGTCCGAAGAAGTGTCCTGCACTTCTTTGCCGCGGGCGTAATTTTATGTGCCGTCTTTTGACAGCGGCGCATAAAATGACAGCTCGTCTGCACAGAACATCGTAAGACCCATTGCAAGCAATGGGCAGATGTTTGCCGACGTATTGGAGCCGTCTTTTCAGGGGTAATTCGAGGCGTAAAACGCCTCCATTATGTCTCAAAAGAGGTCGTGTGCACATACACTTACTCTTACCCACAAATCTCTCCACAGTGCTGCACCACCTTACATCCCCCCCATCTCTATCTACCACCTTACTCGGGCTCTACGTTCTGCCAACAACCTTAGATTATCATCCTCCATAATCCGAACCTCCCACTCCCGTCTCCAAGATTCTCCTCATGCTGCACCCGTCCTCTGGCATGCGCTACCCCAGACAATCAGATTAATTCCAAACATCCACATTATTAAACGTGCCCTGAAAACACATCTTTTTTAGACAGGCCTAAAACATTCCCTAATCTGACTCCTTTCCCCGGCCCCCTTTTACATTAGTCATGAGAACGTCACCCCCTCATTCAGCAGTTTCCCCCACACTCCTTGCACCCCATGTCTCCTACACGGATACCGGCTGGTGACCGGCTCATGCAGCTTTATGTACTACCCCATATGTATAAAAGATGGCTGGACCGTTGTACTTGACAAGCATATTTTACATTTTGTGTGTCCCTTATTTCCTCATAGATTGTTAGCTCTTGCGGGCAGGGTCCTCGCTCCTCTTGAAATTGTAATTTAGTTTTGTCTCTAAGTAATGTCTGATAGTCTGTACAATGTACCCCCTGAATTGTGAAGTGCTGCGGAATATGTTGGCGCCATATAAATAAAGATTATTATACACATATACACTAAAGTCCCCTTTTAAGTTGAGAGTAACTTTTGCAGTTACTTTGAACACCAAAGATACACTTTTTCTTATCCATGTGCTGTGCAGTCAAACGTAATCTATTGTCCTCTGTTATCAGTCATTTTAGGATAGCTACAGGCTGCCTGCAGAGTTACAGTAGTTTCAAAGAACCGTCTATCCCCATGATCACTACTGTATGTTAGTGATATTAGCAGCACCTGTTATAATCGGCTGCAATAACAAAACCTCCAAGGCGATGAATACACGTTATAGAGATGAGGCTGGTCTCCCAGCCAGCAACGAGCGACCAAACTCCGGACAGCGCGTGCACGAAGCCGTGTAAGGATCTGTTGTCAATCATCTAGACTGACAGATCACTCAGCCAATCCGAGGGTTAGACTCACAGAACGCTGATGCATGAGTGTTTATGGCCCCGCCCCCTCCCGTGGAGCTCCGCCTCATCTGCGGGGCTGTGAGTGAGACGGGCAGTTTGCTGTGTCTTCCTTCCTCCTAACCGGCTAGGTACAGGCTTTGTGGGAGCGGATCTGGGCGGGGACAGCCGGGGACGCTCACGTACACGGGACAGGCGGCCTGCGAATACAGCATCGTGGACGCGCCCGTCCCTCTTCTCGACTTCTGCCGCTGAAAGGAGCCTTGTCTGCGGCAGGACCGGGGGGGATTCCAGACACGGGGCCCCGGCAGGGGAGAATTCACCAGCGTGATCACCGGAGGCAACTGCAGCGGCAACATGGCGAGCGCCTCGTACCACATCTCCAACCTGCTGGAGAAAATGACATCCAGCGACAAGGACTTCAGGTGAGGGGCCGCACGGTGCGGAGCGGACGGTTGTCACCTGCAGGCAGCGATAGAGGAGGGGCGTCCGAGCAAGAAATAGCGCTGTGTGCTGGGGACGGAGGTGCGGCCTGTCACTCACTGCCAGGCGCTCACACTAGGCCGTGGCTCTGGGAAACGTGTGCTGAGCGCGGTGTCACAGTGGACGGGCCCAGGTAGATTGGACACTGCTTGTGGGCCCTCTAGTACAATGTGCTGCCCCGCAGGCGCCTGCCCGTGTCGATCCCATGCCTGTGTGGTGGTGAGTGGGCAGGCAGTTACTCTTGTGCTAGTGTATACGTTGTGTGAGCATAGGCTAATGTATTGGGAAACTGCATAAGTAGCAATTACCCCATGTTGTCTTTCCAGCAGCAGCCTTAGGGCAGGACTATTCCCAGTGGCCATCATGCCCCAAATAAAGACTGCAGCCACATTTGCTTGTCATCATGTAAGTGGCTTCTCCACTTAGGGTCACCATAAACGTCAGCGGTTTGATCGGCCAAACATGGAGGTTAAGGCCATGTTCACACAGTTTTTTTGCAGGAGGAAAATTCTGCCTCAAAATTCCGTTTGGGATTTTGAGGCAGATTTTGTCCTTCCTGCACGGCATTTGCCGCGTTTCTCACTGCGTTTTTCCTCCGCGATCATTGAGTGCTACAAGTAAAAAAGCTCCCCGTAATACGCTCTCTCTGCCTCCCATTGATGTCAATGGGAGGTCAGAGGCATAAATGTGCGAAGATAGGGCATGTCCCTTCTTTCTCCCACGAGGCGGTTTTCCCGCTCGCGGGACAAAACCGCCCCCGCCTTCCATTTGAAATCAATGGGAGGCATTTTCGGCCTGTTTTTGATGAATTTTGCGGAGCGGATTCCGCGCTCAAAGGCTCGTCAAAATACTCTGTGTGAACAGGGCCTTAGAGATAAGAGACTGACAGATGCATCTGGTACCGCTTATCTCTTGTAGTGACAAAGGATCAGCCATGCTAAAATAGAACCTGTCCAATCCTTCTATTGTTGAGGGACCTATGGCAGGCACCATAGACATCAGGTTTTCCGCAAAGGTGGCAGGATCAGACCACTAAATCTCGTGTCCAACCATACCCATCGGATGTTCAGCCAACAACTATCACCTTCAGCGTCCCTTTAATTTCGTGCTTGCACATTACGTAAAGGTCAATGGATCCAGATGATAATTAAATGTGTACGAGGGCAGCCTGGCTGTCCCCAACTTCTGCTCTCTGGCATAACAAGTAGCGGGCATACTGGATTTTCTGTTATTTGTGACTGCAAAAAATAAGCGTGGTGAACAGCAGCCCACGTCTCCCAAATTTCAATCAATATGTTCTTTTATTGGTCAAACGTCCAGTAAAAAATGGCAACGTTTCGACCCGTGACAAGTGGAGGTTCTTTCTCAGCCTTGAATTAAGACCCTCCACTTGTCAAGGGTCGAAACGTTGGCATTTTTTACTGGATGTTTGACCAATAAAAGAACATATTGATTGAAATTTGGGAGACGTGTGCTACTGTTCAACACGCTTTTTCTGAAGATTACGTTACGTCACTGGGTTTGTCTGATCTTACAGCGTGACACCGCTCCTGACATTGGGATTTGTGCTGCTTCAAATATTCTATTTTTTGCAAAAAATAAGGGTCGCTTGATGTGTCTGATAGCAGCTTATCCATTTCTCCCTGTTGTAATAGGTAAGAAGTTGATCCGGGTTTCCACGTTTATAGTGGTCGGGGTGACGGCGATTTTATATGTATTGCACACCTGCATGTTGTTTTTGGTAGTGTGTTTGGGGGATATATATACGTGCACACCTTTGGTGTGAATTATTTTCAGGGCAAAAAATAAGGACCCATCTGGTGAAAAAGAAGCCAGTTAAATCCTTAGGCTGGGTTCACATGGGGTGGATACGCTGCGTAAAGGTACACAGTGTATGCGCCCCGGTGGCCGCAGGTGGTAGTCTGCTGTGGGAAACTGCAACGTTTAGCCAGCCTGCTGGCAGGCCGGCCTCCTGGGGTGACGGTCACGTGGGATGAAACGTCATCACAAGAGGCCGGCCTGGATGACGTTTCATCCCATGTGACCGGTACTCCAGCCTGTGCTTAGCTGCAGCGGTCACGTGGGATAGAACGGCAGAGGTAGGTATAAGGTGTTTTGTTTTTTTCTAAGTTGCGTAAAAGTCGCAACACTTGACTGTTTGGGGACGCATCCTTTTGACAGTGGGAATGATAAAGCCCAGTTGTCAATTTCTTCTCACCTTTCCAAGAGGAATAACCGAGGAAGGTCACAACGCAGGGTTCTAAGTAACGGTGCTCCAGTATTCTGTCATGGGGAATAGAATTTTTAAAGGAGTTTTCCGAGTTATTTAAAAATTTTGCCACAGTATGAGAGATTCAAAATAAAAGACCCATTGCTTACCTCACGAACCCCCGTCGTTCCAGCACTACCGCTTCCAGTTCTCCCTGCCGCTGTGTATTGACATGGCGGCAGCGATGACATGCCCTTATACCCACATGATCGCTGCAGCCAATCACTGGTCTCTGGGTATGTGGCACAGGGTCGCTGAGGCCAGTACGTGGGTATACGGGCACGTCATCGCTGCAGCTATGTCAATAAAGAGCGGTGGGGAGGAGCGGAGCAGTGGTGCTGGAATGACCGGGATCTGTGAAATTAGTTGTTTTTTTTTTTGCATCCCTCCTACCCTGGCCAATTTTTGAAATAACTCGGAAAATCCCTTTAAGTAAACAGACATGTCAGGAGACTTGTATGGTTATGCCCACTTGCTTTTGGATAGCTTGTGTACATGTACACTGATAGGAAATGTGGCGACAATGTGTACCTGTGCAGGAAACAGCTGTCAAATCAGCTGCTATCTACACGGTCATCACTGAGTTCAGCTTAGGCTCTGTTCACACTTGCTTTCAGGTTTCCGTTTATGACGGAAGTGTTGAATCTGTTGTTATAATAGTGTACATCAGGTTCTTCTTTGGTGTGCATAGCTTGATGCAGATGTGTACATGCCTTCCTTTTAGTCCACCTTATAAATTGTTAGGTTTACTCTTTCATGTGGATGGCTTACTTTTTACATTTTATTATACACATAAAAAGTTGTGTATCTTGGTAAATGCAATGCGTTCCTTATTTTTCACTGTCATGTACGCTGCCATATTCCTACAAGCTCACGGCACCCATAGAAGTGAATGGGTCCATACTGTACCTTCGTGTGTCTACTACTTCATATTATTTCAGTTTGGCTCATAAAAACGGTAGGGGCATCATGTGCCGCGGTACAGGTATATACATCTATCACAACGGAACAGTGAAGCGGTTTCTTGCAGCACCTATTCATATTGTCATTTTACAACGTGCCCTAGAAAAATGTGGCTGTAATGGACGACTGTCGTTTTTATACGTCTCTTGGAACGTTTTATAGCCATTCTAATCCACACCTGCATTTTTCCCTGCAGGTTGCTGAGCTCCAATCTTCCAGTATACCCTGCATGTTCAGTGTAATGCTAAGCTTAACCTTGTATACAAATCACAGTAAAGTAATCTAATATAGGAAAAATTATCCCAGAATGCAGTATAGCACAAAGCATTCGTATCAATGAGCAGAATTGTGAATGCAGCTGTGGATGTGATTGGATGGCAGAGGTATGTGTCCGGAGTGTTGTGTTTCTTTCTTTCTTTACAATGGGAGCCTATGGGTGACATTTACCACTGTATGTGGCATATGTCGCCCCTAGGTTCTCCATATGAAGTTTTTATGCAGGATGCTTCTCTATAAGAGCAGCAGACTACACTTTTCGATACAGTTAATAAGTCTACCAACATATACCTGCCTGGCGGATGCCAAAAGAACACTCTTCTAGCATGTGTCTGATAAATTGGGCCCCCTGGATTAATTCCGTATATGTGCCAGGAGCATTTCTAGCGCATATGCCGAACACAGTGTAAAAACAGACTGTTCACATCTGGTTGGGAGCCTCCGTCGCAGATTCTGTAATTTTTAACGGGAAAAATAAAGCAGCATGCAGCAATGTTTTTCTCTTTAAAGCTATGGGCGCCTTGGAGGAAGCCGACAGACCCCATTATAAGTCAGTGGGTTCCTCCGGCTGCTGCTAGTGTTCCTCAAGTGTTGGATCCTTCACAGCAGTGTGGTTTCCTTTTATAAACGGAATCCGCAGTGCAGATGTGAACAGTCTTAGGTTATGTTCACATGGCGAATTTTGCTTGGGTCCTTTTGCAGACTTATTCCTGCTCTCACTTCACTTAAAGAGGCTCTTGTCACCAGATTTTGCAACCCCCATCTGCTATTGCAGCAGATCGGCGCTGCAATGTAGATTACAGTAACGTTTTTATTTTTAAAAAACGAGCATTTTTGGCCAAGTTATGACCATTTTTGTAGTTACGCAAATGAGGCTTGCAAAAGTCCAAGTGGGTGTGTTTAAAAGTAAAAGTCCAAGTGGGTGTGTATTATGTGCGTACATCGGGGCGTTTTTACTACTTTTACTAGCTGGGCGCTCTGATGAGAAGTATCATCCACTTCTCTTCAGAACGCCCAGCTTCTGGCAGTGCAGATCTGTGACGTCACTCACAGGTCCTGCATCGTGTCAGACGAGCGAGGACACGTCGGCACCAGAGGCTACAGATGATTCTGCAGCAGCATCGGCGTTTGCAGGTAAGTCGATGTAGCTACTTACCTGCAAACGCTGATGCTGCTGCAGAATCAACTGTAGCCTCTGGTGCCGATGTGGCCGACACGATGCAGGACCTGTGAGTGACGTCACAGATCTGCACTGCCAGAAGCTGGGCGTTCTGAAGAGAAGTGGATGACACTTCTCATCAGGACGCCCAGCTAGTAAAAGTAGTAAAAACGCCCCGATGTACGCACATAATACACACCCACTTGGACTTTTACTTTTAAACACACCCACTTGGACTTTTGCAAGCCTCATTTGCGTAACTACAAAAATGGTCATAACTTGGCCAAAAATGCTCGTTTTTTAGTCTGAACTATTGCAATATATCATTATTTAACCCGCACGGTGAACGCCGTAAAAATAAAAAATTGTAAACGCCAGAATGTCTATTTTTTTGTCACCTAATCTCCCACAAAAAATGAAATAAAAAATGATCAAACCGTCGCATTTACACCAAAATGGTATTATTAAAAACGACAGCTTATCCCGCCATAAAAACGCACCGCTTTTTAATACAATGGGTTAGCTCACAGACTAGTAATGGCAGATACAGTTGATGCAGCGCACTGCAGCCGCTGGTTCTAAGACTAATAGATACTACTTGTTATCAAATCTACTAATATTCAGGCATCGCGGTCAGTCTCACGTTGGTCATTTTAAGTGTGTGGTTGCTTAATTTGGTTCTGAATAGGAATTAATAAAAGTAAAATTTTAACATTTCGTCATATGGGTAGTTGGAAAATAAAGGTCTTTCTTTGCAAATTCTATATAGAAATTGTTCTTGTGCCCGCTGACTACCAGGGTCTTCCTAACGTTCTGTAGTTTTAAAACTAGATGCTGAACTGAAGAGACTGTAGACTTTTTCATATTTAGGAGATAGTCGATGTTGAGTATTTTCTGAACTCCATATGAACGATTCCTGCGTTTGGCAAGCTATTGGATGCTTAAGGCTGAAATCACACATGCAGTATTTGTGGCAGGGATGTGGATCCAAAAAGAAGGAAAAGTATAAAGGAAAGACTGCTATGTCCCTTCTTTTGTATCCATTCCTGTGTTTCATGTGTGATTCCAGCCCAAGGCTGTTTTTTCCCATTTTACAATAAAAAATTTTTGTGCATGTTTTATTTTTGGCCAGATATTACATTAGAGGGATTTTCCTATTTCATACATCTGACGTGTCCACGGGATGTGTCATAAATGTCCGATAGATGTGGGTTCCACCTCTGAGACCTGCACCTATCTAGAACGGAGCCCCCTGAAACCTCATCCCGCTGTCGCGGATCTCTGGCCGCTGAGTTATAAGGTGACCTGGAATACGACAACGGAAATGGGAGCTACGGGAACAACGTAGCACAGCAAGCTCTGTTGTTTTCGTACCACCGGCGACTTTGCAACTCAGCGGCCAGAGACAGTGTGACCAGGTAGAACCGGAGTCAGGCGGCCCCGTTCTAGAGATGGATGCAGGGACCAGCATCTATCGAATATTTGTCCTGTCCGAGATGAAAATACTCCTTGAAAGTCTATAGTAAAATCTAAGAGGGCCTACGTACACAGGGTTGGTGGCGTTTTTCTAAAACGCAGCAGGCTCTCCGGTTTTTTTTTTTGTTTTTTTTTTTTGTTCATGGACTTCTTTATAGGACTTTAAAAAAGCCTAGAAGAATAAATGTACAAAATGTCACAAAATATAAAACGCTGCGCAAAAACGGTGAAGAAGGGTTAGGCGCGGTTTCCCCAGTTTGTCTCAAAGAGAAGTTTACATATGGTCAAGCTATGTTCACACGTGCGTCAGATGCTCTATTTGGAGACTTCCTCACAGAGCCTGTCAAATTTTAGTGGCAGAAACGCTAGCACTATTCTTCCCGTCAAAACGATGGACACCACAGCGGAACCCGTTGGACCCTATTATACTTGCTGCACCCAAGTAATACGTTTCCAGGTGCCATGCACAGATTTTGATAGAGACACAAAACTCCTGACTGCAATACATCTAATATAATGTGACTTTTGTAACACTAAGTATTTTTCATCCTTTTTATTCTGTAGATTCATGGCAACTAATGACTTAATGACCGAGCTTCAGAAGGACTCCATTAAACTGGACGATGACAGTGAGCGTAAAGTTGTAAAGATGATTTTAAAACTTTTGGAAGATAAGAATGGTGAAGTTCAAAATCTAGCTGTGAAATGGTGAGTTATATCAAGTATTGTGAAGCTAGTCCTCCACCTTTTTAGCTGGTACTGTAGGACTGAGGTAGCATGGACGCTCTAAAGCATCTCGTGTGGTATTCTATTCATTACGGGAAGAAATCTAGAACAGGGACCTCCAACTTTTGGCTCTCCAGGCGTTTTGAAACTACAATTCCCAGCATGCCCTGACAGCCTTTGGCTTAAGGCATGCTAGGAGTTGTCATTGCAACAGCAAGAGAGCCACAGTTTGGAGACTACTAATGTAGAAACATTTGGAAAATTCATAGAATCTCCTTCCTTAGGCCTCTTTCACACAGCAGTATTTTGCTTTAGTATTGGAAAGCCAAAACCAGGAGCGGAACATAAAAAGAAAATAACTTTATTGGAATGATTTGCACCTCTTTTGTATTATGGCCTCCGTCTTGGTTTCAGCTTACAAATAGTGATGCAATATACTGCTGTGGGAACGTGACCTGTATATTCTCCACTCCTTTTAGTTGTAGTATAAGACATGGTAGGATCAAAATTGTTAGAAATCTAGAAAGAAGCCTTCTCTGTGTGTCCCTGGAGATGAGCCCTGCCCTCCCCCGCCTTCTCACAATCCTGTCTGGCTGTAAAGTAACTGAACGCAGGAGAAGCCTTCACCAACTTCTCTGTCAATAAGAGACCAGGAATCTGTCGCTTCTTTACACAAACACAATCCGCTCCGCTGTCTGTCAGATGAATATGGAAGGAAGCGGAGAAATTACCACCGGAGTTGTCTGCTAGATTCCTACAGGAACCGGAACATGCAGAAAATCCTTTAGACTGAGGATGAATTCACATGGGATGGAAATACTGCAGGTTTTTCTGCAGCGAAATACTCAAGTTTTATAGGCATATTTTGCTGCAGATTTCACCCCTTCTAGATTGAAAAGGGTGAACATCCAGAACAGAAACAAATGCTGCGGTTTTGAAACAACGCAGCAGGCTGGGATTTCCAGATTGTTCAAATCTCATCTACATGGCTGTAACTATGATACGCTGCGGATTATCTGCACAGACATTCCCCTGTGAATCCAGCTTGACAAATGGTGTAGAAGATGCCAGAATGCCAGTTTCAGCAGCCTAAAACTGCACCATGTTGCAGGTACTAATTTATTTGGCTGGCACGGTCTACTACTGGATGTTTCCCCCTACATAACTTATTTTTAAAAACGAATCATAATAAGTTGTCTATCAGCAGCAGGCTTCAAAGAACCCAGCGAGAGACTAATGCATTTTAGGCTCTGTTCACATCTGCGTTTTGGGGTCCCATTCGACTACGCTATTGCTTCCTGCAAAACGACGGATCCGGTGCACAAGAGACAAAAGGAAGCCATAGGCACCGGATCAGTCACCATTGAAATCAATGGTGATGGAAACGGAAAGCTCTGGTTTCCTTTCGTGTCTGTTCGGCCTCCCGCTCCGACGGAACGTCCGAACGGGGACCCCAACGCAGATGTGAACAGAGCCTTAATAGTGTTTTTTTTTTTGTTTTTTTTTTTTTCTTTTCATTTTAATTTGATTCCAGAACAAATTCAGCATTGTTCCATGGTCGCACATTTTCTGGTTACAGCTTTGTACAATGCAAGTAAAGTTACAAATTTAGGTTTAGGTTTTGGCCTTTTATTTTTTATTTAATTTATTTTTTAACAGCTTAGCTTTTCAGATTTGCCCAACCCCCTTGTTTTTTGGTGATTTCATGTGTTTAGTTTTGTAAAGACCAAAACGAATGAAATTGATATGTTCTTGTTATTTTAGCCTTGGCCCGCTTGTGAGTAAAGTAAAAGAATATCAAGTTGAGACTATTGTGGACACTCTCTGCACTAACATGTTGTCTGACAAGGAGCAGCTACGCGATATATCTAGCATTGGACTGAAGACTGTAATTGGAGAGCTTCCGCCGGCTTCCAGTGGTGAGTTATAGAGTATTTCCCCTAATGGTGAACGCTCAACAGGCAGACGCTGATAGACTTTCTGAATGTAACGGGAAAGTGCAAACTACCAATACCATAGTTTGTAATTAAACCGGCCCTATAGGTTTGTCTCCTCTATAAAGCATCATACGTCTTGCATGTTCACAGTAAAGCATCATGCTTGCTGTACTAGAATGTGACTTAGCCAGGTCCGAGGTTTACTCACTTATGTATAGTTGGGCCACGTTCACACATTCAGGATTCTATTAGGATTTAGGCATGGATTCCACGTCTAAATCCTGACACACTTCACGTTTCGCTGGCAGTGCATGTGAATGGTGTATTTTATACCTCATTAACACGCTCAGGATTTAAAAATTGACAGCATGTTTATTATGGCTTTGTATTCCGTGCTAAAAAGCTGCGGATTAGCTCCATTGAATTAAAATGGCGCCAATCTGCTGCCGACATTCAAGTGTCAGCTGTGGATGTTCTGAAAAATCCACGCCAGAATTGCAATAGGCAAATCTGTGACTTGTGAGCCGGCACACAACGGTCATATGCATTAGGATTTAGACCACTTCTCGTGACTAAATTAATTTTGTAACTAATGTTAATCTTTCCTCATAATTGAGATTCTCTATGCCCCTTAATCAGTTTTGTGGCTCTTATTTGTGTTTTTTCCAACTCCTTTCTGTGAACCGGTGCACATATTTCAACTGCATATTCTAGACCAGGCCACACCAATGCTTTGGAAAGTGATATTATGTCAATGTCCCGCGAGTACATGCCTCTTAGAGTGGCTTTTCATTGTGTGGTGTTGTAACTTTTTTTTTTTTTTTTGCTTAGGTAGAGAAACTTCTATGTCTCTCTTAGGGTGTTTATCAACCAAAACAAAAAAAGCTTGTTAAAAACACAACAAAAACACAGAATGTGAATCCAGCCTGGCATTAGAAACTGTATCCTGCTGGCCTTTATTGCATGCTGTTATTTATTCTATATTCTACAAGTACACCCAGATCCTTCTCAACAAGTGAGTCCCCCAGTATAGCGCCCCCTAGGACATATGATGCATGCAGGTTGTTGGTACCCAGATGCATAACTTTACATTTATCTACATTAAACTTCATCTGCCAAGTGGACACCCAAACATTCAGTTTGTGTAAATCAGCCTGCAATTCATGAACATCTTCCATAGTCTGAACTATATTACATAACTTGGTGTCATCTGCAAAAATAGAAAGTTATACTAACCCCAAAATTTGTAATTCTATGGTATGTAGTGTTATACCTTGAGATGAATTTAAAGTGTCTTTTATTCCACAGGATCGGCTTTGGCTGCAAACGTCTGCAAAAAAATTACTGGACGTCTCACAAGTGCTATTGCAAAGCAGGAGGATGTATCTGTCCAGCTGGAAGCCTTGGATATTATGGCTGATATGCTTAGCAGGTAACCTTCACACTGGCCAATCCTCCCAGATTTTATGTATTTTTTTATTTTTATAAAATCATAATTTTTTCACTGCTGCAAAAACTGCAGTTTCAAAAAGAAGACCTTTAAAATTTGCCCATGCAAATACCCCACCTCCCTATATTGGATTGCAGTTGAGGAAAATTCTTAATTTTGTCCACACATACTGAGCAGTTGGTTAGTTATTTTTTTGAAGGGTCACTGGCTTTTTAACAAACCTTGCAAAAATCGATTGTTCAAGCGAATAGATTTTTTATTTTTTTTTGTAATATCTTATTTGAGAAAATGCATTTTTTTTTTCTTGATTTGGCTCCTACCCTCCTAAGGCCTAATTCACACGAGCGTGTTCGGTACGTGTGTCGGCCGCATTTCCCATACCGAACACACTGCAGGGAGCCGGGCTCCTAGCATCATAGTTCTCTATGACGCTAGGTGTCACTGCCTCGCTGTGGAACTACTGTCCGTACTGAAAACATGATTGCAGTACGGGACAGTTGTCATGCAGCGAGGCAGTGGCCCTGTTTCCAGATCCTGCCGTGGGGTACATGATTGGTGACATCACTCTCTGGCCGCTGTGTTGATCTTCAATTCTTTTCCGGTTATACGACACATCACTTGGGATGTGCCGTGTATGGGCAGTTCTTCTGTACAGCCCGTAACGCGTATGTGTGGTCCTTGCTGTTCTCGAGATAACAGGGACCCCGCATACACGTTACAACAGAACAGCCCATACACATCACAAGTGACGTGTCGTATACCCGGAAAATAATTGAAGATCAACACAGCGGCCAGAGAGTGACGTCACCCGTCATGTACCCCACGGCAGGATCTGGAAACGGGGTCACTTTGGAAAATGTAAGTATATTACAAATGTATTTACATTTATAAATTACAAGCATTAACACAATCATTTAATCTCTGACAACCCCTTTAAGGCATGTTCAGACGTGGTGGAAAATTTCCAGATCTATTTTTTATTTTTTTATTTTTTTTTAAATGTCTTTTTTTTCCCGCAATTACGCAACGGATCTTCTGCTAAATTCTCATATATGAGGGTGCATCCATACGTGGCTTGCCACAGGTTTCAGCCTTTCTGTTGCAACACTGCATGCTGCGGATTTGGAAATCTAGTATGCCATGCTTTCAGTGGAGATTTTTTCCACTACATGTAGATGGGGTTGTAATGTCAATTGCTGTGGAATTCGCACTGCCAATCCCAGGAAAAAAATAGTTCACGTCTGAAACTTCGACTCCACCCAGTTGCTGAGAGAAAACAGAATTCAAATAAGAGCCTGTAGAGGGAGGGAGGGGGGGGGGGGCTGCTAAAAAATGCTGAATTCATATCATATAATGGCCAGAAATCGTGTTATTCCTCATGCACACACATATGACATCTTACTCTGAAACGTTAGGTAAGCTTTAAGTATTGATGTAGGTTGAGGTTTGGAGAGTTTACCAAAAATTGGTTAAGGTTTGTGTTTTTCTTCAGACAGGGTGGATTGCTTGTTAATTTCCATCCTTCAATTTTGAGCTGTTTGCTTCCACAATTAACAAGCCCAAGACTGGCTGTAAGGAAAAGAACCATCATTGCACTTGGTCATCTGGTTATGAGTTGCGGGAACATTGTATTCATTGATCTCATTGAGCACCTCTTGGCAGAGCTTTCTAAAAATGATTCAATGTCTACCACTAGGACCTACATACAGTGTATTGCTGCTATCAGTAGGCAAGCAGGTCATAGGATTGGTAAGTAAAGGCTGGTAACATTCTGATTTTCTGCATATGTCTTTTCACCATATTACATAACTTAAGTGTGTCTTAAATGTCATATTTGTAGGTGAATATTTGGAGAAAATAATTCCTCTAGTGGTCAAGTTTTGTAATATTGATGATGATGAACTTAGAGAATACTGCATTCAAGCTTTTGAATCGTTTGTTAGACGGTAAGTAATGTGTATGTGACTCCTGTTGATATACTTGAGTCCAAGTTACCAACTGCGGATGTCTCCTCTACCTTTTTATTGAATAGGCATCCATGAACCCTAGTAATGGTTACCCACAAAAAAATAGAACATAGAAAGTTTACATTGTTTACATAAACGACCCCTTTAGTTAGAAGGAATGCTCTGGACAAAACGGATGCACTGTGTTATGCCAAGTTCTGGCCCTGAGGGGGTGGAGCATGACACAGGGATTCTCTTTTTGGTGTTGTCTAACCCCTTCCCGACATTTGTCGTAAGTATACGTTAGGGATGCACGATGCATTGAAACTTCGATACTTTACATCCCCAAACGGTTCGATACCATCATTTCATGTATTTCGATACTAAGTTGTGCGGTCGCACAGCTGTATGGTAATACATGAATGTATGAGAGCGGGGCTGCGGCCGTCTAATGCATGTGTAATGCAACCATCGCCCCGCTCCAGAGTCCTGACAAGTGCGCGCCGTCAGGATGAGGCGATGCGGCCGCCGTTGTACTAATGAGCGGCGGCACTGAAGACCGAACGTGGGGGGTGTTTTGCAGTGTGTCCGCCATGTTCGGTCTTCAGTGCCGTCGCGACCGTAATAACACATTTATAGCGTCATTCAGGTTTACGCTGTTATAAAATTAAATAAAAACGGCTTTCTTTCACTTATTAATGTGAGGCGCGAGGTATTATGAATTTTGAACCTCCATGTGCCTCACATTAATAGTAATTAGCCCCATCATGTACCTCACACATTAACCCAATGTTGTCCATTATGACAGGAACATGATGAGGTTAATAACTATTAATGTGAGGCACGTGGAGGTTCAAAATTCATAATACCTCGTGCCTCACATCAGAAAACGGAAGAACTTTTTTTTATTGGTAAAAGTATCGTTTTGGTATCGAAATCGCAATACTACACGACGTATCGGTATCTAAGTCCAAATTCTAGTATCATGACATCCCTAGTATACATCATGGAAAGCCAGTGCTTCCCGCATATTGTCGTATAATTACGACAAATGGATGGCACCGGTTCAGAAGCTGAGTCGGTGCCATCATCCCCGGATGTCAGCTGTATCTTACAGCTGACACCCTGCTGTAATGGAGGGGACCGAAGGTAGCTTTGATTCCCGCCATTTAACCTAAATGCAGCACTCAAACGTGATCGCTCCATTTAAGTTGTTTGCAGCTCATCGGCACCCCAGCAATGAAAGTGCCGGGGTGCCGGTGGCTGCAATGGCAACCGGAGGCCTAATAGTGGACACCCGGCCTGCTTAGCACAGACACCTTCCAGGCCCCGCCCTGAGGTGGGACCTAAAAGGCTTCTGTAGCCGTTGGCAAGATGGCGCCGGCGTCCTCAGTGGTGGATGTCAGCTGTATGTTACTGAATCTTAGTGGTTGGCAGCAGATCGGCTTCCGACTGCTGCTATGGCAACAGGAGGCCTAACAATGGCCTCCTGCTCTTCCATTATGGAAGCCGATTAGTCCCCGCCCGGAGACTAAGTCTAATTGGCTTGCTGTCAGTGAATTACTGACAGATCTAATACATTACACTACATAGGTAGTGCAATTGTATAAAAAAAAAAATCTGACAGTTGGACCTTCAAGTCCCCTAGTGGGACTAAAAAAAAAGTGCAAAATAAGTTGTAAAAAATCTAATAAAAGTTTCAAGTAATAAAATAAAATCGCCCTTTTTTGCTCATCAAGACCTTTTATTGAAAAAAGCCGCCTGAACTATAAAAATATTGTTGTTCCGCGCGGTGAATGGAGGAAAAAAAACAGTCGCATGTATCCAAAAACGGTACCTATAAAAACTATAGCTAGTCTCGCAAAACACAAGCCCTCATACAGCTCCGTTGCCGAAAAATGTAAAAGTTATGGCTTTCACAACATGGTGACACAAAAAATAGGTATCGCCGGAATCGTACTGGCCCGCAGAATAAAGGTAACATGTAGTTTCTAACGCACGCTGAACGCTGTATAAAAAAAACAAATAACTATGCCAGAATTGCAGTTTTTTTTGGTCACCTTGCCTCCCAAAAAATAGGATAAAAAGTGATCAAAAAGTCGCATGTACCCCAAAATGGTACCAATAAAAACTACAGCTCGTCCCGCAAAAAAACAGCCCTCATACCACGAAGTCTATGAAAAAATAATCTTTCGTTATGGCTCCAATAAGTCAGGAAATAAAAAATATGCAGTTGTGCTGGCCCGAGGGGAACGTTTCTTCTGTTTCAAGATGTGATTTATCAAGGACCTAAAATTCGGGAACTAGAAAGGGTAGGGCCCAAACATATCCGCTTGAAGCGACGGCGCCCTTATTATACCAGGACAGCACTTTCCCAGCAAAATTCCCCAAACTGCAAAGGTGCGGAGTGTGCACCAAAATGGGCATAAGGATGGACATTTATCAGTGCGACACCGGCCTGTGCAGAAAGGATTGCTTCACAGCGTAACAAACATCTATGGATCATTTTATTGTTTTTTTTACCCCATTATTATACCACCTGACTATGCCCCTGATGTACTCTGCCCGGGTTCCATGTACCACCACATTATAAACTGAAATACCAGTAAAACTCCAAACAAAACTACTACCAAGCATAATCTGAGCTCCAAATGGCGCTCCCTCCGGTCTGAACCCTACAGTGTGCCCAAACAACAATTTACTTCCACATATATGGCATCGCCATATCCGGGAGAACCCTTTTAACAATTTTTGGGGTGTGTGTCTCCAGTGGCGCAAGCTGGGCACGACATATTTGCCACTGAAATGGCATATCTAGGGAAAATGTAAATTTTTACTTTGCACCATCCGCAGCACAATTATTTATGAAAGCCCTTTGGGGTGAAAATGCTCAGTACCCCCCACCCCCCATAATAATTTATTTTTTTTTTTAAATCCGTTCAGGAAGGGGTTAAATCCATTTGTCATGCCCCACACCCACAGGCTCCGCATTAGGCATAACACAGTTGACTTCAGTACACAGATATGCTAGGTTCTCCACTTTTTGTAGCAGCTCTATTCTATGACCTATTGTAAGGCATTGGTATGGGCAACCTTTCTGTATTGAGAATAACATAGAATAAGGGGGGTTGTGTTTTTTTTGTTTTTTTTAAAATTAATATTTTGCTTATGCTCTTTTGAATGTCCTTTTTTTTTATATAGATGCCCCAAGGAAGTATATCCCCATGTATCTACTATTATAAATATCTGTCTTAAGTACCTGACTTATGATCCCAATTACAACTACGATGATGAAGATGAAGATGAAAATGCGATGGATGCTGATGGTGCAGATGATGATGATCAAGGTATTGTGTTCTGCTATGAACAATTATCAATCCGGCATGCTGCATTTGGCTAAAAATAGTGTGTCCTGAAAGTGGGTCATGTTCTTTAAAGGGGTATTCCAGTTAGAAGGAAAAATCTGATCGGTGGGGTCCGACTCTGCACCTGCGCTGGTCAGCTGTTTTGAAGGGACCGCGTGGAATCGGAGAAGGCTGTAATACTGTGAAACGCCGCTGGATGTGGTCCATGCCCCAGTAATCGACGAGGGCTACCTTGCTGATGGCCTACATTAAAGCCTTGTTAATTTTTTTTTTTAATCAGTTCAATTTTATTCAACAAACTTCACATTTTTACAGGTCATTGTACTTTCTTATACAGTATATAAGCAAATTTCCACAGACCCAATTATTTATATCCAACCAAACATTCCCTTCCCCCCAACTCCCCCTTGTATCCCCCCAGCCGGTCTTCTCGATACCACTTTTCCAATCCTATCTCCTTCTCTTCCCCTTTTCCATTCCCCATCTTACACCTGCTCTCCGTATGTACCCCACCGTCAGTAGCCCTATACCTGAACGTGTAGTGTCATTAGCTCCACAGAAGCATACCCAGATTGATCAATCCACCTAGCCCATTGTTTTTCAAACTTGACCCTGGACCCCCTCTTGGAGTATATCCTATATTCCATCAGAACCTGTGAGTTAAGTGCCCCTATGATTTCTTGTGTTGAGGTTGGCTCCGCATCCAGCCAGTGCTTTGCTATTCCTTTCCTAACTTGATATAGTATTTTAGCGATTGCCAACCCTGACATCCTATCCCCCTCCAAATCTCCAACATACCCTAGCAGCATTACCACAGGATCCCATGGAATCTGTACCTCAAACACTCTCCCCACTAGCTCCAATATTTCCGTCCACAGAATCCCCAACCTCCCGCATGTCCAGAACATATGGAGGATGTCTGCTTTTTCCTCCGGGCACCTAGGGCACTTGGCATCTGCTCTTAATCCCATTTGTTTCAGCACCCACGGGGTCCTATACACCCTATGTATCAGAAACAACTGCGATCTTCGTTGTGCTACATTAATGGACAAAGTACATGTTGCTGCCAATACAGCCTCCCAGTGGTCTGTCGGAATAGGACCCACATCCCTCTCCCATATAGCTTTCACTGGTGCCATAGGATCCCCCAGATGTTCCACCAATAACCTGCGATAAACCAATGAAATTAATCCTTTTGACGTTACTGCTTTTGCAATATGTTCCAACACTCCCGTGGCATGTATTGTCATGTCTACACTGGCCGCTTGTGTCTGCACAGCGTGCCGAATCTGCAGGTACTGATAGAACATGCGGGAGTCCAGCTGAAACTCCTCCCTTATTTGCTGAAAGGATTTGAGTATGCCTCCCTCGTACAACTGACTCAATCGTATTATACCTTGCTGCTCCCACCCCTGCATCCCTTCCAATTTACCCAATTCCCCCAGATAAGAATTCCTCCAGAGTGGTGTGTATTTCGTGCACTCTCCTATCCCCAGCAATTGCTTGCACTGCCACCACACTTTGTGTATGAGAAGCAGAGTGGGTCTGGTACTCGCCATCCGTTTATAGCTGTGCGCTTCCAGTCCTACCAACGGGTTCTTCCCCCCCCCCCCCCCCAGATGATAGGATGCGCGCACTGGACCCCCATGTCTCTTCCTGCTCCCACCCCCAGAAATGCTGACATTGGGCAGCTAAATAATACACCCAAGCATTGGGCACAGCCAGGCCCCCCTCCTCTTTAGGCAGTTGTAATTTCTCCAGTTTAATCCTAGGTACCCCCTTCTTCCATACTAGGTCCCTAAAAAGGTTGTGCAACCTCCTGAACCAATATTTGGGGATCCATACCGGGGAGTTATGTAGGACATACAGCACCTGGGGCATAAGGATCATTTTAATCAGATTCGTCCTACCCAGAGCCGATAGCGGTAACTTATTCCACGCCTCTACTTTGGCTTTTAATATTTTTATATGTTCTAATAGCGCTTTAGGTACTATATGCATTAGTTATTTTTGTTTTTTTTCCCGGGGCTTTAACCCCTTCCCGTCATCCGCCGCATATATACACATTGGGCAGGGCTTCCAGCAAAGCACAGTACTGTTACGTCGCGGTGATGGTGCAGGCTCAGCTCCTGAACCTGCACTGTCCCCGCCGGGTGCCAGCTGTATGTTACAGCTGACACCCTGATGTAACGGCCAGGACCGGAGCTAGCCCCCGATCCGGCCGATTAACCCCTCAGATGCTACGTTTAATAGAGATCGCAGCATCTGTGGGGTTTTTGGCCATCGGCACTCCAGCAACTTGATTGCTGGGTTGCCAGTGGCTGCAATGGCAACCGGAGGCCTAATACTGGCCTCCCAGTCTGCCAGCGACAGATGCCTCCTAGGCCCCGCTCAGAAGCGGGGCCTAAAAGACTTCCAGTACCAACGGCAAGATGGCGCCGACTTAACTTCCGGCTCATAATATGAGCCGGCGTCATCAGCAATGGGTGTCCGCTGTATGTTAGAGCGGACACACTGCTGTAACAGCAGGAACCGGAGCTAGCTCCGATCCCTGCCATTAACTGCTTAGATACAGCGATCGCTGCATCTTAGTGGTTTTAGAAAATTTGGCAGCCCTGCCATGCGATGGCAAGGCTGCTGACTGCTGCTATGGCAACAGGAGGCCTAACGATGGCCTCCTGCCATTACGGAAGCTGATTAGACCCCACCCATCTGTAGTGCAATGTATTAGAACAGCAATCAAACTGTTGAACCTTCAAGTCCCCTAATGGGACTAAAAAAAAAGTGTAAAAATAAAAGTTGTAAAAAACAAAGTTTCAAGTAATAATACAACACAATCGCCCTTTTTCCCTTTATCAAGTCATTTATTATTGAAATAAATAAATAAACCATACATATTTGTTATCACCGTGTCCGTAACTACCTGAATAAATAAAAATAGTTAAAGTAGTTACTATATACTATAAAAATATTTATTCCCTGCGGTGAACGCCGTAAAAAAAACTACTAAAAAACATTGCGGTTTTTTGGGGCGTTTTTTCTTCCAAAAATTGAAATAAGTGATCAAAGTCGCATGTATCCAAAAATGGTACGTATATAATCTAGCTCGTCTCGCAAAAAACAAGCCCTCATACAGCTCTGTCAACTAAAAAAATTAAAGTGTAGCTAAACGTTTGACAAACTTCTGACTTGTCATAGTGACATGTCAGAAGTTTGGATTGGTGGGAGTCCGAGCACTGAGACCCCCACCAATCGCTAGAATGAAGCAGCTGAAGCGTTTGTGTGAGCGCTCAGCCGCTTCGTGTCTGTTCTGCTTTTTCCGGCAATAAATGTATCGGTGCATGGACACAATAGAAAGCCTATGAGCCGGTACTCTGATACATCGGCTTTCTGGAAAAAGCCGAACAGACACGAAGCAGCTGACCGCTCACACGAGCGCTTCAGCTGCTTCATTCCAGCGATTGGTGGGGGACTCCGTGCTCGGACCCCCACTAATCCAAACGTCTGACATGTCAGTATGACATGTCAGAAGCTTGTCAAACATTTAGCTACACTTCAAGTTATGGTTCTCACAACTTGGCGACAGAAATAATACATTATTTTTACAAAAGTAATTTTATTGTGCAAAAAGTTGTAAAACATAAAGTGCTATTAATTAGGTATCGCCGGAATCGGACTGACCAGCAGAATGAAGTTAGCATGTAATTTATAATGCATGGTTGAACGCTGCATAAAATAAACTAAACTATGACAGAATTGCTGTTTTTTGGTCACCTTGCCTCCCAATCAAAAGTGATCAAAAAGTTGCATGTACCCCAAAATGGTAC
Organism: Rhinoderma darwinii; assembly: GCF_050947455.1. Lineage (NCBI taxonomy): Eukaryota > Metazoa > Chordata > Amphibia > Anura > Rhinodermatidae > Rhinoderma > Rhinoderma darwinii. The sequence continues at coordinate 154,149,450 of NC_134689.1, forward strand.
CAATAAAAACTACAGCTCGTCCTGCAAAAAAAACAGCCTTCATACCACGAAGTCTATGAAAAAATAAATTAGTTAAGGCTCCAATAAGTCAGAAAAGAAAAATATGCAGTTGTGCAGGCCCGAGGGGAAAATTTCTTCTGTTTCAAGAGGCGATTTATCAAGGCCCTAAAATTAGGGAATCCGGAAGCGAGGGCGCCCGTATTATACCAGGACAAGACTTCCCAGCAAAATTCCCAAAGTGTGGATCAAAAGAGGGATAATAACGGACACTGTTTATAAGTGTGACACTGGCTTGTGCAGAAAGGATTGTCACAGAGTAACACACATATATGGATTATTTTATGCCATTATTATACCACCTGACTATGCCCCTGATGTAGTCCGCACAGCTTACATATTCCTGCACATTGTAAATTAAAATACTAGTAAAACTCCAAACCAAACCAAACTAATACCAAGCAAATCCACGCTCCAAAAGCTAAATGGTGCTCCCTCTCTTCTGAGCCCTACAGTGTGCCCAAACAGCGGTTTATGACCACATATGGGTTGTTTACATACTCTGGAGAAGTTGCTTTACAAATGTTGGGGGGGTTTTTTCTTCTTTATTCCTTGTGGAAATTGATATTTTATTTTTTTTATAGCTAAAACCTGACATGGTGCCTAAAATAAAAAGGCCCCAAAATCCTCTAGGTGCTCCTTTGCTTCTGAGGCCGGTGCTTCAGTCCATTACCGCACTAGGGCCACATGTGAGATATTTCTAAAAACTGCAGAATCTGGGCAATAAATATTGAGTTGCGTTTCTCTTGTAAAACCTTCTGTGTTACAGAAAAAAATTAATTAGAAATTGCTGCTAAAGTTCGAAGCCTTGTAACGTCCTAGAAAAATAAAAGGACGTTCAAAAAACCATGAGAATATAGTAATACCACACAAAATAGTTACTATCTCTTACAAGCAGATACATTTAATTTGAGAAAAATCCTAATTTTTACGAATTTTTTCCATTTTGCTGTTTCTTACAAATAAATATTGAATTTATCGACTACAGTTTTTTTCACTAACATAAAGTCCAATATGCCACAAGAAAACAGTCTCAGAATCGCTTGGATAGGTAAAAGTATTCCGAAGTTATTACCACATAAAGTGTCAGATTTGAAAAATAAGGCTCTGTCAGGAAGGTCAAAAGTGGCCACAGCGAAAAGGGGTTAATGTTGATGGCCATTAATATTTGATTGTGGAGGTCAGACTCCTGGCACCTATGCAGATGAGCTAACGGGGATAAAGCTCTGCGTTCTTGTTTACCCAGGCGCAGCACTGAACATACAGTAGTTGCTGTGCTTATTTCATGCGCCTGAGGCCTCTTCATTCACCTGATCTGCAGAGGTGACAGGAGTCTGACCCCCACAATCAAATATTGATGGCCTATCCAAAGAATATATTAAAAACTCCTTTAAGAAAAACAAAGTTCTCACTGTATTATCTATTGCCTTAAATATTAATTACTTGTTTTGTTTTTTTAGCCTGTCACCAACTAAGTATGCATGAAGGATGATTCTGTTCTTGGATGCAGTAATTCTTGAGTGACGTTGGTTTTCCCATTGAGCAATCTTTAGCAGAGTAGCAATGAGACAGTTTTTTGTTGTAAATTTAAAGGGAATGTGTCGCTAGAAATGTGTTTTTTTTTTTTTTTTAGTTAAACCGTTCGTGTATAAATGATTAAACATTGTTCTAATTTGTAAAAAAAAATTTCACGAGTCAGGAAATATTATAAATTAGATTCTAATTTATAACATTTCCCTGTGCTGGTCACTAGAGGGAGCAATTCCCAAAATTACAGCATTGGCATGTGGTAAAGCAACCACATTGCTTTATGCGGCAAAATTTGATAAGACACACTCGCTCTAGCGTCCTCAAACAATCCCCCCTCCTTTATCCTGGCTAGTGCCAGGAGAAAAGAGGGGATTGAATGTTCAAACCTCCTACACTGTGTCACCATTTTTTGAGCGAATGCAGTGTAGTAGGCTTACATACAGTGCTAATCACACAGCAAAACACGAACATACACAAACATAACTTACCTGCTCCTGCCGCCGCTGCTGCCTCCGGTCCGTCCGCGCCTAGTGCTTGCTTCTAATCACATGTCCGGAAGCCGCGACCGGAAGTAGTAATCTTTCTGTCCGGCCGCAGCTTCCGGTCCACAAGAAAGTGGTGTCGGATGTCGCTCGGCCGAAGACCTTCCATTTGGACTGTGTGGGAGCGGCGCATGCACAGACGGCGTTCGCATTCTCTATGGGGCTGTGTATGCCGTATTCCATCTCTGTATGTATCGTTAATCGACACATACAGAGATGAAAAAAAAAAATGGCAGCCCACATAGAGAAGAAAAAGTTGGAAAATAAAAAAAAAAGTAAAACCAACACACAAATATTTAAAAAAAAAAATAAAACACTAAAAGCAAATTGATACAAAAAAATTATTTTTCGCGACACCCTTCCTTTAAGTTAAATCTCTGTAAAAGTGTAACCTTTCTGTCTGGCTGCAGGTAGTGATGATGAGTACAGTGATGATGATGATATGAGTTGGAAGGTGCGACGTGCAGCAGCAAAGTGCCTGGATGCTGTGGTCAGCACTCGCCATGAGATGCTGCCAGAATTTTACAAGACTGTCTCTCCGGCATTGATAGCCAGGTTCAAAGAACGTGAAGAGAATGTTAAGGCTGATGTGTTTCATGCATATCTGTCACTTTTGAAACAGACTAGGCCTGTACAAAGCTGGCTTTGTGACCCGGATGCAATGGAACAGGGAGAGACTCCCTTGACAATGCTGCAGAGCCAGGTTGGTGTCTCAATCCGCCTTTTTAATACTATATTACAGAAAATAAGGTGGTTGTTTTTTTGTTTTGTTTAATATAAATAAAGCTAGATAATTGTATAGTTAAAGGGATTGTACATCAGAGGGGGGACCCTCTCTAGTGGACTCGAGCTGTACAAGGATGGCTATTTATTTAAATGGCCTCCATGTAATACTACATTCTCATTACAGTGACCACCTCGAATTCCCCCCAGCAAAATTAGCAGTTTGCTGGGGGTGCATGACGCGGGATCTGCGTATCGCCCAAGGAGCCGCTTTCTGAAATGGGTTAAAACCCTACTCACATGTATTGTACTTATGTAATCTTTTTTTAGTGCACAATCCGTGCTTAATCTTCACCGTGAACCGCCAAGTGTAAAGCGGTGCCAGTTAGATGTCAGAGCTGAGGTTTTAAACAGAGATCGTTAAAATAATCACTAATTGAAACAAAGCAGACGTGCTTGTAACTATTCCGTATTGCGCAGTACAATGATCATGCTTTTTATGCAATAAATCTATCTAGAAGTTAAGAGAAACTGATAGCTGCTTTAGAAGACCATCATCCCATTATTAAATGTTACATTGAATAGCGTGCATGTCGTACACCGGTGCCCATATTTAGGGCTTTTGCGACGTGTATTTAGGACACTTTGCTTGCTAAGAGTAAAGTAAAAAGTGGAGGGAAAGTTTTATTTACTCCATTTTGTTTGGCAAGCTTACAAACAGTAATGTGCTGGGATAGCGTGGATACTGCAATCTGAATAGGTAGCTTGGGAGGTAGAAGTAGTTTTTAGCTTTGCTAAACATGGGATAGGTTCTGTTTAAATCTGTGTCAGGGCTTCTGTTTATAACCGAAGCCAAGACACCGTGCTGGATCCGTCGCACTAAAGAAGTCAATGCGGTTCGTTGTTTTGATGGGATAAATAGCGCAGCATGCCGCTCTTTTTTTTTTTCCTTTTAAATTTGATGGAACCTCCGAATAAGATGTGAACATAGTGGCATTTATATTAATATTTCAAGCTATTATTGTCTTTCCTCGGCTTACTATAAAACCCTTGGGTTAAGAATTGAAAGCCATTTGTTTTTCATATATGGAAACGTATGTTTATAAATGTGAGACGGAGAACATTTTTTTTAATTTTTTTAAAAAGCATAAAATTTAGAGAATCGATAATTTAGGCAAAATTTAGTTTCCTTACCTTACTGTTTTGTAACTACTTTCATCAGTTCTGGCTGTAACATTTTAACCCTTACGTTAGTATTACTCCTTTGTGTAATCTGTAGGTACCGAACATTGTAAAATCACTGCACAAACAAATGAAGGAAAAGAGCGTGAAGACGCGGCAGTGTTGTTTTAATATGCTGACGGAGTTGGTCAATGTGTTGCCTGGGGCTTTGACACAACATGTTCCTGTTCTTGTACCAGGTTCGTGACTTTCACATTTGGATTAGCATGCTGTTGTAATCCTCTGTCTATAAAATATACACGGTGTACTGAACGAGGATTATGCCATGTTCATTACTTCCCCCTTTTTGTTTGTTTTGCAGGAATTATCTTTTCATTAAATGACAAGTCCAGTTCATCTAACCTGAAGATAGATGCTTTGTCATGTTTGTATGTAATCCTCTGCAATCATTCTCCTCAAGTCTTCCACTCGCATGTCCAGGCCTTGGTGGCACCTGTAGTCATTTGTGTTGGAGATCCATTTTACAAAATCACATCTGAAGCCCTCTTAGTTACTCAACAGCTCGTGAAAGTCATTAGACCACTGGATCGGCCCTCTTCCTTCGATGCAACCCCTTACATAAAAGATTTGTTTACATGTACAATCAAGAGGTTAAAAGCCGCAGATATTGATCAAGAAGTAAAGGAACGTGCAATCTCCTGCATGGGTCAAATAATATGTAGTCTAGGTGATAATTTGGGAAGTGATCTCCCCAGCACACTTCAAATATTCCTTGAGAGACTGAAGAACGAGATCACTCGGTTGACTACAGTTAAAGCTCTAACGTTAATAGCTGGATCGCCATTGAAAATTGATCTGAGGCCAATCCTGGGAGAAGGGGTGCCTATCCTTGCCTCATTTCTACGGAAGAATCAGAGAGCGTTAAAACTTGGCACTCTTTCTGCTCTAGATATTTTGATAAAAAATTATAGTGACAGCCTGACTGCATCAATGATTGATGCAGTGCTGGACGAGCTTCCACCTCTTATTAGTGAAAGCGATATGCATGTGTCTCAGATGGCAATAAGCTTTCTGACCACATTAGCTAAGGTTTATCCATCCTCTCTGTCAAAGATTAGTGGATCTATCCTTCTTGAACTGATTGGGCTTGTGAGGTCACCGCTACTTCAAGGAGGAGCTCTTAGTGCAATGTTGGAGTTTTTCCAAGCCTTAGTCGTGACAGCAACTGCCAGTTTGGGGTATATGGATTTACTGCGTATGCTGACAGGCCCGGTATATGCCCAGAATACGGCTCTCACCCACAAGCAGTCGTACTATTCTATTGCCAAATGCGTAGCAGCACTTACTCGGGCATGCCCAAAAGAGGGACCCGCTGTTGTTGGTCAGTTTATCCAAGACGTTAAAAACTCAAGGTCTACAGATTCAATTCGTCTCTTGGCTTTGCTTTCTTTAGGTGAAGTTGGACATCACATTGATCTCAGTGGACAGCTAGAGCTAAAATCTGTTATATTGGAAGCGTTTTCCTCTCCTAGTGAAGAAGTAAAATCTGCAGCATCTTATGCCCTTGGAAGTATTAGTGTAGGTAATCTACCCGAGTATCTGCCATTTGTCTTACAAGAGATAACTAGTCAGCCCAAAAGGCAATACCTTCTACTTCACTCCTTAAAAGAGATCATAAGCTCGGCATCAGTAGTGGGCCTTAAGCCATATGTTGAAAACATCTGGTCTTTACTGCTTAAACACTCTGAATGTGCTGAGGAAGGAACCAGGAATGTTGTTGCAGAATGCTTGGGCAAGCTGACATTGATAGATCCGGAGACGCTCTTACCACGGCTCAAAGGATACTTGGCTGCAGGTACGTGTATAAATAGTATCTATAATGTGTAAGACGCCAATAGTTCTTTAGAATCATGAAGGAATAGTGCAATATGTTTTTTTTTTTTTTGTTTTTTTTCATTGGTTCATGGTTCGTTCTTACCAGCTTAATGGTTTACTGCTTCTTGCATGTAGTCTCTATCCATTTTTAGATACTTAAAGGGGGTTTCCCACAAAGAACATTTATGACATATACACAGGATAAGCGTGGTTGAACAGCAGCCCACGTCTCCCAAATTTCAATCAATATATTCTTTTATTGGTCAAACATCCAGTAAAAAAATGGCAACGCTTCAACCCGTGACAAGTGGAGGGTCTTTCTCAAGCTTGAGAGACGTGGGCTGCTGTTCAACCGTGCTTTTTTTGAGCATTACATTACGTCAGACTGGGTTTGTCTGATTTTACAGCGTGACACCTCTCCTGATATCGGGATTTGTGCTGCTTCAAATACTTTAGATTTGGATATCCACAGGATATGTCATAAATGTCAGGTGCGGGTCCCACCACCTATCTCTAGAATGGGCCCCCTAAACACCGTTCTAGCTTCTTGTGCTCACGCTGCCTCCCGGCCACTTACTGATTACATGGGAATGGGTTACGGAAACAGCGTAACTCGCTGAGGCACTCTGTTTCTGTAAGTCCCATAGAACTGAATAGTAGTTTCGGAAACCACGTAGCTTGCATGCTACGCTGCTTCCATAACTGCCATTCACTACTATAGGATTTACGGAAATGGCGTAGCTCAGCGAGTTGCGCGGTTTCTGTAACTCCCGACCATGTCCCGAACATGTAATCAGGAGGTGGCCGGGTGTCAGCGTGAGCACAAAAAAATAGAACTCTGTTTAGGGGGCCCCGTTCTAGAGATAAATGCGGGTCCCAGAGGTGGGACCCACATCTATCTGACATTTGAGAGATCCTGTAGATAAGTCCGAAATGTCCAAGATTGATTAGAAAACCTCTTTTTAATAATCAATGCGCTTAATAGTCGCTTAGTCACTGTCTGGCCATATCTGAATGCATTAACCAGACTCCCATGGTGGTTTAGACGGTTGTACTTGTGGCTCATGCTCAGTGCCTGGGCTAGGTGATGGGATCTCCTCAGTGGTTCTTTTCTATAAGGTTTGACTAAGCTGGACTTACTGCAGAAGATGACCAGACACGGCCATGCATAATTTGTCTTTTGTCATCTAAGAATGTTACGGCATATTCAGATAAGTGGGGGTCTGACGTTTGAGGCACTTAAATACTGCTGCGGCCACTTCATTCTGACACTCACTGTGGGTCAGTCAGTGAAAACCTTTAAGGACAGGCCAGATGCAATTTACATTCTCTTCCATGTCTGATAGGTTATTGAATGTAAAGTTGAAATTATTTTATTTTTAAATTTCTTCTAGGTTCATCTTATGCACGAAGCTCTGTAGTAACAGCTGTTAAGTTTACAATTTCTGACCATCCACAGCCCATTGATCCTCTGCTGAAAAATTGTATTGGTAAGCTTAACATGCTGATAGCAGCAATCTCTAAGTAGTTGATATTCATTGATGAATAGTTAATCCATTCTAAATATTTATTATATTTAACCCCTTAATGACCGCCAATACGCCTTTCTACGGCGGTCGTTAAGGGTACTTATGCCAGAGCGCTGCCTTTTCACGGCACTCTTGCATAAGCCCGGCACTGGTGTCCGGTGTCGGATAAAGCGGGTGTCCGACGGTCTAAAGACAGTGCAGGTGTCCGGCTAACGGGTGGGATTGATTTCAACATCGATCTCACCCGTATAACTCCTTTATTCGGCGCTCACTAGCGAGCGCCGCATCCAAGTGGTTTTGGAGGGAGGATGCTCCCTCCCGCCCTATCGGCACCCTGCAATTGCAATCGCAGGGTTCCAATGGCTTCTATGGCAGCCGGGGGCCTAACAAAAGCCCCCAGGTCTGCCTGTAGTGGATGCCTGCTAAGCCATGCCTGAGGCATGACTTAGCAGGTGCCTGTCAGTTTTACACTGACAGGCAATAATACGCTGCAATACAGAAGTATTGCAGTGTATTCTAAAAGCAATCAGAAGATCGCATAGTGAAGTCACCTAGTGGGACTAGAAATAAAGTTTAATAAAGTTAATGAATAAATAAAAATCCCAAATAAACAAAAGGAAAAACCCACTATATCTCTCAAAATATACTTTAATATGAGAAAACAAAAATTAAAATATTACACATATTTTGTATCACCGTATCCGTAACGACCCCACCTATAAAGCGATTGTTATTTAACGGTGAACGCCGTAAAAAGTAAAATAAAAAACAATGCCAGAATTGCTGTTTTCTGTTCGTCCTGCCTTCAAAAAAAAAGTTGATAAAAAGTGATCAAAAAGTCGCATGTACTCCAAAATGGTACCAATAAAAAATACAAGTCGTCCCGCAAAAAACAAGCCCTCATACAACTGCATCGGCATAAGAATAAAACAATTATGGCTCTTAAGACACGGCGACTCAAGAACAAATAATTTTGAAAAAAGTGTTTTTACTGTGTAAATGTAGTAAAACATACAAAATCTGTATAAATTTGGTATCGCCACAACCGTAATGACCCACTGAATAAAATACCACACAGTAAACGGAGTAAATCTAAGACGCCAAAAAAGGGTGGTGAAATGTATGGGTTTTATTTCTATTCCACCCCCCCCCCCCAAAAGGTTAATATAAGTTATATGTACCCCAAAATAGTGCTGAAAACAAGACCTTCTACAGCTATGTCGACGCAAAAAGAAAAAGTTATAGCTGTTGGAATGCGACGATAGAAAAACGCAAAAAATAGTTTAGTCATTAAGGTTTATAATAGGCTGGTCATTAACCCGTTAGTGACCGCCCCATAGTGTTTTTACGGCAGCCACTAACTAGCTTTATTCCGATGCAATAGCCTTTTTACGGCGCTGCATCGAAATAAGTAAACTGAGCAGGGAGCTGTCAAATCTCTGCTACCAAAGGTAGCTGGGGGCATTCCTGCTCGAGCGGGTAAGATCTATTAGTATCTATATCGCACATTTAACCCCTCAGATGCGGCGCTCGATAGTGAGCGCCGTGTCGGAATTGTTTTGGAGAGAGGGAGGGAGCAATATCCGGTGTCTTCTATGGCAGCCGGGGGCCTAATAAAGGCCCCCAGGTCTGCCTGTAGTGGACGCCTGCTAGGTCATGCCTGTGGCATGACCTAGCAGATGCCTGACTGTTTTACACGGACAGGCATAATACACTGCAATACAGAAGTATTGCAGTGTATTATAAATGCGATCGGATAATCGCATAGTGAAGTCCCCTAGTGGGACTAGTAAAAAAACTGTTTTATTATTAAAAAACAAAATAAAGTAAAAAAGTTACACATATTTGGTATCGCCGCGTCCGTAACGACCCCAACTATAAACTTATTACATCATTTAACCCGCACGGTGAACGTCGTAAAAAGTAAAATAAAAACCTATGCAAAAATTGCTGTTTTCTTTGAATCCAGCCTTAAAAAAAAAAAGTTATATAAATGTGATCAAAAAGTCGCATCTACTCCAAAATGGTACCGGTAAAAACTACAAGTCGCCCCGCAAAAAAAAAAGGCCTCCTACAAATGCATCGGCGAAAAAATAAGTTATGGCTCTTCAAATCTGAAGACACAAAAACAAATAATTTTGAAAAAAAAAGTGTTTTCACTGTGTAAAAGCAGTAAAACATACAAAAACTATACAAATTTGGTATTGTTGCAATCGTAACAACCCGCTGAATAAAGTTATTGTGTTAATTATACCACATGGTAAACTGCGTAAATTTAGGACGCAAAAAAGTGTGGCAAAATTGCAGGATTTTTTCCACCCCCCCCCAAAAAAAGTTAATAAAATAATTTATTGATTAACTATGTACCCCAAAATGGTGCTATTCTAAATTACTTGTCCCGCAAAAAACAAGACCTTATACAACTATATCGACGCAAAAATAAAAAAGTTGTAGCTCTTTGAATGAGACGATGGAGAAAAGTAAAAAATGGCTTAGTCATTAAGGTCTAAAATAGGCTGGTCATTAAGGGGTTAAAGATATTGTCACAGCTGTATTTGGTTTTGCCTGCCTTTTATAAAGTTGCAGATTTGGTTACATTGTTTATGCCAATCTATTTGGTGTGTGTGTTCTGCTATAGTTAGGGCCTGTTCACATCAGCGTCTCTTTCCGTTTAGGGTTTCAGTCGGGGAAACCTTAGCCTCCGTTGACTGCGCTATTGATTCCGTCAAAAACAACGGAACCCTGTCAACGGTGACAAGCGGAAACCATTAGCAACGTTTCCGTCACCATTGAGATCAATGGTGATGCAATTGGAAGCTAAGGTTTCCGTTTGCCTTTCCATTGAGGGGTTCCTCCGACAGAACACCTCAATGGAAAGACAACACTGATGACAACGCAGCCTTAGTCGTAAAATTCTAAGGCAGAATTTAATTTATTACGCCAACAATCACAACTTATTATCTAACTTTGTTTGCATCAGGTGACTTTTTGAAGACCTTGGAGGACCCAGACTTGAATGTGAGACGAGTAGCTTTAGTGACCTTTAATTCTGCTGCACACAACAAGCCCTCATTGATCCGAGATTTGCTTGATTCTGTTCTTCCTCATCTTTACAATGAAACAAAAGTCAGAAAAGAGCTGATAAGAGAGGTTGGTGAAGTTAGCGTTGAGCTTTTCTACAATTGATTTCTGGTCTGTTTTCCGGTGTATTTTGACATATATTTATTTCAGGTGGAAATGGGCCCTTTCAAACACACTGTTGATGATGGGCTTGACATCCGGAAAGCAGCCTTTGAGTGTATGTACACTCTTCTTGACAGCTGTCTAGACAGACTAGACATCTTTGAATTCTTAAACCATGTGGAAGATGGTTTAAAGGATCATTATGACATTAAGGTAACTTTAAGCTAGTTCTTTTTAAATATACTGCAACTGGTATAGTCTCACCTGTACTATACAAATGAAATGCATTCGGAAAGTCTTCAAATCCTTTCAATTTGTTCACATTTTGTTATGAGGCCTTGTGCTAAAATAAAAATGCAAGTTTTTCCCCATCATTTTGCACTCAATACCCCATAATGACAAAGTGAAGACAGAATGTTAGTAATCTTTGCTAATTTATTGAGAAGGAAAAAGTAAAATATTGCATTGACATAAGTATTCAGACCCTTTACTCAGTACCTAGTTAAAGCACTTTTGGCAGTGATAACATCCTCCAGTCTTCTTGGGTATGATGCCACAAGGTTTGCACACCTGGATTTGGGGATCCTCTGACATTCTTCTCGGCAGATCCTCTCAAGCTCTGTCAGGTTGGATGGGGACCGTCAGTGGACAGCCATTTTCAGGTCTCTCCAGAGGTATTCGATTGGGTTCAAGTCAGGGCTCTGGCTGGGCCACTCAAGGACATTAACAGAGTTGTCCTAAGCCACTCCTGTGTTGTCTTGGCTGTGTGCTGCGGGTCATTGTCTTGTTGGAAGGTGAACTTTCGTCCCAGTCTGAGGTTCAGAGCACTCTGGATCAGGTTTTCATTAAGAATATCTGTACTATACCCTATTCATCTTTCCCTCAACCCTGACCAGTTTCTCTGTCCCAGCCGCTGACAAACACCCCCACCCCATGATGCTGCCACCACCATCATTCACTGTGGGGATGGCGTTGGGCAGGTAATGAGCAGACATGACGCTTAGAACTGAGGCCAACAAGTTCAATCTCCGTTTCATCAGACCACAGAATCTTTGTTTCTCAGTCTGAGAGTCCTTTAGGGTCAGTTCACACTGAGTTTTTTTGACTTGGAAACCGCGCCAAAAAACGGCCGAAAATGCCTCCCATTGATTTCAATGGGAGACAGAGGCGGTTTTTTCCCGTGAGTGGAAAAAACGGCTAGCGGTGAAAAAGGGAAATGCCCTATCTGCGGGCGTTTACGTCTCTGACCTCCCATTGACATCAATGGGAAGCAGAGAAAGCGTATTTCGCTGCGTTTTTTGCCCGTGTCGCTCAATGGCCGCAGGCAAAATCGGCGTGCAGGCAGGGCAATATCTGCCTTAAAATTCCAAACGGAATTTTGAGGCAGATTTTCTGCCTGCAAAAAAACTGTGTGAATCCAGCCTTAGGTATATTTTTTTTATTTATTTTTTTCATTTTTTGCTAACTCCAGGTGGGCTTTTATGTGTTTTTTTTTATTTTATTTTTTTTTTTATTTTTTTTTTACTGAGAGGAGGCTTCTTTCTGGCCACACTGTCATACAGCCCAGATTGGTGGAGTGCTGCAGTGATGGTTGACCTTCTGAAAGTGTCTCCCATCTGCACACAGGATCTTTGGAGCTCAGCCAGAGTGACCATTGGGTTCTTGGTCACGTCTTTTACGAGGCCCTTCTCCCCCGATTACTTGACAGGGGTGTATGTCCAATCAAATGAATTTACCACAGGTGGACTCCAATCAAGGTGTAGAAACATCTCAAAGACCTAGAGAAATGGGAGGTAAATTTCAAGTGTCCTAGCAAAGGGTCTGAATACTTATGTCCATGCGAAATTTGAGGTTTTAATTTGTAATAATTTTGCAAAAATGTCTATAATTCTGTTTTCACTTTGTCATTATGGGGTATTAATGATTAATACCCCATTAATTAATATTAATTTTCCCCCAGAATGATGGGGGAAAACTTGATTTTTTTATTTATTTTAGCACAAGGCCTCAACATAACAAAATGTTAAAGTGAAAGGGTCTGAAGACTTTGCGAATGCACTGTATTCTTATGTTTGTTTTTTTCTTCTATAGATGCTGACATTTTTGATGTTGGTACGATTGTCTACCTTATGTCCAAGTGCTGTACTGCAGAGGCTGGATAGATTGGTAGAACCGTTGCGTGCCACCTGTACAACAAAGGTATGTTACTTTTTGCGTAGATTCATTTCTGATGTATTTTTTATTAGACTTTTTTTTTCATTTTTTTACTACTAAAAGGAAACCATTAAGGCATGTGGTCACTTTTCTTAGAGAATAAAAAGGATCGATCCAGTGCTGATAAATCGTTAAAAGGAAGCAATGTTCCTAATTATATTTATAAACAGAGTTTAAAATATCGGGATGCAATGAGTGGTGGTTTGTAATAATAATTGGCAAATTATTATTACAAACCACCTCTCATTGCATCCCGATATCTTAAAGGAACAGTGTCATCACAGAAATTTTTTTCATATGTTCAAGATGTTAGTGCTTTATTAAAAACGTTTATATTTATTTGTGTGTTTGTGTTTTACTTTTTCTTATTTGTACACTTTTTCTTCCCTATGGGGGCTGCCATTTTTTGTTCCATTTCTGTGTGTGTCGATTAACGACACATACAGACATGGAATACGGCAGCCACAGTCCCATAGGGACTGCGAACGGCTCCCGTCCCATTCACATGTGTGTACGGCGTCTGTGTGGGAACTGCGCATGCGCCGCTCCCACACAGTCCAACTTGAAATTGGCGCCGTCCGGCGCCATTTTCCTGTGGACCGGAAGTCGCAGCCGGACAGTAATATTACTACTTCCGGTCGCGGCTTCCGGACTTGTGCACTTGGACCAGCGGCAGCAGACGGAGCGGACGGGCCGGAGGGAGCCGCGGCGGCAGGAGCAGGTAAGAGATTTCAATGTATGTTCGTGTTTGTGTGTGTGTTTACTACTGTATGTAAACCTACTACACTGTGTGTTAGCTCAAAAAATGGCGACACACAGTGTAGGAGGTTACACCGTTCAAACCCCTCGTTTATCCCGGCACTAGCCAGGATAAAGGAGGGGGGGATGCTGAGAGCTCACTAGAGCGAGGGCTTTTTACCCAATTTTGCAATGCTGCAATTTTGGGAATAGCTCCATCTAGTGACCAGAAATGGGAAATTTTATAAATTAGAATTAATTTATAATATTTCCTGACTCGTGAAAAAAATAAAAAAAATTTGAACAATGTTTAATCACCCACACACTAAATGTTTAATTTAAAAAAACAAAACATGTTTTTCTGGCAACACATTGCCTTTAAGCTCTGTTTATAAATAGAATTAGGGACATTGCTTCCTTTTAACGATTTATCAGCACTGGATCGATCCTTTTTTTTTCTCTACGATATTTGCCACGAGCTGTCGCACAGATCACAGTGCTGTTTGATCCTGAGACGCAAGACTGGTGAGCTGGAGGATTCTATGCTAAGAAGGCCCAGATTGTGTGTGTGTGTGTGTGTGTGTGTGTGTGTGTGTACACACGATAAGCCATCTGGGACATTGTTTTATATGAAAGCGTTTTATTGAGGCGTACATTTTCTTAATCTGCAGGTGAAGGCAAACTCTGTGAAACAAGAATTTGAGAAGCAAGATGAACTAAAGCGCTCAGCAATGAGAGCAGTGGCAGCACTTTTAACCATTCCTGAAGCAGAAAAGAGCCCCTTAATGAGTGAATTCCAGTCCCAGATCAGCTCAAATCCTGAACTTGCTGCAATATTTGAAAGTATTCAAAAAGATACTTCATCTGCCAACCTGGACTCAATGGACACAACCTAAATATTCCTACTCGAGTGGGACCATAACATTGATCCATATAATGCACTGAAATTGACAGGTTCTAAATAAGGCAAAAGATTGAGATCTTGCGTTCAAAGCTTCACAATGTTCCACATTCTTTAAGGAGGGGGTTTGGCTTAATTCCATTGTTGCTTTTTGTAGCCTTTATTCCAGGAATATGTTTCCATAATAAAGAGGTTATTGGTTCAGCCATTTTAAAGATGGTGAAAGTTAAAATATGTAATGTATGGAAATAACCTTCCAGCATCCATTTCCCCTGTATTGTTTAGGATTAAAACTGTTAAAACGGACCATGAACATATTTTTATTCCGTTTTCTTTAGTCTCTGGTTTCAGAGATGAACACATTAGCTTTTTGTATTACTTATGTTCCTTCCTTTCACTTCATAAAAGGCTTCTTTTGGCTTGCAGATCAAAGTGGTTGTAATATTTCTTACACCAGACATGATTGAGAAGTAAAGATTCCCTTTTAAATTTGTGGTGAAGGACCTTTATCCCTAATCTGCACTTAGTTTGCATGACTGGGTTCACACATACAGTATATAATGTCTGTAAGATAGCATGCATTTCTACAGAAACTGCATATTGTTTCACGTGCAGTTTTAATGTTAAGGAATTGACAAGCATTTAAGTGTACTATAATATATTGTCCTAGCGTCTTTGCAGAACACTTAAACAGTTCAATGTAGGCTCCTGATTGCTCTAGATAACCTATTTCATCAAGGTTTTATAAGTTGTGTGAAACTATAGCTTTTGTTGAAGAGTTGGCAGATTCCTTCAAATGGAAACACAAAAAAAATATATATAATAGAAGTGAAGATAATTGCCATTTTGGAAAATAAACAAGTTGTGTTCATACCACATACATGGGAACATCAATAAATAACTGGCTTACGTGCTCTTCATTTTGCATTACTGTTCATCAGATATGGTTTACATGGCACATTTTTGTACATTTTGACAATGTAACATAGAAGAAGTAAGTGATATTTTTATTTTCACCTGAATATGAACAAGTGAATCTGGTTAAGCTGCAATACCAGACAGCCATTGCACTGATTCTGGTGAAAAACTAAAACAAATAAAAAATACCACTCAACACCCCCCCGCCCCCCCTAATTTTAGACAACCCCCTTAAGAAAATCATATTTCAGTTTGGCATATGATTTTGTTCTCTTAAATAGTCACTCCGAACGTAAAGGGTAGCACAACATATAGCATTTCCTTTGCAATATAAAGCTGTTTTATTTTTATGGCTGCCATGTACATGGCATAGCCAAGTGCACTGAGCCTGTATGGCAGCATACAGATTCCCTACAGTCCCGTAACAGTCATAGGCGCTCCATGTGATGCCTCTGTACGGCATAGTATACTTCTATAATTGGCATGTGATGGCGTATGCCACAATACCCGACCCAACCACAGATTCCGCCTGCCTCTATAATGTCTGAAGCATACAGAGGGAAAGTACAGGCATGCCTCTCTATGGGTGCTGTATTGTGAATCCATACAACAGAGATACATAATATGGCAGTATGCATGAGCCCTTTGCTTGGAATTTATTTACACAAGCCATCTGTGGGGCTTGTCTGTGGTTTCAAAACTACCTAAATTTAGTGTTTTGTCTTTTTATTTTAATATAATTTTAAGGAATGATTAAAAGACCTTTTAATCTGCCATATGTTCAGTGTAACTGATACATTTACTTGAAGCAATCTAGCTTTATAATGTTTCCAAAGTACCAGAAAGCCCATAATAGCACCTGTCTACTCTTCAGTAGTTCCTTACGAATAAAGACTAAATTGGCTGTCTACTCTGAAATTGTTTTGTGACTTGGGGCCGATGTTTTATCATAACCACTTCTAAAAGTTTATTCTGTAAAATGAACTCCTCAGAATTGTAATAGTTCTCCCACTATTAAAGGTGTATCTGTATTCTGTTTCACTGTTTCTTAAGAGGAGATTAGAGAAAAGACTCAAACCAGGCTCATATAAATGAGGATACAGCTGCTATTCGTAAGTGGGAGCTCTCATGGTTAGTAATAATGGAGCTCATCTCTATGAATGGTCCCAGAGTCCAAAGAGACTCGGCAAGAAACCTTAGTCAGGCCTCAAGAAAATGGACTAGAGGAGCAACACAAACAAATGCTCCTAAATGCAACACTAAGATCTTAAGCTCTAAGCCTCCTAGTCTCAGAATAAGATGTATAGAAGACGTATTTAAGCAACGAAGTTTGCGAATAAAAGTGGCAGGCTTCTTTCTAAAGTCCTTCAAGAAAAATACCTTATTTGGATGCACAGGTCTAATGCACCAAGACCTTGCTAGTGCGCTAGATGAGCGGTTTCCACAAGGTGAATGGCAAATAAGTCAGTCCAACTTTCTGTTCATGGTCCAATCAGTCCTATTATTTGTTCTAAAAATCGAGACAAGTCAATTTTTCTCATCAAAGTATATACTGGGGGACACTACCATGGGTATAAGCTGCTGTCATTAGGAGCCCGACACTAAGTAAATCTAAAAAAAAAGGTGTGGCTCCGCCCAGTGGGCTATACCCTCTTCTGAGCACTCAGCGCCTACATTTTAGCCTAGTGTCTGTAGGAGGCAGACATGTCCTACACTGCAGGCAATTCCAGATTCTTTTTAAGTTTATTTTTATTTTTCAGGTGCAGAGTGTGAGTTACTTGTGTGTTCCACTTGGTGACTTCCCCACCCCCCCTGCCATTGTAACTCACTTTTGCGTGTATGTGGTACAGTACTAAGTTTCCATCGGGCAGGCTGACCCAGTCTGTGTTCAATGCCCTCTGCCTAATCCACCACAAGATTCCCCTGCTCCCACGGTTAGTCAGCATATTGCCCCCCAATAGGCGGCTTCCCTCACCCAGGCGGTAGATAATCTTGCCCGCCTCTCAGGCCACGGCACCTTCCTCAGCAGTTGCCGTCCCAATTGTCTGACCCCTCTCAGGCACTACAGTCCATTCAGGCATTCTTCCCTAGATTGCACTCGTTCTCCCGGTGCATCCCGCAAGCGGGCCAGGAAGTCAAGAGATATCCTTCTTCCTCTGATTCCTCTTTGGACAAAAATGCTTCAGGCATCCTTCATTCCTTTCATTCAAGAGATATATCTGAACCAGCATCTTCAGGGACGTCTCTCCGATTTCAGAGTTTGAGTGTAATAGAAGCGAATCCACTCCTGCTATGAAGTATCTCATTCAGGCAGTGAGAGCTATAGTTAAGATTGCGGATGATCCTTCTGAATCCCCTCAGAATGAGTTGTTGTTGCATCGCCACAGGTGACCCCCTTCTGGTCTTTTTAGATAATCCGTGTTTTGACATTGGATAGGTAGGGTGTTGCCATACCTCAGAAAACAGTCTATGCACATGTCCAAGAGTGCGGACTATGTGTTTCCTTTCTCTGAGTGTATTGCCAAATGGTTGGCTCACCCAAAGTTAGATGCTCCCATGGCCTGTCTTTTTGAAAATATTAGCTTACCGGTTGCAGATGTTTCCGCCTTTAAAAGACCTCGATGCCAAAGGGGAGTCTTTGGCAAAAGCCACTTTCAGCGCGGCCGCAGCTTCAGTCAGACCCCCTTTTGCAACATATTGGGTTAGCTTGGTTATTATTGAACTAGCTATACAACTACAGGACGCAATTGTTTCAGGGGACTCTCAGGTGGATACTTCCCTGCTAACTGCACAGCTTTTGCAGATGTCTAAATATATCCGTGACTTCTCCGTCCAAGCTGCATAAAGGACGGCAAAAGCTATGGCTATTGCGGTAGCTGTCCGCAGGGCTATTTGGATTAGGAACAGGGATACTGATCGTGCCTCTAGGAAGGTTTTCGCCCTGCCATTTGCCCAGGATCTCCTTTATGGACGTGACTTGGTCCAGCTAATTTCTGAGCCTATAGGAGGAAGGAGCACTTTTCTTCCATAACGTTGTCAAAGACCATGCCCAGTTCCCTTATTCAGAAGACAAAGATGGTTTTGTTCATTTCAGTACTCGGCCCCTTGTCAGAGGCAGAACTTCCGTTCCTTCCGAGGGCAGAAACTTTCCAGTTTAGAGACTCCTGACTGACCCGCTCCACGACAGCAGACTTCCACAGCCTAAAAAATTTGCCCTCACCTGAGCTGCTCCTTTGGGTGGGTGAACGGCTGCCCTCCTTCCAGGAGACATGGCACAAAAACGTCCGGTTGCAGGAGGTTGTGTCGACTACAAAATAGTTTTCTTCTCCCCGGGCGTACTTTCCTGTCAATTCCCCCTCGGTGCCCCTCCAGGGCCCAATCTTTTCCTCAGGCCATTCAAAGCCTCTATCAAGGAGTAATTGTCCCAGTACCAACTCCAGAACTTTTTTTTATTCCACCCTTTTCACAGTACAAAAGATGGACGGATCTCTTCGACCTATTTTGTATCTAAAACGTCTCAATTGATATGTGAAGGTTTTGCATGGAGCCTCTGCGATCGGCGGCCGCTTCCTTGGAGGTCGACGAGTTGCTGTGCTCCATAGACCTCAAGGATGCTTATTTTCATGTTCCCATCACTTAAGCACATCCGCATTTTCTGCGCTTTGCAGTAGGTTCCGAGCATTTCCAGTTTGTGGCCCTCCCCTACGGGCTGGCCACGGCTCCAACGTATTTCACCAAGGTCATGGCAGTGCCCATAAGTCTCCTCAGATCCAGGGGGATAGCGGTTATCCCGTACTTGGATGATCTTCTTGGGAAGGCACTTTCCAAACAGGACAACTTGGACAGCCACAACATCACACTGGATTGTCTTTGTAGATTCGGGTGGCTGATCGACCGCACCAAGTCACAATTTGACAATTTTGATGATTATGACTAACCGTTCATGAAAACCCAAAATTTAGTCTCTCAGAAAATTAGAATGTTATATAAGCTCAATTTCCAAAATGTTGGCCTACTGAAAAGTATGTACAATATATTCACTCAATACTTGGTCGGGTCTCCCTTTGCATGAATTACTGCATCAATGCTGCGTGGCATGAAGGCAATCAGTCTGTGGCACTGCAGAGGTGTTATCGAAGCCCAGGTTGCTTTGATAGCGGCCTTCAGTTCGTCTGTTCATTGTTGGGTTTGGTGTCTTTCCTCTTGACTGCCCCATAAATTCTCTATGGAGTTTAGGTCAGGAGAGTTTCTGGCCAATTAAGCACAGTGATACTGTGGTTATTAAACAAAGTATTGGTACTTTTCACAGTGATGCAGGTGCCAGTTCCTGCTGGAAAATGAAATCAGCATCTCCATAAAGCTTGTCAGCAGAAGGAAGCATGAAGTGCTTGAAAATTTCCTGGTAGTCGGCTGCGTTGACTCTGGACTTGATATAACACAGTGGACCAACACCAGCAGATGACATGGCTCCCCAAACCATCACTGACTGAGGAAACTTCACACTGGACCGCAAGCAACTTGGATTGATGCGCCTCCACTCTTCCTCCAGACTCGGGGACCTTGATTTCCCAATGAAATGCAAAATTGACTTTCTCCTGAAAATGGGACTTTGGACCACTGAGCAGCAGACCAGTCCTTTTTAAAGACTTAGGAAACCTTTGCAGGTGTTTTGTGTTGATTAGCTGATTAGGGTGTGACGCCATGTGTCTACAATCTTCAACTTTTACCCAATATTCAAATTTTCTGAGAGACTAAATTTTGGGTTTTCATTAACTGTTGGCCATAATCATCAACATTAAAAGGAAAGAATGCTGGAAATAGATCACTCTGTGTGTAATGAATCTATGTAATGTACGAGTTTCACCTTTTGAATTGAATTACTGAAATAAATTAACTTTTTGATGATATTCTAATCGAGAAGGACTAGTATACACCGCGCTACTATATAACTTTTGATCTATTCCCTTAGTTATACTTAGACACCTTAGACACTTAGATGCCTGGGACATATGGTATGTGCATAACAGTATCAAGTATTAGTTGCGTTTCTTTCCAATAGGGTCTATTCACACCTACCTCTTCATGTCCAATTGCTCTTGTAAATTGACAAACCTGATTTGTCCTTGGAGCTCAGCTGGAGTTTGGGTTGTGTATTAAAGAGGCTCTGTCACCAGATTTTGCAGCCCCTATCTGCTATTGCAGCAGATAGGCGCTGCAATGCAGATTACAGTAACGTTTTTATTTTTTAAAAACGAGCATTTTTGGCCAAGTTATGACCATTTTTGTAGTTATGCAAATGAGGCTTGCAAAAGTCCAAATGGGTGTGTTTAAAAGTAAAAGTCCAAGTGGGCGTGTATTATGTGCGTACATCGGGGCGTTTTTAATACTTTTACTAGCTGGGCGTTCTGATGAGAAGTATCATCCACTTCTCTTCAGAACGCCCAGCTTCTGCCAGATCACGCTGTGACGTCACTCACAGGTCCTGCATCGTGTCAGAAGAGCGAGGACACATCGGCACAAGAGGCTACAGTTGATTCTGCAGCAGCATCAGCGTTTGCAGGTAAGTAGCTACATCGACTTACCTGCTAACGCCGATGCTGCTGCAGAATCAACTGAAGCCTCTGGTGCCGATGTGTCCTCGCTCGTCTGACACGATGCAGGACCTGTGAGTGACGTCACAGCGTGATCTGGCAGAAGCTGGGCGTTCTGAAGAGAAGTGGATGATACTTCTCGTCAGAGCGCCCAGCTAGTAAAAGTATTAAAAACGCACCGATGTACGCACATAATACACGCCCACTTGGACTTTTACTTTTAAACACACCCATTTGGACTTTTGCAAGCCTCATTTGCATATGCAAATGAGGCTTGCTAAAGTCCAACTGGGCGTGTATTATGTGTGTTACATCTGGGCGTGTTTACTACTTTTACTAGCTGGGCGCTCTGACGAGAAGTATCATCCACTTCTCTTCAGAACGCCCAGCTTCTGGCAGTGCAGACACAGCGTGTTCTCGAGAGATCACGCTGTGTCGTCACTCACTTCCTGCCCCAGGTCCTGCATCGTGTCGGACGAGCGAGGACACATCGGCACCAGATGTAGCTACTTACCTGCAAACGCTGATGCTGCTGCAGAATCAACTGTAGCCTCTGGTGTCGATGTGGCCGACACGATGCAGGACCTGGGGCAGGAAGTGAGTGACGTCACAGCGTGATCTCTCGAGAACACGCTGTGTGTCTGCACTGCCAGAAGCTGGGTGTTAACGAACAGAAGTGGATGATGCTGATTCGTCAGCATCATACACTCCCATTCCTAACGCCCAGCTAGTAAAAGAAGTAAAAACGCCCCGATGTACACACATAATACACGCCCAGTTGTACTTTTACTGTAAACACGCCCAGTTGCATAAATACAAAAATGGTCATAACTTGGCCAAAAATGCTCGTTTTAAAAAAAATAAAAACGCTACTGTAATCTAAATTGCAGCGCCTATCTGCTGCAATAGCAGATAGGGGTTGCAAAATCTGGTGACAGAGCCTCTTTAACCCCTTAGTGACCAGCCCATTTTAGGCCCTAATGACCAAGCTATTTTATTCGTTTTTCTATAGTCGCATTCAAAGAGCTATAACGTTTTTATTTTTTCGTCTACATAGCTGTATGAGGACTTGTTTTTTGCGGGATTAGTTGTGCTTTTTAATAGCACCATTTTTGAGTACATATAATTTTTATTAACCTTTTTGGGGGGGATTATAAAAAAAAACTGAAATTCCGCCATTGTTCTATGCGTTTTTAAATTGACGCCGTTCACTATGCAACGTAAATAACATGTTACCTTTATTCTATGGGTCGGTACTATTACGGCGATACCACATATGTAGAGGTTTTTTTATGTTTTACGACTTTTGCACAATAAAAACACTTAAGAACTAAAATTATTTGCTTTTGCATCATCGCTTTCCAAGAGCCGTAATTTTTTTATTTTTCCATCAATGTAGTGATTTTTTGGGCTTTTTTTCTGCGGGACAAGACGTAGTTTTGAATGGTACTGTTTTGGGGTACATGGGACTTATTGATTCATTTTTATTATGACTTTTTTGGGGGGCAATGGAAAAAAATTGCAATTTCGCCATGTTTTTTTGCGTTTTTTTTTTACGGTGTTCACTTTGCGGTTTAAATTACATATTAACTTTATTAATGGAGTCATTACGGTCGCGGCGATACCACATATGTGTACTTTTTTTTTTTTTTTACACTTTTACTAAATAAAACCACTTTTTATGGAAAAAAAATGGTTTTATTTATTTTTTTACTGTACTTTTTATTAATAATCTTTATTTCACTTTGATGACTTATTTTATTAGTCCCACTAGGGGACTTTACTGTGCGATATTCCGATCGCTGCTATAATGCTCTGGTATACTTCGTATACCAGAGCATTATTGCCTGTCAGTGTAAATCTGACAGGCAATCTGTTAGGACGTGCCTCCGGCGCGTCCTAACAGGAATATGTCCAGGGCAGACCTGGGGGCTTTTATCAAGCCCCCGGCTGCCATGACACCCCATCGGAGACCCGCGATTTCATTCGCGGGCCGCCGATGGGTGACAGAGGGAGCGCACTCCCTCTGTAAACAAAGTTAAATGCCGCGGTCGCTATTGACGGCAGCATTTAACGGGTTAAACGGCCGCGATTGAAGTTAACTTCGATCGCGGGCGTTGGGGCAGGAGCTCAGCTGTCATCAGACAGCAGAGCCCCGGCTCCTGCCTGCACGGGAGACCCGTGCAGGACTTAGACTAGGCTGACGTGAAAAGGCGTCAGCCTAGCCTAAAGCCCATTAGTGACTCACGTGAAAAGGTGTATTAGTGGTCACTAAGGGGTTAATCTAGTATGACTATTAGTACACTATCGAACAGAATCTACTATAGCAACTAATTTACATATCTCTGATACACCTTTTTACTATTCGGGTATGGTCACACGCTTAACAAAATATGGCTGAAAATACGGAGCTGTTTTCAAGGGAAAACAGCTCCTGATTTTCAGCGGATTTTTAAGCAACTAGCGTTTTTTTACGGCCGTTTTTGGAGCTGTTTTTCTATTGAGTCAATGAAAAATGGCATTAAAAACGGCTCAAGAAGTGACAAACACTTTTTACGAGGCATTGTTTTACGTGCCCGTTTTTAAAAACGTCGTATAAAATGCCCTGTGTGAATGGAACGCCGTCTTTCCTATTGAAATAAATGGGCAGATGTTTGGAGGCGTTCAGCCCCGCATTTTTAGCCGTTTTTTGGGGCGTTTACGGCCCAAAAAACAGCTGAAAATAGGTTGTGTGAACATACCCTTAGGGTTTGAGCCCGGGTGTGGTTTACAAGAGCATAATGAAGCTGTTCATGCACTGCCTATTTTAGAAACCAAGAAGGGGTTAACCCCACTCCTATGGGCAAACACCCTTTTTCACAACCAATCCATTTAAGCAGAACCCACCACATTAGGAGAGCAGCTATGATTAAGAACTGACCAGTTCAAAACGCGCAAACGTTCTCTGTCCGGGATTTTAAACACTTGTTTTATCATCATTTGATACCTATAAATCGCTTTGCATTTTTACACTCCATCGTGTGCTGGACCCTTCACTGTTCTTCTTGGATCCTTGCCTACCTCCGACGTAGATCTCCTGGCCGTGCACTGATTGTTGATGGGACGTGGCGTCTTTACTTTGCATGAGTGGTGAGCTGACCAATTTTTCATTACTTAGCCTCATGTAAAAAAACAAAAACATCCCACCCTTCGGCCACTCCAACATACATTGTCATGTGGAAAACATCACTCCCCTCCCTTCAGCCCCCTCCAGCATACAGTCCATGTAAAAAAAAATAAAACATCACTACCCTATCTTCATCTTTCTCCAACATACAGTCCCATGTAAAACACATAGTTTCCATCCCTTCAGCTCCCTCCAACATACAGTCTGATCCTGCAATCCCTCAGTCCTGTCTCTTCCTGTTAAAAACAGTACTGTAATCTGGGAGTCCCCACCTTTTCTCTCAAGAGGCCCCAACTCTTGCTGTGATGTTATACCTAGCAGGAGCATAACTGAGACTGCATGGGTTGGGTGACTGACCCATGCAGAGGCAGGTCAGAGAGGAGGTGAGAGAGCTACAGTAGCCGAAGATGAAGAGAGCAGCCCACTGCAGACAATGGCCATGTGGCATTTGCCAAAATTGCCAGATGGGCATTCCGTCCCTGACTGCAACCTTGACTGAATTACATTTTTTCTAATGTTTTTCAATTTTCAGGTCTTCCTGCGCTAGAATAGATCCCATTAAAGAATGAAATAGTTTAAATAAGCAAAAAAATAGAACAACATAGATAAAGATAATTTAAAAATGACAAAAAGAAAAAAAAATACATAAAATAACCAAAAGAGACCAGACTGTGACCCCCACACATGTAAGAGTCTTACCCCAACCATGAAAATGCAACGTTTATTAACACCGAATCTTTCTCCTGTTCTCTAAACAGAGGTTTCATCTATAGAGAAGTCTTCATATGAATTTAAGATTCTATCGAAATTCTATCATAGATGTTATTATACATGATATTAAAGATGATGTTATTATAGATGGTATTGATGTTATTAACCCTGATGTTTTTATATGTTCTAGATGTTACAGTGTTGTTCTTGTAAAGACTGCCCTTAACCCCTTCCCTCCGCAGCCATTTTTTTGATTTTCACTTTTTTTCCTCCCGGCATTCCAAAACGTATAACTTTTTTATCTTTTTGTCTATATAGCCGTATGAGGGCTTGTCTTTTACGGGACGAGTTGTAGATTTTACTGACACCATATAATGTACTGGGAAACTGGGGAAAAAATTTGTGTGGTGGAATGGTAAAAAAACAGCGATTCTTCCATTTTTTGGGGGTTTTGTTTTTACGGCGTTTACGTGTGGTAAAAATGACATGTTGTCAATGCTGACAATTTATTTTGCGGGTCTACATGATTACAGTGATACTAAATTTACATAGGTTTTATATTTTACTACATTAACAAGGAAAAAACTGATTGTTAAAAATAAAATTTGTTTTGTGTCGCTATGTTCTGAGAGCCATAACTTTTTTTTGTTTTTCCATTGATTGAGCAATATGAGGGCTTATTTTTCGCGGGGCAAGCTGTAGTTTCTATTGGTATAATTTTGGGGTACGTGAGTCTTTTTGATTTTACGGTGTTTATTGTGTGGGTTAAATAATGTTATATTGTAATAGTTCTGACTTTTACGGACGTGATGATACCAGATATGTTAATGTTTTATTTTTTCTACATTGTGTTTGGGAGAAAATGGGAATGTTTTTGTTTTTTTAACTTTTAATATTTTTTTTAAATGTATTTAAAAAACTTTAACTGTATTTAATTTTTTTTATTAGTCCCCCTAGGGGACTTGAACCAGCAATTGTTGTATTTCTGGCACTATATACCGCAATACTAATGTATTGCAGTATATTACTATTTTGACAGGCTCCTTTCAAGCCCTGCCGGAGGAGTACACAGATGGCAGACCCCTGGGCCTTCACTAGGCCCACAGGCTGCCAGGACGACCATCGACACACTGCAATCGCGTCGTGGGGACGAGGACGATGAGTCGTCTGAGGGGACTGCCTCCTCTTTCTAACTCCTCAGATGCCACAATTGCAATTAGTGATCTTTGATATTCCGCCCGTTGCAATGAAGTGACGGATGTATTACACAGCCGTCACCCGCTAAGTATGGAGCGAGCTCAGCCTTTGAGCCCGCTCTGTACTTTCCTTTAAAGCTTATCACGTACACTTACGTGATACTGTGTTAAGGGGTTAAAGGCTATATACACAGTGTAATTGGTGCAACTTTCACAATTCTTTTTATTAAAAATTATTTTTACTTTTTGTGATACAGATACGTAGAACCCTCTGACACTGAACCCGTCAATCCCGCGGACCTGATAGATACAGCTTTTGGCGCTAGATACAGCTGCTGTGTATACAGTATACAAAGCAGCAGTATCTCAAAAATTAGAAATATATATTTTTTAAAAGTATTTTGAAAGTTGCACCAAACACACGGATAAAAAAAACAAATAAAAAACTATTTCAAAGATGTACATAAACTTTAAGTAAAAATGTTTTTTTATCAATGATCTAGAAGTAGAAAGCATTTGTACAGTCAAGAGATAAGACTGCCACATTTGTCAAAGTGTGAGACATAAGGGCCTTTTACACCTGCCGATATTTGGCCGGTGCAGCGGGCGCCAATCAACGAGACATCGTTGATCGGCGCTCGTTTGCACCTGTCACACGGAGCTATGGATGTGGACGAGCCGTCATTACTCCGATCGCTTGTCTCCATACGTTATTATCATGTCGACAGCGTGTCTCCCTGTTTACACAGGGAGATGTGCTGCCGACAACGATATTATTTCACTTTTTTAATACTATACGATCAGCAGATGATCGAGCATTTGCTTCTTCATCGGCTGATCGCTGCCCTGTTTACACAGGGAAATTATTAGTTAGCGAACATTCTATGAACGCTTGTCTGCTCGATAATCGCCACAGGAAGCGTGTGTAAATGGACCACACCCAGATCTAGATGATGTAATCACAGGAAGTGTGTACAGATTCTCCATGCCTAGATTGTGGAAATGATATAAGAAGTATGTTCTGATTCCATTCCAGACAGTGATGGAGAGATGGATCCACCACATTCATAGCAGTTTTTGATACATTCTTGTTTCTGTTCAGTGGCAACACTAATATAATTAAATACACACATCCAGCATATGAAGTATAATGCTATTCATTTCACTCAGCACTAAACGTGTTCTACAGCTGCAATATTTCATGTACTTTAGTATTTATTTATAAATAGAATATTTTATTGTGGTTCCTTAACCCCTTCCCGCCGCAGCCCTTTTTCAGATTTTCATTTTTGTTCTTTCCTCCCCACATTCCAGGAGCCATAACGTCTTTATTTTTCCGTCGATATAGTACTATGAGGTGTTGATTTTTGCAGGACGAGTTGTAGTTTTTCATAGCACCATTTATTTTGCCGTTTAATGTACTAGGAAACGGGAAAAAAATTATTTGTGGGGTAGAAAATGAAAAAAACAGGGATTCCTCCATGGTTTTTTGCGCGCCGTTTTTTACGGAATTCACTGTGCAATTAAAACAACATGTTACCTTTATTCTGTGGGTCAATACGATTACGGCGATACCAAATATATATATATTTTTCTATATTTTACTACTTTTACATGTAAAAACCTAAGTGTAAAATTTTTTTATTTTGCGTCGCCAAATTCCGAGAGCCATAAGTTTTTTATTTTTCCCTCGATTAAGTGGTATGAGGGCTTATTTTTTGCGGGATAAGCTGTAGTTTTTAATAAAACTATTTTAGTGTACATGCGACAGTTTGATCAGTTTTTATTTCATTTTTTGTGGGAGATTAGGTGGCCAAAAAATAGGCATTCTGGCGTTTACAATTTTTTTTTTTACAGCGTTCACCGTGCGGGTTACATAATGATATATTGTAATAGTTCAGACTTTTATGGACTCGGCGATACCAATTATGTTTATTTATTTTTTTGCTATGCTCTAGGGGGGAAATGGGAAAAGGGTTTTTTTTTTCACTTTGAATTTTTTTTTTTTACACATAACTAACTCATTTTTACTTTTTTTTATTAGACCCCTCTAGGGGACTTCAACCAGCGATCGCTAGATTGCTTGCATGATATACTGCAATACTAATGTATTGCAGTATATCGTGATTCTGACAGGCACCTATTAAGCCCTGCCGGAGGCAAGGCTCAATAGGTGTACAAAGATGGCACACCTGGGGGCGTTCATTAAGCCCCCAGGCAGCCATAGCAACCATTGCCCCCCCCCGTGATTGCGTTGCGGGGGGCGCGATCAGCTGCTAGAGGGGGTCACCCCCTCTATCTGACGATTTCAATGCTGCGGTCGGTATTGACTGCAGCATTTAACGAGTTAAACTAGCGGGATCGCGCTCAAGCGCGATGCCGCTAGTTACTCTGGAGTGTCGGCTGTAGCATACAGCCCACACCAGCATCGTATGGAGCGAGCTCACCGCGTGAGCCCGCTCCATACTTCCCCTACCCGACTTTGGCGTATGGATACGTCAAAT
The DNA here is from genome assembly GCF_050947455.1 of Rhinoderma darwinii. Classification (NCBI taxonomy): domain Eukaryota; kingdom Metazoa; phylum Chordata; class Amphibia; order Anura; family Rhinodermatidae; genus Rhinoderma; species Rhinoderma darwinii. The sequence continues at coordinate 154,178,010 of NC_134689.1, forward strand.
GCCGGGAAGGGGTTAAAGTAGAGCAAAATATGTTGTCCACCCCAATCCTTAAAGAGGAGACATCAATATTTGATTGGCAGGGATCTAAATCAGGACCCTCGCAAATAAGCAGAATGAAGGCGCCACGTACCATTTGTTGTGTACGTTGACACAGCGGCTCATCTGTATGGGGGTCTGTATCTGGTACAGCAGCTCGGACACCACCAATCAAATATTGATAACCTATCTTGAGGATAAGCAATCAAAGTTAAAGTCTATGTAAACCTTGGAAGGGAATTTTTTTTCTTCCTATAAAAAGTTGTCCGTGTGACTAGTGCAACTTTCCAAATAGTTTTTATTAAAAATTTGTTTTACTTTTTGAGATACAGCTGCTCTGTTTTCTCTATACAGAGCAGCTGTATCATTCGCTATGACCTGAATCCGTCAGTCCCACGGACCTGACGGGTTCAGTGTCATCGGGTCACGCAGGGTCCACTTGTAATCTATCACATCTAAGTCATGAACTTAGATGTGATAGATTACAGGTGGCTCCTGCGTATCAGAGACACGTAGGACTCGATGTCACTGAACCCGTCAGTCCCGCGGACCTGACAGGAGCAGAATTTAGATTCAGCTGCTATGTAAAGAAAATACAGAGCAGCTGTATCACAAAAAGTAAAAATAATTTTTAATAAAAACTATTTAGAAAGTTGTACGAATCATACTGATTGACATCTCTATAAAAAAAATGTCCTTTCAAAGGTTTACATAGCCTTTACTTCCCGGGAAATCCCATGGTGTTACGTACTGGTGTGGGGGGGTTTGATGTTTGGGGGCGCTCCATATGCTGCGGGTGTCGGCTGTATTTTACAGCGGACACCTGGGCTAACAACCTGGTCAGCGATTGCGCTGTTCCTGGCTGTTTAACCCCTCAAATGCTGCGGTCAATTGACCGCAGCATCTGAGCCATTGAAAAGAGGAGGGCAGACCCCTCCGACAGCTCATCGCCCCCCTCGCAGTGAGATCAGGGGGTGACGACCATTGTTATGGCAGTCTAGGTACCCCCCTAATAAAGGGCCCCAGGACTGCCTTCACTCTGCCTCTGTTAAGCCCTGCCTGTTGCAGGGCTTAAGAGATGCCTGTAAAAATGCCAATATACTGCAATACGTTAGTATTGCAGTATATTGTACCAGCGATCTAACGATTGCTGGTTCAAGTCCCCTAGAGGGGCTAATAAAGTGTCTAAAAAAAAAAAAAGTCAAAAAAACTTTAGTGGTGAAAAAAATATATATATTAAAAGTAAAAAAAACCCTTTTCCCATTTTTCCCCTAAAGTAATAAAAAAAAGTAAACAAAATTGGTATTGCTGTGTCCGTAAAAGTCTTAACTATTACAATATAGCGTTATTTAATGCGCACGGTGATCGCCCGTAAAAAAATCAAAAATTTAAACCGCCAAAATCGCTGTTTTTTGGTCATATTAGCTCTCAATTTTTTTTTATAAAAAGTGATCAAAAAGTTCTACGTACCAAAAAAATGGTACCGATAAAAAAAAAGACAGCTCGTCCCGTAAAAAATAAGCCCTCACACCGCTCAATCAGTGAAAAGTAAAAAAATTATGGCTCTAAAAACGTAACCCAAAAATGTTTATCTTTCAGTTTGCCAGTACGTTATATGGAACTATAAATGGTACCACGCTCACACCACTCTATTGACGGAAAAATAAAAAAGTTTTGGCTCTTGGAATGCGGGGAGTGAAAAACGAAAATCAAAAATCAAAAAATTGCTTCGTCCCGAAGTGGTTAGTCCGAACGTGATCATTTTTCTTATGGGATTTCACAACAACTCTTTCACTCTGTATGAATGGTTTGATACTAAGTTTTTTTTCGTGAAATGTAAAATGCACTACAAACAGAATGCTTCAGAATTTTTTTTTTATGTTACAAATGTATGTTAACGGAGTAATTTGTAGGTAGAAAAAAATGTGATGCGTTTTTGCACACTGTTATTATTGTACAAGCGTTTTTTAACTTGTTTTTTCACCGCTTTTTAATGCTGATTTTTAAATACTGTACCAAAATACCAGTGGGGTATGTTTAAAAATGGCAAAAAATAATGTGCTGCTTATTTTTGACGCGTTTACACATGCAAAACAAGCAAAAAAATCAAGTCTTTTTTGGCAGCATTTTAAAGCCTCCCATTGTGGAAAACGCGCCAAGAATTGACATGACATTTAATTGCGTGCACGTACAAAAAAATAAATAAAGTTGTATTCCCATTGAAGTCAATTGGAAGCTTTAACCCCTTCCCTCCTTTCGGATTTTGACTTGTTTTTTCCTCCCCACCTTCCAAAAGCTATACATTTTTTTATTTCTCCGTCTATATAGTCGTATGAGGGCTTATTTTTTTGCGGGAGAAGTTGTAGTTTTTCATGGCTTCATTTATTGTGCTGCATAATGTACTGGGAAGCTAAAAAAAAATATTTTCGGGGTGAAGTGTGCAAAAAACAGCAATTATGCTTTTTTTGGGGGGTTTTGTTTTTACGGTGTCCATCAGGCGGTAAAAACTACATATTCACCTTTTTCTACAGGTTGATATGATTACGGAGATACCAAATTTGTGTTTTGTTTCATGTTTTACCACTTTTTAAAAAATAAAACTATTTGCTAAATTAAAAAAATCTTGTGTCGCCATGTCCTGAGAGCCAAAACTTTTTTTAATTTTTCCGTCAATTTAGCGATGTGAGGGCTCTTGCAAGGTGAGCCGTAGTTTTCACCGATACTATTTTTGGGTATATGACACTTTTTGATCAATTTTTATTTAATTTTTTTGGAGCGCTAAGGTGACCAAAAAACAGCAATTTGCGTATTTTATGTATATTTTTTTTACGGCATTCACTAAGCGGGTTAAACAATGCTATATTGTGATAATTCGGACTTTAACGGAAGCGGTGATTCCAGTTATGTTAAATTTGAATTTTTTTTACATTGATTTAGGGAAAAATGTGAAAAGGTTTTTTTTTTTTACTTTTAATACATTTTGTTTTTGGAACATAGCTTCTTTGGGAAATAGAACAGCCCTCTTCTACCTCCTATAGCAAGATCAGCAATTTCAACTTCTATGGTAGATTTAACTTCTTTAATCCGTTTAGATACTTTCTCTTACCTAAATAGACGATTATCTTCATCATATAAATCAGAATTGCTAGAGGTAGCAACAGAAGACTCTGTGATAGCAGGGCAGGTAGATCTTTTTTCCTCTTGACATAGAGGGCTCCCTGGATTTAGTGGAATGACCACTAGATGTCACTACTCCTTTAAAAGTCTCAACTAAGTGGCCTTTAAACCATGCAAAAAAGGATTTTGCTTCACAACCTATAGGCGACTGCTCCAAAGCAGTGCAGTTAAAGAGGCTCTGTCACCAGATTTTGCAACCCCTATCTGCTATTGCAGCAGATCGGCGCTGCAATGTAGATTACAGTAACGTTTTTATTTTTAAAAAACGAGCATTTTTGGCCAAGTTATGGCCATTTTTGTATTTATGCAAATGAGGCTTGCAAAAGTACAACTGGGCGTGTTGAAAAGTAAAAGTACAACTGGGCGTGTATTATGTGCGTACATCGGGGCGTGTTTACTACTTTTACTAGCTGGGCGTTCTGATGAGAAGTATCATCCACTTCTCTTCAGAACGCCCAGCTTCTGGCAGTGCAGATCTGTGACGTCACTCACAGGTCCTGCATCGTGTCGGCACCAGAGGCTACAGTTGATTCTGCAGCAGCATCAGCGTTTGCAGGTAAGTAGCTACATCGATTTACCTGCAAACGCCGATGCTGCTGCAGAATCATCTGAAGCCTCTGGTGCCGATGTGTCCTCGCTCGTCTGACACGATGCAGGACCTGGGGAAGTGACTTCACAGCGTAATCTCTCGAGAACACGGCTGTGTCTGCACTGCCAGAAGCTGGGCGTTCTGAAGAGAAGTGGGTGATACTTCTCATCAGAACGCCCAGCTAGTAAAAGTAGTAAACACGCCCCGATGTACGCACATAATACACGCCCAGTTGTACTTTTACTTTTCAACACGCCCAGTTGGACTTTTGCAAGCCTCATTTGCATAAATACAAAAATGGTCATAACTTGGCCAAAAATGCTCGTTTTTTTAAAATAAAAACGTTACTGTAATCTACATTGCAGCGCCTATCTGCTGCAATAGCAGATAGGGGTTGCAAAATCTGGTGACAGAGCCTCTTTAAAGAGGCTCTGTCACCACATTATAAGGGCCCTATTTCCTACATAAGGAGATGGTCACTATAATGTAGGTGACAGCAGTGCTTTTTATTTAGAAAAACGATCATTTTCACCAAGTTATGAGCGATTTTAGCTTTATGCTAATTACGTTGTTAATAGACAACAGGCGTGTTTTTACTTTTGATCAATCATCGTCATACACTTCTCCTGTTATGGCAGGAAGGAGGTGAAGGGAACAAGTGAGCCCTAATCTACCCACCGCCCTGTCCCTGCCTACTTGCAACGACCCGCCCTAGGCGACGGGGTACAACTTGGCGGCGGTCCCTACGCTGACCAAGTGCAAGGGGACACAAACAGGGAAGGGGCAGTAGCCCACGGAACACCGTGAGGAAACGGAGTGGTGAACGAGCCAGTCAGGATCAGGATGTAGTGGAGTATACAAACGCAGAGCACGGAGCAGGAAGCAAGCCAGGGGCAGAGCGAAGCAGGATAAGCGGGAACTGAAGCAAGGCAGAAGCACGGCAGAAGCAGGCTGGAGCAAGGCAGCAGTGGGGCCAGGAATCCAAGAAGAATAACAAGCAATGAGGAAGAGAAAACGGCAGGTATAAATGGACAGGGGGCGGAGCTAACTCCGACTGACCAGGCCGCGATAGGCTCTCCCACTCCTGAGCCTGCCACCCTGATTGGTGGGAGCCGGTGTCAGTCTAAGAGGTCTGGCCTCAGGTGTCGACTGATTAATCCTGGGAGTATCCACAGACGTAGTGCCAGGCAGATCCTTTACATCTCCCCATTCATTTACTCTGCACATAGTGATCCTGCGTTGTTCACTATGTGCAGTCACATACACACACACACACACACACACACACACACACTAACGTTACTGAAGTGTCTTGTCAGTAAATTGAATTCGCGTCAAAACAGGACGCGATGTCTATTCACAATCCCGACACTTCGGTAACGTTTGTGCAGGACTTACAGCACAGCAAGCGTAATCTCACGAGATCTCACTGTAAATGACACTTTACAACGAGATTACGCTTGCTATGCTGTAAATCCCACACAAACGTTACCGAAGTGTCGGGATTGTGAATAGACATCGCGTCCTGGCTGGAAGCAATGTCTATTCACTCTCAAGACACTTCAGTAACGTTAATGTGTGAGTAAGTGACAGCACATAGTGAACAACGCAGGATCAATATGTGCTGATTACATGAATGGAGAGAAGTGTATGATGCTGATTGGTCAGGGTCATACACTTCTCTCCACAACGCCCACTTGGTCAAAAGTAAAAACACGCCCAGTTGGACATTAAGAAACTCATTACTATAAAGCTAAAATCGCTCATAACTTGCTAAAAAATGATAGTTTTTTAAAATAAAAACCACTGTTATCTACATTACAGCGCCGATCAGATTATGTAGGAGATAGGGCACTTATAATGTGGTGACAGAGCCGCTTTAACATACCTCCCAACTTTTGAATCTTAAAAAGAGGGACATTTTTAAGCCACACCATCTAACCACGCCCGATATCTTGTGTAAGCACAGAATATCGCGCCCAGCTCCTCCTTCAAATAACAAGAGTATATTCTCACTGCCGATCTCTAGACTTACAAAAGAAACGATATGGATATTATAAATATTATGGATCCGGTTACATCTTCTTTGTTTTAGTTTAGTAACTTGCGTATAACATTTGTTTTTGCTTTGTCTGCATCTATTGAGAATGATATGTGATAGATAGATAGATAGATAGATAGATAGATAGATAGATAGATAGATAGATAGATAGATAGATAGATAGATATGGCATATATAGATATGGGATAGATATATATATAGATATGGGAGAGAGAGAGATACATAGATAGATATGAGATAGAGAGAGAGATAGAGGGAGACCGATATGTGAGATAGATAGATAGATATATAGATAGATATATAGATAGATATGTGATAGATAGATAGATAGATAGATAGATAGATATGAGATAGATAGATAGATAGATAGATAGGGGGGCACGAGGGGGTGCGGGAGCCGCAACAAGAATGTGCCTGGAGACACAAGATTTTCTAAAACCATAAAATAATGTAATTTATTTTATGATTTTAGAAATGCTAGTGTTCCCAGGCACTAAATAGTTTAAACTGTGTACTCCCCAGTCACTACAGATGGTCGTGTACTGGATCGTACCTGGCTCTTCCCGATACCACTGGTGGTAATAATGGGGGGGGGGGGGGGGGTTAGTGCTAGCCTTTTTACTGGCTAACACTAAGCCCCACCTTATTAATGGACGTTGTCAAACAGACAACTGCCATTATCCAGGCGCTAATAAAGTATTAAAAAAACAGAGACATTGAAATAAAAACTCCCCCACACAATCCTCGCTAACCGTTTTATTTAAAAAATAAATAAAACGTAGATCATCGCAGTAGTCCAATAGGTCCAGCGGAACCTGCAAAAAAAATAAAGTTAGGTTTCAAGCACACTTCAGTGAAATGCTTTAGTGTGTGACACTGACCCATTCATTTCTATATGGCCAAGCACAATTCCTTTTTATTTGCGGGTTTTTTGTTGTTGCAGTTTTTGTGTGCACTTTTTGCAAGTTTTTGGGCGTGTAGTTAGGACTCCCACTGACTCTGGAAACATTTGGTGCATTTTATGCACCAAAGAATTGATCCAACGCTTCTTGTTTACGCAACACATTTTTTAAATACGCTTGCATAAAAAACTAACGGCTCGCTTTCCCATTGATGTAAATGGGAAGCTTAATCAAGCGTTTGTTTTTTTCGCAAGATTTTTGACGCATTATGTGTGTGCGTTTTGCACGTTTTTTGGCTCATAATTAGGACTCCTGTTGACTATGGGAACATTTGGCGTGTTTTACGTTCAAAGGAATTGACTTGACACTTCTTCATTTACATAACGCGTTTTATAAAAACGCATGTGTAAAAAAGCATGTTGTATGTACTAACAGCGCGCTTTACCAATTATGTAAATGAAAAGCGTATTCAAGTGTTTTTTGATTGCGGTTTTTGGCACGTAAAATGCGCTAAAAAACCTGTCAACTGAAAAGTCATTCTCCACAGGGTCTCCCTGCTGACTTTCATCATTCTTTGGGTATGTGCACACGACCTCTTTTCAGACGTAATGGAGGCGTATTACTAATCGAATTACGCCTGAAAAGACGGCTCCAATACGTCGGCAAACATCTGCCCATTGCTTGCAATGGGTCTTACGATGTTCTGTGCAGACGAGCTGTCATTTTACGCGTCGCTGTCAAAAGACGGCGCATAAAATTACGGCCGCGTCAAAGAAGTGCAGGACACTTCTTGGGACGTAATTGGAGCCGTTTTTCATTGACTCCAATGAAGAACAGCTCCAATTACATCCGTAAAAGACGCCGCAAAATACTCGTGCACTTGTAAAAACGTCTGAAATTCTGGAGCTGTTTTCTACTGAAAACAGCTCCGTAATTTCAGACGTATTTGGTGTTGTCGTGTGCACATACCCTTAGCCTTTTGGTGTGTTCTAGAGCTTCTACCAGCTGCATTGTAAAAGCTCTCTCAAATTGGGAGCCGGACAATGCTTAGCAATTTGAAGACACCTTTTCCTCGCTTGTAGCCAAAACTATGGAGGGGGTGAGATTCCCTCCCACATTTACAGCAGCTGTGAGTCAGGGTGCTTTCCCTTGTTCACCTAATTCTGGGAAGTGCTCTCTCTGTTGGCAAACATAGGAAAACATGTGAAATTATTATTTCATTTTTAATACTTTCCACTTTTTGGAAGAAAAAAAAAATACAGAAAAATATGTAAAAAATATAATAAAAATAAGTAACTTACAAAAAAAATTCTAATTCGTGACACATTCCCTTTAAACTACAATCATTACTATATAGCTTAAAAGACGCTGATTCCAAATCTGTAATTTTTATCTTTCTACCCGCTTGTATTTCCCCGTTGTAAGCCCGCAAATTGGCCGTGTGCTGCATGCTAATGCATAGCGAGCACTCCTAAACTTGGCAATATATTTGAGAGGACTCTAAGGCCCTATTCACACTGCAGGGATTCTCGACCGCGTGACGGACGCATTAGGAACAATAGACTCCAAATGGGGCTATTCACATGGTCGATATTTTGATGGCCCGGTAAACATGGCCGTCAAAAAATGGAACATGCCCTATTTTGGACCTTTCTCCCGGCTGCATGGCTCCCATTGAAGTCTACGGGGCCGTATAAAACACGGCTGTCACTTGGTTGTGATCCGAGTGATGGCCGTGCTTTCTGTCGCTCGCTCGCTCTCTTCTCCGAAGAAGTGCATGTGAGGAGGAGATTTTTTTTGCTCCCTATAGGAGTGGAATCCCTAATCCCCAGGCACAGCGTTGACAAAGCTGTGGCTGGAGATTACGCACCAGGAGGAGTCCCTGACTTCACTGTCCATATATGGACAGTGATGTCAGGGACTTCTCCTGGAGAAGTTCTCTACAGTGGCCGAGGATTCCGCTCCAGGAGAAGTTCCTGACTTCACTGTCCATATATGGACAGTGACGTCTGGGATTTCTCCTGGAGCGGAATCCCCTGTCACAGCCGTCCCTGATACAGCTGTGTCCGGTGATTCCTCTCCTGGGTAAGTCCCTGACGTCACTATATGGACAGTCACGAGCCGCTGTGGCCGGGGATTCCGCTTTAGGAGCAGAAGACCACTCTAGGAGAAGTCACTGTCTGTTTATGGACAGTGAAGTCAGGGACTTCTACAGGAGTGGAATCACCGGCCACAGTGTCAGCCGCTATGGCCAGGGATTCCGCTTCAGGAGAAGTCACTGTCCATATATGGACAGTGGCGTCAGGGACTTCTCCTGGAGCGGTCCCCTACAGTGGCGCTATCTACAGGAAGGGGAGGTGCCATCCACGGTCAGTATGCTATCTAAAGGGGTGCTATGTACAAGAGCTACTACCGTAGGTAGTGCCGCACAGCCCCCCTGTAGATAGTGCCGCACAGCCCCTCTCTAGGTAGTGCCACCCCCCCCTGCACATAGCACCCCTGTAGATGTGAGGAGGAGGAAAGAGCGGAAGGCAGAAAGTACGGCCGTCACTTGGATCACATCCAAGTGACAGCTGCGTTGTACACAGCCCCATAAACTTCTATGGGTGTCGTATGACTGCAAGAACGGGCCAAAACAGGGTATGCTCCATTTTTTGACGGCCCGGTTTACCGGGCCGTCAAAAAATCGGCCGCGTGAATAACCCCATTTTGGGTCTATTGTTTTTACTGCAGCCATGTGACGGCCGTTAAATAAATGGCTGTCACACAGCTGTCTATCCCTGCCGTGTAGATAGGGCCTTAGGACTCAATATCAGCATTCACTGCACAGCCTGTTTGCTGGCTTACAACGGGAGAATACAAGTGAGTAGTAAGATAAAATGAACAGATTCGGAATTAGCATCTTAACTGATTATTGCTGTTTAGTTTTTTTTTTGAAGGGGACAGAGTCCTTTTAAAGTAATAAATATTAAAAGTTATATATTTTAATGTGGTAGTGACGGGTCCTTTCTTGCCCATTTGCCCCTTGCAAGTATCTCTATTACCACTATTCCGCGTCACAAAACTGGCGTGCAAGTGTTAAATCTGGCATATTTCATGACTCAACAAATCCAAGGCCATAATCTAAATATGCGACCTGACGTGGCGAGCATGTCCCAAATCAAGGTTCTTGCTGGCAAAGACATTAATAAATTTAGCCAACAATATATGCCCGAAGAAAATAGGCATACAAAATGCCAGAACAGAGGCGTAAAGAAATAATAAATCTTCCCCATTATTTAACATTAAAATAATTATTTATTTAACATACTGCTAGCTCCATAAAACAACCCCTGTAGATATTGACCAAAAGGGTTTTATTTTCTTCTCTCCTAGTAGGAAGAAGTTTGGCTCCTATCACCTCTGGCATATTAAGACTGTATCGGCACAGCCATTCCTGTACTCCTTCATGTATCCCTAGAGTTATAGACATCATGCAAGGATGTCACCGTATTTACATTTCCTGGCGGGAATCAGGTTCCTTCTAGCTCTGACTGTAGGCATCTGGTAAGGTGGTTCATTGCAACCATATTGCTGCCCATTGAGTGGCATTATGCGTTACTCCTGCCTTCGGCCATATATTACAACACAATTGGTTCTGGCCTTTTGAGTTCTAGTGCATGTGAACGTTTTTTTAAATGTCTTCGTGCAAGTTTTTTTTTTTTCGTGAGACCCTGGACATTTTAAACTGTGTTTGGCAGCAGTATATTTCTCTGCACTCTGCCGGCAGCAGCCTTTTTTTGGCCAAGGTATATTTTCTGCTTAAGGCAGCTGCACTGTCTGTAAGCCTATTATGCCCGGTTCTTATCCTGCAACTTTTTTACTCAAATATTCGAGCCACAGAGAGTCAGGAAAAAGAAAGCATAAGAATAAACACAGGTTGTACTACAGTGTTCCCAACCAGTGCAAGAGAACTATTCTTCTGATAGGTGTCACGTTTGGGCCCCTTCTGCTAAGGATTCAGGTTCCCATGAGGAAGCGCAAGAGTTTTTTGGATGGTTCAAGTCACAACTTGCTGAAGCATTTCAGGAGCTTAAATTTTCTCATAAAGTTTTCAAAAAACGCAAGGTTTCCAGATACAGATCTCCTTCCTACCTTTTAACAGACACAGATGTACAGATGCTTTCTGAGGGTGAAATATTCTCAAACGCAGATAATAATCGACAGGCAGACCTGCATTGGAATTATCTTCTACATAAAGATAAGGCGGTTATCCTAACTAAAGCGGTGAAAAAACTGTTGAAGTTGAAAAATGAAAGACAACCTTCCAAAAACGGAAGCACTTTTTATTTTCCAAGAAACCTCATCGTTTTCTACTGGATCAGCCACTTCTTGGTGACTTTATGCAGTTGGACTGGTCCAAGACAGATAATAAGCTTGATCCTAGGTCGAGGTTTAAGTCTGTATCTAAGCTAGACCTTAAAATTAAGGCTAGGCTGGCTAAGAGGTCTATGTTTCCTGCAAAGGGCTCTTCATTACTGAGAGACCCTATGGACAGGAGAGTAGATGCTTCCTTAAAAATAATTGATTCAGCTGCAGCGTCTATTTGCAAAGCATCTATAAATATCGTGCCAGTGGTCATGTCTCTATGGATCTGGTGAATCAAACTTTCCAGCGCCCTTCAGGAAGGGTTTCCCAGGGAGGAAATCCTCCAGAGTATGTACAAGATTAAGTTGACTGCTGAGTTTTCAATGGACTTTCCCCTTGATTCTCTTAGTTTAAGTTCTAAAGTCATGACATTATCTACTGTATCTCTACCAAAGGGGCTTTATGGCTCAAAGAGTGGTCAGGAAACGTGCCTTCCAAGAATTATTTTTGCACTCTACCTTTCCAAGTAGGAAGTCTGTCTGGGCTCCAACTTAATAAAATCTTGGAGTCCCTGAGTTAAAATAAATAGGTGGCATTGCCTCAAGCATCAGGAAGCCCAGATTTAGATACTTTCGGAGGAAATATGGAGGGTCTCCAAGAAATACAAAATCTAGGCAGCAGGACAAGCAGCAACGCTTCAAACCCAGAATTGAATCTGCTTTAATCTCTTACAGGAAGAAGCCCTTTTCGAGGGACACTAATGAATCTAATTTGTGACACCAGATTCCCGATACCCAGGGTGGGGGCCAGACAAGCAACGTTCTCTTATACGTGGCTTAAACCTACATGATATTCCTAGGTCCAGTGTTTTGATTCTTAGGGGTACTCCCTCAAACTGTTTCAGATACCTCCAAACACGTTTATTTCTTAATAAAAGAAAACCTTTAATTCTACAACTAATAGACAAATTCTTAACCAAAGGTGCACTGGCATTTACTACAGGGCTTTCGCTCTTTTGGGCAATCAGTGGGTTCAACAATTATGGTACAAAGAAGAATCCCAGTTCTCATCCAACCTCAAAGATTTAACAGCAATTCGCCTAGAACTTTACTATTTTCATTGTCTCCTGCAATTGTGGAATGTGCTAGTCCAATCGGACAACCAAGCTTTTACATAAACAAGCAGGGTGGAACCAGGTCCCCTCAACTCATGAAGGAGTGTCAGCAGATGAAGGTTTGGGCAGAGAAAATTTCTCCTAGAATTCAGAGCAGTCCACATCAAAGGGACTGTGAATGTACAAGCAGACTGGCTCAGCTGAATTTCCTGAAACTATCAGAATGGAGCCTTCTTTCGGAAGTGTTTTTTTCAGATCACCAAGGGATTCGGTTGCCCCGAATTGGATGTGATGGCAACCAGTAGGAACAGGAATACAGTCAAGTTTTGTTCCGGACATCCTAGATGGTCTAGCGGTCAGCTGGAAGAACATCTACATTTATGTGTTTCCCCCGTTCCCTCCGGTCATTAGAGTGTTTAGTAAGATGGTGGAGGAACAAGCCTCAGCAATTGTGGTGCTCCCATTTTGGCCCGGAATGGCATGGTCCTCATTTGCATTGAGATTTCTAAAAGGATCTTTCTGGGAAATCCCTCTATCTAGATTTGCTGACCCAGAAGGGTCGGTTTTACCCATTTCCAGAAAAACCCCATCTGATAGGTAGAATTTGAGAGACAGAAGTTTTGCTGATAATGTAGATATTTTAGTTTCTCAAAAATAGACTCTACTATTGAAGTCTATGAAGCCAAGCATTTCAGATATTGATGTTTGGATATCCATGTCCTTTCATCTTCTCTTTCAGATATTCTCAAATTTCTTTAGGAAGTATTTTCTAAAGGTCTTCAGTTTAACACACTTAGAGTCCACTTTTCATCTATCAATTCCCTATATGAAGAAAATATTTAAACTCAACCTCTGGTACGAAATTTTTCAAATCCATTAGGAATTTACATAAAACTTGCAGATAGCCTATTCCATCTTGGTACCTTCCCTCAGTACTAGAAATTTTGGTCCAGTCTCCGCTCTAACCAATGGTGCAGATTGCTTTCAATTTCCTATCTTGGAAAACTTTATTTCTGATGGCTAGCTCTTCAGCTAAGCGACTGGGAGAGATTTAGTCTGTCAGCTTAAAACCCTTACCTGAAGGTAAACCAAGACACTCTCGTTCTTAGTACGGTTCCTGTTTTTTTGCCTAAAATCCATACCAGTGATAATATCAACCGGGAAATTTTTCTTTCCAGTTTTTCGCAGAATCGCAGAGGATATTACATCTTCTGGGAATTTCAAGTTTTGAGGCCCTAACTAGAGGAAGAAAGCCCCAATAGCATTCTTATGCAGGTGGATTAAATATGCGATATTCTATCCAATGTACCTCACTCCCTTCAGGAGTTAGAACTCATTCGACTCGTTCTACTTCTACTTCTTGGGCAGAATTCATCCAGGTATCCTTTGATCAAATCTATAGCGTTTCGACATGCGTTTGTGAAACACTATAAACTGGATATCTCTGCCAACAAAGAAGTGGCTGCAGCACAATGTCCCTCTCTATTAAAATTATTGCTGCATACTTAGGCTATGTTCACACGGGGTATTTTGGCGAGTTTTTTGACGCGGAAACCGCATCGCAAAACTCGGCAAAAACGGCCCGAGAACGCCTCCCCTTGATTTCAATGGGAGGCGTCGGCGTCTTTTTCCCGCGAGCAGTAAAACTGCCTCGCGGGAAAAAGAAGCGACATGCCCTATCTTCGGGCGCTTCCGCCTCTGACCTCCCATTGACTTCAATGGGAGGCAGGAGAAAGCGTATTTCTCGCTGTTTTATGCCCGCGGCGCTCAATGGCCGCGGGCGAAAAACGGCGCGATAATCGCCGCGAAAATCGGCGTGCAGGGAGAGGAATATCTGCCTCAAAGTTCCAAACTGAATTTTGAGGCAGATATTCCTCCCCCAAAATACTCCGTGTGAACATAGCCTAACATGTTGGGTAATTGTCTACAGGTGTGTTTATTGAGCTGCCAGCATGCTAACTGATTAATTGTTAATTAATGTGTGTTTTCTTCTGTCCTCCTAGGGAAAGATGGTTTGTTAACCCTTTTTTTGTGTGTATGTGTATGCTGCCTCAGGAGGACTCCTGAAAAGGAAAATTTTGGTAAGTAAATTTGATCTATTTGCTGAAATCGGAATACCACTTTACGCTAAATGTAATATTAAAGGTTTTTTTTTGCGCAATTAGCATTTGTCACCTATCCTGTGTATGATCGCTGAGTTCCCTACCACTAGGACCCCTACCAATCTCTAGAACGGGATCCCAACCCCCATTCCTCCTCAATGCAGAATCCCTTTAGGAGAATTTTGAGTGAAGCGGGGGGGGGGGGGGGGGGGGGGATAATGGAGGCAGCCAAGTGTAGCGCTCGGCGGTTTTCAGCATACCCATAGGCTTTGAATGGAGCGGCAGCACACTTGCTCAACCCCTGCTCTATTCAAAATAATCTTTACTGCAATTGTGCAGTAAGGAGGAACGGGTTGGGACCTCTGTTGCTGTGAATAGGTGATACATTTTAATTGTGAGACAACTCCTTTAAGAAGAACACTTGGTTTTTGCATATAAACAATTCTGAAATAAATAATTTTACTGCTCTTCGTTTTTTGATTGCCATTTGTGTAATAATGCATACAGAATATATTAACCCATCTGAACATAAATTTGTACAGCATCTGCAACACCGTTTTATCTAGTAATTTTAACATTGCAAAGTACAAATAAACATCTGATCTACAGTCTACCATCTCAGATTTTGTTTTGTGTATTATACCCCTGTTAAGGTAGTATTGAGTTGTATGAGATTAGAAAAAAAGGTCTGCTTTTTCCAGTAACAGAGCCATTTTTGTCTAAGGGCTGTGTCCGGTATTACAGCCTGGCCCTATTCCCTGATAAAAATTACGGATTTACATCTAGAGGTCGTTTGTATCCAAGTGTGTAAATTTTCTTAAAGCAGACCTGTAGTGACTATAACAAGAAAACAGCAGGGCTTGTGACTCTTCTGTGTGGTGAAAATCAAGCTTGATTTTGCTTAACTGCTGGGTGAAGCTGCTCAAGGACCTGTGATCTGCAGACAATGTAATAGAAGAAGCTCCACTGAAGCCCCTCCAGAACCTTTCACACAGTGATGTCACATTTTAGCAGTTCATTACGCCTGGGGTGTGACAATCAAAAGCAGCTTACACTGTGACTGAGATTGGTGGAGGTGGTAGCATGGTCCAGGGAACATAGAGACTGAGCAGGCCCTCAAGCAGGTCCCTCGATATGGTAAAAACGTCCTGTTTCTGAGTTAAATGGAATTTGTCACCAGGTTTATGCTGCCCCTTTCTACAGCATAAATATGTGCCTGAGACCCTGGTTCCAATGCTGTATCACTCACTTTTCAGCGTTCAGTAGTTTTGCTAAAATTCTCTTTTTCTTCAGCAGCTCGTATTCATGAGCCGCAGCTAGCTCCACCAACCCCCATACTGTGCATGGTGAGAAAGCTGCCAATCAGCGACGGTTGGTCGGGGCTAGATGCAGCACTTGTATATCCAGGACTCCTGAACGCGAGCCTCTTAGGGTATGTTCACATGGCAGCGTCCATTACGGCTGAAATTACAGAGCTGTTTTCAGGAGAAAGCTGCTCCTGAATTTCAGCTGTAATTGCTCGTACTCGCGTTTTTCGCAGCTCCAATTACGTCCCAAGAAGTGACATGCACTTCTTTAACGCGGGCATCTTTTTTACACGCCGTCTTTTGACAGCGGCACGTAAAAAAAATGACCGTCTGCACAATACATCGTAATACCCATTCAAATGAAAGGGCAGATGTTTGCCGACGCGTTCAAGCAGTTTTTTCGGCCGTAATTCCAGGCGTAAAACGCCTGAATTACGTCCGTAAATAGTGCGTGTGAACATACCCTCATAGAGACGACTCCTGACGGCTCGTGCTCAGTAGATAAATCGCGATTTCATGAAAACTATGGAACATTACATGGTAAGTGACACATCACTAGAATCAGGGTCTCCAGCACCACTTCTTGCTGCTCTCATATAGGGCAGCATAAACCTGGTGACAGATTGTCTTCAAGAAGCAGAAAAGTCTGTTTAGCAAATGGATAAGCTTTAAACAGAAACAGTGTGTTGATCAATGCAGATCCTGGAGGTTGGGGCCCCACCAATCAAATATTGAATGTTAAAGAGGTTCTCCAGTTTCAGCAAATTAAAATTGGAAATTGGTATAACTTATAATTATACAAAAAATAACATTCATTTGCTGAAACTGGACAACCCTTTTAAAGTTCTAAAGAACCCGTTTAGGATTTTTTAAAACATACATTGTGTGTTATGCGATAGTATATGGGTGCAGGACACCCATCTATAACACAACCGTATCATGCTGGGTAGTTCGTGACTGGATAATTCTGATTCGCTGGGAGATGTTTTCATTATATGAAGCTCAATCTTTAAATACAGCTTTTTCTACTATCGGTATGTATTGAGAGTAACTACACATTGCGATCAGAGAGGGATTCTGCTTCATCCATCTAGTTTTGGTGTATAGGAAAGTTAGTTATTTCTGGTTGGTGTTAATGGCCCTTTAAATATTTCTGTAAAATATGCTTTATGCAGGTGTGAATTTACTGTACTTCTAAGCAGAGTCATGCATTAGTCACTTTAAGGGTATGTTCACACGCACTATTTACGGACGTAATTCAGGTGTTTTACGCCTGGAATTACGCCCGAAAATACGGCTTGAAAGCGTCGGCAAACATCTGCCCATTCATTTGAATGGGTTTTACGATGTACTGTGCAGACGGTCATTTTTTTTACGCGCCGCTGTCAGAAGACGGCGCGTAAAAAAGACGCCCGTGTCAAAGAAGTGCATGTCAGCCGTTTTCCATTGACTCCATAGAAAAACCGCTCCAATTTCGTCCGTAATGGACGCTGCGAAAAACGGCTGCACATGCCATTACGTCTGAAATTCAGGAGCTGTTTTCGCCTGAAAACAGCTCCGTAATTTCAGCCGTAACAGACGTGCACGTGTGAACATACCCTAAGGCTACATTCAGACGAGCGTGTCTGATGTAAAAAACGCAGTGTTTTTCCTACATTTCTTGCCATGTGCGTTGCGTATTGGCATCAGTGTGCTTTGCATGTGACATGCGTTTTTCACGTCTGTGCAAGCACTTTTTAAAATTAAATTATTTCTCTGCTTTCCTATGTAACTGATGCGTGAAACACAGACAGCACACAATGTCGTCTATGTGCTGTCTGTGGTTTTCACGCACCCATTGACTTCAATGAGCGACTAGGTGCGCAAAAGCACATCAATATAGGACATGCAGTGAGTTTCACACAATGGACACTCGCTGCGTGAAAGCTCAAACATGTCTGAATGGTCCCATTGAATTGAATGGCTCTGTGTGCTGTGAGTTATTTCAGCGCACAGCACACGGACGAGTATTACACTTGTCTGAATGAGCCCTTGCCTGTGTATAGATTTTCTTAGGAAAGAACATTTGCCAGCAGTCAATAAGTTTTAATCTGCTGCATCTACTCAGTGACTGGCCCCTTACTACAATTGATTGCACAAAAGGATAGGAAATCCTTACCTAAAACAATTTACACACCAAAAGGAATTGCAATCGACTAAACTAATTATACAGATCAGACATTTCCTTAAATTAGGCAAGGGAATATATTAAGACTGGTGTTTCAAACACCAGCCTTTAACTATTTTGCCTCAACAGAAAATGAGCAAAATTTATTGAGAGGTGCACAACCGTTAATACATTTTTTGCATCTTTGGCTGTCCGTGCGACAGAAATGCAAATCAATGCCTAAAATGAGCAGGTGTGGATTTGCGCCATAATTGACTCTAATTCCTGGTGTAAATTATGCTAAATCTATCATTCCAGTTGAGGGCCTGCCGCCTTCAGCTAAACCCCACACCTTTTCTTACCACAAAATATGGCGTGCAACAAAGTTTGCAACTTTTGATATATTCCCCCGTGTACAATTCTAGATTTGCCAAAAATTTATGAAACTAAAACGTTAAGAAATCTTTACTTTGAGATCAATGGGTTGCTGTATTAAAGGATAGTTTCCAGATTATTAAGTATTCTGGATTACTGGATTTATTGCAAAGACTTTTAAGGGTAGGAACCTTTAATAAATAAAATGTTAACAGAAAGTCTGACTTGCTTCTGGTCATGTGAAATTCTAAATCATATTGCAGTTTCTAAACTGGAAACAAATACCAGGTTATCAGATGTTAGATTAAAGGAATTTTATTGCAAGTAATAGAGCAGGGCAGCAAAATGTAGGGAAGGTGGAATTGCGTTAGTTATTATGTGTTACTATGGCTGCTTTTTATTTTTGTGTTGATAATAGTGTTGAGCGTTGGGCATGCAAATAATGGTCTACTAGTGTGAATGTGGTGACTTTCCCCTCGTTATTGGCGCAGACCTCCTTAGCCTAGGAAACAACATGGACATGGAGTGTAGATCCAGTGCGCCCTGTTGTCGGAGGCCTGTTACCATTAGGTCTTATGAACGTTGAGACATGAGATAATAACATCCCACGTCAAGCTGAGCGAAACTTTAGGAAGACATACATAAATATAAGGGAGTGAGACAGCGTTAAGATCGGGATCGAGACCGGTGCTTTAGGCTGATGGTTAAAGCTGGTGTGCAGAAAGGTCATCCATAAGGTATACAAAGTGAAAAGCACCAGGAAGCCTGTATGGACCCAAAGTTGGCCGAGCGGGCCAGAAGCAGTGGTCACAGCAGCTGCAAAGTATCCAAGTCAGCAAAGGGGGAAAGTCATTACCACCATTCACAGTGCCAAGGTTGATATAACATTAAAGAACTGAGCCTCTCAATGAGCAGATACGCATTGGAGGTGTTATTAATTTCAAGAAGTTAAGTGTGTCATCATCTAAGAACTGTTGTCATTGCAGAATTGGTCTATAGAGGGAAATTAGCCTGTGAACTAAACTATTTATTACGGAATAACTTTGTGGCACCATTTTCCCGTTTGCAGTGCAAAACAGGTTGCTTGTAACATAAGTAAGCAACCGCACGAGTGTGTTACCATTGATGCTCGGAAGGTGGTAGTTTACCGCCACCAGGACCCGCAGTGGTGTATCTGCGACAACACAAAGTTTGTGCCGCAATCAAGAGCAGAGGGCTCCTCCCCTGCTCTTGGAGAAGGCCTGGAGGTTTTGGGGTGGTTCCTGCAGTGACCCACGGAGCACAGCCGGACACGAATATTATTAAGTTTAAAAAAAAGAATACTATGTTATCTATCAGGTCTATCTAGTCTCATTAATCATGATCATGACCAGGGGCGTAGCTAAAGGCTCATGGGCCCGGGTGCAAGAATTCAGCTTGGGCCCCCTACCACTCCCCAACACCACCACCATCATCATCAGACCCCAGCCGCTCAGGGCACAGTGAATCCTGGATCAAGGAGATGTCCGCTCCTTGCTCCAGGATTGAATGGAACTGGGACCTCGGTGAGTGACTCGCGACCCCCCGGAGGTCTTCACACGAACCCCCAGGGGGACGCGACCCACAGTGTAGTAATGTCACGATACCAAAATTTGGACTTCGATACCGATACTTCGTTTTCTTTGTGAACAATAATAAAGTTCTTTCGTTTTCTAATGTGAGGCGCGAGGTGTGATGCTGAATTTTGAATGTGCCGCACATTAATAGTAATTAACCCCATCATGTTTCTCAGTCATAATGGGTTAATGTGTGAGGTACATGATGGGGTTAATTACTATTAGGCCGGGTTTACACTTTACACAAGTGTGTGCGTTTTGCGCTCGCAAAAAACGCGGCGTTTTGCCTGCGCAAAAGGCACTTAACAGCTCCGTGTGTCAGCCCCGTATGATGCGCGGCTGCGTTCTTTTCACGTAGCCGCCATCATTATGACACTCCATTTGGATGTTTGTAAACAGAAAAGCATGTGGTGCTTTTCTGTATTCATTCATACTTTTTACTGCTGTTGCGCGAATCACGCTGTTCGCACGGAAGTGCTTCCGTGTGACATGCGTAGTTTTCACACACCCATTGACTTCAATGGGTCCATGATGCACGAACAGCGCACAAATATAGGACATGTCGTGCGTTTCACGCAGCGGACATACGCTGCGTGAAAATCACGCACCTGTCTGCACGGCCCCATAGACTAATATAGGTCTGTGTGACGCGCGTGAAAATCACGCAAGTTGCACGGACGTATAACACGCTCGTGTAAATGAGCCCTGAATGTGAGGAACATGGAGGTTAAATTCATCATCACACCTCGTGCCCCACTATAAGGCCTTATTCAGACAAACGGGAAATACGTCTGTGCAACGCGCGTGATTTTCACGCACGTCGCACATACCTATATTACTCTATGGGGCCGTGCAGACATGTGCGTGATTTTTACTCAGCGTGAGTCCGCTGAAAAAAAGTCACGACATGTCCGTTCTTTGGCCGTTTTTCGCGCATCACACCCATTAAAGTCAATAGGTGCGTGAAAACCACGCATGCCGCACGGAAGCACTTCCGTGGGACGCGCGTGATTCGCGCAACAGCTGTCAAAAGGATGAATGAAAACAGAAAAGCACCACGTGCTTTTCTGTTTACAAACATCCAAATGGAGTGTCATAATGATGGCGGCTGCGCAAAAATCACGCAGCTGTGCATCATATGCTGCTGCCACACGGAGTTGTTAAGTGCCTTTTGCGCAGGCAAAACGCCGCGTTTTTTGCCTGCGCAAAAACGGCATGCTCGTGTGAATGGGGCCTAAGTGATAGAAAGCAGTTTTTATTTTATTTTTTTTACAGCGCACACATCATAAATAATGCAAAAAAAATGTTGTGCAGGTTATTACGGCCGCGCCAATACCGAATATGTGTATGTTTTATGTATTGAGACTTATTTTAATGTTTATTGTAAAAAAAGGTGAATGTGTATTTTTTTAATTACTTTGTTTTTACTTTATTTTTAAACTTTAATGTACCGGCATATATCCGATATATGCCAGTACATTAGCCTGTGTACTGATGGTACACAGGCAGTTGTTAGGACATACCTAAGTATGCCCTAACAGGAAATATGGTAAGACAGCCCTGGAGTCCTTCTGCCCATATATGGTATGGCCCTCGATCGCGTCACAGGAATTCCCTGTGACACGATCCAGGGGCATCCCCCTTCTCATTTTCCCCTGAATGCTGCAGTCAGCTTTGATCACAGCATTCACGGGAATAACGGCGGAGATGAGAGGTTTCTCTGATCTCTGCCGTTATAGAGCGGGGCTGCGGCTGTATAATACAACCATTGCTCCGCTCCTGACAGAAAGTGCGCGCTCGGCCAGCATGAGGAGATGCGGCCGGCGCTGCACTAATGAGCGGCGGTTCAGGCACTGAAGACAGAACACGGGGGTGTTTTGCAGTGCGGCCGCCATGTTCTGTCTTCAGTGCCGTAGATCATTAGTGCATCGCATCATCCTTACCCCGCGCACATGTCAGGACTCAGGAGCGGGGCAGTGACTGTATTACACAGATGCAGCCCCGCTCTCATACAGTCATGTGTACTATACTGTATTGTGTTGGATTGTGCAGTTTGCGGTGGAGAGAGGAGGGGGGGGGTTGTGATTTAACGCCACCCCCCTCTCCACCGCAAACAGCACAATACAGCACAATACATTACAAGACATTACATTACAACACAACACATTACATCACAATACATTACATTCCAGACTGCAGCTTACCTGGAGTCCTCTGCACCGACTCTTCCATTCCACTGTCTGGAAGCCGTGTCACGTGACAACACGGTCACATGGTACACTAAGTGTATCATGTGACCGTAACCATGAAGTGCCGGCTTCACGGCACAGAAGATTTCTTTAGGAAGCATTCTGTATGGCAACGGGGGCCCGTGGGCCCCCCATGCTTAGGGGCCCGGTCGCAACTGCGACCGCTGCGACCCCTATAGCTACACCACTGATCCTTACACTAGGGAACCAAAACAAATGCAAAAGCCTATACTATTTCCCTCGATGCTTAACATAAATGAAAATACCAAACAATAGCGCAAAATATAAATACTTTATTATTCCTTTTACAAATAGCTGTACAAACCATTAAAAGCACCCATTAAAATATAATATGCAAACTATTGCAAACAAACAGGACAGTGTGATATATGTATATAAGGCAGGACAAAAAAACTGTGGTTTTACAAATCCCCTGATATACAGTAGCTGTATACATAGTACCACACTAACCATCAAGCATTAAATATATTCACACAATTGGCAAAATTTAGCATGATAGTATATTAAGTAATACAAGCTCAATACACAAGCTCAATGCATGATAAATCGACATTACCCACCATATGTCATTCTAACTGCCTTGTCCAGCACCGGTTGATCATTTGGTCGATCACTTAGCCTGTTATTGTTGGAGGCAACATTAATAAAGCAACAAAAAAAAAAGAAAACAAATATCTCCTTATTACCACGTTACACATTGAGAAATTAAAATCCCAGTGCCTGCATTGCAGGAACCATCATCCGGAAACACGGGCCATTTGCAGCAGCCTGTACTCACTCAGTGGATGTAAAATGAAAGAAACTGTTAAAATGACCAATTGAACATTAGGGCAGCCTTTATTGAAATAACTGCAAAAAAAAATGGAGTTCAGAGCATGTATGTTATAAAATTCGTAACACTGGAAATTCCTGACCTCCCGTTAAATGGTTTAATGGGAATAATTTGTGTTTTTTTCTGGCTGATATCACCTGAAAATATAAAAACAAGACTCCTATCAATATAGAACATATTATGTGACAAAAATATGATGTGGGTTAGCTTATAATGTTCAAAATGAAAAAAGAAAGTTGATCAGTAATGCACATACTACCTACTAGTGTCCACCAAGTAGATGGCTGTATATTCTTAGCTACCAACCTGCCATTGTTTCACAGCAATACATTTTTTTTGGACGGTATGTATTTAACCACTTGCCTACCACTAAGTGACTATATATTTTGCAGCAGTAGGCAGATAACTGTGAGATGTAAACATTAGAAGACTCTGGAGTACTGCTACTCTGTTATCCCCCTAGAGGCCGCGGTCAATAGCGACCGCAGCATCTAGATGGATAGAGAGAGGGACGGGGCTCCCTCTTTCACCCCATCGGCAGGGTGCCGATGGGTTGTAATGGCAGCTGGGGCCTTCTAGAGCTATATGTCTAGTAGTCTTTCACTGGAAGCGGTCAGTAGATCAAATTGTAAAGTAACCTAGTGGGACTAAAAAGGTAATTAAAGTTTAATAAAGTTTATTAAAAAAAAAAAAAATGAAATCCATAAAAAATGATTTAATTTTCTATAGGTGTTAAAAAGTGTACACATATATACTGACGCTGCAATCATATCGACCAGTATGATAAAGTTAACACGTTATTTAAACCGCACTGTGAATGACATAAAAAAACTATGGGAAAATCGCTGTTTTTCCCATCTCGTTCCCTCCCAAAAATCCTAAAATTTAATTGATAATTTATATGTACCCATATATGGTTCTATCCAAAAATTTACTCATCCCACAAAAACCATACCCACATATGGCTACACCGAGGGAAAAATAAAAAATGTATGACTCTTGGAATGCGGTGACATTAGCATGGATAATCTAACTGGCCTGCAGCTATGTAGCCCCAAACGCAACAAGCTGGGATGCACTGTGTGTGTTCTATCATAACCAGCATTAACCCCTTCAGGACTGAGCCTGTTTTGTCCTTGCGGACACAGATGATTTTTTTCAAATCTGAAATGTGTCGCTTTATGTGGTAATAACTTTGGAATGCTTTAACCTATCCAATCGATTCGGAGATTGTTTTCTCATGACATGTTGTACTTTATGTTAGTCAAAAAATTTGGTCGATAAATTAGATATTTATTTGTGAAAAACTTCAAATTTTAGAGAAAATTAGCAAAAATTTAAATTTTTCTAAATTTAAATATATCTACTTGTAAAACAGATATTAATACTGTCATATCCGTGGCTGCGGGCTATCAGGTTCACTCTCCTCCTGACGGCCGCAGCCATGGGTCTGCGAGCGCTGGCCCCAGTTTCCTCCTCAGGAGACGCCAGCTCTCACTTCCATTCACCTCGGCCGGGTCCCGTAGGGTCTGCTCTTAAAGGGGCAGCGCGTGCACCGGACTTTGATATGTAATCAACCCATGAGTACCCTGGACTATAAGAGGGGCCCAGCCCCTTGCTTCAATGCCTGAGCATTGTTTGCCGTATCCTAGTTTGTCTAAGCAAATGGTCTCCCAGTGTTTTCCAGTTCCCATGGTTTCCTGTATCCTGTATCCCGTGCTTTCCTGGTCAAGTGCCATGCTGTGCTGTAGTCGTGATGTGCTGTATTCCATGCTTGTCCTGCTACTCCACGCCTGATGTCTACCTGCTGCCTAGTCCCAGCCGAGCCTGCCTTGCTACTGTCCAAGCTGTCACAGGTATCCAATTCAGCCTGTATTCAAGGCCATTTTCGTCTGATGGCGCAAGGGTCGCTTTCATCATCTCTCTTTTTACTGGCAAGGCCCTTGCATGGGTGAACCCTATCTGGGAGAGACAAGGACCAGAGACCCGTGACTTTCCTCCGGACATTTCGCACGGTGTTTGAGGAGCCTGGACGAGTTTCCTCTGCAGCGGCTTCCTTACTGAACCTAAGCCAAGGAGACATCTCTGTGGGTGAGTATGCCATCCAGTTCCGCAACCTGGTGGGAGAACTGTTGTGGAACAATGAGACCCTGGTGGCTACATTCTGGCATGGACTGTCTCCTAAAATTAAGGACGAACTTGCCGCTCGAGACCTGCCATCTACCCTGGATGACCTCATCCTTCTGGCTGCCCGGATTGATAGAAGGCTCAGAGAATGGCTCCAATAGGTTCGTTGGGAGGGAGGTCTTCCTAGTCTGGTCCCTACCTTGCAGAAACCCCTGCCGTCCTCAGATGCCGATCCTCCTAAGGAGTCTGTGAGGATGGACCAATGTAAGCTATCTACCCAGGAAAGACAAAGCAGACGCGCTTCGGGACTCTGTCTTTATTGCGGCCTCGGAGGCCATCTTGTGCGTCTGTGTCCCCAAAAGCCCCAAAGCCTAGGGTTGGTAGGAAAGACAACCTTAGGCAAAAAAGGACTCCCGTCTAAATTGTCCATGCCCGTGACCATAGTGTCCAGTGAGAAAATGCATCAGGTCTCTGCGTATCTGGACTCTGGATCCGCTGCTAATTTCATTTGTAGAGACCTGGTGGACCTTCTTCAATTACCCACTACCCCTCTGGAGAGAATGTTGATGGTTGCATCGGTAAATGGACTACCTCTGTCAGACCCAGTTATAGCTGGTGCCAAGATTTTTTCCAAACTAGACCTGCGTGGGGCTTACAACCTAATCCGGATTGGCCGGAGTGACAAATGGGAGACTGCATTTAACACCCGTGACAGACACTATGAATATCTAGTAATGCCCTTCGGCCTGTGTAATGCTCCCGCGGTCTTCCAGGAGTTCGTTAATTACATTTTCTGTGACCTCCTCTATGTTTGTGTTGGGGTCTTTCTTGATGACATCTTGATTTTTTTCTCCAGATCCTATGACTCATCAGAGACATGTCCGTCAAGTTTTGCTGCAGTTAAGGGAGAATCGTCTGTACGCCAAGTTGGAGAAGTGTGTGTTTCAAAAGGATACTCTACCCTTCCTGGGCTACATTGTCTCGAATAAAGGTTTCAAGATGGATCCTGAAAAGGTAAAGTCCGTCCTGGAATGGCCACGGCCTCAAGGCTTGAGGGCAATACAGCGCTTTCTGGGATTCGCCAATTTTTACAGACAGTTTATTCCAAACTTCTCCTCACTGACATCTCCTATCTCTAACCTCACTAAGAAGGGCATGAAAGCCAAGGCGTGGACTCCTGAGGCAGAGTCCACATTCAATAGCCTGAAGAGTGCCTTCACGTCAGCCTCTATCCTCCATCATCCAGACGTTTCTCTACAGTTCTCGTTGGAGGTGGACGCATCCTCTGTCAGTGCTGGTGCACTCCTGTTCCAGAGAGGTTCCAAGGGCAAGTCAAGGGTATGTGGATATTTCTCTAAGCTCTTCTCTTCCGCAGAATGCAACTACTTGATTGGGGATCAGGAGTTACTGGCCATCAAATTGGCCCTGGAGGAGTGGAGACATCTACTAGAGGGCGCAGCTCATCCCATCCTGATTTTTACAGACCACAAGAACCTCACCTATCTTCAGACGGCCCAACAGCTGAACCCTCGTCAGGCCAGGTGGTCGCTGTTCTTTACCAGGTTCCACTTTGAGCTCAATTATCGCCGACAAGAATGTGACGGCCGATGCCTTGTGCAGGTCTTTCGAGACAGAAGACACCATGGAAATTCCACAGAACATTATTGATCCATCTTGCATTGTCTCGGTCAATGCCCTGAAAGTTGGGGACATTCCTCCACGGAGGACTTTTGTGCGCCTGGCTGACCGAGGGCGAATCCTCCACTGGGGACACTCCTCTAGACTGGCAGGTCACGCGGGGACCCGTAAGACCCGAGATCTGATTGCCAGTCATTTCTGTTGGCCCACACTGCCCAAGGACATTATGGACTTTGTTTCTTCCTGCTCAGTGTGTGCAGCTAACAAGGTCGTTCACTCCAGACCTGCTGGCCTGCTCCAGCCATTGCCTGTGCCCGATGCTCCCTGGCAGCATATAGCTATGGACTTTATCACTGACCTGACTTTCTCTGCTGGATGCAGTACTGTCTGGGTGGTGGATGATCGATTTTCGAAGATGGCCCACTTCGCTCCTCTGACCGGTCTTCTTTCTGCTCCTCAACTGGCCAAGCTGTTCATCCAACACATCTTCTGCCTGCACGGCTTGCCGCAGCATATTGTGTCTGATCGGGGGGTTCATTTCACCTGGAAGTGTTTAGGGACTGGACAACCCATTTAATGGTTGGAGTATGGAAACTGCCTGGATGCTGGCCAGGAGGTGCCTTATGTGCCCTGATGATTGTCTGAGGGCATTCTTTCAATTGCTGCCTTAAAGAGGCTCTGTCACCAGATTATCAAATCCCTATCTCCTATTGAATGTGATCGGCGCTGCAATGTAGATAACAGCAAAGTTGTGTTTTTTTTAAAAAATGATCATTTTTGCCCAAGTTATGAGCAATTTTATATTTATGCAAATTAGCTTTTCAATGGACAACTGGGCGTGTTTTCTCGTTTTACCAACTGGGCGTGTATTGTGTTTTTACCAACTGAGCGTGTATTGTGTTTTTACCAACTGGGCGTTGTGAATAGAAGTGTATGACGCTGACAAATCAGCATCATACACTTCTCATCATTCCCACCCAGCTTCTTTCACTGCAGACACACAGCGTGAAGTCACCCACAGGTCCTTCAACCTTGTCGTCGGACAAAGAAGATACATCGGCTCCAGGCGTCCAAAAGGTTAATGTGCTCATCTCTAGGGAGTTTACTATGCTTACCTGCACATAGTGATGCTGCTGCAAATTCAACTGTACCCTCTGACGCCTGGAGCTGATGTGTCTTCTCTCTTCCGACGTCAAGGTTGAAGGACCTGTGGGTGACCTCATCGTTCCCACCTAGCTTCTTTCACTGCAGACACACAGCATGACGTCACCCACAGGTCCTTCAACCTTGGCGTCGGAAGAGAGAAGACACATCAGCTCCAGGCGTCAGAGGGTACTGTTGAATTTGCAGCAGCATCACTATGTGCAGGTAAGCATAGTAAACTCCCTAGAGACAAGCATATTAACCTTTTGGACGCCTGGAGCCGATGTATCTTCTTTGTCCGACGACAAGGTTGAAGGACCTGTGGGTGACGCCACGCTGTGTGTCTGCAGTGAAAGAAGCTGGATGGGAACGATAAGTGTATGATGCTGATTTGTCAGCGTCATATACTTCTATTCACAATGCCCAGTTGGTAAAAACACAATAGACGCCTAGTTAGTAAAAACACAATACACGCCCAGTTGGTAAAACGAGAAAACACGCCCAGTTGTCCATTGAAAAGCTTATTTGCATAAATATAAAATTGCCATTACTTGCGCAAAAATGATAGTTTAAAAACAAAACAAAAACGTTGCTGTTATCTACATTGCAGCGCCAATCACATTCAATAGGAGATAGGGATTTGATAATCTGGTGACAGAGCCTCTTTAAACAGATTGACATAAGGATTATGCTGACGTAGCATCTCCTGTAATTTAAGTATTGTTTCCTGCTTGGTAGCTGGGAATTTCCATGGCTGGCATTAGCCTCTACCTGATCATCACCCATGAAGTAGATCTGCAGGATTACATGTTCCTGATTCTCTGTTGGCAAAAGAGATCCAATGAGATGGGATATCTGACCTTGTATCTTAAATGTGGGCATGAAACCACTTTCTCTGACGTCAGTTGCTCCAAATGAAGTCAAGTGAAAGCAGTTGTTATAACTTCGGATTTTGCTAAGAAAATCACTTGAGTCAAGGCTATTTGCCTGTAAACAATGGCTTGAGTGGCTCCAGAGGAGTTGACAAGTCTGGTATCTGTACCTTGCCTCCAGAGCAACACATACCTGGTGCCTGGCACCACAGAAAGTGCATGGAATTTCCATTTTACCAATCTCAACCAATCTATGTTGGCCATAGGCTATGGTTGGATCATAATTGAAAGCAGCATCATGCATGAAAGCCCACTCATTAGCTCGCTGAGCAACATCAGCTTGTTTTCTGACATGGGTTTAGGCAGGAGCTTCTGCAGCTCGAACAGCAGTATAACGCATTTGATTAGTTTGCAGTCAAGGAAGAGTTTGCTGAGGAGCCTCTGCAACTCGTGATGCAGTTTTCCAGACTTAATAATAATAATAATAATAATAATCTTTATTTATATAGCGCCAACATATTACGCAGCACTTTACAATGTAGAGGGAACATGAAAACAATATCAGACATTACATAGTGACAAAGTTCATTTACAATTCAAACCTGGGGAGTGAGGACCCTGCTCGCAAGAGCTTACAATCTATGAGGACATAAGGGAGACACAAAGTGTAACAGTGTTTGTTCTGTACAATGGTCCGGCCATTTTTATACACATGCGGTGGTAACATAAAGCTGCATGAGCCGGTCACCAGCCAGTATCCGTGTATGACGGACATGAAGAGAAGGAGTGTGAGGGAATCTTATTCTGATGACTAATCTAAATGGAGGGCCATGAAAAGGAGTCAGATTAGGGAATTTTATAGGCCTGTCTAAATAGATGTGTTTTCAGGGCACGTTTAAAACTGTGGATATTGGGAATTAATCGGATTGTCTGGGGTAGCGCATTCCAGAGGACGGGTGCAGCACGAGAGAAATCCTGGAGACGGTAGTGGGAGGTTCGGATTATGGAGGATTTTAATCTAAGGTCGTTGGCAGAACGTAGAGCCCGAGTAGGGTGGTAGACAGAGATGAGGGAATTGATGAAGTTCTCTTCAGCGGCATTTTGCAAATTGAAGTTAACGGTTAGTTGAATTCAAATTTGCAAAGTTTAGATTCTAAAGGTGTAGTTGCTGGCTTAGAAGCCAAGTGCAATACACTTTCGAAACATGAAATCAAAATCTCAAGGCCAGAATTGCTGTAGGCCTCCACTGGACTTGGTTTTAGTTTTCAAGACTTCTTAGTGGGTCCAAAGGATCCCACTGAAATCTGGAAGATAATTTGACAGTTTTACCGCCCCCTTCAAGATTTATGACTGAAAATGTTAATATATGCCTAAAAAACATAAGATGCAATAAGGGATGATTTATCTGAACTGGTGTAAAACAAATATGAGGTAGCGACCAATTAGATTCCAGCTCTCATCTTTCCAAGGCCCCTTTGAAAAGGAAAGTAGCAATCGGATTGCTTGCTATGGGCAAACGCTCCACTGTACCTTCCCATGTACGATTATCTAGTAAGGTGCACTACCTGCTACTGCCAGATAACAACATCTATACTATAAAAGCAAATGTCTGTATTCGCTTTTATAGTATTGGATTGTGATCCTGTGATAATGGCTGATAACAGAGAACAACGGCAAGGTCGGAATCTTTACAAAAACCTTCCCAGACACCCGATTTACCTATGTGCCAAATTTTGGGTCAAAATGGTTAAGGCGTTTGGATGCCTATAGAGGACAGACAAACAGATATTCGCTTTTATAATCAATATATATATATATATATATATATAATTTATAATATTATGTGAGACAGTGGCAGGTAAAGTAATTGAGGGAAGGTACATTTCCCATAGAGCCCTGTTGTATGTGTCTTATTCTCAAGGGAATGTTTCATTTAAAATGGAAAGCTCAGACTTCTCAAAGCTGGCTGGTTGGAAAGTATATTGCAAAGAATGGGAGCACGGGATGGAAATGCGGGTGGCTGTCCGCGGCTGTCGGCGGACAGCCGTACCCGCAATCACAGGCAGTGATTACGGGCACGGCCGTGTGTATGAGGCCTAAGAAGGTGCAGACACAGGGTTGACTTGCTCACTTATGGGTCTGACTCCTGAGTCTGGGACATCGCCTGCTGTCTATGCGTAGATGTCTATATTACTAAGGCACCTGGTATAGTCAGGGACTGTACTTGTGTAGTTAGTGCTCAGCCGAGCAGGTTTCTTTTGTTTTTGCCTGAAATGTAAAAGGCTTACTTTTCTCATTTTGGACTATAAAAATAAAACACATGCAAGCCCTGTTTGGACTATATTTGCTGCGTCGCTGTCTGTCTGCTGTGAACTCGCTTGCCTCGCTCCACTGACGCTAAATCCCTCACAATATATAAAAATACATTACTGTTGTCTGTTCTTTATGCACGGCCAAACGAGTGGACCAATCTGCACAAAATTTGACATAAGTAAATCAGGCGCTTTTGTAGGTTTTACACCGGTTTCAGCTCTCTAGGACCTACCGCTCTAGACATATTCACAAAAAATTGCAATACAAAAGCAAATATGGCACCACTGGCATCCACATCAAGGGTCCTCCTCCATATCACATCAGATGACCCATATTAGTGAATAGAAGCTCGCAGGATCTTCATTCTTAGCCTCACTGACATGCACACAGTTTTGCACCAGGTTCCCCAAACAACCACTCCTGCAGCATGACCAGGGGCGTTGCTAGGGTCTTAAAAGATATGGGGCACAAGCCCCAAGACCTATATGCCCCCCCATATATATCCATACAAGCCCACATACATATATATCGGAGATAGCATATCTATAATACTAAGGCTCCTATAGCTACACCGCTGGATAGAATTGGATGCATTGTCTCAGCAGACAGAATCAAACATGATAGGCTTAGGTACATGGCCCCAGCAGACAGTATCACACACGATAGGCTTAGATACATTGCCCCAGCAGACAGTATCATACATGATAGACTTAGATACATGGCCCCAGCATGATAGACTCATTCAGATGAGCGTGATTCTCGTCTGTGCGCTGTGCGTTGAAATAACGATTCCATACAAGCGTGAGTTGTCACACAGCGAGTGTCCGTTGGGTGAAACTCACTGCATGTCCTATATTAGTGCGTTTTCACGCACCTAGTTGCCCATTGAAGTCAATGGGTGCGTGAAAACCGCGGACAGCACACGGACAACATCTGGGGACTGCATGTGAATAAAATAAATGCATGTAGGAAAAATTATTATTTTGGTCCAATTATATTACAACAGCTAATTCTAAAAAAGTTACATTTCTATCATATTAACCGGTTCAGGACCGGGCTATTTTCAGCCTTCAGGACCAGACACCTTTAGCCATTTTTAACACGCGTTAGTTAAACGGCTATAACTTTTTTATTTGTTGGGCTAGTGATGTCAATTGTGCAATGCTTTTTCGTAGACAATGCAGTTTTTTTTTAAAATCATTTTTATACACTTTTTTTTTACTATTATAGAATTTTTAGGCTTAAAGTTTGAAAATAATAAAAAATAAATATGCTTTTTTACTTTTAACGTAATTTTTTCTGGTAATAGTTTAGTTTTACGCTAAAATAGACCTTTTATTTGTGATCGTCATTGCCTACTGTAAATTTTGATATATTACGTGTCTATTTTAGGGTAATTGGATCTGGGCTAGCATTAAGAATGATTAGCGGGGGTGAAAGTTTCTTCTGGGCGGGTTTTTTTTATGTGTAAATAGTAGTACTTTCTTTTGCACTTTATTTAACTTTTTTTTTTTTTAATTATTATTATTATTATTATTATTATTATTATTATTATTATTATGGTCTGTACCTCAAAAGGTAAAAAAAGACCTTTGGGTACTTTTTTTCTTCTTCAGATTTTACACTTTGTCTTTCCACTGTAACTGGGGCTACACAGCAGCCCCAGTTACAGTGCAAATCAGCCCTCTTATACTCTTGTCACTAATAGGGTTGTGCTGGGTCTAGCTAGACCCCGCAGCAGTCTGCCACTAACGGCACTCAGCGATCATGTGACCAGTCACATAATCACCGGGACTCATACACAGTGCTCATTGAGCGCTGTGTACAAGTGATCAGAGAAGATAGAAGCAGCAAAAGCAGCTGCTTCTATCTTCTCCTCAGGGTCCCCAGCAGTCACAGACTGACAGAGACCCAAAAGTCAGCTAGCTGATCGCTCGGGCAGCAAACTAAAACCCGCGCCGTAAATACTCTATGGTGCAGGTTTTAAGGACCCCGCCAGCCAGACGTTTATATACAGTCGGCGGTCGGGAATAAAACATTACAAAACAAGATTTCAAATTAATATATGATCCGTTCAATGAATTATAATGCAGTAACATTATTGTACAAAACAATATAGAATTTGGCTGAAAAGCACTTATTAAATTTGAAGTATAAAGAAAAATAAGCAGATACCTTAAAAAAAAAATCATTAGTGGTGACCGCTTATGCCAAATGACATCTTGAAGTGCACTTCATGCTGTCAAGTGATTGATGAATAGAAGTGCCAATACATAGCTGTAAAGAGCTCTCAAACATGTCTGGCTCCTCATCAGCTTTCATTTGCAGTGATAAGAATGCGAGAGAAAATGTCCTTACAGAATAGCGTAGCGTGAATGGCAAAATTCATACTGATATGTTAATTAGCGAGCTGAAAATACATTTTCTCAATGTCATTCCTATACGGGATGTTCTGCATCTTAATTTCACATTCAGTTCTTTAGATTATTGTCTGCCTAAGCAGTCTTCACATTGTGCATAATCTAAATGTGTCCATCCTCAGATTTTATTTTTACCTTAGTCCGTGTATTATATACTGTGAATGAACCACGAAAAGGGACAGATGACCACACAATTCACGGCTCTATAATACCAAGAAGATCTTATGGCGGTGCTCTGCTCCCCAAAAAAACGCAATTATACAAAAAAACACAGAATTATATAATAGGCAGTTAAAGTTAAGATCACTAGCCATTGAATGTAGTGTAAGATTTAGTATTGGGCACCTTTTCAATAAATGTTAATGCTTGTTATTAAACTGTATGTACTGTTTATCCAGATAGTTTATAGCCATTGAATGGCAGATTGGCACAGGGAAATTGAGGCTTTCAACATATAGCACATGTCATAAGCCAAATTCAATGTGACTCTGTCCATGTCAAAGCAGTCAAAAGACCAGCAAGTCAATGATGTTTGTATTATGTATCATACATTTAAATCTCCAACCGGCAGTTTTACTCACGGCCCAATAGGAGCGTGAACTCCCCAGTATTCAGGAAATTATATATTGCATCATTAATTTTAGAGCATAATATGGCCGTGGAGATCCAAGTAGGCTTATGCTGGCCAAAAATTGCTGAGAGGTATTGCCTTCTAGGTTCCCTCCGCGGCATTAGGGAGATGCCAATCTGCAAACAGGGTCCACATGGAGCAAACATCCTACGTCACCAAAAAGAGAAATCAGCAGCACATCACAGTCCCAGAGAAATTAATGAGGGGCATTAAACAGGAAAAGGTTTCAATCGGTGCAAGCAGTGTCAAGTTGTAGCCAGTCCAACTTCAAATAGACATAAGTAGATAGAAAAACCGCAGCACACACAGGTATCAAAGTATCAAAAGGAGTATCTTTATTCCACCATAAATAGCGACGTTTCGACCCAAGTGAGGGTCTTTCTCAAGCAGTAAATCAAGTGCAAATGTGAGATTTATATAGGGGAAATGACATCACAGCAGTGATTGAATAAACAGATTCACATGGAGAAAAAACAGGCAAATAGAAGTACAACAATAAAA
Organism: Rhinoderma darwinii; assembly: GCF_050947455.1. Taxonomy (NCBI): domain Eukaryota; kingdom Metazoa; phylum Chordata; class Amphibia; order Anura; family Rhinodermatidae; genus Rhinoderma; species Rhinoderma darwinii. The sequence continues at coordinate 154,212,509 of NC_134689.1, forward strand.
ATACATATACACTATCGTTCAAAAATTTAGGGTCACTTAGAAATTTCCTTATTTTTGAAAGAAAAGCACAGTTTTCTTCAATGAAGATAACATTAAATTAATCAGAAATACACTCTATACATTATTAATGTGCTAAATGAGTATTCTAGCTGCAAACGTCTGGTTTTTAATGCAATATCTACATAGGTGTATAGAGGCCCATTTCCAGCAACCATCACTCCAGTGTTCTAATGGTACATTGTGTTTGCTAACTGTGTTAGAAGGCTAATGGATGATTAGAAAACCCTTGAAAACCCTTGTGCAATTATGTTAGCACCGCTGTAAACAGTTTTGCTGTTTAGAGGAGCTATAAAACTGACCTTCCTTTGAGCTAGTTGAGAATCTGGAGCATTACATTTGTGGGTTTGATTAAACTCTCCAAATGGCTAGAAAAAGAGAGCTTTCATGTGAAACTCGACAGTCTATTCTTGTTATTAGAAATTAAGGCTATTCCATGCGAGAAATTGCCAAGAAACTGAAGATTTCCTACAACGGTGCGTACTGCTCCCTTCAGAGGACAGCATAAAACAGGCTCTAACCAGAGTAGAAAGAGAAGTGGGAGGCCCGCTGCACAACTGAGCAACAAGACAAGTACATTAGAGTCTCTAGTTTAAGAAATAGATGCCTCACAGGTCCTCAACTGGCAGCTTCATTAAATAGTACCCGCAAAACGCCAATGTCAACATCTACAGTGAAGAGGCGACTCTGGGATGCTGGCCTTCAGGGCAGAGTGGCAAAGATAAAGCCATATCTGAGACTGGCTAATAAAAGGAAAAGATTAATATGGGCAAAAGCACACAGACATTGGACAGAGGAAGATTGGAAAAAAGTGTTATGGACAGACGAATCGAAGTTTGAGGTGTTTGGATCACACAGAAGAACATTTGTGAGATGCAGAACAACTGAAAAGATGCTGGAAGAGTGCTTGACCCCATCTGTCAAGCATGGTGGAGGTAATGTGATGGTCTGGGGTTGCTTTGGTGCTGGTAAAGTGGGACAACGTAAAAGGGATTTTGAATAAGGAAGGCTATCACTCCATTTTGCAACGCCATGCCATACCCTGTGGACAGCGCTTGATTGGAGCCAATTTCATCCTACAACAGGACAATGACCCAAAGCACACCTCCAAATTATGCAAGAACTATTTAGGTAAGAAGCAGGCAGCTGGTATTCTATCTGTAATGGAGTGGCCAGCGCAGTCACCAGATCTCAACCCCATAGAGCTGTTGTGGGAGCAGCTTGACCGTATGGTACGCAAGAAGTGCCCATCAAGCCAATCCAACTTGTGGGAGGGGCTTCTGGAAGCATGGGGTGAAATTTCTCCCGATTACCTCAGCAAATTAACAGCTAGAATGCCAAAGGTCTGCAATGCTGTAATTGCTGCAAATGGAGCATTCTTTGATGAAAGCAAAGTTTGAAGGAGAAAATTATTATTTCAAATAAAAATCATTATTTCTAACCTTGTCAATGTCTTGACTATATTTTCTAGTCATTTTGCAACTCATTTGATAAATATAAGTGTGAGTTTTCATGGAAAACATAAAATTGTCCGGGTGACCGCAAACTTTTGAACGGTAGTGTACATGTGAATAAAAGTGTGTAATACCCGAATGAGTGGATACCTGGACTGTTAGTTGAAACAAGCTGTAAAAATTCAACATTAGTAATGTGTCGGCTTTCGGCTCTCCCTTCTGCCCATGCGCGGGATTCACTAGACGTTATGACAACAAAGCGACGTAACCTAGTAACCCCGATCACATGACTGCAAGCACCATGGCGCGTCATCAAGTGTCGCTACCATGGTAACCCGCTCTCCACTCCACGGTAAGTAACGTGATGTTTATTATCTCCCTAGCAAGATGAATTAATGGTATCAAATAGTACACTAACATTGTTTACATGCAACATGATGCACTCCACTATTTTTACCTGCATACAAAGGGGGCATATGCAGGAAATTCACATTACTAGACGTCTATGAATACCAGGCTAGGTGTTGAGTAAAAAAAATAAAATAATGTGAGACACATGGTGTTATAAATTTCGAACCTCCAATTGCCTCAAATTAATAGTAATTAACCCCATCATGTACCTCACACACTAACACAATGTTGCCCATTATGACTGTGAGGTACATGATGGGGTTAATTACTATTAATCTGAGGCCCATGGAGGTTTAAAATTCACAACACCATGTGACTCACATCAGAAAATGGCCTTGGACTTTCTATTTTTGTGTTTTTTTTTTATTTTTGGCAAAGTATCGTTTGGGCATGGCGAATTGCAATACTACAGAAGTATCGTCATCAAAGTTTTATATTCTGGTATCGGAACAACCCAACTTCATTCTCCTCTTTCTCCTTCTCCACACTCTCTTCTTCATCCCCATCTGATTCCTCATCAATAGTCTCCATGTCTTCCTCGTCATTATCTTCCTGCACTTTTTTTCTCCTCGTTCTCTTCTGCCTGTTCTCCCTCCTTCTTGACCTCCTCTTCCTTCAGCTCTTCACACAGCTGGCTTGCCATTGTTGATGTAGGTTTGGTGTCGTGGTTTCTTGGCATGAGGCACTAAGGCCTCATGCACACGACCGTAGTGTTTTTCTGGTCCGCAAATTCCAGGACCGTGTTCCGTGAAATGTCCTCCGCAGTTCATCCGTATGTAATCCGCAAAATGCGGATGAAAAAAAAAAAGCCTAGGTAAAACAGGATGACGACAGAACTCATTCCCGGTCGTCGCCTAGCAACACTTCCGCAAATCCGCGGATGACACACGGAGGTGTATCCGCAATTTCCACGGGCCCATTGACTTCTATTGGCATGTCCGCATCGAATTTGCGGCCCGTAATAAGACATGTCCTGAGTTTCTGCGGCACGGATTTGCGGACATGCGGAGACCCGTGAAAACACGGATAGTGTGTATGGGCCCATAGAAATGAATGGGTCCGCAATTCTCCCGTGGATTTGCGGGGGAATTGCGGACGCAAAAACACGGTCGTGTGCATGAGGCCTAAGAAAATAAAAGATTTAGTCATTTGTATATTGAGACGTTCTGATAAAATCTTTACATCTATAGATAGAACATCAAATAATCTTTTAAAAAGACAACATAATAATCAGTATAATCACTAGCCTCCATCTTGAAGATTAATGACGGAAGAAACTTCATGCAGTAAATCAGCCACTATATATATCTCTTTCCTCCATGGTATTGGGATAAGCTGAAGAGAGAACACAATAAGTTAATGGGATCAATCATAAACATTCAGAAACTGTCAAATACGTAGTTTTAGAGTAACATTCCTTTAATGTGCCATCAATGGGACCTCAGAGATAATGGATTCTCATATATTCTGGATTATAGTGCTCGTATAAAAAAAGTGTTTTCAAATTTTCAACCTATAATTTCTTAATCTGCTCAATCACACTCTGTCACATTGTTTTGCGGTTCTGTGCTGGATTACCAAATTTTCTGGATTATCAGACGTCACTGTCCATAAATGAACACAGACGACAGGAGCTTCTCCTGGAGTGGAATCCCCGGTCACAGCGTCGGCAACGCTGTGGAAGGGGATTCCGCTTCAGGAGTTTCCCCTGATGTCACTGTCCATATATGGACAGAGAAATCAAGCGGAGCGCTCCAGAAGCGGAATCCCCAGCCACACAGGGATTCCTCTCCTTCAGGGAGCTACAGTGGCGTTGTCTACAGGAAGGGGGGGGGGGGGTGCTACCTACAAGGGGGCTGTGTGGCGCTACCTACAAGTGGGCCGTGTTTGGAGGAAGAGAAATGCTGCGTATGACCCAAAGAACACCGTCCCCACTGTCAAGCATGGAGGTGGAAACATTATGTTTTGGGGGCGTTTCTCTGCTAAGGGCACAGGACTACTTCACCGTATCAATGGGAGAATGGATGGAGCCATGTACCGTCAAATCCTGAGTGATAACCTCCTTCCCTCCACCAGGACATTAAAAATGGCTCATGGCTGGGTCTACCAGCACGACAATGACCCGAAACATACAGCCAAGGCAACAAAGGAGTGGCTCAAAAAGAAGCACATTAAGGTCATGGAGTGGCCTAGCCAGTCTTCAGACCTTAATCCCATCGAAAACTTATGGAAGGAGCTGAAGATCCGAGTTGCCAAGCGACAGCCTCGAAATCTTAATGATTTACAGATAATCTGCAAAGAGGAGTGGGCCAAAATTCCATCTAACATGTGTGCAAACCTCATCATCAACTACAAAAAAGGTCTGCTGTGCTTGCCAACAAGGGTTTTGCCACCAAGTATTAAGTCTTGTTTGCCAAAGGGATCAAATACTTATTTCTCTGTGCACAATGCAAATAAATATATATAATTTTGACAATGTGATTTTCAGTTGTTTTTTTTAATTTTATATAATCTATCTCTCACTGGTAAAATTAACCTAGCCTAAAAATTCTAGACTGTTTATGTCTTTGACAGTGGGCAAACTTACAAAATTAGCAAGGGATCAAATACTTATTTCCTTCACTGTATGTATTGGGGCTATTTCCCCTGACATTTTAAGTAGTTAGTGACGCCCCTGGCTGCTAGTGCTGCATTGTTGGGTCACTTAGGAGACCCAGCGATGCAGCTGAAAGCTGCGGACCGTCGGCCATGAGAAGTTTGCGGGGGGGGGGGGGGCGCCGTTTTATAGTTCGCCTCAGGCAGCAGAGGGGCTAAGTTCACCCCTGGCTCTGGGTACACAAAGACTTTATGTGGAATACAAGGATTTCCCACAACAGAAATGTCAGGAGAGGGGACAGATTCTCTATAGATCCAGATTGCAGATTTACCAAATCTGGTGAATTTTGTTGTCCGTGAGTCTGTATGACACACAGGTGTACAACAAAGGTTTTTTGCGGTTCCACAGACCGCAACGAACCCGTGGATTGGCTGACCGCAAAACCAATGTGGTTGTGTGCATGAGGCCTTACAGTTGCAAGAGTAAGTAAGTGAACCCTTTTGGAATTTCCTGAATTTCTGCATTGATTACTAATAAAATGTGGTCTGATAGTTATCTAAATCACAATTATAAACATACACAATGTAACTAAACCAATAACACACAAATAGTTGTACTGTTCATGTCTTTTGTAGAACACAATAAGTAAACATCGACTGTAGGGAGAAAAAGTAAGTGAACCCTTCAATTTATTAACGACAATTTTGCTTGCAACTGTACATGTATTTAATGAAACTAAAATTAATATATTAAACATTCCCTTTAATTTTCAACTCAACTATGCAAAATCTGGAATATGGTAACAGGAGTAGGTGATTGTAAAAAGTGAGATATAAATATTTATGTTGTAAATACATTTGTTTTGATTTTTAAAAATTGATCATAAGTCTATATCTCTCTTATGGTATATCGTAAATACATTCTTCGGTCACAAATTAGTCCACAAGATGGCACACTAATCCAGTCCCCTCTAAAAATATATATATAAAAATATGATAGTGAAAGAATGCGAGTAAAAGATGTCTATTTTAATGTCACTTGCCTCATTTCTATGTTAATATAGAGTTTATTAATAACATATCCTTATGGATGGGTATTGTGTTTAGTAAAGTCTGTAATCTCAGTCCACCTCTGAAATCCACAATGGAAGGCCTCCATAGAGTTGCAACACCTTTATCACTATTCAGAAATTTCTATTCATGAAAATCTGACACAAAATTGTAAGGCCTCATTCACACTTTTATTAGTATTTTGTTTTCTATTTTTTAGCTAAAAATTAGGAGTGGATGCAAGGGAAAAAGTAGAAATTTTTCCATTGCATGCTTTTAAATACTATTGTATTTTTGTTTACAAACCCTTTCAGTAGTCTGCTACTTGTGTTCCCAATTACCTCGTATGCAGCGGCTTTCTGTAAAGACCTGAGGGGAGAAGCAGATAGGGGAGTACATCATTTTTATTTTATTGTCCAATGGGGAAGGGGGAAAGTAGTCTGATGAGGGGGGCAAGGTACGGGTCCTGGCATGGGCCTCTACTTTGCTATGCCCTACAGAGTGAAATCTATGCCAGCTGGGAGCTGGCGTTGATTTCAGCAATAACTTTAGTCGCTCTCTGTCGTAAATTATAGTAAATCTGTCGGGCTGCGGGTGACCCTGCGCCCCTTTTGTTAAGACTTATTTTTTTTCCAAAGGTGGCTCAAAATTCCCAAAAGTCAGAATTTACTCCGCAACTGAATCTACAGTTTCATTGAATTTTCTAGTTGCCACCATAAACCATAGTTGAACCATCTATGTGGGCAGAATCTACAGGGGCCCCTGTGATGCTATCTATGTGGGCAGGGGCATAGCTAAAGGCTCATGGGCCCTGGTGCAAGAATTCATCTTGGGCCCCCCTACCCCTCCCCAACACCACAAGAACCCTGCCACGCCTATGGCCAGCCGCCTTGCCCAACAGCCTCCCCCAGTATAATTCCCCCATGGCTGCCCCCACATAGTATAATGCCCCCCGTAGCTGCCCCCATAGAGTATAATGCTCCCCATAGCTGCCCCATACAGTATAATGCTCCCCATAGCTGCCCCCATACAGTATAATGCTCCCCGTAGCTGCCCCCCACACAGTATAATGCTCCCATAGCTACCCCCTACAGTATAATGCCCCCCATAGCAGACCCCATACAGTATAATGCCCCTCATAGCTGCCACCATATCAGCCCCCTATACAGTATAATGCCCCTCATAGCTGCCACCATATGAGCCCCCCTCCTTATACAGTATAATTCCTCCATTTGTGCATAATAGAAAAATAATAAAGTTACTTACCTATCCCCATTCCCACGACGGGTGGAGGAGATCCTTCTCCTTCTTTGCCCTGTATTATGAGTGACTCGGCGCAGACAGGCGCAATGACGTCACTAAATCGCGCCTGTCTGCGCCGAGCCGCTAATAGCTCACGGCACAGTGAATGCTGGAGGAAGGATCCGTCAGCTCCTTGCTCCAGGATTATATTCAACTGGATCGGCATCCTGAGGACGCAAATACAGTTGGAAGCAGGACCTCGGTGAGTGGTTCGCGAACCCCCCGGAGGTCTTCACACGACCCCCCAGGGGGAGTGCGACCCACAGTTTGTAATGTATTGTGTCGTGCAGTTTGTGTTTGCGGTGGAGAGGGGGGCCTGTAATTTAAAGCCCCCCTCTCCTCTCTCCACTGCAAACACAGACAGTACAATACAACAGACAGTACAATACAACACACATACATTACGGGCCCCCTCTGCAGCTCACCTGCAGTCTTCCATGCTCTTCCACATCCGCTCTTCCCGAGTGGCTGGAACGCCCCCTCACATGACATCACGGTCACATGGCAGACTGAGTGTACCATGTGACTGTGACGTCTAAATAAAACATGCCCGTAACCAGGAAGTGCCGGCATCACGGCACATACAAAATTTGTATTAGCGCGCTGCGTGGGGGCCCGGTCGCAACGGCGACCGCTGCGACCCCTATAGCTACACCACTGTCTGTGGGCACTATCTACAGTGGGCACTGTGGCACTATCTACAGGGGCATTGTAACACTATCTACATGCGCATGGTGTGTGGCACTACCTACATGGGCACTGTGGCACTATCTATGTGGGCACTATCTATAGTGGACACCGTGGCACTATTTGGGCACTGTGGCACTATCTACAGTGAGCACTGTGGCACTATGTGAACACTGACACTATTTAAAGTGGGCACTATCTACAGGGGCATTGTGGAACTATCTACATGGGCACTGTTGTGTTTTCAGGGGATTGGGACATAGACTCTATTGAAAACGGCTCCAAAAACGGCCGTAAAAACCGCAGCGAAAAATGCGAGTGGCTTAAAAAATGTCTGAAAATCAGGAGCTGTTTTCCCTTGAAAACAGCTCCGTATTTTCAGACGTTTTTGAGTTTGCGTGTGAACATACCCTTACACTCTACAAAATTTAGGATGATATTCTCCGAAATCGGAAACACACAGGGACATACAGTGATACGATCAGTGTGCAGATTAGAGGTGTGTCATTATCTTAATCTTAAACTAGGAAGGATCACAAACTCCAGTGTCCTTGAATAAAAAGTAGTTTGCTATCTGTGACGTACTTGTTTGACATCGCAACATAATATGCAGATCAGTGTGTCATATTATACATTCTTCTGCTGGGAAGGTAAGCAACATATGGAATTATAAGTTTGGTGTCTCGTTGTTTTTTTGTTAAGCAAAATTTAGTATTTCTTATAAATAGGAAGCTGCCTATATAAAGCAACTCAATCAAAAATACACCTGTTTTTAGATGATCAATTTAGTTAACTAAGCGTGAACCCCTTTATTTGGGAGCTCCTGCTTAGGATACTGGTTTTACTTTGGAAAAAGAGTGCAAGGGAATGACACTGGCCCTTACTATACTGCCGTACACCATGACACCGACGCCATAGGCATGGATGGGAGTGCAGGAGGAGGAGTTTGCGGATCGACACTCAGTGAGCGTTGGGACGCAAGTAGGAGAAGACTCTGGGTTATATATGGTGAGTCAGGGGAGGATGAGTGTGTGTAGCCGGCGCTGGGTGAGGGAAAAAAGATCCCTCTGAAATGCAGTTGGGTTTCCTAAGCCGCTGCATATGGTAAAACGCAAGTACCACAGAGTTTATAAGATGGTCAAGATCAGCAGGAGTTTAGAAGAAGAGATAACCTCTTGTTACAAGTGCAGGTCCTGGGGACAGACTACAGTAATTATCTGAGCCCTCCTTTCCGTTCACAGACCGAGTTGGCAGAACAAGTACCACACCATTATATGGCACCTGTTACATTATAGCATTGGAAGTTGTGCAAGTTTAAGCTTTGTGTGCTAAGTATGAGAGCAGCCCTTTAAGAGAGGGTACACTATTAACCCCTTCCCGCACAATCACGTTACTGTACGTGACAATCGGCGGTGTGTTTCCGCTTCTCACTTAGTTACGTGATGACACTAAACTGTCACCATGTCAGATGACATGGCGACAACGGGCAGATCGCGGCAGCGAGTGACAACAGACACTCACCGCTCGCCGGCACAGGACCAATCAGAGCGGTCCTGTGACGTCGATGGTTGTGATTGGTCATTAAAAACTGATTGACCAATCACAGCATAGGTAAACAAAAGAAGCAGGATTCTTATCACCGGCTCTGACAGGCTCATTTCTGTCAGAGAGCTTGTGAGAGTCGGTGTGTGAAGCCCTGTCAGAAAGTAAAAGTAAAAGAACAGTGAATACTAATCTCTTATAGATCTCCCCAGGTCCTCCTAGATCTCTGCTGTCCCAGTAATTAGAGAATAGCCCCCAAATCGCCCACCCATTACCCCAGTGAAATTACTGCGCCATATTACTTTAGGCGATAGCCTAAATACCCCCAGATCGCCCCCTCTCTGCCCAGTGAGAGAACATTGAGCCGTGTCAGTGTCCTGTACGATCCACACAGATCGCCACTATTCACTGTTGCCTTGCCACATACAGTGACAGTTTTACGCAGTGATCCAGTCAGTTCCATCCCGCTCCTACATTTTTGAGAGCGCCAGTTTTTTTTCTAGTTAATACAAAAAAAATATATATATATATATTTTTTTTCTTAGGGACACTTAAGTTTTAAAATTATATCTGTTACGTTGTAGTGTGCATTACTGCAATATGGCACAGAAATTTTATAGCCCGGCATACGCTATGCTATGCTCGGATACAGACTTTGCTAGCAAGGATGAAATGCAGTTCGTGCTGAAGAGTTGCTGGTTCTGACTAGCCCCCCGATAGTGAGGCAATATGGATACCTGCTACAAATTATGCCCCCCAGGTCCCCGACTTCACCGCATCCTCGGGAATTCAAGTGGTGACCACGGAGTTCGGAGAGTTTGATTTTTTCAAATTATTTTTCTCCGCTGAATACATAAATTTGATGGTCAAACAGACTAATTTATATGTGGAACAATTTCTCGCCCACAATCCCACATCCTACTATTCCAAGGGCCAAATTTGGACCCCCACAAACTTTGGGGCCTGTTACTGAATATGGGCCTCATAAAGAAACCCAGAATTAGGGACTACTGGTCATCGGACATCCTATATAATACCCCCCTTTATGGCACCATTATGACCAGAAAAAGATTTGAGGTCATCCTCAAATTTCTTCATTACGCAGATAATACCTGTTGCCCACCCCCAATGATCCAAATTATGACCGTTTATATAAAATAAGGCCTGTCATCAACCATTTGAATTTTTAAATTTGCCCAAATTTACACCCCAGGTAAAAATATTGCGGTCAACGAGTCTCTCGTCAGTTTTAAGGGAAGGCTCCACTTCTGTCAATATCTCCCAAAGAAAAGGGCTCAGTATGGGATAAAGTCGTATAAGATCTGCGAAAGTTACACCGGGTACACACATTGTTTCCGGATTTATGAGGGAAGGGATTCCAAAATTGATCCCCCAGAGTGCCCCCCTTCCCTTAGCGTCAGCGGAAAAATTGTGTGGGATCTTATACACCCGCTACTTGGCCAGGGATATTATGTCTATATAGACAATTTCTATAACAGTATGCCTCTGCAAAAGTGCCTTTTGGCAAGAGCAACAGTGGCCTGCGGCCAAACATTGCCAAAAGGAGAAAGCAAAGCAATGTGCAGTGACAACATGTTGCTAGTGAAATATAGGGACAAGAAAGATGTCCATATTCTAACTAGCATCCATAAGGATAGCAGCATCCACGTTCCAGTTCGTGGCTCCAGCACCACTAGTGACTGCCAAGCCTGCCTGCGTACTGGATTATAACCGCTTTATGGGTGGGGTGGATCTATCTGATCAGGTCATAAAGCTGTATAGTGCCATGCTGAAAAGTAAGACCTGGTACAAGAAGCTGGCAGTCCACCTCACCCAAATAGCAATGTATAACGCATTTGTGGTGTCCAGATACGCAGGCAATAGAAATACATTTCCCCAATTTCAGGAGACCATTATCAAGGCCCTTTTGTTTGACAACCCAGAAGGCGAGGGCACTTTGTGGCGAGATTACAGTTGCCATATAATCCCAGGCCAGCACTTTCCCTCAGTAATACCCCCCACTGAGAAGAAAACAAAACCCCAGAAAAGATGTCGGGTGTGTTCCAAAAAAGCCAGGCCTATGCATCAATAAATGCTTTAAACTTTACCATACTTCCACTAAGTTTTAAATTATTTTATTTATATACCCGTTCATTTTACAAATTGGCCATTCTAAATTGATTTTTGAAGCTGAGTAATTTTATTTTCATATATTTTTGCCCACTTACTAATTTAAAAGAAGCCCAAACAAAACTACAAATTTTTACTACACCCTGTAACGTACGTGGTCGCTGACCACAAACTCCTTCCATCCAGTCAACGCCCTTCTCTCGAGATGTCTGCACATACGCCGTCCTGCTCCACAGTGACCACCAGGATACGCTCCCAAGCTCAGTCCAGACTTGAGAAGCCAGAGCGCCAGCATGTTGGTGATTGAGCTAATTGGTCCAGAGCACCCTGGGCTATAAGAAGGTCCCAGCGCCATCCTCCCACGTCTGAGCTTTGTTGTTGTATTCCTAGTCTGTCTTGCAAATGGTCCCCTAGTGTTTCCTGCTCCCAGTGTTTCCTGTTCCTGTATCCTGTAACCTGTATCCTGATCTAGTGCAGTGCTTAGCTGTAGCCATGCTGTGCTGTATACCACGCCTGTCCTGCTTCTCCACGCCTGACGTCTACATGCTGCCTAGTTCCTGCCAAGCCTGCCTTGCTACTGTCCGAGCTGCCACAGGTACCCTATATAAACTATAGACTCTGACCTGCGCCCTGTTGGCCAGCTGCCAAACAGCCAAGGCGGTACGGCCCAGTGGGTCCACGAACCCTATGTGACACACCCCTAGATGAATACCTATGTGGTTTCACGTTATAATTGGTCACACAAAATTCAAATATTTTTGAAAGACCCCTAACAAAATTCTCACTATACCCCTAGATGAATACCTACGTGGTTTCTCGTTATAATTGGTCACACAAAATTCAAATATTTTTGAAAAACCCCTAACAAATTGCTCACTATACCCCTAGATGAATACCTTGAAGGGTAGAGTTTTCAAAATAAGGTCAGTTGGAATCACTGAAATAGCATACTTGAGATAAAAATTAAATTTTTTATTTGACAGCATCATTTCATATAAATGTAATATTCCTTTAATACATATTTTTTTTTTATAATTTCACGGAGTTTGCCTATTATTATAACTATGTCCTGCCATATAAAGCTGTTATATTAATTCTTATAATCTGTTTGGTGATATGGGCATAGTCCTTTATTATTTGGAGGTAACTCAATGTTTTGTTCAGGTTTTTGAACAACCTGTTAAACCCGAAAATACTTCCAGGAAAATTGACAATATTTTAGGGGATGTGATTTTTTACTGTCCATAAAGATGGTGTTGGACACTGCCCTTTTATATATTCTGTAGGTGATTGGTTGTTTTGCGCACATTACGGTTCCTACTTTGCCGGACAGGGACCTGTAATGGTGTGCCAACGTCCCTTGGCACGTTCATCTCTGATATAGAGATTGATGGGGCTAAAGAGACCTTGTATGACCAGTCTCTTTGAAAAAAAGAAGGGACATTATAAAGCCCTGTTCTTTCATCCTGTGAACATGCTCAAGTTCTAAAATTTTTCTTACAGTTCTCAAATATATTGCCCTTCAGTCCAATACAGTTCTAATTTTAATTCTCCCTGCTTTAACTATTGTTAACAGCTGTGGACTGACACATTTGTTGGTCATCTGCTTTGTTGGCACGACATAGTTACATACACTGGCAAATGCAGTTGTACGGGTTAATATGCTGTGGAAGGCAACCATGCCCCAAAAATAATAGATTTGTAAAAAAAATTACCACCTAAATACCATGATTCCGGCTATGAAAACCTAGCGGTACAAACACTCATTAAACCACTAGGTGAATACCTTAGGGGTGCAGGTTTCAAAACGGGGTCACTTCTAGGTGTCAGATTGTTCTGCCAGCTCAAATCCTTTATAGGCATGTAGTGGGGCCTATCAAGTCATTCAAGCTAAAATTATGTTCTGAAAAGCCAAAGGGTGCTTCTTTGCTTTGGGGCCACACTGTGTGGGCATGCATCAGATTAAGTGGGGGTATTTCTGGACACAGGAGAAACTAGGTAATAAATGTTGGGGTGCGTTTAATCAGGTTCATGTACTATGTAGGAACAATATGTCCTAGAAATTACGCATTTGTGAAAAAAAATTTAAATGTTATTCTTCATGCCAGATTTCCACAAGATCCTCCAAAAACACTATTGGGTTAAAAAAGTGATCACACCCCTAGAAAAATTCATTGAGGGGTGTAGTTTCCAAAATGGGGACACTTTTGGGGGTTTCTACTGGTTTGGTCTCTCCAGGGCGTTGCAAACACGACATGGCACCGAAAACCATTCCAGCAATATCTGCGCTCCAAATGGCACTCCTTCCCATCTGAGCCCTGCCGTGGGTCTAAATAGCAGTTTATTACCACATATGGGGTATTTCCGTAATCGGAATAAATTGCTTTACAAATGTTGGGGTGCTTTTTATCCTTTATTCCTTGTAAAAATTTGAAAATTCTATGTTTTTTCAGAAAAAGGTAGATTTTCAACTTCACAGACTAATTCCAATAAATTCAGCAAAAAAACTGTGCGGTCAAAATGCTAACTATACCCCTAGAAAAATTCCTTGAGGGGTGTAGTTTCCAAAATGGGGTCACTTTTGGGGAGTTTCTAAGGTTTTGGTCCCTCCAGTGCGTTGCAAACGCGACATGGCACTGAAAACCATTCCAGCAAAATCTGCGCTCCCAAATCCAAATGTCGCTCCTTCCTTTCTGAGCTCTGGCGTGGGTCTAAATAGCAGTTTATTACCACATATGGGGTATTTCCGTAATCGGAATAAATTGCTTTACAAATGTTGGGGTGCTTTTCCTCCTTTTTTCCTTGTAAAAATTAGAAAATGCTATGTTTTTTCAGAAAAAAAGATTTTCATCTTCACAGACTAATTCCAATAAATTCAGCAAAAAACTTGTGGGGTCAAAATGCTAACTACACCCCTAGAAAAATTCCTTGAGGGGTGTAGTTTCCAAAATGGGGTCACTTGGGGGGGGTTTCCACTGTTTTGGTCCCTCCAGTGCGTTGCAAACACAACATGGCACCGAAAACCGTTCCAGCAAAATCTGCGCTCCAAAATCCAAATGGTGCTTCTTCAATTCTGAGCTCTGGTGTGGGTCTATACAGCAGTTTATTACCACATATGGGGTATTGGTGTAATCGGGAGATATCGCTTTACAAATGTTGTTTTGTTTTTTTTTTCTCTTTTATTCCTTGTAAAAATTAGAAAATTCTATGTTTTTTTCAGAAAAAAAAGTAGATTTTCATCTTCACAGACTAATTCCACTAAATTCAGCAAAAAACTTGTGGGGTCAAAATGCTAACTACACCCCTAGAAAAATTCCTTGAGGGGTGTAGTTTCCAAAATGGGGTCTCTATGGGGGGGGGGGTTTCCACTGTTTTGGCACCACAAGACCTCTTCAAACCTGACATGGTGCCTAAATATATTCTAAAAAAAGGAGGCCCCAAAATCCTCTAGGTGCTCCTTTGCTTCTGAGGCCTGTGCTTCAGTCCAGTAGCGCACTAGGGCCACATGTGAGATATTTTTAAAAACTGCAGAATCTGGGCAATAAATATTGAGTTGCGTTTCTTGGTTAAAACCTTCTGTGTTACAGAAAAAAATGTATTACAAATGAATTTTGGCAAAAAATATGAAATTTGTACATTTCACCTATTTTGCTTTAATTCCTGTAAAATGGTTAAAAGGGTTAAAACACTTTCTGAATGCTGTTTTGAATACTTTGAGGGGTGCAGTTTTCAAAATGGGGTAACTCTAATATTTAAGGCCCTCAAAGCCACTTCAGATTTTAACTGGTCCCTGAAAAAATAGCCTTTTGAAATTTTCTTGAAAATGTGGGAAATTGCCGCGAAAGTTCTATGTCTTGTAACGTCCTAGAAAAATAAAAGGACGTTCAAAAAAATGATGCAAACATAAAGTAGACATATGGGATATGTGAAATAGTAGCTATTTTGTGTGGTATTACTATCTAGCAGATACATTTAAATTTAGAAAAATTAGAATTTTTGCAAATTTTCTCTAAATTTTTGGTGTTTTTCACAACTAAATATTAAATTTATCGACCAAATTTTTTCACTAACAAAGTACAATATATCACGAGAAAACAATCTCAGAATCGCTTGGGTTGGTAAAAGCATTCCAGATTTATTACCACATAAAGTGACATGTCAGATTTGAAAAAATGGGCCTGGTCCTGAAGGCCAAAATGAGTTTGGTCCTGAAGGGGTTAAAGGACTTAGACTTTGGACTGTGTGTGTGCCACTTCGTGGACTGGGACTGTTCTCAGGGTTGTAGCATGAATCCAATAAGTGCGTGTTGCGACATCTGTATCATCTTCTTGGAAACCCTATTACAAGGGGGTAAAGACAACACAACATCGGTTTTATTATTTTGCATGGGATTATACATCACAATTAGTATTTATCCTTAATTTAACTACCATAACTGCCGCTAAAAACAAATAAGACAAGTGGAAATAATAAAAAGTAGACATAAAATTGGCCACAGCCATCTTTATTAAAGATCAATTCAAACTCCAATACAAATAATTTAAAAATACTTCAATTTATTATTCACATCATAGTTCAGCCACAAGCTCGGATTAAATATAGTTATCAACTACCTGTCAACTCACTAAGGTGAGCGACTTACCCCTCCTTCTAATGAACAAAGGAACGGGGAGTGGGAAAAGTAGTGTGTTTGTTAGACAAGTTTTATTTTAAATTTATTGTTACTTCATGTAATAGATATTAAATGTGCATGCAGGGTTCTCAGAAAATGCTTTAGCTAACAAAAGGTTAAATATGTTATATTCTTAAGTGTGTAAGTCGGTTGGATTTCTTAATAAAGATTGCAATCTCCAGAGGAAGTCCAACGTGGCCTAATCTCATTCTGAAGTGTAACATTTCATATGACAGGAAAGCCACAAATGGTTTTCAGTTGGTATATGTGTATATAAACCTATGCTTATGTAATGAAGGCAGACAACTGCTGATTTTGACTTGTCTCCTCATCGATGAGAATAAAACTCTTATTGGGATGAAAACTTGAATCATTATTGATAAGTATGGAAAATTCTTCTAACATCTTGGTCCTTCGAAGCCGGAAACCAATATTTCCAGACCCTCGTCCACCCGAGGACTGTACACCGTGCACGGGGTGAGTCATCAAAATACTCACTTAATTCAAAGACCTCCGGTTAAATTACCGTTAAAAAGAGGCCAGTCAGACGGAGGGACGAGGTGTGGAATGACGGTTTTTAAAAGAACATAGTAAGGAGAATTGAGGATTCGAGTTTTAATCTGAATAACGGTAATATAATTTTGTATATATGTGTTTTTATTATTTTTCATATTTAGATGTTATAAGGTTATGTGATAAAAAAAAACAAAAAAAAAAGATAACGTAAAAAACCTGAGTTGGAACTTAGGTACTAAGACTGGGTCTTAGTTATATTAAGCAGAGGTCTTAATATAAAAACCTGGGAATAGTGGTTCTCGAGGTTAGTAGTCCATAGCCTATGTGAGAAGGCTACAGGTAATAAATAACTCCGTGCAGCACGTAAAAGATAAAGTACTTGGAGATTTGGAGGATCTCCTATAGATTATAGAGTATTATGATTATTTCTTAGAGTATTATGATTATTTCTTAGAGTATTATGATTATTGCTTATAGAGTATTAGGATTATTTGTTTTATAAAGTTTATGATTGTGACTAAAAGTATTGAATGATTGAGATAAACTAAATCCAAAGTTAAAGAAAGATAAAGACTTTCAAACTGTGGTGTAAAGACACATCCAGGACATCTGCTGCTGGTTTGACCAGCCTCTTATTGTCTCTGGACGCCCCTGACACCAGAAGTTTTAAGGTAATCAAGTATTTCTTTGGTGCAGTTGAAAGAAATGGTTGTTCTAGATGAAACATATATGAGACTCCTTGACTGTGAAGAATGAATGTATGAGGGTTAAATAAATAAAACCCTGTGTGTATAAGGGAGTCCGATTAGGAATGGTCCTTTGTAAAATTGTTACAAGGATAAATCAGTAGGAAAAATACTGTTAAAACACCCAGGAACATGAAGTATATGACTGATCAGCATAATACTTGTAAATATTGTTGTGTTTTGTGTGTGTACTGTGAAACTGGTGAAAATACCTTGTGGTGAAGATATATGAGGTATACAGAAATATAGAATATGATAGTAGATTTTGTTATTCATATCGAATTTGTCTGTTTGTTAATCGTTAATCATGTGTCTTGTCTAAATGTGGTAAAAGTGAGAGTTGAGACAGTGTTTGACATTTCCTCGTCGTGGTCACCTTGGGTGAGCGACATTACTGTCTTGGGACTGTGTTTTGGTAAGCAGCTCTAGGCGTGTAGAGTGCAGCGAGTCCTACAGTCCAGGGAGAATAACGTTATGGTGCAGCAAACACTGTTATTCAATATTCCCAAATGACCATCAAAATTCTACAAGACTCTTTGAATGAGATCAAATTAGAGTCAGATCATAGAATAGTCAAAATAATTGATAAAGGATACAAAGTTAATCAAATCTTTTCATATTAAAAGTGCTCGTAAGATTCCTATTCTAGAAAAAAGAAAAAATAAACTATTTAGGTGTCCATTAAATAAATAGAGAGACATATACTAAAATTGCTAAATTAGATTTCCTTTCAAAAGGACACTGCTTGTAACATGTGGTTGTTTGTGTTAAAAAGTATTAAATATTCCTTTAGAAGGGGATGTTAAGTATATGCACAAATTAGATGTGGTGAATGTACAATGATGATGATGATAAAGGTGTGGCAAATTTGGATTTAAAAGGACTTTGAGGGTAATTGAATGTTATAATTTAGTGAAGGAAAAAGAGAAGTGTGGTTTTGATTGTGTAAGACGACGGTTGGAAGATTCTCACAAAGGGGAACAAGGTAGAAGGTTGACAGAATGTTAAAATGATAAGGAATGTTAAAGAAGGTTGTTTATATAGTTCAAGATGAAAAACTTTCATAGAACAAAATGCTGGCTGGTTGAAAGACCATGAAATGATCGGAAAAGCAGAACTATAGAAGAGTGTGTCAATAAATGTTGATATGTATAGCATGTGCATAAAATAATAGCATTCAATAATAGTGACTGTAGTAGTGATAAAGAGTAATACAGATGGGTACATTGCAATGAGTAAGGTGGATGAGAACGAGAAGTCTGATGTAGACGTGTATACAGGGTGTGTCCCCGTGTATACAGGGTGTTTGTTGCAGACTAGTCTGAGGAGGAAATGAAATTGTGTACTGTTTGATGTGAGATGTTTTTCTCAATCCAGATTAAGAACTGAATTAATTGAATTTCAAATTATTATTATATGTAAAATTAGTGTGTAAAAAGTTCTAGAACATTGAACTAAAGTACAAGATTGTGTAAATAGACTGACTTTAAGTAATTAATTAAAGTTAGCTGTATAAAATCAGATTTTAAAGTTATAAATACAGTTTCCTTAAATCTACAAACTTGCAAATGATAATGTCTTGGTTGATATGGAACATGAGTCTGATTGTCACAGTTTAATGTAACTTGACGCCCAAGGGTTACCCGGTGTCACTGATGTACCTCTGACTAACTATGATGTTCAGTATTTTGTAGACGGATCCAGATACTGGAATGAGCTGACAGGACATTTCACCCCTGGGTATGCAGTAGTCCAGGAAGGTAAGACAGTGCTGAAAAAGTCACTGCCCTCCAGCAGCTCTGCCCAGGAAGCAGAACTCATGGCACTCGCAGAAGCATGTAAATTGGGCACAGGTAAAAGGGTGAACGTCTATATAGACTCGAGGTACACCTTTGGAGTCTCACACGATTATGACACAATATGGTGCAAGAGGCTTTCTGACTGCAGCAGGCAAACCAATACAACACTGGTTTGCACCTGGATTTCAGAACGCAGCTGCTCAACATGTAGAGGGTTGCCTGACATGCGTCAGACACAACCCCGGAAAAATGATAAAAACACCCAGTAAGCACACGCCTTGCCTTGATTACCTCTTCCAGCGACTGCAGGTGGACTACATACAGCTACCCGAGGTGAGTGTATATGAATATGTCCTTGTATCTATTGAAATGTTTTCAAATTGGCCTGAGGCATAGCCAGTAACCAAAAAACATAGCTAAAAACACTGCTAGGAAAATACTCAGTGAAGTAGTATGCCGATATGGGGTCCTGAAGTAATCGAGAGTGACAGAAGAACCCACTTCATAGGAGAAGTATTAGGGCATATACTTACTAGCCTCGGCATTACACAGGCATTCCATACACCATATTACCCAAGAAGGTAAACATCTAGATGAAGGAAGAAAGTCAGCAATACTCCAAGCACCGAAACCTCTGACAAAAAGACAAATGATGTCCTTTTTGGGTATGACTAACTTCTGCAGGAGTTGGATATGCTGATATTACAGGACCATTAATGTCTTTGATTTATGAAGAGGATTTTTTTTCAGATAAAAACAGGTTCTTGTAGGATCTTCAGTGCTTGGACTAACTGATTATTTAATAAAAACAACAAAGAATTTTTTTTTTAATTCAAACTGTTGATTGTAAAAATGGATACATGACTTCAGTGCTAACACAGGAGTATGGGGGAAAGGATAGACCTCTAGCTTACTACTCATCAAAACTCGACCCTGTAGCTAGAGCTACCTCCATGTGTTCAATCAGTTGTAGCCGCCACAGATGCTATAAGAGCTTCCATCACATTAGTGTTATTTATGATAGAAAGATGTACCACTTTAAATTTTTCGACCTTGATGTCTACTGCGGAGGATGGTGAACCACATGATTGCCGATCCTCCATAGCAGAAAGAGTGTTACCAAGATCAAATCTTAAAGATATTCCACTACTAGATAGTGATCTCATACTGTTTGTAGATGGATCTTGTAAGAACAAATACATCCTACCCAGCAACTTATTCAGATGTGCAGTTATATTGAGCCATGGGACAAGCCATGTCTCAACAGGGGGGATGGTAGAGATCATATATAAAGTGTTCACGGCATATGGCTTTACTAACTACTCTAAAAAAAATAATTTTAGTTTAACTTGTTTAACATGCGCCAAATATAATCTACAGGGGAATGTAAGACCAAAAAGAGAACAGTTCCCAAATCCACAATATCCATTCTAACACATTTGTATGGATTTCATTGAAGTTGTTTTTGCTTCCTAAGATATTTGGAATACGTATAAGGGTGTTAATTTGAATCTCAGAGTATGCAAGAAGAAATTTGGTTTGAGACACTTGTCAGATAAAACGTATGGTATCTGTGAATATTTCTGTGAGTAGATGTTACAGGTAATAAGCTCAGATTAAGGTACAAATCCTGCTGAAAAGGGTAACAACAAGTGTGACATAAAATGTACCCAGTAACTACATATTTCTAGGTTCCCCTGTCCAGAGAGACAGAGAAGTTTTTCTTATATAAAGGTGTTTGTTTGATTTGATATACAGGACTTGTCAATGAACTTATGACACCCAAACATGAGAGGTGATAGCATGAGATTGGTGATAGTATTATTTTCTTAGTTGAGACCCTATTGTTTATATTGTCTGAGGTTTATATTTAGAATGTATGTAAATATGTCACGGTATTGTGAATAACAACTTGAGGTGTTTTATGTGGAGTTATGAGGTGAAGGTCACTGGTTGTTGTCACTCATATGTAAGAAGTACATGGCAGCAATGACAGCCCGGAGGTTATGTGACCTGGGTGTCTTTAGGTTTGAGAAAGATGCTGCCCACGACCGGTTATATCTGCAGGGGTAAAAGTCCCATTAGGACAGTAAGTGACAGTGCGACAATTATGACCAATATGTACCGTGGAGGAGAAGTTTGGATTATTGAAAATGTTAGTAGGTTTAGCAGTAAAGAATGCTCATAATGTAGAGAAAGTGGCCGACAGATTGAACACTGCTCCCTTGGCATTTGCCAAGTAGTTGGCTCAACCTGTTGCCATTGTATAGACCTTTTTGGCATTATGCAGGATAGAGCAAACTAAGAAAATAAAGTCCGTAAGGGGGATAAGCCCTATTTTAAGTACCTGGCTTGGGTACAAAATGTCCTAAAATAAACAAAAGGTGGGAAAAATGAAAGTGATTAAAATAATGTTTAGATTAATTTATTTTGTGCAGCAGTCATCTTGTCTGGAGACCCCGTCTTGTTCTTATGTAGTGAATAAGAAAGACATTGTTCCTTTAAGACAATTATATTAATGCTGATTTCGCATGTTATTAAAATAGTTATTTTTGACCTTAGTTCTTATGCGAAACTCAAAGGGAAGAATTATTATTTAGTGATTATTGATGTATTCACCAAATGGGTTGACTATTTGTAATACCACAGTTACATCCATTCTCTAGGATGGATGAAGAGTTTGATTTTACACTTGCTGAATTTATGGCAAAAATGCTAACCAACAAGGAAGTTTCTATCTCTAATTGTATTCCAGGTGTACCTATACCTGAACCTGAACCTGTGAAGCCAGGAAATTGGATATTATTTTCATTGAAAAAGATCATATCAGGTTCTGCTTACCACACCTACGGCCGTACAGATAGCCGAATGTACCTCTAGGATACACTTATCACACTGTAAGGTAGTTAGGAAATTGCCACTATCCTCCTAGGCTATAAAAGACTGATTACAAAGGGTGGTCATTTGTTAGAAGTGACTGGTCTCAAACTTCAGCGAAGAAAACATCCAGAGCCTGGGAGGAGACAGGGCAAAATGTTATTAGTTATTCTAGGTATTCTATGGGGGTCCAAGGTGTGTCAACCAAAGGTATGGGATCCCTGGGACACAGGGTCAGAGTATGATTTCTTAAAGACTTAGCTTAAAGAGTTAAATATTTTAATTTCACTGAAGGTGAGACTGCAATGTATGAAATAGATTTCCGCGCTGTGTTATAGATCAATGCAAGGATAGAAACATAGCTTACAAACTAGCGCATATTCAGATAAATACATTTGTACTATCTATGTAAATACCCTAATAAAAAGGATAAGGGACTATATGATATAGGAATTGATGTTTCAGGTACTGGCCTATAGGGCATGTCTTGCAACTGAAAGTTTTTTTAGTTCCAAAGATAGACCTACCCTCTAAAGTTTATCTGGCCAACTTCACTTATGAAGATAAATTGACATTAGAAACAGGTTACAGTGATAAACATGAATGGTTAGTCTGGATGAGATACACTGCAATCCAAAATAATAGAACTAACTGTATCGCTTGTGCAAAAGCCAGACCACATCCGGCTACTATATCTTTCAGGCTATCAGATAAGGAGAACCCACAAGGTCTGCAATGCGTGTTATCTTTATATAATGCATCATATAATCCAGGTGATAAATTATGTAAGACATTCTCTTTATTGTACCCACCTGTGGGGAGAGATGAAATCCCTCCCTTAGTAGTGGCTTACCCAGGCAACTACACCTGCTTTCTGAGGAATGGGCAAGGTAAGAAAGTAGGGAACCTCACTGAACAATTTTGAGACCGATAATGGTAATTACTCCTCTAATTGGTTTACCAACCAGACAAGGGCAAGGACTGATCTCTGGTGGCTATGGGGAGGCTACTGGCCAAGTGGCAGGGAAGCTGTACTCTGGTTCAGATTCTGATGCCATTCCACTTGTTTTTAACACCTGAGTTTCAGAGAATGAGAAAACGCCCTGGAGACTATCTGAATCGCTATAAGCGGTAGATCCCTGGAGGTTCCTTTGACCATAGAATATACATAGATGAAGTACGAGTACCCTATGGGGGGGCAAATGAGTTTAAGGCCCAAAATCAGATTGCATCAGGCTGCGAGTCTGTACTTTTCTGGTGGTTTACGATAAATAAGAATGTCGACTGGATTATTATATTTATTACAATCAACAGAGATTTGTTAATTTTACCAGAGATGCAATAAAGGGCATTGCAGATCAGTTGGGACCTATATCTTTAATGACATGGCAAAATAGAATAACCCTGGATATGTTACTAGCAGAGAAAGGGGGTGTCTGCAAAATGTCTGTTGTACTTTTATTCCCAATAATACAGCTCCTGATGGCAGTATTACCAAGGCATTGGAAGGACTCAATTCCCTGTCCGAAGAGCTTGCAGGAAAACTCCAGAATAAATGACATCTTCACCTCATGGAGTGAGGGGTAGTTTGGAAAATGGACTGGCCTGGTAACATCTGTACTCATGACCATTGCCGTTGTTGCCAGTATATTGACTGTTTGTCGATGCGACACTCTGCATAAGAGGATTGATCCAAAGATTAATTGAGACCTCAGTAACAAAGACAATGTGCCAAGAGATTCAAAAGAAGAGAACCTGTCCTGGATAATCTTACAGAACATGTCTACATAAATTTATAAGAGGAGGGAATGTTAGACAAGTTTTATTTTAAATTTATTGTTACTTCATGTAATAGATATTAAATGTGCATGCAGGGTTCTCAGAAAATGCTTTAGCTAACAAAAGGTTAAATATGTTATATTCTTAAGTGTGTAAGTCGGTTGGATTTCTTAATAAAGATTGCAATCTCCAGAGGAAGTCCAACGTGGCCTAATCTCATTCTGAAGTGTAACATTTCATATGACAGGAAAGCCACAAATGGTTTTCAGTTGGTATATGTGTATATAAACCTATGCTTATGTAATGAAGGCAGACAACTGCTGATTTTGACTTGTCTCCTCATCGATGAGAATAAAACTCTTATTGGGATGAAAACTTGAATCATTATTGATAAGTATGGAAAATTCTTCTAACAGTGTTACATCAATGTTAAAAATAAAAAATACTTTATTGAATAATTATTAAAAACAATGTTAGATGAAAAAATGATGACGTTGTGCCAAAGTCCCCTAGATTGGCACACTGAGACAATATTATGTCTAAATTAATTGCTTCGTTTTATTAAAGATATATGTGTCTAGCCTCCCCCTGTGTATATGCGAGGAGGCTTTGCAATAGTCCCTGATCCAGAGATTAAAGTGTTAATTATTAGCAAATGGCTGTCCCCCTCAGTATCAATGACGAGACAGTCAACCTGCATATGACACTAAAGGTTCCTCCAACGGGCTGTAATTAAAGCCCTGCGGTGGAGAAATCCCTGCATCAATACAACCATATGGGTTGTATGTGCATGTGTCCCATGCAAGTAGACACGGCACAGCAGAGTTGAGACTGTTGCGTGCTAGCTAGTCCTCTATGTATAAGCTTGACATAGCAGAGCTGTAACTGCTCCGTGAGGACAACTCTGCAGGAGGAGTAACTGATCAGATAGTGTGCTCACACAGTGATCTCCAGTCCCACGTAACCATTAGTATTCTGCCTGTCAGGCAGTTGTATCACTAAATCGAGGTGTGTTTACTTTGTGCAGATAAGGCTGCCGAAGTCAGTCACATACACATGGGAAGGGTTGAGAGAAGGTGAGCCGCGATCAGCTGTTTGAGTGTATTCACAGCTCAAACATAGCTCGGCATAGCAGAGTTGTAACTGCTACGTGAGGACAATTCTACAGGAAAGAGTGTGTTCTCTTTGTGCAGACTATGCTGCCAGAGTCAGTCACATACACATGAGAAGGGTAGAGAGTAAGTGAGCCGCGATCAACTGTTTGAGTGTATTCACAGCTCAAACATAGCTCGGCATAGCAGAGCTGTAACTTGCTATGTGAGAACAACTACAGGGAGGAATAACTGATCAGCCACATTGACGGGCAGGCGGCCACACAGGTAGTGTGCCTCAACAGTGATCTCCAATCCCACGTAACTGTAAGTGTTCTGCCTGTCAGGCCGTTATATTACTAGATCGAAGTTTGTTTTCTTTGTGCAGATCAGGCTGCCGAAGTCAGTCACATACACATGGGAAGGGCTGAGAGGAGGTGAGCCGCGGTCAGCTGTTTGAGTGTGCTCGCAACTCAAGCATAGCTCAGCTCCGTCCCTCCATGTATTGTGACCGAGTCTGCAGCCCAACATGCGGTATTGACGTGCTTAAGTCCCTGACCAGGGCAGATATTCTGCCAGATAAATGATTAAATCAAATTGTTATTTGAACAGTGCGGAGCAATGTGTGACCATCTAACATTGTGATGATTTTAAAAGACACCCGACGCGCGTTTCGCCGGTACTTCCGGCTTCTTCCAGGGGTGGCGACCGCCAGAATCAGAGGCCTCAGGGACTTAAAGAGGCTCTGTCACCAGATTTTGCAGCCCCTATCTGCTATTGCAGCAGATCGGCGCTGCAATGTAGATTACACTAACGTTTTTATTTTTAAAAAACGAGCATTTTTGGCCAAGTTATGACCATTTTCGTATTTATGCAAATGAGGCTTGCAAAAGTACAACTGGGCGTGTTGAAAAGTAAAAGTACAACTGGGCGTGTATTATGTGCGTACATCGGGGCGTGTTTACTACTTTTACTAGCTGGGCGTTGTGTATAGAAGTATCATCCACTTCTCTTCAGAACGCCCAGCTTCTGGCAGTGCAGCACTGTGACGTCACTCACAGGTCCTGCATCGTGTCGGCACTAGAGGCTACAGATGATTCTGCAGCAGCATCAGCGTTTGCAGGTAAGTCGATGTAGCTACTTACCTGCAAATGCTGATGCTGCTGCAGAATCAAGTGTAGCCTCTGGTGCCGACACGATGCAGGACCTGTGAGTGACGTCACAGTGCTGCACTGCCAGAAGCTGGGCGTTGTGAAGAGAAGTGGATGACACTTCTATACACAACGCCCAGCTAGTAAAAGTAGTAAACACGCCCCGATGTACGCACATAATACACGCCCAGTTGTACTTTTACTTTTCAACACGCCCAGTTGTACTTTTGCAAGCCTCATTTGCATAAATACGAAAATGGTCATAACTTGGCCAAAAATGCTCGTTTTTTAAAAATAAAAACGTTACTGTAATCTACATTGCAGCGCCTATCTGCTGCAATAGCAGATAGGGGCTGCAAAATCCGGTGACAGAGCCTCTTTAAGCACGTCAATACCGTATGCTTGAGTTGCGAGCACACTCAAACAGCTGACCGCGGCTCACCTCCTCTCAGCCCTTCCCATGTGTATGTGACTGACTTCGGCAGCCTGATCTGCACAAAGAAAACAAACTTCGATCTAGTAATATAACGGCCTGACAGGCAGAACACTTACAGTTACGTGGGATTGGAGATCACTGTTGAGGCACACTACCTGTGTGGCCGCCTGCCCGTCAATGTGGCTGATCAGTTATTCCTCCCTGTAGTTGTTCTCACATAGCAAGTTACAGCTCTGCTATGCCGAGCTATGTTTGAGCTGTGAATACACTCAAACAGTTGATCGCGGCTCACTTACTCTCTACCCTTCTCATGTGTATGTGACTGACTCTGGCAGCATAGTCTGCACAAAGAGAACACACTCTTTCCTGTAGAATTGTCCTCACGTAGCAGTTACAACTCTGCTATGCCGAGCTATGTTTGAGCTGTGAATACACTCAAACAGCTGATCGCGGCTCACCTTCTCTCAACCCTTCCCATGTGTATGTGACTGACTTCGGCAGCCTTATCTGCACAAAGTAAACACACCTCGATTTAGTGATACAACTGCCTGACAGGCAGAATACTAATGGTTACGTGGGACTGGAGATCACTGTGTGAGCACACTATCTGATCAGTTAGGGTATGTTCACACGGCCTATTTACGGACGTAATTCGGGCGTTTTGGCCCCGAATTACGTCTGAAAATAGCGCCTCAATAGCGCTGACAAACATCTGCCCATTGAAAGCAATGGGCAGACGTTTGTCTGTTCACACGAGGCGTATATTTACGCGCCGCTGTCAAATGACGGCGCGTAACTAGACGCCCGCGTCAAAGAAGTGACCTGTCACTTCTTTGGCCGTAATTGGAGCCGCTATTCATTGACTCCAATGAATAGCAGCGCTAATTACGCCCGTAATTGACGCGGCGTTCAAGCGCCTGCACATGCCGGTACGGCTGAAATTACGGGGATGTTTTCAGGCTGAAACATCCCCGTAATTTCAGCCGTTACGGACCCCCGCCGTGTGAACATACCCTAACTCCTCCTGCAGAGTTGTCCTCACGGAGCAGTTACAGCTCTGCTATGTCAAGCTTATACATAGAGGACTAGCTAGCACGCAACAGTCTCAACTCTGCTGTGCCGTGTCTACTTGCATGGGACACATGCACATACAACCCATATGGTTGTATTGATGCAGGGATTTCTCCACCGCAGGGCTTTAATTACAGCCCGTTGGAGGAACCTTTAGTGTCATATGCAGGTTGACTGTCTCGTCATTGATACTGAGGGGGACAGCCATTTGCTAATAATTAACACTTTAATCTCTGGATTAGGGACTATTGCAGAGCCTCCTCGCATATACACAGGGGGAGGCTAGACACATATATCTTTAATAAAACGAAGCAATTAATTTAGACATAATATTGTCTCAGTGTGCCAATCTAGGGGACTTTGGCACAACGTCATCATTTTTTCATCTAACATTGTTTTTAATAATTATTCAATAAAGTATTTTTTATTTTTAACATTGATGTAACACACTACTTTTCCCACTCCCCGTTCCTTTGTTCATATATCGATAATTGGTGGTGTACACCTAGTGTGAATTACTCCAACATATTATATATAAAATTGTAAGAGGGTAATACCTATCTAAATATACCCCTCCTTCTAATAAAGAGGCCATAACGATAATACAGAACATATACACAATTTTTTCAAATTAGGGTATGTGCACACACAAACTCAAAAACATCTGAAAATACAGAGCTGTTTTCAAGTTAAAACCGCTCCTGATTTTCAGAAGTTTTTTAATCAAAGTCGCGTTTTTAGCTGTGCTTCTAACGGCCGTTTTTGGAGCTGTTTTTCTATAGAGTCTATGAAAAACGGCTCCGACGTCCCAAGAAGTGACACACACTTCTCTTCCGCGTTCGTTTTTTTCCGCGGCCATTTTTCAAAACGGCCGCGTAAAAAAACAGCCCGCCAGAACAGAATGCTGTTTTTACCATTGAAATCAATAGGCAGATGTTTGGAGGTGTTCTGCTTCCGAAAAACGGCCGGAAATAAGCCGTGTGAACATACCCTTAGAGTCGTAGGGAGGGAATGCGGGGAGCACAGCAGTCAGCAGTCGTGAAAGGTTGGGAGGGGCCTTCCTTAAATATCAAAATAGGTGGGTAACATGGATTTACCAATCCAATGACCCACCTGTAACAGGGCAGAGGATAAAGTCTACCTCATCAACCCAATCAACCTTAACTTTGCCCACCTTCAAACGGGAAAACAGCTAACTATAGTTGGGGATATTCCCTCCAAAACTATGCATAAACATAAATAAAGATCCACATAGGATGATTATAATCCCATGCGCATCCCTCCTTATGGACCGGAATGCCTCTATTCTCCATTCCAGGGAGCACTGACCAGAGATGGAGCTGTCAGGCACTACAATCAGTCAGGATCATATCTGTTGAGCAAGCTTTTGAAAAAACATGAGGAAAAATGGGGGGAGGAGGGCTTCTATTACTTGCCTTGGAAGACCACCTACATTGCGTTCTCCCTCCCGTGTTTTACATGTCATTTTGACTGCTCAATAAAGTGGAAACCAGGATTTCCTTTTACTCACCGTACGTCGCTGGATCTTTCTTCTACTTTCTCTATGTTGAGCAAGCTGCCCTGTTCTTGCACCAATGTCTAATGATAGGAATCTGTGCAGGGAGAGGGTGTTGCCAGTCTACTACAGGCCACTCACTTGTAGCTTCTGGCTTGTTACTAAAGGAGAGCAGAATGGGGTGGTAAGTGCTGTATAGTATGAACACAGTGGCTGGCACTAAAGTATAGATACCTGGGATACTGTCTAGACCAGGGGTCTCAAACTCGGCCGTGTAAATGGGCCGCACAAAGAAAAAAAAAGTGAAGTTGACGGGCCGTATTACTTTCAAATTTGATACAATACAAAATTATTGTTAATCAATTTGTTATTTGAACTTTTATAACAATACTACATTACTATAATATTACTACATTACTATAATACTACATGACTAAAACACTACTACATTACTATAAAAATACTACATTACTATAAAAATATTACAGGACCATAAAAATACTACATTACTATAATAATACTTCATTTCTATAACAATACTACATTACTATAACAATACTACATTACTATAATAATACTACATTACTATAAAAATACTACATTACTATAAAAATATTACAGGACCATAAAAATACTACATTACTATAATAA
This sequence comes from Rhinoderma darwinii, assembly GCF_050947455.1. NCBI lineage: Eukaryota > Metazoa > Chordata > Amphibia > Anura > Rhinodermatidae > Rhinoderma > Rhinoderma darwinii. The sequence continues at coordinate 154,242,042 of NC_134689.1, forward strand.
TACTTCATTTCTATAACAATACTACATTACTATAATAACACTACATTACTATAATACTACATTACTATAACTCTATAATAATACTACATTACTATAATAATACTACATTACTATAACAATACTACATTACTATAATACTACATTACTATAACTCTATAATAATACTACATTACTATAACAATACTACATTACTATAACAATACTACATTACTATAATACTACATTACTATAACAATACTACATTACTATAACAATACTACATTGCTATAATAATACTACATTACTATCAGGGTATGTTCACACGCAGTGACCAAAAACTTCTGAAAATACGGAGCTGTTTTCAGGTGAAAACAGCTCCTGATTTTCAGACGTTTTTGTAGCCACTCGCGTTTTTCGCGGCGCATTTTACGGACGTTAGTTGAGCTGTATTTCAATGGAGTCAATGAAAAACGGCTCCAAAAACGTCCCAAGAAGTGACATGCACTTCTTTTTCGCGGGCGTCTTTTTACGCGCCGTATTTTGACGGCGACGCGTAAAATGACACCTCGTGGGAACAGAACAACGTAAAACCCATTGCAAGCAATGGGCAGATGTTTGTAGGTGTATTAGGCGCGTTTTTTCAGGCGTAATTCGAGGCGTAAAACACCCAAATTACATCTGAAAACCCTGCGTGTGAACATACCCTTATACTACATTACTATAATAATACTGCATTACTATAATAATACTGCATTACTATAATAATACTACACTACTATGAAAATACTACATTACTATAATAATACTGCATTACTATAATAATACTACACTACTATGAAAATACTACATTACTATACAATACTACATTACTATAACAATACCACATTACTATAATAATACTACATTACTATAGTACTACTACATTACTATAACAATACTACATTACTAGAATAATGTATTACTATAATACTACATTACTATAATAATACTACATTACTATAACAATACCACATTACTATAATAATACTGCATTACTATAATAATAATACTACATTGCTATAATAATAATACTACATTACTATAAAAATACTACATTACTATATTACTATAATACCACATTACTATAATAATACTACATTACTATAATACCACATTACTATACAATACTACATTACTAGAACAATACCACATTACTATAATAATACTACATTACTATAGTACTACTACATTACTATAGTACTACTACATTACTATAACAATACCACATTACTATAATAATACTACATTACTATAGTACTACTACATTACTATAACAATACTACATTACTAGAATAATGTATTACTATAATACTACATTACTATAATAATACTACATTACTATAAAAATACCACATTACTATAATAATACTACATTACTATAATAATAATACTACATTGCTATAATAATAATAATAATACTACATTACTATAAAAATACTACATTACTATAATACTATATTACTATAATACCACATTACTATAATAATACTACATTACTATAATACCACATTACTATACAATACTACATTACTAGAACAATACTACATTACTATAACAATACCCCATTACTATAACAATACCACATTACTATAGTACAACTACATTACTATAACAATACTACATTACTATAACAATAGTACATTACTATAATAACAATACTACACTACTATAATAATACTACATTACTATAACAATACCACATTACTATAATAATACTACATTACTATAGTACTACTACATTACTTTAATACTACTACTACTACTACTACTACATTACTATAACAATACTACATTACTATAATACATTACTATAATAATACCATATTACTATAACAATGCTACAATACTATAATAATTCTACATTTACTATAACAATATTACATTACTATAATAATAGCACTAGGTTTAAACTTACTGTAAATTTGCAAGTTTACTCCACGTGCTTATTTTAATAATCCAGTTTTCCGGTTTAACACCCTGTTCACGCAGAGTTTTTTGCAGGTGGAAAAGTCTGCCTCAAAATTCCTTCAGGAATTTTGAGGCAGATTTTGACCTGCTTGTATGCTGTTCGTTGCATTTTTCACTGCGTTTTTCGGCTGCGGCCATTGAGCGCCGCGGGCAAAAAAACGCTACGAAAAACGCTTTCTCTGCCTCCGATTGATACCAATGGTAGGTCAGAGACGGAAAAACCTGAGGATAAGGCATGTCGCTTCGTTTTCCCACGAGCGGTTTTTAGGGGATTTCCGGCATTTGGCGCTGTTTCCGACGCGGTTTCTACATCAAAAAAAGCGCCAAATAACTATGTGAACAGGGCTTATGCGAAGCTAGGGGAGCAGGTGGGGCATGTGAGGGCGCGATCTTAGAGGGGGGTGCCAGGGCCGCACCTTCCATGACGGTGGCCTGCTGCCTCTTTGAGGGGTCAGCGGCACCACTGAAACCAGCCACCGCCACAATCTCCTGCACTATAATTGTACCTACGTCTATAGGATACAGGTACAATTAGAAGCAATAAATCGCTGGGTATATTCCGTGCCCGGCCATCCAGCGCCTTTCTACGAGTGAAACAGCGCGATACTTTGCGATGCTTGCGTTGTTGAAAGGCACTGGTTGACAGGGAAAGTCATTCTGCCCTGCAAATCGGCGCCTTTCATAGACGCAAGCCACGCGATCACGTCATCGCGCTGCTTGCGTCGTTCAACCCCAGGAGACCTGCGCCGAAGACAGCAGGTCTCCATTGCCACCGGATGGCGTGGGAACGGATTGATGGGGAGTTTGTATAGGTTGTTTTTTTATCCTAATAAAAAAGTGTGTGGCCTTATCTACGGGGGTGTCTTTATCTACGACGGGCTCTATCTACAGGGGGGCTATGTACCGGGGTGGGCTATATGTGGAGCACTATATACAGGGATGGGCTATATCTACAGGGGGGCTATATACAGGGGTGGGCTATCTGCGGAGCACTATATACAGGGGTGGGCTATATGTGAGCACTATATACAAGGGGTGGGCTATATCTACAGGGGGGCTATATACAGGGGTGGGCTATCTGTGGAGCACTATAGGGGGAGCTATATGTGAGGCACTATATACAGGGGTGGGCTATATGTGGAGCACTATTTATAGGGGAAGATATATGTAGTGCACTATCTACAGGGGGCTCTATGGCAGGCACTATCTACGGGGGGCATGGTGTGTGTGGGACACAGTGTATGGTGCTATTATAATTAGAGGTGCAGTGTATGGTGCTATTATATTTTGGGGCGTGGTATAATGAGAACTTTATCTTTGTTTATAGGTGTAGAAATGTTTGAAAAAATTAGAAGCTGAAGACATCTGAGCGGCAAACTGCAGAAATGGGCTGTGACCGGGAGAAGTCATCATAGAGGTCTGGACCGGATGGAGAAAAAGAACTAGAATCTGAGACGTCACCAGTGAGTCACTTAATGTAAATGTTTATTCTGCCTCTAATCAGTACTGTAGTCACTGTATCATCTGCAGCGAGATGATGGGTGGTATGATTATGATATGATTTTTTTTTGTGCAACAGCAACTCCCAGCATATCCTTACCATTGTTCGGGCCATGCTGGAAGCTGGGAACAGTTTAGTGCAAACCTATACGGCAGGGGTTGCACTAAATTGAGCTGTATTTGTGCTGGTGTTGTATATATGTACTGAGCTTGGTTCTGGTACTATATATATGTACTAAGCTTTGTTCTGGTGCTGTATTTATGTTCTGAGCTTGGTTCTGGTGCTGTATATATGTAATGAGCTTTGTTCTAGTACTGTATTTATGTACAGAGCTTTGTTCTGGAGCTGTATTTATGTACTGAGCTTTGTTCTGGTGCTGTATATATGTAATGATCTTGGTTATGGAGCTGTATTTATGTACTGAGCTTGGTTCTGGTACTGTATATATGTAAATAGCTAGATTCTGGTGCTGTATATATGTAATGAGCTTTGTTCTGGTGCTGTATATATGTACAGAGCTTGGTACTGGAGCTGTATTTATGGACTGAGCTTGGTTCTGATGCTGTATTTATGTACTGAGCTTGGTTCTGGTGCTGTACATATGTAATGAGCTTTATTCTGGTGCTGTATATATATGTAATGAGCTTGGTTCTGGTGCTGTATATATGTAATGAGCTTGGTTCTGGTGTTGTGTATAGAACTATATTGCTTGTTAAATGTACAAATGTTTTTATGCTCGAGTCACATTAATAAAATAATGTGGAAAAGAAATGACACGTCATTGATTGGTAGAGAAAACAAACATGGCGAGGGGGAAGGAGATGTTGAGGTTGCGCCAAACTGAATCGTTGTCACCTTTGCTGGATTACCTAGCTACGCCACTGGCTTATGTGTCACTAAATGCATTCTGGCTGCTCAGTTGGCAGCATTTGGCAGACACAAAAGTATGAAGATTGGGCAGCCCCTTTTTAGATAGTGCCACAGTGCCCTCTGTAGATAATGCCACAGTGCCCTCTAGATAGTGCCACACACCCACCCATAGATAATGCCACAGTGCCCTCTGTAGATAATGCCACAGTGCCCTCTGTAGATAATGCCACACCCCCTAGATAAAGCCACAGTGCCCTCTGTAGATAATGCCAGTGTCCTCTGTAAATGATGCCACAGTGCCCTCTGTAGATAGTGCCACACACACACCCCTATATATAGTGCCACACCCCACCTGTAGATAGCTCCATTAGGGCTCCCTCTAGGAGTGTAATCCCCAGCTAGAGTGTTGCGACGCTTAGGCCGGGGATTCCCCTGCTGGAGGAGACCCTGACATCCCTGTCCATAGACAGTGAAGTCAGGGGATTCTCCTGGACCAGAATGTGATGTCAGGGGCAACCCCATGTCACGGACACTGGGTTTGTGGACCCACTAGGCCGCTCCGCCGTAGCAGGGAGGCAGCTGACCAGGTCACAGTCTATGTGAAAGTAAGATGGCAGACAGTAATGCTTAGGTACCTGAAATAGTCCGGGCGGTGGCTGTGGCTTCAGCACGGATGGAGGCGGGTGCGGAAAGTGGCGCCAGACGTGGCGGGCAGTATCCGATGAGCAGATGGCACTTGACGTGGCAGAAGACACTTGACCTGGCAGTTGGCACTTGACGTGGCAGATGGCACTTGATGTGGCAGATGGCACTTGACGTGGCAGATGGCACTTGACGTGGCAGATGGCACTTGACGTGGCAGATGACACTTGACGTGGCAGATGGCACTTGACGTGGCAGATGGCACTTGAACACGGGTAGGCACAGGAACAATGCGGAATACAGGAACGGTAACAGGGCACGGGTAACAGCTGGAACGGGAGACACTAAGGGACCATTTGCGAGACAGACTGGGAAAGACTAACAACGCTCAGGCAAGGATCGGAAGGGCTGGGGCATTCTTATAGGGCAGGAAATCATGTGGGTTAATGAACATTGTTTTCATGTGCGCGCGCTGGCCCTTTAAGAGCGGGCGCGAGCGTGCGCGCGCACCCTACGGGACCCAGCCGGACGGAGCGGAAGTGAGCGCTGGCATCTCCTAGGAGGGAGACGGAGGCCAGCGCTCACAGATCCATGGCTGCGGGCGTCGGGAGGTGAGTGAAGCCGACGGCCCGCGGCCATGGGCGCTACAGTATCCCCCCTCTTACACCCCCTCTTCTTGGGGCCAGAGTGAGAGAGAAACTTTTTAATAAGAGCAGGAGCACTGAGGTTCTCTTCTGGCTCCCAGGACCTCTCCTCAGGACCAAACCCTCTCCAGTCCACCAGATAGAAAGTCCTTCCTCCTACCCTCTTGCGGTCCAGGATCTCCTTTACCTCGAATACATCAGAAGAACCGCTGGAAGAAACTGTGGAACTAGAGGTCTTGCTGTAGCGGTTCAGGACCACTGGTTTCAGGAGGGACACATGGAAGGAGTTAGGGATTCTGAGGGTAGGGGCAGCTTATAGGAAACAGGGTTAATTTGTTGCAGGATCTCGAAGGGACCAAGGAACCTGGGAGCAAACTTGTATGAAGGCACCCTCAAGCGAATGTTTCGAGAGAACAGCCAGACTTTAGTTCCAGGAAGATACTGAGGCGGCTCTCTTCTTTTGGTATCTGCCTTACGCTTCATGCGATCTACCGCCTGCAAAATAGAGGACCGGGTCTGTTGCCAGATTTGCAGGAAGTCCCCATATGCAGAGTCAGCAGCGGGTACCTGAGATGAAGTCGACACTGGAAGAGGAACTCTGGAATGTTGACTGTACACGATGTGAAACGGAGTGGAGGTGGTGGACTCACTTGTGTGGTTATTATATGAAAATTCCGCACATGGTAGAAGCTGTACCCAGTTATCGTGCTGTGAAGAGATGAAGTGGCGGAGGTAATTTTCCATGATCTGGTTGATCCTCTCAACTTGCCCATTGGACTGGGGGTGATAGACAAAGGAAAAGTCCAAACTCACATCCAGGAGTTTACAGAGGGCTCTCCAGAACTTGGAGGTAAACTGAACCCCCCGGTCGGACACAATGTGAAGAGGCAAGCCATGCAAGCGGAAGATGTGCTGAATGAAGAAGCTTGCCAGTCGAGGAGCAGAGGGTAGGCCGGTTAGCGGGATAAAATGTGCCATCTTAGAGAACCGGTCCACCACCACCCAGATGGTGTTGCATCCTGCTGAGAGAGGAAGGTCCGTGACGAAGTCCATAGCGATGTGCTGCCAGGGGGCACTGGGTACAGGCAGGGGTTGAAGCAGGCCGGCAGGCTTGCTGTGAGCCACCTTGTTAGAGGCACATACCGTGCAAGCAGAGACAAAGTCCAGAACATCTTTAGGTAGCGTGGGCCACCAGAAGTGACGAGCGACCAGGTCTTGGGTTTTACGGACACCAGCGTGCCCAGCCAGTTTAGAACTGTGTCCCCAGCGGAGAATCCTTTTTCTGTCAGCCAACCGAACAAAAGTTCTCCCTGGAGGGATATTTCTAAGCTGCAGAGGATTGGCGGTGACAACGCAGGATGGGTCTATGATCGTCTGAAGGCACTCCACGGTGTCTTCCGTTTTGAATGATCTGGACAGGGCATCGGCCCTCACGTTCTTGTCCGCGGGACGGTAGTGGAGCAGAAATTGGAAACGGGTGAAGAACAGTGACCACCTGGCTTGACGAGGATTCAGTCTTTGAGCGGACTGAAGGTAAGTGAGATTCTTGTGGTCGGTGAAGATCAGGATGGGGTGAGCAGCGCCCTCCAGAAGATGTCTCCACTCCTCCAGGGCCAATTTGATAGCCAGTAGCTCCCGATCTCCAATGGAATAATTGCGCTCAGCAGAGGAAAACAGTCTTGAGTAGTAGCCACACACTACTGCCTTTCCTTTGGAGCTCCTCTGGAACAGAAGTGCGCCTGCACCAACAGAGGAAGCGTCCACTTCCAGTGAGAACTGCCGAGATATGTCAGGGTGATGGAGGATCGAAGCTGAAGTGAAGGCTTTCTTGAGGCTAATGAATGCGGACTCTGCCTCCGGAGTCCACACCTTGGCGTTCACACCCTTCTTGGTAAGGGTAGAGATGGGGGCCGTCAGAGAAGAAAAGTTCGGAATAAACTGCCGGTAAAAATTGGCGAAACCCAGGAACCGCTGTATGGCCCCTAGGCCTTGAGGACGTGGCCATTCCAGGACAGACTTTAACTTCTCAGGGTCCATCTTAAGGCCTTGATCCGAGATGACATAGCCCAGGAAGGGCAGAGACCTCTTTTCAAATGTGCATTTCTCTAACTTGGCATACAAGCGATTCTCTCTTAGTCGCAGAAGAACTTGACGAACGTGCCTCCGATGGGTCATCAGATCTGGGGAGAAGATTAGAATATCATCAAGATAAACTACAACACACGTATAGAGGAGATCTCGGAAGATGTCATTAACGAACTCCTGAAATACTGCGGGAGCGTTACACAGTCCGAAGGGCATCACTCGGTATTCGTAGTGCCCATCGCGGGTGTTAAATGCCGTCTTCCATTCGTCACCCCGGCGAATCCGGATTAGATTATAGGTCCCCCGCAGATCTAGCTTGGAAAATTTTTTGGCTCCTCGTATGCGATCAAACAGCTCGGAAATTAGTGGCAACGGGTATTTGTTTTTGACCGTGATCTGATTGAGACCACGGTAGTCAATGCAGGGTCGGAGAGATCCATCTTTCTTTTTAACGAAGTAGAATCCTGCCCCGGCCGGGGAGGAAGATTTTCGAATAAAACCCCTCTCCAAGTTCTCCTTGATATAGGCTGACATTGATAACGTCTCTGGCAAGGAGAGAGGATATACTCGTCCACGGGGAAGAGAAGCATTGGGAACCAGTTCAATGGGACAGTCATAACTCCGATGTGGAGGCAACGTCTCAGCCTCTCGTTTGCAGAAGACATCCGCAAAACTGGCATACTGAGAAGGTAGATTGGAGAGTGACTGAGGCAGAGGGGGCACAACAGGACGGACTTGTGACAGGCAATGGCTATGGCATCTGGAACCCCATTGAAGAACTTCTCCAGAACTCCAGTCAAGTGTCGGGGCGTGTAGACGGAGCCATGGCAGACCCAGCAGGATAGGATTGATAGCCTTGGGTAGTACCAGGAAGGAGATCTGTTCTGAGTGAAGAGCTCCGACCCGTAATGTCACCGGCTCAGTGATGAGCATGATTGGATCAGGCAGCGGTAGACCATTCACCGAGGCAACTGCCAGGGGTCTCTCCAGACGGACTGTGGGTAGTTGAAACCGATCCACTAGATCTTGGTGGATAAAATTAGCAGCCGCTCCAGAGTCAAGATAGGCGGAGGAAGGATGTGATGCCTGTCCGGTGACGATGGCCACAGGTATCGATAATTTGGAAGAGGTTTTAACGTTTGGAGACGTTCCACCTAGAGTTGCCTCTCCAACCAACCCTAGGTACTGGAGTTTCCCGGTTTCTGTGGGCATTGGCGCACAAAATGAGCCTTGAGGCCGCAATACATGCAAAGTCCAGAGGAGCGTCTGCGCTGCTTCTCCTGTTCAGATAACCGGACTCTGTCTACCTGCATGGGTTTCTCAGGTAGCGCACTAGGAGTGGACAATTGTGGTCTCTGGGCAGGGGGTGCTGGTCTGTGGGCCCGGCTCTCCAGACGAACCTCTTGAGAGCGCTCCCGGATTCTCATATCAACCCGGGTGGCTAACAGGATGAGGGCATCCAAGGTAGAAGGAAGGTCGCGGGCTGCCAGTTCGTCCTTGATGTGAGAGGACAGTCCCTGCCAGAAGGTCGCCACCAGTGCCTCATTGTTCCATGCCAGCTCGGCTTCTAGGGTACGGAAGGAGATCGCATACTCCCCTACTGTGGAGCCTTCTTGCTTGAGGGTCAACAGAGTGGCTGCGGCAGAGGATGTTCGACCCGGCTCCTCGAACACGGCACGAAAGGACTGCAGGAACAAGGCAAGGTCCGCAGATACAGGTCCTTGTTGCTCCAAGATTGGGTTTGCCCATGCGAGGGCCTTGCCAGCGAGGAGGGAGATGATGAACGCTACTTTAGCCTCCTCGGAGGGGAAGAGATGAGGCCGTAGCCTAAAATGCACCGTGCATTGGTTGAGAGATCCTCTGCATGCTCTGGGGTCACCGTCATAGCGAGGAGGGAGAGGCAGAGGAACTGAGGATCCGGAACAAACAGGGGGAGCAACAGGCAGTGGCACGGCAACAGCTTCTGGAGGAAGAACCGGGGGTGGAACAGCGAGTAGATCCAGGCGGACCAGAATAGAATTCACCGCCTCAAGGAGTTGATCCTGACGAGTGCGTAGGTCATGCATCTCTGTCTGAATCTTCTGTACTGGGGTCTTGGGCTGGCCAGCGGGTTCCATGGCCTGAGCGTACTGTCACGGTCACTGGGTTTGTGGACCCACTAGGCCGCTCCGCCGTAGCGGGGAGGCAGCTGACCAGGTCACAGTCTATGTGAAAGTAAGATAGACAGTAATGCATAGGTACCTGAAATAGTCCGGACGGTGACTGTGGCTTCAGCACGGATGGAGGCAGGTGCGGAAAGTGGCGCCAGACGTGGCGGGCAGTATCCGATGAGCAGATAGCACTTGACGTGGCAGATGGCACTTGACGTGGCAGATGGCACTTGACGTGGCAGACGGCACTTGACGTGGCAGACGACACTTGACGTGGCAGACGGCACTTGACGTGGCAGATGACACTTGAACTTGGCAGATGGCACTTGACGTGGCAGATGACACTTGAACGTGGCAGATGACACTTGAACACGGGTAGGCACAGGAACAATGCGGAATACAGGAACGGTAACAGGGCACGGTTAACAGCTGGAACGGGAGACACTTAAGGGACCATTTGCGAGACAGACAGGGAAAGACCAACAACGCTCAGGCAAGGATCAGAAGGGCTGGGACATTCTTATAGGGCAGGGAATCACGTGGGTTAATGATAATTGTTTTCATGTGCGCGCGGACGGAGCGGAAGTGAGTGCTGGCATCTCCTAGGAGGGAGACGGAGGCCAGCGCTCACAGATCCATGGCTGCGGGCGTCGGGAGGTGAGTGAACCCGACGGCCCACGGCCATGGGCGCTACAAGCGCTGGCATCTCCTAGGAAGGAGACGGAGGCCAGCGCTCACAGATTCATGGCTGCGGGCGTCGGGAGATGAGTGAACCCGACGGCCCGCGGCCATGGGCGCTACACCCCAGAGCCGGAGTACCAGAGCAAAGCAGAGGCTGTACTCCGGAACTCTGGGGAAGCCCCTAACATCACTGTCCTTATATGGACAGTTATGTCAGGGGCACCTCCAGAGCCCTGGAAAGAGCGATAGTAGTGCTCTGCCTGGGACTCCAGCTCTGCTCCTGAAATCACTGTCCATATGTTTGAGAACTCTCCTGATCTGTGAGACCATGTTTGAGACACATAATCTATTATCAGCCCTGCACACTTCCCTTTCTCTTCTCAGCTGTCTGAGAAAAGGCGTTCCACATTCTCAAATAAAGTTCGCTCCACCTTGAATATTTATTTTTTCCCGCAAGTGCTTCTGGGAGTTCTAGTTTTCCCTGCCCATGCTGCTTCCTTGTCCAAATGCACGTAGATCCACAGCGAGAAAAAAAAATCAGGTTAAGCATGAGGAGTAGCGAGGTCTTGGTGCCTGTAAGCACGCAGACTGGGAGAGGTGAGCGGGATGTCGGGCAACCCCATAGCTGGAGTCCCGGGCAGAGCGTTACTAGCACTCTGCCTGGGACTCCAGCTCTGCTCCTGACATCACATTCCATATATGGACAGTGATGTCAGGGGCTTCCCCAGCCAGAGTCCCGAAGCAGAGCCGCTTCTAGCACTCTGACTGGGACTCAAGGTCTGCTCCTGACATCACTGTCCATATATGGACAGTGATGTCAGGAGCTTCCTCAGAGCAGGAGTCCCGGAGCAGGGTCGCGTGTTTGAGACCCCTGGTCTAAACTATGGTTGGTACTCGAGTCACATTAAAAAAATAATGTGGAAAAGAAATGACACGTCATTCATTGGTAGAGAAAACAAACATGGCGATGGGGAAGGAGATGTCGAGGAAGAGGTTGGGGGGGGGCGCCAAACTGAATCGTTGTCACGTTTGCTGGAGTACCTAGCTACGCCACTGGCTTATGTGTCAGTAAATGCATTCTGGCTGCTCAGTTGGCAGCATTTGGCAGACACAAAAGTATGAAGATTGGGCAGCCCCTTTTTAGATAGTGCCACAGTGCCCTCTGTAGATAATGCCAGTGCCCTCTGTAGATAATGCCACACACCCACCCGTAGATAATGGCACAGTGCCCTCTGTAGATAATGCCACAGTGCCCTCTGTAGATAATGCCACAGTACCCTTTGTAGATAGTGACACACACACACACCCCTATATATAGTGCCACACCCCACCTGTAGATAGCTCCATTAGGGCTCCCTCTAGGAGTGGAATCCCCAGCCAGAGTGTTGCGACGCTCAGGCCGGAGCTTCCCCAGCCAGAGTCCCGAAGCAGAGCCGCTTCTAGCACTCTGACTGGGACTCCAGCTCTGCTCCTGACATCACTGTCCATATATGGACAGTGATGTCAGGGGCTTCCTCAGAGCAGGAGTCCTGGAGCAGGGTCGCGTGTTTGAGACCCCTGGTCTAGACTATGGTTGGTACTATGGGTATTGTCCAGCTGAGATGTAGGCTGGTTAGATCACTTTTTTTGGAAAGATAGTAAGTTAATGCAAATGTTTCCTCTTTAACTGGAAGCGTCTCAAATGAAAAAATAAGTATAAATGTGTTATGTTATGCCATGGGTCGAAGTGAAGTGTACATGAAGTGTGATAAATATGATGGTTTAGTTTACTTGAAAATGTGAAGATATTTTGTTAACAGCTTACCTCTGTGCTGAAGACCTATTCTCCCCAGGATTAAAGGGGTTGTCCCAAGTTGATAAATGGAGCTATAAAGCTCCCCCATGTAAAAATAAGAAGAATTCTAATTACCTGTCCGTCGTCCAGCGATGTCGTTTTCTTGATATCGTTGATTGAAGTTGCGGTCGGTCCCTCTTTGTATCCTGCTCGTTGCCTAGGTTCCCGGCCACCGCTATTTACCTTTAGCGGTGGCCGCGCATGCGTAATGACATCCTCTGCGCCCTGAGCAAAGGATGTCATTTGCTCGTGAACGCGCATCTCGGCGCTTCTCGGCGCATGCGCAGAAGATGCAGTGGAAGGCACCCGTCGCAAGGAGAAGTCTGCGCTCCGCTAAAGGTAAGTGTGTATATGTTTGTGTGTGTGTGTGTGTGTGTGTCTGTGTATATATGGGTGTGTTTGTGTATATGTGTTTGTGTGTGTGTGTGTGTGTGTGTGTTTATGTGTGAGTGTATATATGGGTGTATTTGTGTGTATGTGTATATGTTTGTGTATATTTTTGTGTATATGTGTGTGTGTGTGTGTATGGGTGTGTTTGTGTGTATATGTTTGTGTGTGTGTGTGTGTTTTTGTATATATGGGTGTGTTTGTGTATATATGTTTGTGTGTATATGTGTGTGTTTGTGTATATATGGGTGTGTTTGTGTATAGGTTTGTGTGTATGTTCGTGTGTGTTTTTGTATACGTGTGTGTTTGTGTATATATGGGTGTGTTTGTGTATATATGGGTGTGTGTGTGTTTGTGTATATTTGGGTGTGTTTGTGTATGTATGTTTGTGTGTATATGTGTGTGTGTGTGTGTGTGTGTGTGTGTGTATATGTGTGTGTATATATGGGTGTGTTTGTGCATATGTGTATATGTTTGTGTGTATATTTTTGTATATGTATATTTGTGTGTTTGTGTACATGTGTTTGTGTATAGGTTTGTGTGTATATGTGTGTTTTTTGGAGTTTATGTGTGTGTGTTTGTGTATATATGGGTGTGTTTGTGCATGTGTATATGTTTGTGTGTTTTTGTATATGTGTGTGTTTGTGTATATGTGTGTGTTTGTGTATATATGGGTGTTTGTGTATATGTGTGTGTTTGTGTATATGTGTTTGTGTATATGTGTGTGTGTTTGTGTATATGTGTGTGTTTGTGTATATGTTTGTGTGTATATTTTTGTGTGTTTGTGTATATATGGGTGTTTGTGTACATGTGTTTGTGTGTATATGTGTGTGTTTGTGTATATGTTTGTGTGTATGTGTTTATGTAATATATGGGTGTGTATTTATATGTGTTTGTGTATATGTTTGTGTGTGGTTGTTTGTGTGTGTGTGTGTAGGTGAGTATAAGTATCGGTATTGTTCACATTGATAACTTTTTTTTATGTTGTTGCAGATTTTGATGTACCGATTGGACTACGTCTTCGATTCGTTGGACTACTGCGTAGATCTACGTTTTTTGAAAATTTTAATAAAATGGTTAACGAGGGTTTTGTTGGGGATATCTTATTTCAATAAAAAAAAATTGTCTTTGTGTTTTTTTTTCAAACTTTATTAGTGCCTAGATAATGGTAGTTGGCTGATTGACAGCGTCCATTATAAAGGCGGTACTTAATGTTAGCCGGTGCAGAGGCTAGCACTAACCACCCATTATTACCCCGGTACCCACCACCACCAGGGGTGCCGGGAAGAGCTTGGTACGATCCAGTACCCGACCATCTGTTGTGATGGTCGGGTACTGGGGCGGCCGTAGGCTGGAATTATGAGGCTGGGAAGGGCCAAAAACAGTGGACCTTCCCACCCTTGTAATGCTAGGCTGCTGCTGCTGCTGTGTTGTATCTGACTGGTTATAAAAATGTGGGGGATCCCCACGTCGTTTTTTTTCTTCAAATTTAACAATAGACGTTGGGTCCCCCACATTTTTAATAACCAGCCATATACAAGGCCGCAGCAGCCTGGCATTACACGGGTGGGAGGGGCCACTGGTTTAGTACATTCCCAGGCTAATAACACTGTGTTTGTGGCTGGTTATGATAAATTGGGTGGAACCCCAAGTCTTTTTAATAAAAATAATAAATAAATAATTTAAAAAAATTACGTGGGGTCCCCCCCATTTTTATAACCAGCCAGATACAACACAGCAGCAGCCTAGCATTACAAGGGTGGGAAGGTCCACTGTTTTTGGCCCTTCCCAGCCTCATAATACAAGCCTGCGGCCGCCCCAGGGCCCGACCATCACAACAGATGGTCGGGTACTGGATCGTACCCAGCTCTTCCCGGCACCCCTGGTGGTGGTGGGTACCGGGGTAATAATGGGTGGTTAGTGCTAGCCTCTGCACCGGCTAACATTAAGTACCGCCTTTATAATGGACGCTGTCAATCAGCCAACTACCATTATCTAGGCACTAATAAAGTTTGAAAAAAAAACACAAAGACAATTTTTTTTTATTGAAATAAGATATCCCCAACAAAACCCTCGTTAACCATTTTATTAAAATTTTCAAAAAACGTAGATCTACGCAGTAGTCCAACGAATCGAAGACGTAGTCCAATCGGTACATCAAAATCTGCAACAACATAAAAAAAAGTTATCAATGTGAACAATACCGATACTTATACTCACCGGTGCGGCGGGTACACAAATTACATGTAGTGACAGGGGGGGAGAGAGAAGTAGTTTGCCGAAACGGGGTGAATGTAGTGTAGTGTAATGTAGTGTAGTGTATTGTAGGGTTGATGACATTCACGGTAAGTTCGTCTCAATCGGGCTTACCATGCCCGCTTGAGACGAACATTCTCCCGATGTTGCTAGAACTACAGTATCTAGCAACATCGGGAGCGCGCACACTGCAGAGCGGAGCGGCTTGATTGACATCGAGCCGCTCACGCCCCTTTTTAGAAAAGATAACCAGCACTTGCTGAGTTATCAAGTGTAAAAAAAAGGCACTTAGGAAATGAATTGTTAAAATTTTTTAACAGCAAATGTTTTAAAATTCATTTCCTGCTTAGAATGTTTAAAAAAAAAAATTTGAGTCAACTTGGGACAACCCCTTTAAGCAAACTGTAATAGGCCCTCTAAGTCAACTATAGTCTGTATTTCTCTCTAGGCCAGGAATGGAGTATCCTTTGCAGTTACACTTGATCCTAAGCAGCAGCTCCTTGAGAAGACGGAGAGAGCAGTTTGCTCAACACATGCCGTCTCTTCAGTTCAAAACTGTAGGATTATAGGTTGAACCTAGTGTCGTTTTTTACCCTTATTATGTTACTATGAATGGCTGCCATAAGAACCATGATATTCTACTTTGTATTCCTAATGTCCTGTGTATAACGCCCTGTATGAAAAGCATGGCAAGTAGTATGAAATCTGCTGACAGATCTATTTTAATGCAATAAATGACAGAACACTGTAATATTAAATACGAATTACATTATTTATTATTTATTTATTTCAGTTACTTATATAGCGCCAACATATTACGCAGCGCTGTACAGAGGTTCTCTTCTTTACTGTCCCCATTGGGGCTCACAATCTAAATATATTAAGTTTACCCACACAGCTTGTTCTTCCTGTGTGGATTTGCAATTGACGACATAAATAGCAGAACACTGATTGTATCACGATCTGCTTGGTTGTAGCATTGGCTTCTTGTGATGCTACGTGCTTTAACTTATGCTTCCTATTAAATTATGGATAGAAAGAAATTCAAAATATCATTAAAACTTACTAGTAGTCCATCCTGGCAGAAAATTATTGTGTAGTTTTTTTTCCGTTTATTAAAAAACTTTATTGTTTCCTGCAACAAGAATCATTGAAAATATAGAAAATGTTGGAAAATAAAATACTACTTATAAAAGCTAAATATCAAGTTCAGGGACTGGAAAGAAAAAGTATTTTTTTCCTTAATAAAAGTGTTCATAGTTCCAAAATATAACTTAATTATCATTTATGCTAGTCCATGTTTCCTGTTGTAGCATGGATACACATTGCATCTTCTTCTGTCCCCACATTTCCACCCTCAATAGGACCTATGGTAAATAGTACTCTTGTAGGAAGGCTCCTATTTGTTTTGCTAAGAAACATTTATGGCACTATAAGTCTAGGCATAAAAACTAGTAGGCCTATAAGTGCACAATTTACCATAACCATTACCATATCTTCTACTGAGAGCGGGCATTGGGTGTGTGAAGGTGGCCAGAATATGGGGTACACTGAAAAAGAAAGGAGTACAGTTTGCCCAGGCTGCAACAGGGAACATGGACTGGTATTAATAAGCTCCTTCCTATTGACTAAGCCGTAGTACAGCCTGTTTTTAACGCTATGCCTGCCCGGTGTATACAGTTCTGCCAACTACTGATATCACAGGGGGCATGTCACCTCAGGAGGTTGTTGGGAAGCTCTGTCCCTCATAAGTAATGGCACAATCTGCCAGTCAAATTCCCCAATACTCTATCATTTTGGACAGTAACCGTCAGTAAACGTATGGTGACTGTCCGACCAAATGCCAACTTTCCAACTAATAGAAACTGACGCATTTGGGTATTATTTTTGAGCATTTTGAAAACTCAGTATTATTATTTTAAGAGAGTAGTATGGTAGAGCAGTCATTAAGATAACTATGAAGTATGAGACTTTTGCCTTTTGAGAATTTACTTTTATCCCCTTCATTGCTTTTTATTTTTTTTGCATGAAATTCCCTTAGTTTGCCCCCTTATAGACAAAGCACTGGTCTTGCGGGTAACATAATATAGTGTTTAGGGTACTAAACCAACTAACTAGGAAAGCTAATTTTTTGGGTTAACAGTCTGTCATGGTAATTGTATATGGTGCAAACATAAACCAAAAAAATAATAATCACATCTTGAGCCATTTACGCAGCTAAAGACTAAACTACCTACCCATACTGTATATACTATTTAGTTATGTTTCTCCTTATAACTTGTGATCTGCAGGCTAAATAAATATAATAATTTACAAAAGATGTGGTAACATATAAGCACATTAATGTAATATAGAAACAAAGTATTCAGAGAAAAGAAATGTTCTTGAAAATTACAAGATGTCATTTGCTTATTCACACTTATTTTATTCATCATATTGTTTTTAAAAACTAGAGCCATGTGTTAGCATTGCAGCCCACACACTGACAGTTTTTGGGCCACAAGAACACTCAACAAAACATATCTATAGTTTCCAGCCAATCCTGCTTATATTAATGTGCAAAAAGCCACAGTGAGAATAATCTAACTTCCAAATATGTATATTTACACATTGCAAAAAGGGAAATCTGGATAAAATATTTTATTAATTCACTTAGGCCTAGTTCAGATGAACGTGTTGGTTTTGCGTCCGCAAAAAACAGACCATATTTTATGCATTTCATTTCTGCGTGGTATCAGTGTGCTTTCCGTGTGGCATCAGTGTTCCTGTTTTCTCATCATATCTTTAGCAACTGGTGCGTGAAAAACACGGACAGCGCACAGATATCGTCCGTGTGCTGTCCGTGTTTTTCACGCACCCAGTGACTTCAATGGGTGACGTGGTCTGCAAAATCTGACCAAAATAGGACATGCAGTGAGTTTCACGCAACATACACACGCTGCATGAAAAATCATGGAATTGTGTATAGCCCCGTTGATTTGCATGGGTCCGTGTTCTGTCAGTTATTTCAACAGATAGCACACGTAATTTATGTTAGTCTGAATAAGGCCTTAGTATTATGTGAATAGCACTGACTGTCAATTGACATCCATCTGGTTTTGCAATCAGCTCTGCCTCCTTTATTGGCAATGTGTCTGTATAGTCTTGACTACCCTCTATAGTCTGGCTATAGAATATGGACCACTCTTATGAAAACAATCTGGCTATGTAGTCTGGTTTGTGCCCTATCACATCAGTCAGGCTTCCGTTATTACAAAAGCCACGACTGATATGACAGATTTGATGTGTTTTGGATCCTGATGATCCTTATAATAGATCCATCTTCTTTCCATGTTTTAAAGAAAATATTAGGACAGAACAATCCACTATTCTGGCCATTAGAGAGCAACAGAAACATAACAGAAATGAACCTAACACCTGTGTGAACAGAGCCTTATTTGGACCACCCCTATAAAAGTCGTTTTGTTGTGCAATCTGGACTGCCCCATATAACAGCAGTCTGGCTGCTTAGTCTGGACCTACCTTATAACAGCAGTCTGGCTGTGTAGTTTGGACCACTCCCTATAACAGCAGTCAAGCTGTGTAGTCTGGACAACCCCCTATAACAGGAGTCTAAATGTGAGGTCTGAACATCCCCTCATTAAAGTTGTCTGGACTACCCCCTATAATAGCAGTCTAGCTGTGTAGTATGGACCACACACTATGACATCAGTCTTGCTGTGTAGTCTGGAACTTGGCTATAACACAATCTGATTGTGTAGTCTGAACAGCCCTCTGTAACAGGAGTCTGGCTGTGGATTCTGGACATCCCCTTATTACAGCAGTCTGGTTGTATAGTCTGGACTACCCCCTGTAATAGCAGTTTAGCTGTATAGTTTGCGCCACCCCTATAAAAGCAGTCTGACTGTGTAGTATGGACCAGACCCTATACCATTAGTCTGGCTGTGGAGTCTGGAACTCTCCTATTACACAATCTGGTTGTGAAGTCTGGACAGCCCTCTATAACATCGGTCTGGCAGTGTAGTCTAGATCAGTGCTGCTCAAACTGTGAGGCACCCCCCAGTTGTTGGTGAAGAGCAGCTGGGAAGGCAGTTTTTACAGAAGAGATAACATGCTACACAGGCCTTTCTATAGTTGCACCAATCTTTGCTTTAGCATCATAACGGACACCTTTTGTACTTATTCTATTGTTTTATTGGGTTTAGGACACACATTTTAAGATAAATTGAGGCATGGACTACAATTACTGGTGATGGCAAGCATCATAGCTGGTGGGGCCCAGGTAGAAAAATATTGAGTAGCCCTATTCCAGCCTACCCCTTTTAACAACAGTCTGGCTGTGTAGTCAGGACCGCCCACTATAACAGCAGTCTGGCTGAGTAGTCTAAACCACCCCTATAACAGCAGTCTGGGTGAGTAGTCTGGACCATACCCTATAACAGCAGTCTATGTAGTCTGGAGCACCCCTATGAGAGCAGACTGACCATTTGTCTGCACCACTTACTATAAAAGTAGTCTGGCTGTGTAGTCTGGACCTCCCCCTGTAATAGCAGTTTGGCTGAGTAGTCTTGACCTTCCCCTATGACAGCCATGTCTGGCTATGTAAAACAAAGGACAATGTAGATTTGGACACAGATGTGAATAGACCCTAAGGCCCAGTTCACACAGTTTTTTATGCTGATTTTGATGTTTTTTTCCATGACGGTTTTTAGCCGCTTGCGTTAAAAAAAGCGGCACGCTTTTTCTTGTGGCGGTTCCGCCTCTGACTTCCCATTGAAATCAATGGGATGCAGAGAAAGAGTTTTTTGCCAGCGGCGCTCAATGGCCATGGGCAAAAATGCCGCAAAGATCGCGGCAAGGATTTGCCAAAGTCACTATAGTTATTTGTAGAACTAAAATGTGTTTATAAATGACTTTTATTAAATTACTGGCAAATCGAAAGTGAACCAAGACTTTAATTCTTTGTTGGATTGGCCATGTGGCTACATATAGTAGATGGGGCATTATAGTTAAAGAAGAGCAAAATACTTTTTATTTACTCTTTATTTGATATCATTTGCATAGTTTAATCACTTATTAAAAGTAAACCTTGCTCATGTGCTTAATACATTTGAGTATGTTCATATCTCCCTTTAGCACACGTTGAATGTTAGAAATAGACCGTTCATTGAATAGCCTGGTGGAAGTAATGGATCGGTGCCCAGCTTTGGAAACTGCTGTTCCCTTTCAATTTTCCTACTGGATATATCTGGTATAGCTTCCAAGTTTGGCAACCAACATTTTTTCATACCTATTTGTTACCTGGTATATGATTAACGTGCATAGTTCAGAATGTCATCAAGTACTTCTTCTTTTAGAAGTAAATTGTTTCAGCTGGGTTTTATATTTTGATGGGAAAGGAAAATTAGCCTCAACAGATATAGGTCTCTCATCTTGGAGCAAGAATCACGTTGAAAGTTAAAATTCTTGATACTATATGGCTCCAATAATGTAAAACCAACAGACAGGATACAATTCTAATCATCAGAGATTTATTATACTCACAAACATTTACATACAATAAACGTACATTAAAAGCACTTTTCATAAGATTTGAAAAATCTTCTAGAAACAGCGCCACTCTTCTCCATAGGCAGTGTGTGGCATTGCATCTCAGCTCCATTCACTTGAATGTTGCAATACGGCAGTAAAGCTCTGTTTTCCTAATCTTATACCACTTTAAATCATTTTGATAGTATGATTCATGGATATTTAGGTTAAAATATAGATGTCTACCACTACAGCTGTCACAGAGGTTGTCCTAAGTCTGCCTAGTCATTCAGCAATGTAGGGGTGAGAGACGTATATCAACATAAGTTTTGATTTAACAGAGAACAACTCAAGGACAACTATTTGCTATCTATTGCTGCTTTTGCATCTAAAAGTATTCCAATAGCTGTGGGTTTAGAAGTCTGAAAGAAAGCAAAATCCATAATTTCTAGAGATGACTGTGGTACTGTGAATAGTTCATACTGTTTGCATTTTTCACATGCATTGAGTTGTATTTTAGGATTGTGTATTTGCACAGATCAAAGGAATTCTTCTGTGAATATGTGATTAAATCTGCGTGTATAATGTCAGAATAAAACAAAGCTATTTCTCTGAATAAATGCCTTCCAGCAGGTTTAATGAGATAATATAATATTATATAATATAATATAATATAGATCATTTCACTTCTCCAGCTGTTCTTGTTAACCGGAATGACAGGCACAGGAATGGAGATCACCCATAGGTCAAACCTGACTACTTTATGACTTTGTGCTATTTCTTGCACCTCTATACAGAGAATGTCCAGTCAGTGCTTTCTGAGAATCTGAACATGAGCTTGCATGTAGCCTTGAGATCTGTAGCAGCCCAGTCTTTGGCTACTTGCTGATTATAGTTTTTTGTCTTTCAACAACACAAATGGGAAAATATATGTAGTAAGTAGCTTCAAAGGCCCCTCAATAGAACTTAAAAAACACCTGGAAAAAAAACCTGTACAAAACAACACAAAATAAAAGCTGTAGCAAAAACGCATATAAAAATACAAAAAAAAACCCACTTCAAACTGCAGATGTTTTTTACAAGCTTGCCTAAGCCAGAATCAGTTTGGTGTCCATTCTAGCAGTTACCCCCAACTGGTAACTTCTGCAAGAGTTGCAACCTGGTTTTTCAACCAAGAAAGATATACCTCTTTGAGGGAGTTTGCGGTTGAAAAAGGGTAGATCACTTAGATTCCACATTTTGGTTTAGCCAGCACCAAACTAATTGTTGTCAAAAGGTTCCATCTACATCATAACTTAGTTTTTGTTATATTTCGTGACATTTTATTTTCAAAATATCCTTCCTCCCCGATGAATGGCCATCCACCAAAACAGAAGACGGTCTTACAGAACAGTTCTCTGTTCCGGCTCATAGATGGGGGTCCTAAGCAGAAGACCTCTGTCTTTGACGTCCATATGCCCTAACAGGGTATATGTACAGGAGATGTCTTCATGTGAAAACCCATTTTATATCCATTTACACTGGCACATAATCATTAGGATTCGCTTCTTTCCAAATCGGTATAACCATAATTGGGCAGTATACTGTATATCGAGAAAATATCAGAGATCAATGATAAAACTATAGTTGATTTTCTATCCATAAAGCCCCCATTAAATGATCATTATTAGCAGCATGATTGCTACATGTAAATGCCACTCCCAGTGACAATTACAGAAGACATTTCTGCGTCATTAGGCAACTAACCTCCTCCCCCATCAGCAGCAAAGATTGTCCTGATGGAAATAGCCATCAGCACTTCACTATGTGACTTTTAAAATGACTGACCATTTAACAATAGTTTAAAAAGATATCTCACATTTAGGGCATTACGTTGTGAAGCCCTATCACATTTTATAACGATAGAAAAGGGGACTGGGTCATCTCAACTTCTTTTCAAATCTAGGTTTTGAATGAGTCTTGAGCGATTTAAAAAGGTTCTCCTGGACTTAATCGTGGACTCCGTAGGATAGGCATCAATATTTGATTAGTGGGGGAATGAAGAGGAAGCACTGTGTCCCCTTTATTGTTTATACAGGCACAGCAGCTTGTTGTGGTTGGTGGCTGTGCCTAGTGCTGCAGCTCAGTCTCATTCCCTTGAAGGAAGGAAAGGCTGTCCTAGAAAACCTCTTTAAAGCTTAGAGGACACAATGGGTAAACATGAATATATATATATATATATATATATATATATATATATATATATATATATATATATATATAGTATGTGTTTATGTATGAATATCTATAAGTGCGCGTGGCCAAAACAGCACTGACCCATTGAGGCATGGACTCCATAAGACCTCTAAATGGTCGTGTAGTATCAGGCACCAAGATTTTAGCAGCAGATCCTTCAAGTCCTGTCACTTGCAAGGTGGGGCCTCCACGGGTCGGACTTGTTTTCCGGCACATGCCACAGATGCTCGATCAGATTGTTGAGATCTGGGGAATTTAGTGGTCAAGTCAATACCTTGAACTCATAGTCATGTTTCTCAAACCATTCCTGAACAATTTTTGCAGTGTGTCAGGGCGTATTACCCTGTGGGAAGAGGCCACTGCCATCGGAGAATAACTCTGCCATCAAGGGGTGTACTTGGTCTGCAACAATGTTTAGGTAGGTGGTACGTGCCAGAGTAACCGCCACAAGAATACCAGGATCCAAGGTTTCCCAGCAGAACATTGCCCAGAGTGCCACACTGCCTTTGCCAACTCCCTTTCTTCCCATAGTGCATCTTGGTGTTCCCTCATGATGTAAAAGAAAACATGATTAATCAGACCAGGCCACCTTCTTTCATTGGTA
The DNA here is from genome assembly GCF_050947455.1 of Rhinoderma darwinii. Classification (NCBI taxonomy): domain Eukaryota; kingdom Metazoa; phylum Chordata; class Amphibia; order Anura; family Rhinodermatidae; genus Rhinoderma; species Rhinoderma darwinii. The sequence continues at coordinate 154,265,446 of NC_134689.1, forward strand.
CATGGTCCAGTTACGATGTTCATGTGCTCACTTTTAGCAGTGGACACGGGTCAGTTTGGGCGCTTTGACCAGTCTTTGGTACACAACCCCAAATTCTGCATTGTCTGTTCTGAACCTTTCTGTCATCGCCAGCAGTAACTTTTTTAACACTTTGTGCTTCAGTATCTCTTCTGTGGGATCTGACCAGACAGGCTAGTTTTCACTCCACTCGCGCATCAATGAGGCTTGGGCGTCTATGACCGTGTTGCTGGATCACCAGTAGGCCTTTCCATGGACCACTTTTGGTAGGTACTAACCACTGCATACCAGGGACACCCCACAAGAACTGTTTTGGAGATGCTCCGGCCCTGTTGTCTAGCCATCACAATTTGGCCCTTATCAAAGTCGATCACGTCCTTACACTTACTTGCCCATTTTTCCTGCTTCTAACACATTAACTTCAAGAACTGACTGTTCCCTTGCTTCCTAATATATCCCACCTCTTGACAGGCGGCATTGTAATAAGATAAACCATGTCATTCACTTCACCTGTATGTATACTTACATTCATCGGCATAGAGAATTTTCAATAACATTCAGATACTTTTAGTGCTGAGTTGCTCTTGCAGCTTATCTCTCTAATAACACTATAAGTAGGTAATAATCAGACAGCTTTGAGATATAAGTGTGAGCCTTGAAGAGCATTAGCACTGACTTTCTTGTAAATGCTTTGTATCAGGATGATGCTATAAGAAGCTTTTAGCTTATAAAAACGGTAATGTAATAAGTATTTCTGTAAACTAATAATAGATGGCTTCCGAAATATCATGTTAGTGTTTTGCTAGTTCAAGGTTTCAGTTCCTCCAAGAGCTCTAAAACAAACTGTCTTTGATCACTCTGATTTATACATGCTTTTTATAGCATATTCTTTGATTTGGAATGTAGCTGATAAATCAATATTATTTAAAATGATGAATTATTATTCTAGTTGGCTCTACAAGTAAAACTCATGGACACAATAAGGGGCAGGTGGTTAACTAGCCGTGGGCCCAGTGTAGTAGATGAAGGAAGGGATGTAAACTGTGTCCGCTAATCTAATAAAACCTGTCAGCTGCAGGCTGTATAGCTCCAAGCGGCAGAATGCGACAAAGTACCAAATATGAAAGCAGTCAGCATTTGCCATAGACAATTGGGGGTTAGTTCACATAGGTACAGTTTTTTGCCAATTCTGCCAATTGACGGGTAGAAGGGAGCTCTATGGCATTTATAGTCATATTGCACTTATGAGCTCAGTATGGCACTAGGGGGCACTATCAATTGAGGTAAAGTATGATTTGAATATCTGTGGATCAGAGAGGTGATGTATTCTTGGATTGACACTGTGTATATGCATCTATTTTCTCATAGGGCAGGTGGTCTACTGACACTTTTCTAAATTTAAAAGGTGGAATGTTTTTATAATTTGCACTTCATTAAACGTTAAAGCATGCCTCCTTTACTAATACAATAAATGATCATCATTTAGGTCAGTAAAAATGTTAGGGGGCCTTCATAAATGTACTATGTTGTACAAGCGCCATTTATTTTATGCAATTATGCCTGAAAACTGATACGATTGCAATTATTAAACTTCTCCGTGGTTGTCAATGTAATATTTCCTTTTTTTTTTTCCTATGTTTGACCCCATTCTTCTCATGTCCTGTTCCTCTATGCCCATAGCAGATGTTGAAGCAGCCATGATGCAGCACCTGATCGTGTGTCTGCAAGCATTCACATTTGATGAACCTAACATAGTGACTTTCACTGGCACTGCATGACTAATGATAAATTGCAAAGAAATGTGGAAAATATAATTTTCTTTAGGTTACATGTAACATGTTTACACTTTGTAATTAATACAATATACTGTATAAGTATACAGTATATTTGCCCTTCCTCCACCTTCCATGTTACCACATATTGATATCATGATTTCCATTTGTAAACTCAATTACAGTAATAACATCTAGGAACATACACTATATGGACAAAAGTATTGGGGCACCTTCACATTACACCTACAGGATCTTTTATGACAGCCCGTTCTACATCCATAAGCATTAATATGGAGTTGGTCCCCTCTTTGCAGCTAAAACAGCTTCCACTCGGGAAGGATTTCTGCAAGATTTTGGAGTGTATCTGTGGGAATTTTTGTCCATTCATCCAGAAGAGCATTTGTGAGGTCAGACACTGATATTGGACGAGAGGGCCTGGCTCACAATCTCTGTTCTAGTTCATCTTGAAGGTGTTCGATGGGGATGAGGTCAGAGCTCTGTGGGGCCAGTCAAGTTCAAGACACCAAACTCACCCAACCATGTCTTTATGGACCTTGCTTTGTAGACTGGAGCGCAGTCATGCTGGAACAGAAAAGGCACGTCCTCAAACTATTCTCACAAAGTTGGAAGCATACAATTGTCTAAAATGTCTTCGTATATTGTAGTATTAAGATTTCCCTTCACTTGAAATAAGGGGCCTAGCCCAACCTCTGAAAAACAACCCCAAAGTGTTATCCCTTCTCAACCAAACTTAACAGTTGGCACAATAAAGTCAGACAGGTCACGTTCTCCTGGAGTTACACAAAACCATCAGACTACCAGATAGAGAAGAGTGATTTGTCACTCCACAGAACACGTTTCCACTTCTCCAGAGTCCAGTTGCGCCGTGCTTTACACCACTCCATCCGACGCTTGGCATTGTGTTTGGTGATGTAAGGCTTGCAGGCAGCTGCTCAGACATGGAAACCCATGCCTTGCAGGTCCTGACGCACAGTTTATGTAAAGATGTTAATGCCAGAGGAGGTTTGGAACTCTGCAGTTACTGAGTCAGCAGAGCATTGGCGACATTTTAATGCACTATGTACATCAGAAGTCGGCGACCCCGCTCTGCTTTACGTGGTTTGCCAATTCATGGCTGAGTTGCTGTGGTTTCTAAACACTTCCACTTTGCAATAATAACAATCAGTGTTGGTTGTGGAATATCTAGGGGGAAGAAATTTCCCAAACTGACTTGTTGCAACGTTGCATCCTATTACAGTACCATGCTCTAATTCAGAGAGCTCTTTAGAATGACCCATTTTTTCACAAATGTTTGTAAAGGCAGACTTCATGGCTAGGTGCTGGATTTTATACACCTGGCAATGGGACTGAATGAAACACCTGAATTCAATGATTAAGAGAGGCATGTCCAAATACTTTTGTCTATCTAGTGTATTTGTTATCTGCACTTGGCTGCTACTGTATTTTGCTAACTTGGAAACATAATATAGGTCCTTCATTTTCTTTGAGTTGACAGCTTGTAAAATGTTTAGACTATTTTAACCTTGCGTTGTTGACACTCGTCCTATATAGTCCCAGCTACCGGCAGGATTACTATAGACATATCCTACTTTTGTCTTTTAGCAGATTCAGCATTGCAGAGACTTCTAAGAACCTCTTGGTATCCCCTGTACACAGTTCTTCTAATTGTAGAACTTAGACTGCCCCTTTTACCGGAAAAGAACATTTAAGATTGATGTGATGGAAAGTGACTACACATCAGTCAGTCTTTCCACCGTTCACCACTTTTACTTTACGGATCAATATCATTACTTAATATTCATAAATAACAGAAATTCCATTTCAGATGTGGACTGTAATTCCCAGAGACATTGTTTTCTTAACTGCCATTAGAGGGGTTAACTCACTACAGACATTGATGCCACATGGATAGGATATGCCATTAATGTCTGATTGTGGGGGACCGACCACTGTGACCGCAGCAATCACTAGAACGCCATGCCACTTAGTTTACTTGGATTTTTTAGGAGACCGCATGGATAACTTTCCTTCCCTTTGGATCCACTTCTGGCTTTAGGTTAAAAAAATTTAGCTAAAAACTGCATCAAAACTGTGTGATCCTGGCCTTAAATACTAATATAAAAAATAACATTCAATAAAAATGCCACCAAAAATGCATGTAAAAACTCCAGAAATGCCAGGAAAAATCCCTGTGTGAAGGAGACCTAATAGTAGGGAGAAATGCCCTACTAGTCAGACACCTCTGGGAACAAGTACAGAAGTAGTCTGCTAAAATTAATATATTTTATTCCAGTACTGGAAATTACCTTTTCTCCTATACATGTTATTGGAGAACTACTTGAAGTATGGCAGACTTCGCCTTCTAAATTCATTGCATTATCATTACTTTTCAGGGTGTGAATTGCTTTCCCTTTAATGAACCAGGAATGACAGAAGTGGATAATAAACCTGAGATGATTGCCCTCTAAGTTTCCCTTTCTATCAATTAGCAAACAGATAAGCCAGCTGCTGGCAAGGAGCAGATGAAGTGCACCCGCCTTGCCATTTAGCAGTGTCATAGTGTTCAGATCTCTCTTGCTTTATTAGTGTTATATTTAGCACCCGGAAGAGCTAGGTACTAATGGGAACATATAATCCCTTCTACATCTATCTGCTCACTTTCCTTTAGAATTCTTTAAAATGTTTCTTCATTGAGTAAACTAACTTTAAGATTTTTCTGCCATACACATATAGTATTATGATTTTCTGCTTAAAGAGACTCTGTCACCACATTATAAGTGCCCTATCTCCTACATCTTTATTTCGCTATGTGCAGCCACATACACAAACACTAACATTACTGAAGTGTCCTGATAATGAATATACATCACTACCAGCCAGGACGTGATGTTTATTCAGAATCCTGACATGTCTGTAGCATCTCTGTGAGATTCCAGCAAGGCAAGCGTAATCTCGTTTGAAATGACAGGTTACATCGTAATCTCGCAAGATTACGCTTGCCTTGCTGGAATCTCACAGAAAAGATTCAGAAGTGTCAGGATTCTGAATAAACATCACATCCAGGCTGGTAGTGATGTATATTCATTATCAGGACACTACAGTAATGTTAGTGTTTGTGTATGTAGCTGCACATAACGATATAACTATATCGCTAGTGCAGTGTAAATGAATAAAGAGAAGTGCATGACGCTGATTGGTCAGCGTCATACACTCTGTACAACGCCCACTTGGTCTAATGTAAAAACACACCCACTTGGGCATTAAGAAACTCATTAGCATAAAGCTAAAAATCGCTCATAAAGTGGTTTAAAATAGATTGTTTTTCTAAATAAAAAGCATTACTGTCACCTACATTACAGTGCCCATCTCCTTATATAGGAGAAAGGGCACTTATAATGTGGTGACAGAGCCTCTTTAAAGAGGTTCTGTCACCACATTATAAGTGGCCTATTTCTTACATAAGGAGATGGGCGCTGTAATGTAGGTGATAGCAGTGCTTTTTATTTAGAAAAAAGATCTATTTTTACCACGTTATTAGCGATTTTATATTTATGCTAATGACTTTCTTAATGCCCAACTGGGCGTTTTTTTGCTTTTGACCATGTGGGCGTTGTAAAGAGGAGTGTATGACACTGACCAATCAGTGACCAATCAACGTCATACACTTCTCTCCATTCATTTAGTTCAGCGCATAGTGACACTGTGTTGTTCGCTATGTGCTGTCTTATACTGACACATTAACGTTACTGAAGTGTTTAGACAGTGAGTAGACATTCCTTCCAGCCAGGACGGGATGTCTATTCACAATTCCAACACTTCGTTAACGTTTCTGTGGTATTTACAGCTGAGCAATCGTAATCCTGCGAGATCACGCTGTAAATGACAGGTTACAGCGAGATTACGCTTTGCTCTGCTGTAAGTACCACAGAAACGTTAACGAAGTGCAGGGATTGTGAATAGACATCCCGTCCTGGCTGGAAGGAATGTCTATTCACTGTCTAAACACTTCAGTAACGTTAATGTGTCAGTATAAGACAGCACATAGTGAACAACGCAGTGTCACTATGCGCAGAGTAAATGAATGGAGAGAAGTGTATGACGCAGATTGGTTACTGATTGGTCAGCGTCATACACTCCTCTGTACAACGCCCACTTGGTCTAAAGTAAAACACACCCAGTTGGGCATTAAGAAAGTAATTTGCATAAATCTAAAGTCGCTCCTAACGTGGTAAAAATAGATCGTTTTTCTAAATAAAAAGCACTGCTGTCACCTACATTATAGCGCCGATCTCCTTATGTAGGAGATAGGGCACTTATAATGTGGTGACAGAGCCGCTTTAAAGTATTTTCCAGGGTTATAAAAACATGGCGGCTTTCTTTCAAAAACAGCACCACACTTGTCCATGAGTTGTGTCTGGTATTGCAGCTCAGCCCCATTTAAGTACATACCAGGAACATATTCAGATGTGCCACTTCCAATACATGTGCCATGGGTTCATCACCCATGACCAAAGGAAATGAGTAGAACCATAAACTCAAACACAAGAAACTGCTTGGAGTTCCATAGTACACACCTTAAGGACCTTAACAGGATTATGCATTATTGCCAATTATTTTCCTTTGATGGTAAATACTCTGAATCAAAAGAAGGAATGTTACTCAGGATCAATGTTGAGGAGGAACTTAACACATCAATATTGTTATAACATATATTTCTCTATATATTAGACAAACTCTATGAATTTAAATAAGCATGAAGAACAAGTCTACCTGGGTATGTTGGTTACATACTGTTATAGAAAAATGGCCTACTATATTCTGGAACATAAAACTAGAAATCACCTATAAATGACACAGAATGGTATGCTGCTATACAGGTCATCCACTGGCACTATAAGTGTATATGAAAATATAAAGGGCTATTTCAGTCTGATGCATCAGACGTAAAGCTTGATATAATCTACATATAATTTCCATTTATTTTCATTAATGCCAACATCAACCCACATTCATTATATATTATACAGAGAACTTATAAACAATAATTTCAACAGCAACAGTCTCTAACCTTGGCATCCATTATTCAGAAGGAGACATCACAGAACATCTACACTGTGAACTTGAGAGAGCAGTAGATTGAAGATAATAGTGCACAGAACATTATAGTGGATAAAACAGTGTTTTATATATTGAGCTTCATGCATTATTCAGAAATGGAAACATTTGCTAGAATCGTAACATTTAACATATATTTGTGTTAGCAAATGACATTGCTAGACTGCTTCACGAGCAGTCTTCATTTCACGCTTGATGCAGGACTACCACATATCAGACCCATTTTAGAGGATCCCTTTTTATTGGAAGATTCCCCCAATAATAATCTAATCACAGGATATCCTGTTGCTGGGAATCAATGGTCCATCCATGTAATGCACGGATGTGCTAGGCTGGGTCTTCCAACTCAAGAGGATTTTAGGAAAGCCCATTAGGAGGGCTGGTATATCTATAGATAATAGTACTAACAATTTGCCTCAAGGCAACGAAATACCCTATTCCCACTCTACTTAGAGAGTATGTATTTTTTACCAATTTAATAAAATTTTACTTTTATTACATTTTAGGACACAGACATTTAAAAATTCAATGCCTATAGCTCAGTATTAGGGTATGTTCACACGGCTTATTTACAGACGTAATTCGGGCGTTTTACGCCTCGATTTACGTCCAAAAATGTGCCTCGATAGCGTTGGCAAACATCTGCCCATTCATTAGAATGGGTCTTACGATGTTCTGTGCACACGGTAATTTTTTTTACGCCCCGCTGTCAAAAGGCGGCGCGTAAAAAAGACGCCCGCGTCAAAGAAGTGCCTGGCACTTCTTCAGACGTAAATGGAGCCGTTTTCCATGGACTCCATGGAAAACCAGGTCCATTTAACGTCCGTAATGGACGCAGCAAAAAGCACCTCAACATGCCATTACGGCTGAAATTACGGTGCTGTTTTCTCCTGAAAACAGCCCCGTAATTTCAGCCATTACGGACGCTGCCGTGTGAACATACCCTTAGAGTGAGAGATCTCTACAGTAAGCAATACAAGTTTCTCCGTTGATACAGCGTCCTAAGGAGCCTAACACGAGCATGTTCGGTCCGTGATATATGGTGCGTACGTCGGCCGCATTTCCCGGACCGAACACACTGCAGGGAGCTGGGCTCCTAGCATCATAGTTATCTATGATGCTAGGTGTCACTGCTCGCTGCGGGACAACTGTCCCGTAATGAAAACATGATTACAGTACGGGACAGTTGTCCCGCAGCGAGGCTGTGACTCCTAGCGTCATAGATAACTATGATGCTAGGAGCCCGGCTCCCTGCAGTGTGTTCGGTCAGGGAGATGCGGCTGACGTACGAATCGTATATCACAGACCGAACACGCTCGTGTGTGGGAGGCTTTAGGGTTGTATGAGGCAATTGCCGTATGAACGACGAAACATGTCAGGTGGCATTCTCTGTGCTTTTAAATAGTATAGTATAGTCCCGGAAGCAATCTGCAGAAACATCCAGTGATTTACATTAATATAGTCGCAGCGGTGAATGCACTACTTGTTGTATCGTTCACAGTAGGGATCTCTCACTCTAAGGCTGGATTCACACGAGCACATTACGTCCGTAATTGACGGATGTATTTCGGCCGCAAGTCCCGGACCGAACACAGTGCAGGGAGCCGGGCTCCTAGCATCATAGTTATGTACGATGCTAGGAGTCCCTGCCTCGCTGCCGGACAACTGTCCCGTACTGAAAACATGATTACAGTACGGGACAGTTGTCCGGCAGCGAGGCAGGGACTCCTAGCATCGTACATAAGTATGATGCTAGGAGTCCGGCTCCCTGCACTGTGTTCGGTCCGGGACTTGCGGCCGAAATACGTCCGTCAATTACGGACGTAATGTGCTCGTGTGAATCCAGCCTAATACTGAGCTATAGGCATTGCATTTTTTGATTTGTCTATGTCCTAAAATGTAATAAAAGTTACGTTTTATTAAATGGTAAAAAAATATATACTTTCTATAGGGAATAGGGTATTTAGTTTCCTTGCGGTAAATTGTTAGTACTATTCCAAATCAAGAGATGCTCTTTGAAACCATTGTGTGCTGGGACGGTTCCAGGTTTATGTGGCCCTTGGGCGACACAGACTTAGTAGGCCCCTTTTCGGTGGAACTCACGGCGACAGTAAAATGGCAGAAAACATCACTTTGTGCCCCCATATAGACGTTAGGCCCTGTTTATGCCCACATATAGAAGTTAGGCCCCCTGTTTGTACCCCCATAAATTTAGTGCCCTCTGTAGATAGTGCTACACAGCCCCCTACTCCCAGGTAGTGCCACACAGCCCCCTACTCCCAGGTAGTGCCACACAGCCCCCTACTCCCAGGTAGTGCCACACAGCCCCTCTCCCTTGTAGTGCAACATAGCCCGCTCCCTGGTAGTGCTAAGCAGCCCCCCTCCCTGCAGGTAGCGCCTTTGGGGCTCCCTCTAGGAGTGGAATCTCTAGCCAGAGCATTGCCAACACTCTGGCTGGGGATTCCGCTTCAAAAGAAGCCCCTGACGTCACTGCCCATATATGGACAGTGTTGTCAGGGGCAACCCCAGAGCCATAGTCCCGGGCAGAGCACTACTAGCATTCTGCCTGGGACTCCTGCTCTGCTCCTGACATCACTGTCCATATATGGATAGTGATGTCTGGAGCAGAGCTGAAGTCCCGGGCAGAACACTAGTAAAGGCTCTGCTCCAGGACTTCGGCGAAGCCCCTAAAATCACTGTCCATATATGGATAGTGGTGTCAGGGGCAATGCCAGAGCCAAAGTCCCGGGCAGAGTGCTACTAGCATTCTGCCTGGGACTCCTGCTCTGCTCCTGACATCACTGTCCATATATGGACAGTGATGTCTGGGGCTTCCTTAGAGCCGGAGTCCCAGGCAGAGCGCTATTAGCACTCTGCCTGGGAGTCTGTAGCGTAGTAAATGGCAAAGTGGGGAGATACCTCCCTGCTCTGCCATAGCGTTCAATAGTATCTGCGTCCTAGTATCTGTGCCTATTGAATGCGGCGTAGCTACCGCTGTAGCAGCCATAGCGTTTGTTAGCGGGGCCACTGGGCATTGGGGGGGGCAAGGGGGGCTCCCCCTAGAACCAGAATCCACTCCTGGAGGAGCAATGACGGCAGCGGCAGCACCAGGTGGCCGAGTGGGCCCCCCCTAGAGTAGTGGGCCCCAGCACTTGCCCGGGCTCGCCAGGTGCTGACGCTGGCCCTGATTGTGTGCTCTGACTAATAGATGAGGACCCTGAACAATGGACACTTTCACCATTGACAGCCCTCATAGGCTATTTGAAATAGTGTTTTTTTTTCCAAAGCAGACAACCCTTTTAACCCCCTTAATGACTTGCTTATTTTGTCCCTTAAAGGGTATAATGGAATCACTAGTTGAGAAATTCCCCAGAGTTCAAGTTATGGAATTGCTCTGTAAGTGATTCCCCAAAGGCAGGTGGAGACTGTCTAGATAAAGCGTGCAGGTAATCCGCTATCTCAAGTCTGTCAGCAGTGTCTAAGGCTACTCTATGGTCTTCACCAGAGCACACCGCAAGGCAGGTTGGATTTGGCTGCAAAGAACCTTGTTTGCATTTAAAGAAAACAGTATTGGACAGGTGGTGCAATGCAGGCAATGCCAGAACGGAAACCAGACAGACAGAGTGTCAACAGCAAACAGAGTTGACAACCAGGAGGGACTGAAAGTCCAAATCAGAAAGCTGAAGAATACCAGGAGTTGCAGAGGTCAAAACCAGCCGAGAGCAGAATGTCCAAATCAGTGAGCAAAAGGGTTAATCTAAAGACAAAGCCGAGATCCAGTACCAATAATCCAAATAGTCAGGTGATACAGGCTATAGCCAGGAGCTTGATCAGACAGTTGCATACACAAAGAAATTCACAAGCAACAATGAAAGAACTGACTAGACTTAAATACTCCACCCTAGAATCTGATAGGAAGAAAACAGAGAAATAAGATTGGCTGTACAACTCAAACCAGAGCCACCCAGAAGCTAGGCTAGTAGTCGTGACAATCTTAAAGAGATGGACGTTTCCTAACAAAGGGGTTGTTCGACGGTCCCCTCCCCAAAAAAATATAAACGTTAACAAAAGCTATATAACATGTTTTTTTAAGGGTATGACATCATTACATAAGCTGAAATATTTTTTTTTGTGCCAGTAACCTACCCTCGATATCACAGTTACAAACGTTACTGTACTTCCGGGTTACGGGTGGGACTTAGTGCTCCAACTGGCGCTGCTCTACTACATCTCCCAGCATGCAATTGTGCCCTTTTTTAAAGAGCTATAACGTTACATTATTTTTCCATAAACAAACCTTTATGATGGCTTTTTTTTGCGGGATGAGTTGTTTTTCAATTACATTATTTTGGGGTACACATTATTAAAGGGGTCGTCCAGTCCCTAAAAATTGATGGCCTATCCTCAGAATAGGCCATCAATAGCTGATGGGTCGGGGTCCAACTCCTGGGATCAGCCGTTTTGAACGGGGTGCAGTGCTCGTACAAGTGCTGCTTCCCATTGATTTCTACTTGCTCACTGTGAATCCTCAACATGGATGTAGCGGCGATTCACAGGTATTGCAGCCTTTTCTCCCATTGAAGAAAATGGGAGAAGAAGGCTGTAATACCTGTGAATCGCCGCTAAATGTGTGACGACGATTCACAGTGAGCAAGTAGAGATGAAGGGGAAGTAGTGATTGTCCGAGCACTGCACCCCCATCAAAACAGCTGCTCTGCGGGGGGTCCCGGGAGTCAGACCCCAACACATCAGCTACTGATGGCCTATTCTGAGGATAGGTCTTAAATTTTTAGGGACTGGACAACCCCTTTAGCTTTTAATAACTTTTTCTTTGGGGGGGAAGCGAAAAAAAAAAAAAAAGACATTGTTTTTTGCGTTTTAACGTTACACTTCTTACCATGTTGTGTAAATAACGTTACCTTTATTCTATGGGTCTGTATGATTATGGGGATACCGCATATGTATAGTTTTTTATTTATGCTTTTCTGCTTTTGCACAATAAAAACACTTAAACAAATATAATTTGTTATTTTATCACCACATTTCAAGACCCATGACTTTTTCTTTTTCGGCCAATATAGCCATATGAGGGTTTGTTTTTTTGCGCGACGAGATGTAGCTTATATTGAAAAATTTTGGGGTGCATGGGACTTAACTTGTACACATTTTTTGGGGGTATGGGAAAAAAGCAATTCTGTCGTTGTTTTTTGCACTGCTTTTTTTATGCTGTTTACTATGTGGTTTAACCCGTTAGTGACCGCCAATACGCCTTTTCACGGCGGCCACTAATGGGCTTTATTCTGATGCATACGCTTTTTCACAGCGCTTCATTAGAATAAATAAACAAAGCAGGGAGCCGTTAAATCTCCCTGTTTTCAGCAACCAGAGGTAGCGGAGGCTGGGGGCATCACTGCTCTAACGGGTGAGATCGATATCAGTATCGATCTCACCCATTTAACCCCTCAATAGTGAGCGCCACATCTGAGTTGTTTTGGAGAGAGGGAGGGAGTGCCCTCTCTCATCGCACCGGCACCTGGCAATAAGATCGCCCTGTGTTGTGTCTTCTATGGCAGCCGGGGCCTAATAAAGCCCCCCAGGTCTGCCTGTAGAGTATGCCTGCTAAGCCATGCCATTAAAATTAATTAAAAAAAAGTTTAAAAAAAATGAAAAACAAACTTTTTCCCCTTAAAAAATGCTTTATTATTAAAAAAAACGAAATAAAGTAAAAAAGTTACACATATTTGGTATCGCCACGTCCGTAACGACCCTAACTATAAAGCTATTACATTATTTAACCTGCACGGTGAACGTCGAAAAAATAAAATTAAAAACAATGCAAAAATGGCTGTTTTCTGTGAATCCTGCCATCAAAAAAAATATGATAAAAAGTCATCAAAAAGTCGCCTCTACTCCAAAATTGTACCAATGAAAACTACAAGTCGTCCTGCAAAAAAAAATTAAAAATATAAGCCCTCATACAGCTGCATCGTTGGAAAATAAAAAAGTCTTCAAATATGGAGACACAAAATCAAAGGGCTTTTACTGTGTAAAAGTAGTAAAACATAAAAAAATCCATACAAATTTGGTATCGTAGCAATTGTAACAACCCGCTGAATAAAGTTATTGTGTTATTTATACCACACGGTAAATGGCGTAGATTTAGGATGCAAAAAAAAGTGGTGACATTTCAGTTTTTTTTCTATTCTCTCCCAAAAAAAGTTAATAAAAGTTAATCAATAAATTATATGTGCCCCAAAATGGTGCTATTAAAATATACAACTTGTCCCGCAAAAAACAAGACCTTATACAGCTATGCCGACGTAAAAATAAAAAATTATAGCTCTTGGAATGCGACGTTGGGAAAACGTAAAAAATAGCTTGGTCATTAAAGAGGCTCTGTCACCAGATTCTCAAATCCCTATCTCCTATTGCATGTGATCGGCGCTGCAATGTAGAGAACAGTAACGTTTTGTTTTTTTTTTAAACGTTAATTTTTGGCCAAGTTATGAGCTATTTTATATATATGCAAATGAGGTTTGAAATGGACAACTGGGCGTTTTTTTTCCCGTTATGTCCAACTGGGAGTGTATTGTGTTTTTAACTGGGCGTGTTTACGTGTATGACGCTGACCAATCAGTGACCAGTCAGCATCATACACTCCTCTCCATTGATTTACACAGCAGCGATGTGCAGCCACATAAACAGAGATTAACGTTACTGCAGTGTCCTGATAATGAATACACATGATCATCCAGCCTGGACGTCATGTGTATTCAGAATCCTGACACTTCTGAATCTTTTCTGTGAGATTTCCAGCAAGTGATACGAAATCTCGTTTACCTCCGTAATCTCGCGAGATTTCGTTTCCCTTGCTAGAAATCTCAAAGAAAAGATTCAGAAGTGTCAGGATTCTGAATACACATGACGTCCACCTTTACTGTGCACCTTTTTTTATAAACTTTATTTCACATTAATTATTTTTTTAGTCCCATTAGGGGATTTTACTATGTGATCGCTACTCGCTTCTATAATGCTTTAGTGTACAAAGTATTATTGCCTTTCAGTGTACAACAGGCAGTCTGTAAGGTAGTGTCTCTGGCATGGCCCATTAGGCATACAGCCATGGTAAGCCTGGGGGCCTATTGACTGCTGCATTTAAGGGATCAAACGGCCGGGATTGGAGATAATTGATAGTTGATCCCGGCCGATAGAACAGAAGCTCGACTGTCATCAGACAGCCAAGAACTTGCTCCTGTACCAAGCTTATTTCAATGCGCAGTAAAAAGGCGTATTAATCGGAATAAGGCATTTTAGTGACCGCCGTAACATCGTGTATGGGGTAAAAGAGTTATTCACATTGCTAGGATATGCCATCACTTTCTCATTAATGGGGGTCTAGCTGCCGTGACCCCCACTAATCCCAAGATGGAAGAGGCCACAGTGCTACAGCCCCTTCAATGTTTTTCCATGCACAGCAGATCTCCCGGTCACCGGCTGCGCAGGGAACTACAGCACTGTGCCATTTACTTGCTACACTTGCACGGTTGCCCTTTCATTCTTAGGATCAATGGGGGTCCTGGCAGTCAGACACCCACTAAATTAGAAAGTGATGTCATATCCTAGCGACATGCCATTACTTTCTATGATAGGCATACCCTTTTAATAAGGATTTTCATAACTGAAGCAAAATTCTTCAAAAGTTTTTGTAACTAATATGCTTCAATGAAAAAAGGGATGTTTGTCCACACAGACACACAGAGGTGTAGCTAGCAGCTACTAATCTCTGATGCAAAAACGGTACCAAAGTGCTCGTATCGATCGCATACATTGAGCTCACACTGTATAATATGATATTTAATTACACATTACTTTATTACTTTCATTTACAAAAATAAGATGTACAGCACTGCGGTATATGTTGACCCAATAATATCTTATAATAAAAACTTTAATAACATCTAAATCATATTTTAATTTTCTTCAACACATCTGTATATTGTAATTATATTGACTTTATCATATCATGTAGGAAGTGAACGTTGATAAAGATATTCTCTAAAATAAGTACTGTACCATAAGTTCTATGAAAAGCACTTCATTGCAATATCAAATTACTGTAGCAGAACTATGTAGTCATTAGTTATACACTCTGTTACTGATTACGAAAATGATATAATATTTTTGCAAGATCAACAAGTTTATAAACCTGCTACATAAAGTGGACTCGGTGCCGTTCACAGATTAGTTTTTACACTATATCGAATTCCAGATTCATGGCTTATGAATAGTATGAATGGGGCATATATTTAACTCAAATGGTATTTAGGCCGTCAGTGTCCAACTTCTATCACAAGTGTTATAAATAAGACACCTTAATCACCAGCCTATATTAAACCTTGATGACCAAGCAATTTTTTATATTTTCCATCATCGCATTCCAAGAGCTATAACTTTTTTATTTTTGCGTCGACATAGCTGTATAAGGTCTTGTTTTTTATTGCTACAATTTTGGAGTAGATGCGACTTTTTGATCACTTTTTTTTAAGGCAGGGTTCACAGAAAACAGCAATTTTTGCATTGTTTTTTATTTTATTTTTTACGGCGTTCACCGTGCGGGTTAAATAATGTAATAGCTTTATAGTTGGGGTCGTTACGGACGCGGCAATAGCAAATATGTGTAACTTTTTCACTTTATTTAGTTTTTTAATAGTAAAGCATTTTGTAAGGGGAAAAATTGGGTTTTTAATATTTTTTTTGTATTGCAGAGTATTACTGCCTGTCCGTTTAAAACGGACAGGCATCTGCAAGGCCATGCCTCTGGCGTGACCTAGCAGGCATTTACTTTATTGGGCCCCCGGCTGCCATTGGAGACACAGACATTTGGCGATCTTATCGCCGGGTGTCGGTGGGGGAGAGAGGGAGCTCCCTCCCTCTCTCCAAAACAACTCGCTATTGAGCACCGCATCTGAGGGGTTAAACGGGTGAGATCGATACTGATATCGATCTCACCCGTTTGAGCAGGGATGCCCCCAGCCCTCAGCTACCTCTGGTAGCAGAGAGCAGGGAGATTTGACAGCTCCCTGCTCTGTTTATTTATTATCTGTTTATTTATTCTGATGCAGCGCCGTGAAAAGGCGTATGCATCAGAATAAAGCCCATTAGTGGCCACCGTGAAAAGGCGTATTGGCGGTCACTAACAGGTTAAATTTATGAGGATTTTGGACTCTTGCCTGCTATACTTGATTATAGTCTTTGGTGTTACATTACATTTTATTTTGATTATAAATCATTTGCAGGCTCATTAAAATTCCAGGGGGCCTTTGGTTGTGCAACATTCGCAATTGTGGGTTACCAGGACCCCCACGCAACCTCAATATATCCCCCATATTTAAACATTGAGGTTGTATTATGTTATGGTTTTACTGCGATCATTGTGTGACCGAAACTACACACATTGGGGCAGATTTACTGTTTGTGTCTAGAATTCGTTGAAAAATGTTTTGTCGCATTTCACTTTAGACAAATTAAAGTACAGATGTTTATGCCTCACTAGACACTTTTAAAGAGTGTCACGGAAAGGGGGTGTGACTTAGGCCTCATTCACACGACATGGTCCGAGTGTCGGCCGGGAAAATCGGCTGTTTTTGGCCGATTTTCCCGGCCGGTTTGCATCCGGTTTGCTTCCGTTCCGGGCCGTGTTGCCGTTTTTACCAGCCGATTTGGACCCCATTTGAATCCGTTTTTTTCCCTGTCCGTTTTAAAATCTGATGAATTTCATTTAAATTTGTTGCCACACACAGCTCTCTGTGGATAATGCCACACAGCCCCCTGTAGGTAATGCCACCCAGACCCCTGTAGGTAATGCCACCCAGCCCCCTGCAGGTAATGCCACCCTGCCCCCTATAGGTAATGCCACCCTGCCCCCTGTAGGTAATGCCACCCTGCCCCTTGTAGGTAATGCCACCCAGCTCCCTGTTGGTAATGCCAACCTGCCCCTTATAGGTAATGCCACCCTGCCCCTTGTAGGTAATGCCACCCTGCCCCTTGTAGGTAATGCCACCCAGCTCCCTGTTGGTAATGCCACCCTGCCCCTTGTAGGTAATGCCACCCTGCCCCTTGTAGGTAATGCCACCCTGCCCCTTGTAGGTAATGCCACACTGCCCCTTGTAGGTAATGCCACCCTGCCCCCTGTAGGTAATGCCACCCAGCCCCCTGTTTTTAATGCCACCCAGCCCCCTGTAGGTGATGCCACCAAATCCCCTGTAGGGGTTGCCACCAAGTCCCCTGTAGGTGATGCCACACAGCCCCCTGTAGGTTGCACCCATCCCCCCCCCACATTCCAGGAGAAGTCACTGACTTCAATGTCCATATATGGACAGTGTAGTCACTGACTTCTCCTGGAGAGGAATTCCCTGCCACAGGTCGGGAATTCCGCTTCAGAAGTGAGTAACGTCACTGTGTCCATATATGGACAGTGTAGTCACTCACTTCTCCTGTAGCGGAATCCCCGGCCATAGCGTCGGGAATCCGCTGCAGAAGTGAGTGACATCGCTGTGTCCATATATGGACAGTGTAGTCACTCACTTCTCCTGTAGCGGAATCCCCGGCCATAGAGTCGGGGATTCCACTGCAGAAGTGAGTGACATCGCTGTGTCCATATATGGACAGTGTAGTCACTCACTTCTCATGTAGCGGAATCCCCGACCATAGAGTCGGGGATTCCGCTGCAGAAGTGAGTGACATCGCTGTGTCCATATATGGATAGTGTAGTCACGCACTTCTCCTGTAGCGGAATCCCCGGCCATAGCGTCGGGGATTCCGCTGCAGAAGTGAGTGACATCGCTGTGTCCATATATGGACAGTGTAGTCACTCACTTCTCCTGTAGCGGAATCCCCGGCCATAGAGTCGGGGATTCCGCTGCAGAAGTGAGTGACATCGCTGTGTCCATATATGGACAGTGTAGTCACTCACTTCTCCTGTAGCGGAATCCCCGACCATAGAGTCGGGGATTCCGCTGCAGAAGTGAGTGACATCGCTGTGTCCATATATGGATAGTGTAGTCACGCACTTCTCCTGTAGCGGAATCACCGGCCATAGAGTCGGGGATTCCGCTGCAGAAGTGAGTGACTTCGCTGTGTCCATATATGGACAGTGTAGTCACGCACTTCTCCTGTAGCGGAATCCCCAATCCCAGGCCGGGGATTGGGGAGTCCGACTACTACAGGGAGCAAAAAAAGACCCTCCTCTTCCTCACATGCACTCTGCGCTGTGAGGAGGAGGAGAGAGTACGCGAGCGACGGTAGACCCGGCCATCACTCGTGATGGCCGTGTATTAGCCGGCCCCATAGACTTCTATGGGAGCCGGGCGGCCGGGTACCCGGTCGAAAATAGGGCATGTCCCATTTTTTGATGGCCGGTTTTCCCGGCGCGTCAAAAAATCGGTCGTGTGAATAGCCCCATTAGGGGTCTATTGTTTCCTAATGCAGCCCGGTGACGGCCGATTTATGAACGGCCGGCACCCGGCCGGGAAACACTGTCGTGTGAATTCCGCCTTAGTGAAAAAGGTGTCGTGGCAGGCCAATTCTAGCTTTTCTGCTGTCTGAGGCGAAAATTGAAATGGCACCCCCCAGATTTTGATTGACATCCCCCTGGCTGTTCTACATCACTACCGGCCTCCTCAAACTCTTGCGGATGCGCCATTGCCTTGTACTCCCCTGGCATGCGCGGTGCAGTAATGAAGCCAGGCAGAGTACACCTCGCTGCACGGTGTGTGCCTAAGTAGTACAAGGCGATGGTGCATCCGAGAAAGTTGTATCAGCCAGTGGCATGTCAATCAAACATGGAAAGGTAGGTTTGGAGGGAGGACTATGTGACTCTTCAGGTTAGTGGCACCTGCCCATGACACTTTAATTAGTAATTAGCATATAGCGTACAGCGTTTTAAAAGTTGATTTGATAGATTTTGCTGCATCTGAAAAAAAACATACATTTGGAAGTATTGTCAGGTCATGTATTACCGCATGGTGGCGGTTCAAGGGCTTAAAACTACCTGACAGGTTCTCATTAAATATACAATTAATTAAAAACATCTCCATCTGCCCTGCAATTTTGTTATTATAAATATATCCTAGATAATTAAATCTCCAGAACCAAGCTCTGAGAAATACGGCTCCAGAACGCAGCTCATTACATATATACAACACCAGAACCAAGCTCAGTACATATATACAGCACCAGAATAAAGCGCAGTGTAACGTCCGTGGTCGCTGACCACGAACTCCTCCCATCCTGTCGACCCCCTTCAGTCCAGAGATGTGTGCACTTGTGGCCGTCCTGTTCAGCAGCCACCACTAGGGTGCGCTCGCGAGCTCAGTCCAGCCTTAAGGAGCCAGAGCGCACACATGTGTGAGATTGAGCTGATTGCTCCCAGATCACCCTGGACTATAAGAAGGGCTCTGCCCCTCCCTGCATTGCCTGAGCTTTGTTGTCGTTACCCTAGTCTGTCTTTGCAAATGGTCTCCTAAGTGTTTTCCAGTTCTCAGTGTTTCTCGTTCCTGCTACCTATAACCTGTATCCTGTGCTATCCTGGTCCAAGTGCCGTATTGAGTTGGAACCATGCTGCGCTGAGTACAACGCCTGTCCTACATATATACAGCACCAGAACAAAGCTCAGTACATATATACAAAACCAGAACTAAGATGAGTACATATATATATATATATATATATATATATATATATATATATAGCACCAGAACCAAGCTGATTACATATATACAACACCGGAACAAAGCTTATTACATTTGTACAGCACCAGAACAAAGCTCATTACATATATACAGCACTAGAACAAAGTTCATTACATATATACAGCACCAGAACAAAGCTCATCACATATATACAGCACAAGAACAAAGCTCATTACATATACACAGCACCAGAACAAAGCTCAGTACATATATACAGCACCAGAACAAAGCCCTCTACATAAATACAGCACAAGAACAAAGCTCATTACATATATACAGCACCAGAACAAAGCACAGTACATATATACAGCAGCAGAACAAAGCTCAGTATATATACAACACCAGAACAAAGCTCACTACATAAATACAACACCAGAACAAAGATCAGTATATATATCTATATATATAGCACCAGAAGCAAGCTCAGTACATATATACAGCACCAGAACAAAGTTCATTACATATATACAGCACCAGAACAAAGCTAATATATAAATACAGCACCCGAACCAAGCTCATTGCATATACACAACACCAGAACCAAGTCCAGTACATATATACAACACCAGAACAAAGCTCATTTCATAGATACAGAACCAGAACAAAGCTCAATACATATATACAACACCAGAACAAAGCTCAGTATGTATATATATATATATATATATATATATATATACACACACAGCACCAGAACCAAGCCCAGTACATATACGCAGCACCAGAACAAATCTCACTAAATAGATACAGCACAAGAACCAAGCTCATTACATATATACAGCTTCAGAACCAAGATGAGTACATATATACAGCACCTGAACAAAGCTCAGTACATATATACAACACCAGAACCAGGCTCAGTACATAAATAGAGCACCAGAACAAAGCTCAGTACATATATACAGTTCCAGAACAAAGATCAGTACATATATATATATGTCACGTTGGGTGCGTGGACCCACTGGGCCGTACCACCTTGATGGTATAGCAGCTGGCCAACAGGGTACAAGTCAAAGTCAATAGTTCGGATAGGTGTACCTGTGGTAACTTCTGACAGTAGCGAAGACAGGCTCGGATGGGACCTTGGCAGCAGGTGGACACCAGGTGTGGTGTAACCAAGAAGGTGTAACACACAGCACGACTCGACTCCAACTCTAAATGAAACTTGATCCAGGATAGCACGGGACACAGGCAGTGGTGGATTAAGTAGACCTTAGGCCCTGGGCTGTTCCACAAACTTTGGCCCCCCTTCCCCACCGCCGCTCTGCTGTGTCTATAGTGAACACCACCTTTTTGTGCGAGCATTGACAAATGGTTGTTACAATTCCCCTTGTCAAAGGGCTGTGTCCATACTGACAGTCTCCAACAATTGCTGACTGTATCACACTGTGTAGGGACACATCCCCTTGACAATGGGAATCTGTCTATTAGTCCTGGGTACACAAAGATATGTAGAATACAAGGATTTCCTACAACAGACATGTCAGGAGAGGGGACAGATCCCCTATAGATCCAGTGACTCACATGTCTTCTCTGATGGAAGTCGTTTTCTTTTCTTCTCCGTCTGAAGTAGACCGTTATGGTGACTTCTCCTGATGAAACATCTTTTTCCATCACTTCTGCAGCCATTTCCAGCCTCTAAACACACAAATTTAGACACCAAGGCCCAGGACCATAATATTAAAGGGGTTGTCTGGGCACGGACCGGTTTTTATACTGATAACCTATCGATGTGCCTGGACAACCCCTTTTACTCAGACTTATAGATTTGGACCCCAGACTAAATCATAGAATACATACAGACCCAAGACCTTCTAAACTATTGCAGTCCTCAGACCAGACCCCCTAAACAAATACAGACCCCAGAACAAGCACCCTAAATAAATACAGACCTCAGACCAGACCCCCTACACTAATGACCCCAGACCAGACTCCCTTAATACAGACCCCAGACCAGACCCCCCTAAACTAATACAGACCCATAAATAAAGACCCCTAAACTAATACAGAGCCTAGACCAGGCCCCCTAAATACAGACACCCTAAATACAGACCACAGACCTCAAACGAATAGACCCCCTAAATACAGACCGCAGACCTAACCCCCTACACTAATAATGACCCCAGACCTGACTCCCTTAAGTAATACAGATCCCAGACCAGACCCCTAAATAAAGACCCCTAAACTAATACAGACCCTGGAACAGGCCCCCTGAATACAGACCCCAGACGTAAAATACAGACCCCCTAAATACAGGCCCCAGACCCCTTAAACTAACACAGAATCCTTAAATATACAGACCCTAAACCCCTTAAACTAATACAGACACCAAACCTCCTAAATACAGACCAGACCCCTAAATACAGTCCCCAAACCAGGTCCCCAAAATACAGACCCCAAGAACAAATCCATCCCCTTATACTTACATAGCAGCTCACCTCAGTCTTCTCTGTAGAGTCTTGCTGCTGCTCATGGAGCTGCGGTCATGTGACCAGCAGGTCTCTAAATAGTAGTAAGAACTTCCGAGATGGGGGTCATGTGACCTTTTGTCGAAAGACAAAACTACATTGTACTTTGGGTGGCCATGGGCCCCCCGGAAGCCTCGGGCCCCGGGCAGCCTCCTAAAACGCCCTATGATGATCCGCCATTGGACACAGGATTCAGGTAGCAGGAACGGGAACACTGGGACCTAGGAAACACTTAAGGGACCATTTGCAGAGATGAACATAAGTAAATGACAACAACGCTCAGGCAATGCAGGAAGGGCAGAGCCCTTCTTATAGTCCAGGGTGCTCATGGGCTATTTTGGTTCTTTAATTTAGGTGCACGCGCTGACCCTTTAAGAGCGGGCAAAAGCGCCCTACGGGACACAGCAGAGTGAAGTGCAAGTGAGCGCTGGTGTCTCCTGAGGAGGAGCACCAGAACCGAGCTCATTACATATATACAACACCAGAACAAAGCTCAGTACATATATACAACACGAGAACAAAGCTCATTACATATATACAGCCCCAGAACCAAGCTCAGTACATATATACAGCACCAGAACAAAGCTCAGTACATATATACAGCACAAGCACAAATACAGCTCATTTTAGTGCAACCCCTGCCTTATAGGTTTGAGTGGCGTAAAACTACAGCTCCCAGCATGGCCGGAACAATGGTAAGGGTATGCTGGGTGTCGCTGTTTCATAAAAAAAATCATATTATAATCAAACCACCCATCATCTCGCTGCAGATCATACAGTGACATAAGTATTGATTAGAGGCAAACATTTACATTAAGTGACTCACCGTGATATCTCAGGATCTAGTTGTTCTTTTTCTCTTTTCTTCTCCATCCAGTCCATACCTCTATGATAACTTATACCGGCCACAGCCCATGTCTGCAGCTCAGATGTCTTCAGCTTCTCACTTTTAAAACATTTCTGCTCCTATAAACGAAGATAAAATTCTCAACACCCCTAAATATAATAGCGCCATACACTGTGACCCTGATTATAATAGTACCATACAGTGCATCACACACACACACACACACACACACACACACACACACACACACACACACACACACACACACACACACAAACACTGTGCCCCCTATGCCTCCTGAAGATAGTAACCCGCATGGAGCATCTGTAGATAGTGCCCCACATAGAAGCCCCTGTAGATAGTGCCCACATACAGCCCCTTGTAATGCCCACATATGGAATCCAGCACTGCAAGGCAATAGTGCTAACCACTGAACCACCGTGCTGCCTGACATATAGCTCCCCCTGTATATAGTGCCCTATATATAGCCCCCTGTAGATAGTGCCCCACAGGTAACCTGCCCCTGTATATAGTGTCCCACATATAGCACACCTCTGTAGATAGTCTCCTACAAATAGCTCCCCTTATAGATAGTGCTCCACATATAGCCCACCCCTGTAGATAATGCCTCACATATAGCTCCCCCTGTATATAGTGTCCAACATATAGCCCACCCTTGTAGACCGTGCCCTACATATAACCCCTCTGTATATAGTGTCCCACACATAGCCCACCCCTCTAGATAGTGCCCTACAAATAGCTCCCCCTATAGATAGTGCTCCACATATAGCCCACCCCTGTAGATAGTGCAGTACATATAGCCCCTCCTGTAGATAGAGCTCCCCTTGTAGATAGTGCCATTCATATAGCTCTCCCTGTAGATAATGCCACTCAGTTTTATTAGAAAAGAAAAACTTTCCATACTCACATGATCCCGTTCCCGCGACGTCCAGTGGCAATGCCTTCTGAGCAGGCTTGCTGGGGCTGAACGACGTCATCGTGCTGCTTGCGTCGTTGAAAGGCGCTGATTGGCAGGGCAAAATGACTTGCCCCGCCAATTAGCACCTTTCAACAGCGGAAGCGGCGAGATGACGTCATCGCACCGCTAGCATTTTTGGAAGGTGCTGAATAGCAAGGCCGCACCTTTCAACATCGGAAGCGTCATCGCGACGCTGGCGGCATTGAAAGGCACTGATTGGCGGGGCAAGTCATTTTGCCCTGCCAATCAGGGTCATCGTAAGGCGTTGAATGGTCGGATCTTGCCCGGCCATTCAGCGCTTATGCATGTAATTATATCTGCGTCCTATAGACGCAGGTACAATCAGTGCAGGAGGGGGTGGCGGTGGCTGGTTTCAGTGGCGCCGCCGCACCCTCAATGAGGCAGCAGGCCGCCACCTGAGGCAAGAAGCTCATCTCGCCTCATGGACGGTGCCGCCTGGGTGTGGCTTAAAATGCTTCAAACTAAAACTAAACCAACCAAAAGTGGGTGTAAGGAAGAGGCAAGTGTCTAGCAAGATGTGCCAAATTTATCATATAGCATGCACCACTGTCATACATTTGGCACATCTTCAGGTTGCCTGGTTAAAGTTTATGTTGTCTTAATCTTGTACAGTTTAGTAAATCTGCCCCATTGACCTTTAAAAATTCTAATTTACAGTGGCATAACTAGAATAAATAGAACCCCTTGGCAAAGTCAGGAATGCCTTTTTGACGGGAAACAGAACTGTAGTTAATCGAACTGGGACATAATTACTTTTACTTGAGCAAATAGCACCGTAACAACATGGATGACTAGTAGCATGTATCATATATCATATCTTCCACAAAAGAGAACTAGGCAATATCAGGCCACTACCATCTCCTTTTTCATACGAAAAGGAACAATGTTTCTACCTAAGTGTGTCCTCTCAGCTTCTGGGTCTTGTAGCAGCTGCAATTGCTGTATCGGCTGCAGTTACACAATTTTATAATATTGAGGGTGTTTTACCTGAACATGTAGGAAAATAATTCATGTTGATTTCCTTCTGATTAGTATACATATGATCCTAGCAACTGGCAAGTGGAAGACATAAACATAAATTCACACTTGCACGTGAGACAATAATGTGTGATGGACAGGGTGGAGCAAGTTTTCTGTTTTAAGCCTTTAAGCTATTTAGCCGGTTTGACCAGAAGAGATTTAATCCTGTGAATTCATGCCCAAATTGAACTGCTAATGTGAATGGTTGACTTCCTTTTTTTATTCCCCTCTCCCTAAGGCCAGGATCACACACACAGTTGAGATACAGTTTTTGTAGAAGTTTTGGGCACAGTTTTTTTTTCCAAAGTCAGAAGTGGATCCAAAAGGAAGAAAAGGTATATATAAAAAAAAAAGAGTGATGCAACTCCTTTCTTTTATGTCCACTTCTGTGTTTGGCTCAAAAAACTACGACAAAAACTACGACAAAAACTTATTTAAAACTGTGCGTGTGATCCTGGCCTAAACTGATATAAAAATGTGGTAATTTCAACACAGAAAAATACAAACAAATGAAACAGAGGCCGTGCCATACATAACATGATTTTATCTGGTTATCTTAAAAGGGTCTGGGAAGCCAGTATCTTATGGGCATGGGCATCTCAATCTTTTATTACGGGTGCCCTGCCGGCCAGAACATGGTGTTAACTGAGCCTCACCATTGGTTGTAGTCCGTGCCAATTTTTATAATTTAAATAAATATATACTAAAATATGTCTCCTATACACAGTAGAACATTAAAATAAGCACGAAGGTATTGTGGTAGTTTATTTAGCTAAACCAGAGATTGGTGCATAGTCTACGGCAAGAATTTTATTGGCCCTGATATGTCAAATAGTCCTTATAGACTCAGAGCAGATTGCATAATAAAGATGTTATAATGCTTAAAATGAAATGTATCTTACATACCACACAGAATATCTTTTCAATTTAACGGCATTATAATAGTCCACGTTCTACATGATTTTATCACTCCCAGAAATAAAATTATTTATTTCCATTTGAATTCCACTTGTTTGTATATTTCCACAAATGCTGCCTGTTGATAGAATTTAACTTCACAGTTTTTCAGCCCTCCAAATTTGTACAGAAAAGGGCATCCAAAATGTATTTACTTCACTCATTCCTTTGGATTATAAAAAAAAAGTCCCATACAATGTTTTACCCGTCCACACCGTGGTCCGAAGTTTCTGTATAAGGCCGGGTTCCCAAGTAGCGTAAACGCTGTGGAATTCTCGCAATGGAATTATGTGTGGAAATTCTGCAGCATTTACAGTAGAAGCAAAGCGGATGAGATTCAGAAAATCTCATGCCCACGCTGCAGAAAAAAACAGCATAAACGTTAAAAAATTTACCTGCGGCGCGAAATTTAATTCATGTCAATTTATGCTATATTTTTGTTGAATTTCCATTGCGGGTTCTCCCCATTGTTTTCAATGAGGATGCAAAACGTCATCCCAGGAGGCCGGCCTGGATGATGTTAGAGGGCCGGCCTCCTGGGATGATGTTACATCCCATGTGATCGCCGCTGCAGCAGTCACATGGGCTGAAACGTCATCCAGGGAGGCTGGACCGGACTGCACAAGAGGGATGCGTCGCCATAATAACGGCCTACGTAAGTATGAGCGTTTTTTAACTATGCTTTCCGCAGTGGAAATTCCGTCCGATATAACGCACCACAATTTAGTGCGGTTTTCGGACGGAATGTACTGTGGGTTCCAGATTGGATATGCTGCGTGGTTTTTATGCAGCTTATCCATCCAGTGGGAACACGGCCTAAAAGTTCACAAAACCTGTGTGGTATACCGTTGGTGGACCACAGCCCCGATTCTCAGCCTAGTCAACTCTCCTTTTTTTTTTAACCAATATTCTGTTTTATTACATTTTCTCACAAAAAAATGAAAAAGCTGTACAAGCAAAAAAAAAAAAAAAGAGTATATAAAAATATATAAACACTGCCAACTCATGACCATAAATTCTTTCTCTCTGTGTTCATTTCCCTTGTTCTTGTATTGATAAAAAAATAATTTTACAATTACCGGTACATTATAATATATCAATAAGGGACCAGAGGAACATGTGCCCTTTAAAACAAAGCCACAACTAACAGACTATCTTCTAAATATGCAGACAGCCTAATGTATACGATCTGTAGATCTCACCAAAATAAGCAGGATATACCAACAAAAATCTAATGTTTAGGCCCCCCCTCAGTCTCACTGGTGGTTTAGTTATTTGTAATTTATGATTATTCACTAATGCAAGGGAAATCAATAAATAGCAGAAAAATAACATAGCTGCAGTGTAAAGCATCACTTTCTTAGTCTTTCTTTGCAGGTTAGGGTAAGTTCACACAGAGTTTTTTGTCAGGCAGAAAAAAATCTGCCTCAAAATTCCTTCAGGTTATTTGAGCCAAATTTTAAAATGCCAGCCTTTTGGCTTTTTTTTTTTTTGCTGCGTTTTTGACGCCTATTTTTGACGTTTTGTAAAATGAAAAGGCAAAAACCACTTCAAAAGAGCGACATGGTTTTTTTAATGTCTCCCATTGATTTCAATGGATGGTCAGAGACAAAAAATGCTCCAAGAAAGAGCATGCCGCTTTTTTCCCTGCAAGCGGTCGAGAGGAGAGTAGAGGAAAAAAACCTTACCTTTGCAAAGATTTTTTGGGGAAGATGGGAAAAAGCTTTGCAAGTCATCTTAATTATAAATTGTAACACAAAATTGTTTTGTGTCTTCAGCTCCTATTTAGGCCTTTATGTTTCCATGGTAACATAGAGCAAACTCTGTGTAGTTTGATCCTGCAGGCGTATTGCCTTACATGGGCCCCCTAATTCTTACTAACATGCATTTATGTAGTCTGCTCCTGCAGTCTTAGGCCACTTTCAAATGGCAGTATTTTGCTTTGTATTTTCCTTCAGTATTTGAAAGCCATTTGGAAGTCAGAACCAGGAGTGGAACCTAGATAGAGAAAAATTATAATGGAAAGATTTGCACCTCTTCCATGGTATGGACCATGACCAGTTTTGGCTTACAAACACTGATGCAGTCCCATGTGGCGTATTTGCCTTTTATTTCCGCAACATAAAAATACGCTGCGGAAAACTATACAATGTACAATAGGAAGAATATTCCGCAACCATCTGTCTGCTACCTCTTGCCACCATCTGAATGTAGGTTAGCAAGAAGAAGGGGACAGATGGAATGGAGTCAGGGTCGGACTGGCCCACCAGAGTATCCTCCGGTGGGCCCAGACTCTGACTCAATAATGGGTCCTAAAAGGTCTAGCAGAACACAACTCCATTTGGAGATGACTTGCGAGCCAACCACTTGCCACTAGAGTCTATTTCTTATAGGTGATTCACAAATATCCTATTAGACATTATTGACAATATGTCATATGTGCACAATGATAACAACAAGTTGATGTGCACATATCCTGTAGAGATGGTGGGTGGGCCCCCAGAGTCATTCCCTCAAGGGACCCCAGTCCGATGCTGAATGGAGTATGGCTACAGAAGCAGACTACACAAATGCATGTTAGTAAGAATTGGCGACAATTGAAGGTAATGACTAGAGGATCAGACTAAGTAGTTTGTAGTCTGTTACCATGGAGACACATAGGTTTGCAAAGTAGCTGTATACTCAAAATGGGAGGAAATTTTTAATTAGGACCTTTTGGAAAGTTGTTCCATTTTTTCATTTCAGATGCATTAGGACAATAATAAAAAAAGGTTGCGATGGTGGTCATAACTTTTAAGAAACACTTTCGTCATTGATATGAAATAAATATTACCATATTGTCAAAGTGGTAAGTATAATCACCTATAATTATCCGCCAGCCTAGGTATATTCAAGCTTTTAACATATCACCTGCTTTGCTATGATAAGATTGCAAGCCGTAATTTAGAGTCGTAACTGCAACAACCTGGTAACCAGTTAAACTGGTTCAGGTTCACTGTGTGAAATGTACTGGAAGTACTACAGTAATGTGAAACTGAGAGAAAACTAATTGTTCAAAAAAATAGGCTAAACCATGGAATCTGCCGTACTCCACATAGGATTTATACTTGCATAATGATAAAAAATATTTACTGAACAATGTAATGCACACCAGTGCATTTAACATAGATAACAACAGTATGGTCACTGATGATAAAAGATTCTCATCCCCTTGGAGACCCAGCCATTTTTCTGATTTTCATTTTCGTTTTTCCTCCCCGCCTTCTAAAAGCTAGAACTTTTATATTTTTCCATTGACATAACTGTATGAGGGCTTGTTTTTTTGCGGGACGAGTTGTAGTTTTTCACAGCATTATTTATTGTGCCATATAATGTACTGGGGTGGAATAGGAAAAAAAATGTGAATCCACCTTTGTTTTTTCGGTTTCGTATTTACGACGTACATCGTGTGCTAAAAAGGACATGTTAACTTTATTCTACGGATTGATACGATTACGGAGATACCAAATTTATATAGTTTCTTCATGTTTTACCACTTTTATAAAGAAAAAACGTTGTTAGAAAACAAAATAGTTTTGTCGCCACTTTCTGAGAGCCATAACTTTTTTTATTTGTCAGTCGATTTAGTGGTGTGATGGCTTAATTTTTGAGGGACGAGCTGTCGTTTTTATTCGTACCATTTTGGGGTACAAGCGACTTTTTGATCACTTTTTAATATTTTTTTTTTGGGGTGATAAGGTGACAAAAAAAAACAGCGAGCGGGTTAAATAACATTAAAGCATGGAGTTTTATGGACGCTGCGATACCAGTTATGTAAACTTTTTTTTTTAACATTATTTACAAATATATCTTTTTTTAATCTTTTAATATTTGTTTTTTGTACATTAAAAAAAACATTTTCACTGTATTTTACTTTTTTTTATTAGCCCCCTTATGGGACTCGAACCAGTGATTGTTGGATCGCTTGCATGATATACTACAATACTACAGACAGGGAGAGGTGGGGGCACTAGCTACAAGTGGGGTGTGACACTGTCTACAGGGGGGCTGTATCGCACAATCTACAGGGGGGGCACTATCTACATGGGGGTACTATCTATAAGGTGCGTGTGGCACCTAAGGGGGCCCCAGTAAAAAGTTTGCTATGGGGCCCAGTCTTTCCTAGTTACGCCCATGACTCCAGGTGATGACAGTACGAGCAATCCAGCTTGGAAGAATGACAGAGGAGTTCTCTTTGTGGAAATATCCCACTTGCAAGTTGAGGACTGCTGCTCTCTGTACCGGATTGCTTTTGTGGCATAATAGATAACAGAAGTGACCAAATATTTTAAGACATAAGGATTATTTTACGAACTGGAGCATGGTATAAACATTCCTCGTTTCAGAAATTTGAATTTCTACTTCCAATAAATGAGTAAAAAGAGCTGGCTTTACAGGAGGCAGGGCTTCATAGGAGTACAAATATGGCAGACCTGGGGGCCTTCATGAAGCCCCCAAGCTGCCATAACAACCATCGCTCCCCCGTTAGCATCACTGGGGGGGGTCAGTTAGCACGTCAGACGGGACCGCCCCTCTTATTTTGATGCCTTAATTGCTGCGGTCGCTATTGACCACAGCATCTAAGTAGTTAAACAGGCGGAATCAAAGTGATCTTCAACCCATGAGCGCGCTCCATACTTCCTCTTGGCAGCTGTCACATACATGTACGTATGTGTGGGAGTGTTTGCAGTAGCTCCATTGGATTGGATGAACTGCACACAAGGGCATGTATTTATAACCCAGCTTAAAGAGGCTCTGTCACCAGATTTTGCAACCCCTATCTCCTATTGCAGCAGATCGGCGCTGCAATGTAGATAAGAGTAAGGTTTTGTTTGTTTTTTAAACGAGCATTTTTGGCCAAGTTATGACCATTTTTATATTTATGCAAATGAGGCTTTCTAAAGTATAACTGGGCGTGTTTAAAGTAAAAGTACAAGTGGGCGTGTATTGTGTGCGTACATCGGGGCATTTTTACTTCTTTTACTAGCTGGGCGTTGTGAATGGGAGTGTATGATGCTGACGAATCAGCATCATCCACTTCTCTTCGTTAACACCCAGCTTCTGGCAGTGCACAGACACAGTGTGTTCTCGAGAGATCACGCTGTGACGTCACTCACTTCCTGCCCCAGGTCCTGCATCGTGTCGGACGAGCGAGGACACATCGGCACCAGAGGCTACATTTGATTCTGCAGCAGCATCGACGTTTGCAGGTAAGTCGATGTAGCTACTTACCTGCAAACGCTGATGCTGCTGCAGAATCAACTGTAGCCTCTGGTGCCGATGTGTCCTCGCTCGTCCAACACGATGCAGGAGCTGGGGCAGTGACGTCACAGCGTGATCTCTCGAGAACACGCTGTGTGTCTGCACTGCCAGAAGCTGGGTGTTAACGAAGAGAAGTGGATGATGCCGATTCGTCAGCATCATACACTCCCATTCACAACGCCCAGCTAGTAAAAGAAGTAAAAACGCCCAGATGTACGCACACAATACACGCCCAGTTGTACTTTTACTTTAAACACGCCCAGTTGTACTTTAGAAAGCCTCATTTGCATAAATATAAAAATGGTCATAACTTGGCCAAAAATGCTCGTTTTTTTAAAAAAAAAACACGTTACTCTTATCTACATTGCAGCGCCGATCTGCTGCAATAGGAGATAGGGGTTGCAAAATCTGGTGACAGAGCCTCTTTAAGTCATTTGAATTTTATGCTTGATAAAGACTCCAGCGGAGTCGAAACGTAGCACTTTGTTATTGTGAATAAAACACTTTTACATCTTTGCCATACGGATGCTGTCCTCAAATTTTTTGCATCAATTGACTGTCCAGATGGGATCTCTGGACTTGGAATTTG
Organism: Rhinoderma darwinii; assembly: GCF_050947455.1. Lineage (NCBI taxonomy): Eukaryota > Metazoa > Chordata > Amphibia > Anura > Rhinodermatidae > Rhinoderma > Rhinoderma darwinii. The sequence goes on from NC_134689.1 coordinate 154,297,306, forward strand.
CATCATGCCGTAATCAAGTGGAAATATTCCGACCAAGTGAGTGCTGTGGATAACCAACATACATGTACGTGACATGTCGCCAAGGGGTTAAGAAGACCTAAGAAATTCATCCGTATATACCATTAGATAATTTGAGGCGTGAACTGGATGAAAATAGTCGACTATCGGCCTGCTGTACAAAGCCCAGTGATAGTATCCTTCTGCATACTTTGCAAAACTAGTCTCATGTTGCTAGATTTACAAGAAATGCAAGTTCATGGCTTCAGTAGTCGACTTATGTCCATTTCCTTAATTCTGGGCTGGTTTATAGAAGCACATTCAGTCCTTCAAAATGGCGGTAGGTACACACTGGCAGCAAGGATTGCTGGTGAAGATAGTGGGGGCACATTATTAAGGAGCTTTTCATCTAGAGGAGCGGTATTTAACCTGTGGTTTTCCAGCTGTTACATAACCACAACTCCCAACATGCCCCTTAGGCAAGACAATCCCTTTAATTTTTATGCAATGCGCTACACAAGAATGGGGGTGCAGCATATTGTTGTCACTGATTTGACATGGCAAGATATATCAAGATTATTATTACAATGGAATTTTTTTTAGACGAGAATGAGACAACACATTTTAGAAGTTTTACATAGACACAGATGAGTACAAAGACAAAAAGTGGTGTAAATAATTAGAACTATTTATAAAATGAAATGTAGGAAACAGAACCATGGATTTCCAAGGGCCATAAACAGCTGCAGTCAAGCATGTCACTGTGTCAGCATAAGCCATAGAAGTGCTGCTTTCCAAACATATTCTTATAGTTCACACATTAAAGCTTTTAGCAAATGTATTATTTGCCATACAGCAAAATGTTTTATTAAAATAATAAATTGTAGATAAATAATTGAAAACCTTATATTGTCAAGGATGGATTGGGAGGGATTTGGGTCTGTTTTGTGCAGTGACTGAATGAAAAAAGACATTCAAAATTTATAGAATTTTTTTTAGGACTGCTTGTTGGATATTTTATTTTTGTATCTTACTTTAAGAATTTACAAAGACTGGGTATTTTACACCAGCCACAATTAAGAGGGTAGTTGGCGAGATTTGCCTCAAATTTATTAAAAAGTTGTGACTTTTCGGACAGGCAAATCTTTCTACGCCTGCTAGAAGCAGATGTTGATATGCGGCAATAATCTTATCCTTCACTACGTCTCCTGGGAGACCGCGCTATATCTGCCCTCACATTTCAAGTTTAATGAGGGAGGAGAAAAGTTGTAATTTTGGAGGCAGTTCCAGAAACAGACACTTTCATAAATGTCGGCCAATGAGTTATGCCAGAAGTATCTCCCGAGTCATCCATAATGTATTAACATAAGCCTTGACCATTTAAATGCACAGTGAAGTAAAATAAATATTTGTCTTCTTCTTCACTATTATTTCATATTTGTCACAGCGAAAGGTTTATAACCCATTAGGACACCAGTCAGGGGGCTTATTCCTATAATAATATGACTCTTATATAGTAAATATATATACTTGAAGAGCAGTATGAATTAGTGACAGGCCCGCTCATGTAGACTATAAAACTATTTTGTATAAATACTTCATAGCTTCGGAAAACGTACATTTTAATAGTTTGAGCGTGCACATATTTCTGTCTGCGCTGTGAGCTTGGAGTTAGGCGTATTCATGAGCTGTGGGCTTCCTCTGGCCACTGACTGACAGCTTCGAAAGGGGGGAGCTGTCAATCAGAGCCGGTGACGGGGGAGCCCGCAGCTCATGAAACGAGGGCAGCATACAAAAATGACAGATCAGATTTAAGAGTATAAGGTTATTTTTACGCGTGGGACTTGTTGCAGAACTTTCTGCACCTTAAAGTTAATTTCATACATCTTAAAGGGATATTCCAGTTATAACAGGTTATCACCTATTTACTGAATAGATGATAACTGTTAGATTGGTGAGGGTCCGACCACTGGGACCACAATTGATCGCCAGGAGGAGTTGAATGGCGTGGTAGTCGAGCATGCGCCCTGACGCTCCATTCAAACACTATGGCACTGACAGAAACTGACGAGCGCTGTACTGCACAGTGCATAGGTGATAACTTTGTTATAATCGGAATACCCCTTTAATGTGGTGGATTCTGCAGCATGTGCATTAACTTTTACAACCCCATTGAGATCAATGGAACAGAACAAATTTGCCACATCTGCATATACGAACAAGCCAGGCACTTATGTCAGTTTGGCATAATCGGGAGAGGTTTTCATCCGATTTTTGCAGATGAGCTGCTGTAACCCTTTCCAGACTTTTATTTCTTTAATCACTTGTCTCTTACTTAAAATTTCCATTGACCATGGTATAGTTTCCTTGCGGTTACTTCATGGTGACTACTTCACCATGTTACTTTTAATATATAAAGTTAAAGGGGTTATCTGGGTTAATAAAGTTGATGGCCTATTCTTAGGATATGAAGGTGAAGAAAAAAAAATGAAGAAGTGGCGCTCCTCTGAGGTGTTGTCCTCTGAGGTATGTGCACACGATAGCAGGCATTTACGTCTGAAAAGACAGACTGTTTTCAGGAGAAAACAGCTGCCTCGTTTCAGTCGTAAATGCTCCTCCTCGCATTTTGCGAGGCTTCTCTGACAGCCGTAAATTTTGAGCTGCTCTTCATTGAGTTCAATGAAGAACGGCTCAAATTACGTCTGAAAGAAGTGTCCTGCACTTCTTTTGACGAGGCTGTATTTTTACGCGTTGTCGTTTGACAGCTGTCAAACAACGCGTAAATGACAGGTCGTCTGCACAGTACGTCGGCAAACCCATTCAAATGAATAGGCAGATGTTTGCCGACGTATTGTAGCCCTATTTTCAGGCGTAAAACGAGGCATAATACGCCTTGTTTACGTCTGAAAATAGGTCGTGTGAACCCAGCCTTAGAGGTGAATCTATGAAACAGACACACATTAATGCTTTTCTGTGATAGTCGGCACGCTACCAAAAGAAATCTTGCACTTGTGAATCCGTGTGTTGTTGGTGTTTGCCGGCTGTCACCTACTGCGATCCCTGGAAGGATTAATCCTTTTTGCGGGAATGAAGATAAAAGCAAGAAATCGAAGAAAACGCGTTGTCTACACGAATAAAGAAATACTTTTATCATCATAATTTCTTACCAGCCTGGCACCGATACCGTCATACTGCATGAACTTTTTCTTTGACTTCTTGCTTTTATCTTTAGGATAGGACATCAATATTAGATCGGTGGGGGTCCGACAGTCAGCACCACGCCAATCAGCTGTTTGAAGGGGCCGCGGTGCTTGTACGTGCGCCGCAGCCTCTTTATTGTTCACATGGTTCTCCACTCCGTTCATACTTGAACAGCCACTATAAATGTAACGGCGCATGCAAGGCATTGCACCACTGTCCCGTTCACGCAAATCTGACACACTCGTGTGAATTAGGTCTTAGATTCAAGATCGATGCAAAGGACTGATTTTACATTGATTTTGGAGAATGTACACAACCGTTCAAAAGTTTGGAGTCACCCAGACAATTTCGTGTTTTCCATGAAAACTCACACTTATATTTATCAAATGAGTTGCAAAATGACTAGAAAATATAGTCAAGACATTGACAAGGTTAGAAATAATGATTGTTATTTGAAATAATAATTTTCTCCTTCAAACTTTGCTTTCGTCAAAGAATGCTCCATTTACAGCAATTACAGCATTGCAGACCTTTGGCATTCTAGCTGTTAATTTGCTGAGGTAATCGGGAGAAATTTATCCCCATGCTTCCAGAAACCCCTCCCACAAGTTGGATTGGCTTGATGGGCACTTCTTGCGTACCATACGGTCAAGCTGCTCCCACAACAGCTCTATGGGGTTGAGATCTGGTGACTGCGCTGGCCACTCCATTACAGATAGAATACCAGCTGCCTGCTTCTTCCCTAAATAGTTCTTGCATAATTTGGAGGTGTGCTTTGGGTCATTGTCCTGTTGTAGGATGAAATTGGCTCCAATCAAGCGCTGTCCACAGGGTATGGCATGGCATTGCAAACTGGAGTGATAGAATTCCTTATTCAAAATCCCTTTTACGTTGTACAAATCTCCCACTTTACCAGCACCAAATCAACCCCAGACCATCACATTACCTCCACCATGCTTGACAGATGGCGTCAGGCACTCTTCCAGCATCTTTTCAGTTGTTCTGCATCTCACAAATGTTCTTCTGTGTGATCCAAATGCCTCAAACTTCGATTCGTCCGTCCATAACACTTTTTTCCAATCTTCCTCTGTCCAATGTCTGTGTGCTTTTGCCCATATTAATCTTTTCCTTTTATTAGCCAGTCTCAGATATGGCTTTTTCTTTGCCACTTTGCCCTGAAGGCCAGCATCCCGGAGTCGCCTCTTCACTGTAGACATTGACACTGGCGTTTTGCGGGTATTATTTAATGAAGCTGCCAGTTGAGGACCTGTGAGGCGTCTATTTCTCAAACTAGAGACTCTAATGTACTTGTCTTGTTGCTCAGTTGTGCAGCGGGGCCTCCCACTTCTCTTTCTACTCTGGTTAGAGCCTGTGTGTGTTGTCCTCTGAAGGGAGTAGTACACACCGTTGTAGGAAATCTTCAGTTTCTTGGCAATTTCTCGCATGGAATAGCCTTCATTTCTAAGAACAAGAATAGAGTGTCGAGTTTCACATGAAAGCTCTCTTTTTCTAGCCATTTGGAGAGTTTAATCGAACCAACAAATGTAATGCTCCAGATTCTCAACTAGCTGAAATGAAGGTCAGTTTTATAGCTCCTCTAAACAGCAAAACTGTTTACAGCGGTGCTAACATAATTGCACAAGGATTTTCAAGTGTTTTCTAATCATCCATTAGCCTTCTAACACAGTTAGCAAACACAATGTACCATTAGAACACTGGAGTGATGGTTGCTGGAAATGGGCCTCTATACACCTATGTAGATATTGCATTAAAAAACAGACGTTTGCAGCTAGAATAGTTATTTAGCACATTAACAATGTATAGAGAGTAATTTAATGTTATCTTCATTGAAAAAAAACTGTGCTTTTCTTTCAAAAATCAGGAAATTTCAAAGTGACCCTAAACTTTTGAAGGGTAGTGTAGGTAAGCTCTGTTGCTATTATAGATCTGTCAAAAATACATTTATCAGCACATAAGTATGATGACCCTTGTTTCACAATGTGATTGGATAAATTGGTTTCATATAATATGAATTGAAAACCTGTCCTTAATTGAAGGCCTTAACAAAGCATGAGTACACACGAAACGACCGTAGGCTTGTGCTCCACATCTATATGCTGCTTTTTTGCTGAATAAAAATACATTTTAACTGAATGGTAAAATAAAATTATATGTACATTTTAACTTAACACTTTTACTGCCCTAGACCACCACATAAAATAACATTATTCTCTTCACAGCCCTAACCACCAGGAATCTCACCATTGAGGGAGATTTATCAAAGCAATTACACTCCGCAATTAAATGGGTTTTCCACTTTTAAATATTTTCACCAAACTCCCACAACCTTAACAAAGTTTCGGAAGCATGCTCACTGTATGGTGCCTGTTTTCCACCGCCTGCTGCTTCCTCTTTTCTGACCCCTGCGGCTCAATAAAAATTTTCCATGGATATCCTGAAATGGGCGGTCCTGCAGTGTCACGTGACCCCCTTTGCAATGAAGAACTACACTACCCATGAGCTCTGCTATGTGCGGCGCGTATATTTCCCCTAGTGAAATCTGAAGAAACTTCTACTCATACTCAACTCAGCTGTAAAAGCTCATTGTTCATTGGTGAGTTGTGGATGCAGCGCTCTGCGCATACTCAAGATTGCATCCTCTGAGCCGTTCTGCAGGGACGAATACTGTACAATAAATGCCCGGGGAAGAGTCGGTGAGGACTCCAACTGCGCATGCCTGCCCTGTACTTATAGGACTAAGTTACTGTGTAACTATAGAGAACACACGGCGCACATGGTGCATCATCCCAAGGTGATTGAAGTATAACGTCAGGTAAGGAATGCAAAGATGATCTGTTATCTATTTATTGTTGTGGTTTTTTTAGACAATAAAATAAATTTAATGAATGCTATGCATTTCAAGACCAGACCGGTCTCTTCATCAGGCTAAGAAAAAAACCACAGCCTGATGAAGAGACCGGTCTGGTCTTGAAATGCGTAGCATTCATTACATGTATTTTACTTTCTAAAAAAACGCAACAATAAATGGATAACAGATCATCTTTGTAGTAGTGCAGAAAAATTTTGAAATCTACACCAGCAATCTAATCCCGACGGAACCTGCTGGACCTATTTTGCACTGGGGTGGAACAGCGCCGCTCGGTGGGATTCCCTTTTTCTACTGAATTCCTATAAGTTACTGCGTAGGCGCAGTATAGCTAAGCTCCGATGTCTGCATTCAATCAAGTGAACCCATCTACGTATGCTCGTCCTTCAAAATAGGAACTACGGCAGGACGTAACTCGATCCAAATACTGGTAGGAATTGGAGTACTTGGGGCAAGGATTTTTTTTTATAAACAATGCGATTTAGCTAATTGATGTTAATTACAAATATTATAAATTTTTAAGATATTATTCATTAAGACCTGATCTTCATTGTGGGAATACCCCTTTAAGTGTGTAATAGGTTGTTACTGATTAAATTTGATGAAAATCCTTCTTTTCATTGATTCAATTTTCCTGAGAATTTATGTGACAGTGTATTGTACACCTAGTCCTGGAAATGATTCTCGACATGTTTATTGTAGAACGTAAATGTTGGCTACACAAGATATTTGATTCCGGTCTGTGGTAAGCAGCACAGTAAAAAATACATTGCTCTCTTGTCGACATATTGATGAACTCGCACGCCTTATGTTCTCTCATCTCTTCTCAGAAGACAGCTAGTGTGACATTTCCGCTCCTCCATGGAACAATCCATCTGGCATTTCTTGCAGTCAGTGTGTAGGTACAAATAGTAATCTTCTCCCAGGCAGAAGCTGCAGGCAGTGGACTATTTGTTCCTTGTGTATTTCTCTTTTGCTAAACTTGTCATGGAGCAGCAGAGTTGCTGGTAATAAGAACAGCACCAGGAGTGCAGGAACAAGACTTTATAATAGATCGACTGCATTTGTACAAGGTTTTCACCACTCAATGATATTCTCTTGCAGTTTCTTTTCGAATGAACAGTTCAGAAAATAAACAGGAATAATTATGGGTAAGTACAACCTTTACTTCAATTGTAGTATGAAACTTTTATAATATTGAGCCTCCATAATCATACTATTTGTATAGCTTATAAGTTTTAGTAGAAGCTGAATGATTTGGTACTATACTTGTTATGTCTTTAGAGTACATATAGTTAATTTCTGGACGTAAAGCTCTTATTGAGATGCTATGATACAACTATATATTCAAGAAGGGAAGTAAAAACTGGAGTCTCCAATGACTTACTTTGCGCTTTGTCATCAGATTACTGTAATGTATTCTAATGTTGTTAGAAGCAGGCTTGCACACTTTTCTGGCGTGCATTGAAGCGTCACTTGTAACCTATGGCAAAAACGGTATGTAAACTACATGTCATTTTTTAATGACTAGAGCAGAGATTATGATGATAATTTCATTAACCCTTTCCTGCTGTGGCCACTTTTGACCTTCCTGACAGAGCCTTATTTTTCAAATCTGACATGTTTCACTTTGTGTGGTAATAACTTTGGAATGCTTTTGCTAGTCAATAAATTCAATATTTATTTGTGAAAAATAACAAAATTTTGAGAAAATTTGCAAAAATTTGCATTTTTCTAAGTTTAAATGTATCTGCTTTTATTTTTCTAGGACTTTCAAAAGGCTATTTTTTTCATGGACCAGTTCTGAAGTGGTTTTGAGGGCCCTATATATTAGAAATCCCCCATAAATCACCCCATTTTAACCCCTTCCCTCCGCAGCCATTTTTCAGATTTGTTTTTTCCTCCCCACCTTCCAAAAGCCATAACTCTTTTATTTTTCCATCAATATTGCTGTATGAGGGCTTGTTTTTTTGCGGGACGAGTTGTAAATTTTTACAGCACCATTTTTTGTACCATATAATGTAGTGGGAAACGGGAAAAAAATATATGTGGGGTGAAATAGGAAAAAAACAGCGATTCCTCAACTTTTTGGGTGGTTTTGTTTTTACGGCGTTCACCGTACGGTAAAAACGGCATGTTAACTTTATTCTGCGGGTCATACGATTACAGCGATACCAAATTTATATAGTTTTCTTTATGTTTTACTACTTTTACAAGGGAAAAAATAATGTTAAAAATTTAATTTGAGTTTTGTCACCACATTCTGACAGCCATAACTTTTTTATTTTGTGGTACGTGGGACTTTTTGATCACTTTTTATTTCATTTTTTGTGGGAGATGAAGGGACCAAAAAACAGCAATTCTGATGTTGTTAATTTTTTTTACAGCGTTCACCGTGCAGACTAAATAATGATATATTGTAATAGTTCAGACTTTTAAAGATGCGCTGATACCAGTTTGTTAGATTTTTATTTTTACATTGGGCTTGAGGGAAAATGGGAAAAGGTTTTTTTTTTTAGCTTTTAATTTTCTTAAAAAAACTTTATTTTACTGTTTTTTTACTTTTTTTACTTGTCCCCCTAGGGGACTTTAACCAGCGATCGTTAGATCGCTTGCACGATATACTGCAATACTAATGTATTGCAGTATATCGTGATTCCGACAGCCTCCTATGAAGCCCTATATAAGAGTACAAAGATGGCGGACCTAAGGGACTTCGTCAGGCCCCAGGCTGTCATGCCAACCAATGGCACCCCCGATCTCGCCGCATGGGGGGGGGGTTGGGATGTTACAGGGGGTCTCCCCCTTGTTTTTAGTCATTTAAATGCCGTGATCGCTATTGAACGCGGCATTTAACGGGTTAAACAAGCAAGATCATGCTCGAACGGGATCCCGCTTGTTACCCGGAAGTGTCGGCTGTAACACACAGCCGACACACTCGCACTATAGAGCGAGCTGAGCCTGTGAGCCTGCTCCATATTCCCCCAACCGGCGTGCGCCGTAAATATACGGCGGATGTCGGGAAGGGGTTAAAAAGTGCACCCCTCAAAGTATTCAAAACAGCATTTAGAAAGTTTCTTAATCCTTTAGGCGTTTCACAAGAATAAATGCAAAGTAGAGGTGAAATGTACAAATTTCATTTTTTTTGCAGAAATTCATTTTTAATTCATTCTTTCTGTAACACAGAAGGTTTTACAAGAGAAATGTAACTCAGAATTTATTGAGATTCTGATATCCAGATTCTGAAGTTTTTAGAAATATCCAACGTGTGGCCCTAGTGTGGAAGCACAGGCCTCCAAAGTAAAGGAGCACCTAGTAGATTTCGGGGCCTTCTTTTTATTTGATTATATTTTACACACCATGTCAGGTTTGAAGAGGTCATGTGATGCCAAAACAACGGAAACTCCCCAAAAAAGACCCCATTTTGGAAACTATACCCCACAAGGAATTCATCTAGGGGTGTAGTGAGCATTTTGAACCCACAGGTCTTTCATAGATTTTATTAGAAATAAGATGTCGTTTTATCTGAAAAAAAACAATTTCCACAAGGAATAAAGAAGAAAAAGCCCCCAACATTTGTAAAGCAACTTATCCAGAGTATATAAATACCCCATATGTGGTCATAAACTGCTGTTTGGGCACACGGAAAGGCTTAGAAGGTAAGGAGCGCCACTTGGCTTTTGGAGCGCAGATTTTTCTGGATTGGTTTCTTGGCACCATGTCGCATTTGCAAAGCCCCTGTAGTACCACTACAGTGGAAACTACCCAAAAATGACTCAATTTAGGAAACTACACCCCCTGAGGAATTAATCTAGGGGTGTAGTGAGCATTTTGACCCCACAGGTGTTTTATAGTTTTTATTAGAATAGGGCAGTGAAAATAAAAAATATATATATTTTTTCAATAAAATGTAGCTTTAGCTCAAAATTGTTCATTTTCTCAACAAATAAAGGAAAAAAGGATCCCCAACACTTGTAAACCAACTTCTCCAGATTACGGAAATACCTATGTTGTCATAAACTGCTGTTTGCGCACACGGCAGAGCTTAGAAGGGAAGGAGCGCTATTTGGCTTTTGGAGCGCAGATTTTGCTGGATTTGTTTCTTGGCACCATGTCTCGTTTGCAAAGCCCCTGTGGGACCAAAACAGTGGAAACTGCCCAAAAGTGACTCCATTTGAAAAACTACACCCCCTGAGGAATTAATCTAGGGGTGTAGTGAGCATTTTGACCCCAAATGTGTTTCATAGATTTTATTAGAATTGGGCTGTGAAAATAAAAATGTTTTTTTCCAATAAGACGTAGATTTAGTTCAACATTTTTCATTTTCTCAACAAATAAAAGAAGAAAAAGCACCCCAACATTTGTAAAGCAATTTCTCTCGAGTACGGCAAAACCTCATATGTGGTAATAAACTGCTGTTTGGGCATACAGGGCTAAATAGGGAAGGAGTGCCATTTGGAGTGCAGATTATGCTGGATTGGTTTCTGGGCACTATGTCAAATTTCCAAAACCCTTGTGGGACCAAAACAGTGGAAACCCCCCAGAAGTAACCCAATTTTGGAAACTACAATCCTCAAGGTATTCACCCAGGGGTGTAGTGAGCATGTTAACTCCGCAGGTGTTTTCTAGAAACTAGGGTGCACTAGATGTTGCAGAGTGAAAATGGTAATTTTTCCATAGCTATGCCAATATGTGGTGCCCAGCTTGTGCCACCATGAAAAAACAACTCTCTAATTATTATGCTGTGTTTCCCAGTTTTAGAACCACCCTACATTTGACCCTAATCTTTTGCCTGGATGATTGACAGGGCTCAGGAGTGAAAGAGTACTATGTGAATGCCTAATTTGGCAACTTACAAAGTATTGGTGGACAATTGCAGAGGCTCGGATGTGAAATAATAAAAAATAAACCCCTGAGAAGTGACCCATTTTGGAAACTACACCCCTGACGGCATTTATTAAGGGGTGTAGTGAGAAATTTCACCACACAGGTCTTTACCATAAATGATTGCGCTGCGGATGGTGCAAAGTACAAATAGCAATTTTTACCAAATATGCAGTGGCAAATATGTTGTGCCACTGGGGACACACACCCAAAAATTGTTAAAAGGGTTTTTCCTGGTTTGGCGATGCAACAACTGTTTAAGCACGCTGTAGGGTTCAGAAGGGAGGGTGCGCCATTTGGCTTTTGGAGCATGGATTTTGCTTGGTAGTAGTTTTGTTTGGAGTTTTACTAGTATTTTAGTTTATAATGTGGGGGCATATGTAAGCTGTGCGGAGTACATCAGGGGCATAGTTAGGTGGTAAAATAATCCACAAATGTGTGTTACGCTGTGAAGCAATCCTTTATGCACAAGCCAGTGTCACACTGATAAATGGTGTCCTTTCTTATCCCCCTTTTGGTCCACACTTCACACCTTTACAGTTTAGGGAATTTTGCTGGGAAAGTGTTGTCCTGGTATAATACGGGCACCCTCACTTCCAGCAGATATGTTTGGGTCCTCCCCTTCCTGGTTCCCTAATTTTAGTGCCTTGATAAATAGCCTCTTGAAATAGAAGAAATGTCCCCCTCGGGTCTGCACAACTGCATATTTTTCTTTCCTGACTTATTGGAGCCTTAATTTATTTTATTTGTTCATAGTAGTGGTATGAGGGCTGTTTTTTTGCGGACGCGCTGCAGTTATTATTGGTACCATTTTGGGGTACATGCGACTTTTTGATCACATTTTATCCTATATTTTGGGAGGCAAGGTGACCAAAAAATAGCAATTTTGATATAGTTTTTTTTGTTTTTTTTATATAGTGCTCAGCACACGTCATAAATTACATGTCAACTTTATTCTACGGGTCAGTACGATTCCGGTGATACCACCTTTATAGCACGTTTTTATGTTTTAGAACTTTTTGCACAATAAAATTACTTATGTAAAAAGAATGTATTTTTTCTGTTGCCATGTTGTAAGAGCCATAACTTTTAAATTTTTTCGTCAACGGAGCTGTATGATGGCTGTTTTTTGCGAGACAAGCTATAATTTTTATAGGTATCATTTTTGGATACATGCGACTTTTTGATCACTTTTTATTTTAATTCTTGGAAGACAAAGTGACCAAAAAAACAGCAATTCAGGCAGTATTTTTTATTTTTTTTACGGCGTTCAACTGCGCGGGACAATTAACATAATATATTACAGCGCCCCCCCGTAGATAACGCCATACAGCCCCCTGTGTAGATAACGCCATACAGCCCCCCCTGTAGACTGTATTGCGTTACCTACAGGGGGGACTGTATGGCGTTATCTACAGAGGGGGACTGTATGGCGTTATCTACAGGGGTGACTGTATGGCGTTATCTACAGAAGGGGACTGTATGGCGTTATCTACAGAGGGGGACTGTATGGCGTTATCTACAGGGGGACGGTATGGCGTTATCTACAGAGGGGGCTGTATGGCGCTAACGCCATACAGCCCCCCCTGTAGGGAACGCCATACAGCGCCCCCCCTGTAGGGAACGCCATACAGCGCCCCCCCTGTAGGGAACGCCATACAGTGCCCCCCGTGTAGGGAACGCCATACAGAACCCCCCCTGTAGGGAACGCCATACAGCGCTCCCCCTGTAGGGAACGCCATACAGCGCCCCCCCTGTAGGGAACGCCATACAGCGCCCCCCTGTAGGGAACGCCGTACAGCGCCCCCCTGTAGGGAACGCCATACAGCGCCCCCCTGTAGGGAATGCCATACAGCGCCCCCTGTAGGGAACGCCATACAGCGCCCCCCTGTAGGGAACGCCATACAGCGCCCCCCTGTAGGGAACACCATACAGCGCCCCCCCTGTAGAGAACGCCATACAGCGCCCCCCCCTGCAGGGAACGCCATACAGCGCCCCCCTTGCAGGGAACGCCTTACTGCGTCCCCCCCTGCAGGGAACGCCATACAGCGCCCCCTCCCTGCAGGGAACGCCATACAGCGCCCCCCCTGCAGGGAACGCCATACAGCGCCCCCCCTGCAGGGAACGCCAAACAGCTCCCCCCTGCAGGGAACGCCATACAGCGCCCCCCTGCAGAGAACGCCATACAGCGCCCCCCTGTAGGGAACACCATACAGCGCCCCCCCTGTAGAGAACGCCATACAGCGCCCCCCCCCCTGCAGGGAACGCCATACAGCGCCCCCCTTGCAGGGAACGCCTTACTGCGCCCCCCCCTGCAGGGAACGCCATACAGCGCCCCCTCCCTGCAGGGAACGCCATACAGCGCCCCCCCTGCAGGGAACGCCATACAGCGCCCCCCCTGCAGGGAACGCCATACAGCGCCCCCCCTGCAGGGAACGCCAAACAGCTCCCCCCTGCAGGGAACGCCATACAGCGCCCCCCTGCAGAGAACGCCATACAGCGCCCCCCCTGCAGGGAACGCCATACAGCCGCCCCCCAAAAAAAAATGCGACCTATAGTGTGTCCTACAAATAACATGCATCCCCTATCCACAGGATAGGGGATACATGTGTGATCGCTGGCATTGATAGGGAGAACGGGGGACTGAAAGTCCCCTGAAGTTCTCCATGACTAACCTCTGACTTCCGGCGTCTGTGTCGGCAGCTCAATAAAAATGAAAGGAGCGCTGGTCACGCATGCGCACAAGCGCGACTGGCGCTCCATTAATTTCTACGGAGCTGCCGACACAGACCACGGAAGTCCGAGGTTTGTGATGGAGAACTTCAGGGGACTTTCAGTCCCCCGTTCTCCCTATCGCTGCCAGCGATCACACATGTATCCCCTATCCTGTGGATAGGGGATACATGTCTTTTGTTTAATGGCAGAGCGGGGAGATACCTCCCTGCTCTGCCATAGTGTTAAGTGGCGTCGCGCTGTAGCAGCCATAGCGGCTGCTAGCGAAGCCTCCGGCCATGGTGGGGGCCCGTGCCGGCGGGCGACACGGGCCCCCTCATGCCGCGGGCCCCGTAGCAGCCGCTACGGCTGCTATGGCGGTAGTTACGCCACTGCACAGGGGGGTACTGTAGTGATAATGGGAGATTTTATTTACCCAGATATTAATTTGTGTCATAATTCCCTCAACGTGTTGCAAAATTTTGTGGCCCAGTTTGTGGAAGAACTGACTAGAGGTGAAGCTCTGTTGGATCTGGTAATTTCTAATAACGCAGAGCTTGTTGGGAATGTCAATGTTCAGGAAAACCTCGGTAACAGTGATCACAATATAGTTACATTTTACCAATACTGTAAAAAACAAATACAGGCTGGTTGGGCAAAAACACTTAATTTTAAGAAGGCCAATTTCCCCGAGATGAAGGCTGCAATTCAGGACATAGACTGGTAACAACTAATTTCAAATAATGGTACGGTCACGACTCGGGGGGGGGGGTGTATGTGGACACACTAGGCTGCTGAGTAGCAGCTGGCCAAAACACAGTCAATGTAAGTCTTTAGAACTAGAGTACCTGTGTAGAAGTTCTGACAGACACGTGGCGTAGCAGACACTATGGCATAGCAGACTCCTTGGCACAGATCACACCTGGCATGGCAGATGACACTTGGCGTGGCAGATGACACGTGGCACAGAGGATGAACTCGACTCCAACACTAGACTTCGCTCAGGAACAAACAATTACTGGATATGGGATACAGGATACGGGAACACTAGGAACAGGATACTTAGGGACCATTTGCTAACGAAAATGGGTAGACACAACAATGCTCAGGCAGAGGTAGAAACCTTTTTATACATGGGAGTGAGTAGGGAGCTTTTTGTAGTTGTGTGCACAGGCCCTTTAAGGCTTGGGACGAGCGCAGTCAGAGCAGAGGAACAGAGCGGCCGCAAGTGCTGGCGTCACTGAGGAGGGAGATGCTGGCTGGAACTCATAGGTCTGCATTCGCGGCCGCTGGCAGGTAAGTAATACCGGGGGTCCGCGACTGCGGCCATTACAGGTTCAAATGATAAATGGGAGTGCTTAAAGTCTGCTTTGGGTAATTATAGTGCAAATGTAAAGGATCTGCCAGGCACAGCTTCGGGGTTAACTCCCAGAACTAATCAGTCAGCACCTGAGAACACATCCCTGAGACTGACTCCTGCTTCCACCATTCAGGCTGGCAGGCTTAGGAGTGGGAGAGCCTATCGTAACCTGGCCAGACTCAGCTAGCTCCCGCCCTCGGTCTATTTAAGCCTGCACTTCCTGTCCCTCGGTGCTTGTGATTCTTTCCTTGTGGTTTCCTGGCCCAGCTACAGCTCCTGCTATTTTTGATCCTGCTCCATACAGACCCTGGCTTACCGACTACTCTTCTGCTTTTCGTTTTGTACCTCGCACACTCCTGGCTTGACTCGGCTCGTTCACCACTCTGGTTGCTCACGGTGTTGCCGTGGGCAACGGCCCCTTTTCCTTGCTTGTGTTCCTTTGTATGTTTGTCGTGTTTGTCGTGCACTTACTGAGCGCAGGGACCGCCGCCCAGTTGTACCCCGTCACCTAGGGCGGGTCGTTGCAAGTAGGCAGGGACAGAGTGGCGGGTAGATTAGGGCTCACTTGTCCGTCTCCCTACCCCCTGCCATTACATAATCACAAGCCCATACCTAGTCTACCCCTGGTCCCTGACACCACTATGGACCCCCGTGAGACCCTGGCTCAGCAAATGCAGGGTCTCTCCCTACAGGTCCAGGCCCTGGCTCAGAGGGTCAACCAGCCTGATGCTACCCTGGTAGTTCCCCTCACCGCACCTCTTGAACCCCACCTCAAGTTGCCCGACCGGTTCTCAGGGGACCGGAGGGCTTTTTTCTCCTTTCGGGAGAGTTGTAGGCTTTACTTTCGTTTAAAGCCTCATTCCTCAGGTTCTGAGAGCCAGCGGGTGGGTATAATTATGTCCCGGCTCCAGGAAGGGCCCCAAGAGTGGGCCTTCTCCTTGGCTCCTGACGCCCCTGAACTTTCCTCCGTTGATTGTTTCTTTTCTGCTCTCGGACTTATTTATGACGAGACTGACAGGACTGCCTTTGCCGAGAGTCAGCTGGTGACCTTAAGTCAGGGTAAGAGACCTGTTGAGGAGTATTGCTCTGACTTTCGGAAGTGGTGCGTAGCTTCTCGGTGGAATGACCCTGCCTTAAGGTGCCAGTTTAGGTTGGGTCTGTCGAATGCCCTGAAAGACCTGCTAGTTAGCTATCCCTCTTCTGACTCCCTAGACCAGGTTATGGCTTTAGCGGTACGACTTGACCGACGTCTCAGGGAACGACAACGTGAACGTTTATGTGTTTTCTCCTCCGACTCCCCCATGATGCCTCCCGAAGCTCCGTTGCTTCGTTCCTCCCCGAAAGATTCAGAGATACCTATGCAACTCGGGGCCTCCGTGTCCCCCCAACAACGTAGAGAATTCCGCAGGAAGAATGGTCTCTGCTTCTACTGTGGGGACGACAAGCATCAAGTGAACAACTGTCCTAAGCGTAAGATTGCAGCCAGAGAACTTCCGCGTCTAAGTGATCATCGGGGAGGTCACTTGGGCGCACAGGTATTTCCCGTAAATATGAAACGTACTAAGATCTTGCTTCCCTTTCAGGTCTCTTTTGGTGGTAGGTCTGCTACCGGCAGTGCCTTCGTGGATTCAGGGTCCTCTACTAATATCATGTCTGTGGAATTTGCTATGTCCCTTGCTATGCCTCTGATTGATTTGCCTAAACCTGTCCCGGTAGTGGGTATCGACTCCACTCCTCTTGCTAATGGTTATTTTACACAGCATACCCCTGTTTTTGAACTCCTTGTTGGCTCCATGCATTTGGAGCAATGCTCTGTACTGTTGATGCAGGGATTATCGTACAATTTGGTTCTAGGTCTTCCCTGGTTGCAGTTGCATAATCCCACGTTTGACTGGAATACTGGGGAGCTAACCAAATGGGGTAATGAATGTTGTACGTCATGTTTTTCTGTTAATTCTATTTCTCCCCCTAAGGAGGCGAATACGCTACCCGAGTTTGTTCAGGACGTCGCTGATGTTTTCTCTAGGGAGGCCTCCGAAGTGTTACCTCCTAATAGAGAATACGATTGCGCTATCGAATTGGTACCAGGAGCTAAGCTTCCTAAGTGTAGGATATTTAATCTTTCTTGTCCCGAACGTGAAGCTATGAGAGTGTATATCCAGGAATCCCTGGCCAAGGGTTACATTCGTCCCTCTTCTTCTCCGGTAGGTGCTGGCTTCTTCTTCGTGGGGAAGAAGGATGGTGGTCTTAGGCCATGCATTGACTACCGTAGCCTGAATAAGGTCACGGTAAGGAACCAGTATCCCCTTCCTTTGATTCCTGATCTCTTTAATCAGGTTCAGGGGGCCCAATGGTTTTCTAAATTGGATCTACGGGGGGCGTATAACCTTATTCGCATCAAAGAGGGGGATGAGTGGAAGACTGCGTTTAACACGCCCGAAGGCCATTTCGAATACCTCGTCATGCCCTTTGGGTTGTGTAATGCCCCTGCGGTCTTCCAGAATTTCATAAATGAGATTTTGAGAAATTACCTGGGGATTTTTCTGGTAGTGTACCTTGATGACATACTGGTGTTTTCCAAGGACTTGTCCTCCCACATTGAGCATGTCAGGAAGGTGCTCCAGGTCCTTCGGGAAAACAAACTGTTTGCTAAAACCGATAAATGTGTGTTTGGGGTACAGGAGATACCATTTTTGGGTCAAATCCTCACTCCTCATGAATTCCGCATGGACCCCGCCAAGGTCCAGGCTGTGGCGGAATGGGTCCAACCTGCCTCCCTGAAGGTGTTACAGTGTTTCTTGGGGTTCGCTAATTATTACAGGAGATTTATTGCTAACTTCTCGGTCATCGCTAAGCCTCTTACGGACCTCACTCGCAAAGGTGCTGATCTCCTCCACTGGCCTCCTGAGGCTGTCCAGGCTTTTGAGGTCCTTAAAAAGTGCTTTGTCTCGGCCCCGATGCTGGTTCAGCCCAACCAAATTGAGCCATTTGTCGTGGAAGTTGACGCATCTGAGGTGGGAGTGGGGGCTGTCTTGTCCCAGAGTACCAGGTCCCTCACCCATCTCCGCCCCTGTGCCTACTTCTCCAGGAAGTTTTCGCCAACTGAAAGTAACTATGATATTGGCAACCGCGAACTCTTAGCCATTAAATGGGCATTTGAAGAGTGGGACCACTTCCTGGAGGGGGCTAGGCACCAGGTAACAGTCCTTACCGACCACAAGAATCTGGTTTTCCTAGAATCTGCCCGGAGGCTAAACCCGAGACAAGCTCGATGGGCGTTATTTTTTACCAGATTCAATTTTTTGGTTACCTATAGGGCTGGGTCTAAAAATATTAAGGCTGATGCACTGTCGCGTAGCTTCATGGCCAGCCCTCCTTCGGAGGAAGATCCTGCTTGTATTTTGCCTCCAGGTATAATCATTTCCTCGATCGATTCTGATTTAGTCTCTGATATTGCTGCTGATCAAGGTGCAGCTCCCGGGAACCTTCCTGAGAACAAGCTGTTTGTTCCCCTGCAATTCCGGCTAAGGGTACTTAGGGAAAAGGTTCACTGAATTGACAACTGAGTAAAAAGATATCTTTAATAGTAACTAGTTTAAAAACAGGGGTAACACACCACTGTGACATAAGCCCCACCGTGAAAATTTAAAAAAATGTATTAAACAAGGAAACACTGAGTTATTATGATACCTATATCTCTGTGTATAAACGATATTTGTAGGAATCAGCATATACCCAGGGCACAACAGTAGTACAAGCCCTAATTATAGCATAGGTGTCCGACAATTACGGATCTCCTAACGCTGGGTTTCACACAATATATTGTCCCCAATGCACACATTCCTTAAACATTAAACGACCCTACGCGTTTCAGATACTCATCCTCAGGGGTCCGTATCTTGGTAACTCTGGCCTCATCACCAGCGATATTAGTATTTCAACAGCGGATATTCCGCTGTGCGTCCTGGGTATATGCTGATTCCTACAAATATCGTTTATACACAGAGATATAGGTATCATAATAACTCAGTGTTTCCTTGTTTAATACATTTTTTAAATTTTCACGGTGGGGCTTATGTCACAGTGGTGTGTTACCCCTGTTTTTAAACTAGTTACTATTAAAGATATCTTTTTACTCAGTTGTCAATTCAGTGAACCTTATAATTAAAACTCTTTATATTGTGGGAGCACAATTAGATTCTATCTAACTATACAGTGAAACTATATTTAATCTATACAGTCAATAATTTTGCTTTATCTGGGTATGGCAGCCTTTGCACTCTCAGATTTAAACACAGAAGGGTGGATGAGTGAGGCTAAAAGTGTTTTCTCTGAATGTGAACTGGTGTATACAGTTCAGGGTGTGTCTCTTAAATCTACCTTTAAAAACCTTAATAGACTGCATAAAGATTATACGAGAAGTTGGTGGGAGATCCAGAGTCTGGAAAATTATTTAAAGAACAAGATAGTTCCCAGAGGCCTCAGGGTCCCCATTGTCCCAGCATTGAGATTAAAAACTGCCAATATAAAAGAAAGGTGGGAACAGGAGATTACAGGGAGTTCACTTAGGCTTATGCAGATTCTGGTAGAGGAGGAAAAAATTCAGTTCGACTTTATTAGTGCTGAGCTTAAAAAAGAGATTGAGGCAGCTAAATCCCTGGTAGATACCCCTGGTTTTGATAAACGGGACAAAATCCTTCAACAAACTTTAGAGAGATTTACCAATCATCTTAAGGAACGCAAACACTTCCAATTCCAGAGAGATCTACAGGAATTTAGGGAGAAAAAAGCGTATGATTTTGTCCATACACAACAACAACAATATCAACAGACCAATAGGGGGCCGAGGGAATCTGACCCTTCCACATCAGAGAGTGAAACCACAGACTCTGAAAGAGTGGGCCCATTTTTCGGTGGTAGCGGTGGGAAACAAAAGTTTAGGGGAGGAGCTAGAGGTAGAAATAGAGGCCGTGGTAGAGCCTCTTCTAATAGTGGCAATAATTTTTTAGCCAACAATCCTCCCATTTCCCGCTATATGCTGAGGGGACAAAAGGATTACCGTATATGTCGGCGTATAAGACGACTGGGCGTATAAGACGACCCCCAACTTTTACCCTTAAAATATAGAATTTAAGATATACTCACCATTTCGTGCAGGAGCGCTTCACTATGGCCATCGGCGGCAGGACCCAGGACTCTGTCTCTTTGAACTCGCGCATGCGCAGATAGGCGAGGTACATGATGGGGTTAATTACTATTAATGTGAGGAACATGGAGGGTAAATTCATCGCACCTCGCGCCTCACATTAATAAGTGAATGAAAGCCGTGTTTATTTCATTTTTTTACAGCGTACACATCATAAATGATGCAAAAACATTGTTGTCCGCGCCATTACTGAATGTGTGTATTTTATGTATTGAGACTTATTTTAATGTTTATTGTAAAAAAAGGTGAAGGTGTATTTTTTTTAAAATGTAACCATACTTTGTTTTTACTTTATTTTTAAACTTTAATGTACTGACATATATCAGATATGTGCCAGTACATTAGCCTGTGGACGGATAGCACACAGGCAGTTGTTAGGACATACTTGGGTATATCCTAACAACAAGAGATATGGTCAGACAGCCCTGGGGTCCGTCAATAGACCCTGGGCTGTCTGCCCATATATGGTATGGCCCTCGATCGCGTCACAGGAATTCCCTGTGACGCGATCCAGGGGCATCCCCCCTTCTCACTTTCCCCTGAATGCTGCAGTCAGCTGTGATCGCAGCATTCACGGGAATAACGGCGGAGATGAGAGGTTCTCTGATCTCCGGCGTTATAGAGCGGGGCTGCGGCTGTGTAACACAGTCATTGCCCCGCTCCTGACAGGAAGTGCGCGCGCGGTCAGCATGAGGAGATGCGGCCGGCGCTGCACTAATGAGCGGCAGTTCAGGCACTGAAGACAACATGGGGGTGCTTTGTAGCGCGCCCGCCATGTTCTGTCTTCAGTGCCGCAGATCATTAGTGCAGCGCCGGCCGCATCACATGATGCTGACCCCGCGCGCATATGTCAGGACTCAGGAGCGGGGCTGTGGCTGAATTACACAGCCGCAGCCCCGCTCTCATAGTCATGTGTACTATACTGAGCTGTGCGGCTGCAACGTGCATCCCTAATATCCGACAATATCCGGCATATAAGACGACCCCACACTTTTGACATTTTTTTAAGGGTGTAGAAAGTCGTCTTGTACGCCGATATATACGGTAATGAAGGGAAAAAATATGGATAGACTACAAATCATTAACCTATCTGAATATAATTTGAGCGCATCAGAGAACACATTATTAGAGAAAGGACTTTCCTTTGTCCCCACAGTTAAATTTGACTCTTTCTCGTGGATAAAAGATCTTAATTTATTTGCTCGTAAACTCAAATGGATTAAATTTTTCAAACATCATAATAGAAAAAAATGTATGGAACTAGGGTTGGAAGAGTCTGATATGGAAGGCCTTGCAGCCTTGGAGGGGTTATTAGAGGAATCTGGAAGAGCTCCAGGTCTAGGTCCCTTTACCAACCTAAAAATGAAGAGTAGAAAGCTGCCACCTATAGGAGATTTTACCAATGTGGATTTATTTGTGGATATGGTGGGAGATGAGATCAAAAATCTTAGTCAGGATAGTAGGGGCATGGATAACAATTTGTCCTGGTCCGAACGATTAGCTCTGACCACTCTAGAGAAAAAACAGAACATCGTGTTAAAAGCATCTGATAAGGGTGGTAACATTGTGGTCATGAGTAGGGATGATTATAAAAAAATGTGTGAGGACATATTGTTTAACCATAATTGTTACACCATTTTAAAGGATAACCCCACAGCACTATTCAAGAAGGAGTTGCTGAGCATTCTGAGTGATGCAAAGAGCAGATCCTTGATTAGTGCAGGAGAGTTTGGGTTCCTGTACCCACAATTTCCTGTTATGGCGTGTTTCTATAGCCTGCCCAAAATCCACAAAGGGTATCCTCCCTTACGTGGCAGACCCATTGTTTCAGGCATTAACAATTTAACTCAAAATGTGAGTACTTATGTAGATCAGGTGTTGCGCCCCTTTGTCTTAAGTCTTACATCATATGTACGTGACACCATGGACGTCTTGAAACAGATTGATGGTATTTCTCTGGAGAAAGATACAATCCTGGCTAGTTTGGATGTTGAGGCTTTGTATTCATCCATACCTCACAAATGTGGCTATAAAGCGATTGAGTACTATTTGGGATCAAGAGGTACACAGTTTGCTGCTCATAACCAATTTGTTTTGCAGTTATTACAGTTTGTTCTTGAAAAAAATATATTTATATTTGAAGATAAGATCTTTCATCAGCAATGTGGAACTGCAATGGGGAGTCCCGCTGCTCCCACCTATGCAAATCTATTTCTTGGCTGGTGGGAGGAGACAATTGTTTTTGGTGACAAATTTGTAAATTGGACTTCATCCGTTGGACTGTGGATTAGATATATCGACGACGTGCTTATTCTCTGGAACTCTTCAGTAGACGAGTTCCATAAGTTCGTAGCAGCCCTCAATAAAAATGATGTAGGACTTAGGTTTACATGTGAGATCAGTGAGAATGAACTGTCCTTTCTAGACTTGAAAATCATAAAAACGGAAGGAGGTACAATTCGCACAAAGGTACATCGGAAAGAGACAGCAACAAATAGTTTTTTGCAATGGAATAGCTGTCATCCTTATTCCCTCAAACGTGGCATTCCGAAGGGCCAATTTATGAGAGTACGTAGGAACTGTAGCTCTATGGGTGATTTTGAGTGCCAGGCCCAGGAACTCAAAACAAGATTGAAGGATAGAGGTTTCCCCAAGAGTGTTATTAGAAAGGCCTATGAGGGAGCTAGGGATGCAGATAGGCAATGTCTTCTGGTCCCTAAAAAACGGAAAGAGGAACAAGTTACCAGACTCATAGGCACCTATGACTCTAAACAGAATGACATTATGCAGATACTGAATAGGTATTGGCGTATTCTCAGTTCTGATATAGATCTAGCAGATCAGATCACACAGAGGCCTTCTGTCACGTATCGGAGAGGGAAAAATATAAGGGACAGAGTCATGCACAGCTGTTTTGACCCCATTTCACCTAGGGGTACATGGCTGGATAGACAAACACCAGGCACTTTCAGATGCGGTGGTTGTAAAGCCTGTGATTTCATTCTTAAAGGAAATAGCTTTACCAGTGTTGTCACCCAAAAACAATACAATATTCGGGACTATGTCAATTGCAAGACAGCTGGAGTAGTCTACCTTATTACATGCCCATGCCCCCTAAATTATGTGGGTAAAACAGCACGACAATTTCGTCGTCGTATTAGGGAGCATGTTGGAGACATTATTCATGGTAGGGACACTCCAATATCTAAGCACGTGCATGCAAAACACCAAGGCCAGGCAGCAGTGTTAAAATTTCAAGCAATTGAACTTGTCAGACCCCCCAAGAGAGGAGGGGACTGGGATAACCTGATTCTACGGAAGGAAGCGCAGTGGATCCATAGACTGGAATGCATACAACCACTAGGTCTAAATGAGCAGACTAACTATACATGTTTTATTTAAAATGTGTGATACCATCCCCCTATAGGTGTTTCACCTTGGGGTGGGTGAGTGTTTATCTGCATTTGTGCATTACTTATTTGAGATGGCTATACTTGTTAGCCAACATACAAAGAGATCGTTTTGTCAGTTTTTCTAAGGAATAGGGACCTCAGCAATTTCTTCCACCTCATATGTGTCTTTTTCTCTTGAGTTGCTTTGTGAGGTTGCCCACTTGCGGTGGTACACTGTGCCGCAAGATATACTTACAATATATTATCTTTTAGCGCTTACCTCCTCGTGTTTGGCAGTCCGGGCGACACGTCCTTGGCTTCCACTGCGCCTGCGCGTTCGGCTTGATGCGGCCGATGATGACCCCAGGCTGTCAGCTGACGGCGGGGGGTCACATGGGCAGGTGTCACGAATCGAGAGGGTGTTGTGATTGGTCAATTCATGTTTTGCCGCCGTACACGATGGGTGGAGTTTAGCGTTTATAGTAACCTAGCGCCTGCTATGGAGTATGCCGTTGACATCGATACGTGCATCTTCCCGTGACGCACAGCGGAATATCCGCTGTTGAAATACTAATATCGCTGGTGATGAGGCCAGAGTTACCAAGATACGGACCCCTGAGGATGAGTATCTGAAACGCGTAGGGTCGTTTAATGTTTAAGGAATGTGTGCATTGGGGACAATATATTGTGTGAAACCCAGCGTTAGGAGATCCGTAATTGTCGGACACCTATGCTATAATTAGGGCTTGTACTACTGTTGTGCCCTGGGTATATGCTGATTCCTACAAATATCGTTTATACACAGAGATATAGGTATCATAATAACTCAGTGTTTCCTTGTTTAATACATTTTTTAAATTTTCACGGTGGGGCTTATGTCACAGTGGTGTGTTACCCCTGTTTTTAAACTAGTTACTATTAAAGATATCTTTTTACTCAGTTGTCAATTCAGTGAACCTTAAAAATAAAACTCTTTATATTGTGGGAGCACAATTAGATTCTATCTAACTATACAGTGAAACTATACTTAGGGAAAATCATGACTCCGCACTATCTGGCCATCCAGGCATCCTGGGTACCGAACACCTCATTTCCAGAAATTATTGGTGGCCTGGGTTGCCTAAAGACGTTAAGGCCTACGTCGCCGCTTGTGAGGTTTGTGCTAGGTCCAAGACTCCCAGGTCCCGACCAGCGGGCTTACTGCGTTTGTTGCCCATTCCCCAGAGACCTTGGAAACATATCTCCATGGATTTTATCACCGATTTGCCTCCATCCCAAGGCAAGTCGGTGGTGTGGGTGGTGGTGGACCGCTTCAGTAAGATGTGCCACTTTGTGCCCCTCAAGAAACTACCCAACGCCAAAACGTTGGCTACCTTGTTTGTCAAACACATCCTGCGTCTCCATGGGGTCCCTGTCAATATTGTTTTGGACAGAGGGGTGCAATTTGTTTCATTGTTTTGGAGAGCCTTCTGTATGAAGTTGGGGATTGATCTGTCCTTCTCCTCTGCCTTCCATCCTGAAACCAATGGCCAAACGGAGAGGACTAATCAATCTCTAGAACAATACTTAAGGTGTTTTGTCTCTGACTGTCAATTTGATTGGGTCTCTTTCATTCCCCTCGCCGAATTTTCCCTTAATAACCGGGTCAGTAACTCGTCAGGGGTCTCTCCTTTTTTTTGTAATTTTGGGTTTAATCCACGGTTCTCCGTTTCACCTGGTAGTTCCAACAATCCCGAGGTAGAGGTCGTTCATCGGGAACTGTGCACAGTCTGGGCCCAGGTTCAGAAAAACCTAGAGGTGTCCCAGAGCGTACAAAAAACTCAGGCTGATAAAAAACGTTCTGATAACCCCGTTTATGGTCGGGGATCTGGTGTGGTTGTCGTCTAGGAACTTGCGTCTCAAGGTTCCGTCCAAGAAGTTTGCTCCCCGGTTTATTGGGCCGTATAAGGTCATTGAGGTCCTCAATCCTGTCTCCTTCCGGCTGGAGTTACCCCCGTCTTTTCGGATACACGACGTGTTTCATGCCTCCCTCCTCAAACGCTGCTCCCCGTCCTTGGCTCCCTCGAGGAGACCTCCTGTTCCCATTCTCACCCCTGAGGGGGTGGAATTCGAGGTGGCCAGGATTGTGGACAGCAAGATGGTCCAAGGCTCCCTCCAGTACCTGGTCCATTGGAGAGGATATGGGCCCGAGGAGAGGACTTGGGTACCCGCCCGGGATGTTCACGCTGGGGTATTGGTCAGGAGGTTCCACCTGCGTTTCCCCAGTAAGCCAGGTCCGGTGGCCCCTCATAAAAGGGGGGATACTGTAAAGGATCTGCCAGGCACAGCTTCGGGGTTAACTCCCAGAACTAATCAGTCAGCACCTGAGAATACATCCCTGAGACTGACTTTTGCTTCCACCATTCAGGCTGGCAGGCTTAGGAGTGGGAGAGCCTATCGTAACCTGGCCAGACTCAGCTAGCTCCCGCCCTCGGTCTATTTAAGCCTGCACTTCCTGTCCCTCGGTGCTTGTGATTCTTTCCTTGTGGTTTCCTGGCCCAGCTACAGCTTCTGCTATTTTTGATCCTGCTCCATACAGACCCTGGCTTACCGACTACTCTTCTGCTTTTCGTTTTGTACCTCGCACACTCCTGGCTTGACTCGGCTCGTTCACCACTCTGGTTGCTCACGGTGTTGCCGTGGGCAACGGCCCCTTTTCCTTGCTTGTGTTCCTTTGTATGTTTGTCGTGTTTGTCGTGCACTTACTGAGCGCCGGGACCGCCGCCCAGTTGTACCCCGTCGCCTAGGGCGGGTCGTTGCAAGTAGGCAGGGACAAAGTGGCGGGTAGATTAGGGCTCACTTGTCCGTCTCCCTACCCCCTGCCATTACAGCAAATTGTATTTCCATAGGTAACAAGTATAAACAACTAAAATTAAACCCCACATGGCTTAAACCTTCAGTAAAAAGGGCAATATATAACAAAAAAAATGGCATTTGAAAAATACAAATCTGGAGGTTCAGCTGTAGCCTTTGTAAATTACAAAGAGCTTAATAAAACCAGCAAAAAAGTAATACAATCAGCAAAAATACAAAATGAAATGCATATAGCCACAGATAGCAAAACAAATCCCCAAAAATTCTTTAAGTATATAAATGCAAAAAAGCCAAGGTCTGAATATGTAGGACCCCTAAATAGTGGTAATGGGGAGTTGGTCACAGGGGATCAAGAGAAGGCAGAGTAACTTTGGGGTTTTTAGCTCTGTATATACAACAGAAGAAAGAGAAGCTGATATAGCCGGTGCCAGTGCTGTTAATACATTAATTAATATAATGAATTGGATGAATGTAGATATGGTCCAAGCGAAGTTAAATAAAATAAATGTGCACAAGGCCCCGGGACTAGATGGGTTACACCCTAGAGTTCTTAAAGAACTTAGTTCAGTTATTTCAGTCCCCCTCTTTATAATATTCAGAGATTCTCTAGTGACTGGTATAGTGCCAGGGGACTGGCGCATGGCAAATGTGGTGCCTATTTTTAAAAAGGGCTCTAGGTCTTCCCCGGGTAATTATAGACCAGTAAGCTGAACATCAATCGTGTGAAAAATGTTTGAGGGGCTATTGAGGGACTATATACAGGAGTATGTGACAAAAAATTGGATTATAAGTGACAGCCAGCACAGTTTTACTAAGGACAGAAGCTGTCAAACCAACCGGATTTGTTTTTATGAAGAAGTGAGTAGAAGCCCAGACAGAGCGGCCACTGTGGATATAGTGTTTTTGGACTTTACAAGGGCATTTGACACTGTCCCTCATAGACGTCTAATGGGTAAATTTAAGGTCTATAAATTTAAGGTTTATAAAGTATAGTTTGTAATTGGATTAAAAATTGGCTCAAGGACCACATCCAGAGAGTTGTGGTCAATGATTCCTACTCTAAATGGTGACCGGTTATAGGTGGTGTACCCCGGGATTCACCTGTAATCGAACACATCTAAGTTATGAACTTAGATGTGATTGGTAGCAGCTCGATCTTGGGTGTCAGAGGCATGCAGGACCCACTTACACTGAAACCCTTCAGTGCCGCTGACCTGACGGATACAGGTTTCAGCGCTAGATACAGCTGCTGCGCATTTAGTATGCAAAGCAGCTGTATCTAAAAAACTAAAAATAATTTTTAATAAAAATGTATTTAGGAAGTTGCACCAATCACACTGATGGACAGTTTTATTTAAAAAAATATATAAAATAAAAAATAAAAATTATTTCAAAGGTGTACATAGCCTTTAAGGAAGAAATAACATCACAATCACTAGTCTAGTGAAATGCGCAAATAAGAAAACAGTGTTACATTAGCTAATGTAACTGTTACAATATCTTTAATAACACTGTGTAATTTTTTTTATATATATTTTTGTATTCCCAATGGTTTTTGGCCAGTGTTGGATTTGTAAAGAATTCCCTGCCAACACTTAATACTGTAGTATTATATTCAATTCATATTTTCTTAATGGACGTGGCACTTGCCAGAGTACAGATTGGTTAGTAAATTTCCTGGTAAGAAACAGACAGCCTTTGGCATAATCATGAATCAGATGGTGCAGACACTAGTGCCAAGGTCATTATACCAACATATCAACCCCACAGCCATCTGTCATAACATGAAAGAATAATTTAACTATAAAACGTGAGCGAGTGTGATTAATTATAACATTGTAGACACTGAAATATAATAGGACGTGATTACATTGTAAGTGTAAACGTCTTTAACGTACAAATAAATGGTTAACATGTATGCTGCAGACAGCATTTACCTTAAATTAAATTAAGAATGCAGAATACTCTAATGTTGATCAGGTATCGTACATACAGTACTGTGTGAAAGTTTTAGGCAGTTGTGGAAAAATTCTGCAAAGTAAGAATGCTTTAAAAAATAACTAAGTGAATAAACAGAAGAGAAATCAAATAAATATTTGGTGTGACCACCCTTTGCCTTCAAAACAGCATCAATTCTTCTAGGTACACTTGCACACAGTTTTTGAAGGAACTCGGCAGGGAGATTGTTCCAAACATCTTGGAGAACTAACCACAGATCTTCTGTGGATGTAGGTTCAATGCTATTATTTACGCTGAAGATAGTTTCTAATGACATTGGCTGTATGCTTGGGGTCGTTGTCGTGCTGCAGAATAAATTTTGAGCCAATTAGACGCCTCCCTGATGGTATCGCACGATGGGTAAGTATGCAAGAATTTCTTAGCATTGACACCATTAATCCTGACCATATCCTCAACTCATTTTTCTGAAATGCTGCCCAAAACTTGCAAGAAACCTCCACCATGCTTCACGGTTACCTGCACTCATTATTGTACTGCTCTCCAGCCCTTCAACAAACTGCCTTCTGTTAAAGCCATATATTTTAACTTTTTACTCATTAGTCCAGAGCACCTGCTGCCATTTTTCTGCACCCCAGTTCCTGTTTTCATGCATCGTTGGGTCGCTTGACCTGGTTTCCACATTAAGGGTATGGCTTTTTGGCCACAATTCTTGCATGAAGACCACTTCTGACCCGACTTTCCCAAACAGTAGATGGGTGTACCTGGGTCCCACTGGTTCCTGCTAGTTCTGAGTTGATGGCACTGCTGGACATCTTCCAATTTCGAAGGGAAGTAAGCACGATGTGTCTTTGATCTGCTGCATTACATTTTCTTGGCCGGCCACTGCATCTACTGTCCACAACATTGCCCGTTTCTTTGTACTACTTCAAAAGCGTTTGAACAGCACATTTTGAAACCCCAGCCAGCTTTGAAATCTTTGCCTGGGAGAGACATTGCTGGTGAAGTATAACTACTTTGTGTCTTGTTGCTGCGATCATTTTTGCTATGGTGGACCTGTGACATGAAACGGTCTTTAACAACCTCACCTTTGTAGCAGAATTTGGCTGTTGCTTACCCAGTTTTAAGCTTCCTACACAGCTGTTTCTGTTAGTTACTATCACGATCTGTGGGTATGTGGACCCTCTGGGCCGTACCGGATAGCAGCTGGCCACACAGTGTACCAAGTAAAGTCTATAGCCCAGGTAAGGGTACCTGTGGTAGTTCAGACAGTAGCAATGGTTAGGCTCGGATGGGACCTTGGCAGCAGACACCATGCGCAGTGTAACATAGAAGATGCGATAGGTGGCACAACACGGCTCCAACTCTCTAAGGAACAAGGTAGCACGGGATACAGGTAGAAGGAACGGGAACACTGGGACTGGAAAACACTAAGGGACCATTTGCAAGACTAACATGGGTAAACACAACAACACTCAGGCATTGAGTGAAGGGGCAGGGCCCTTCTTATAGTCCAGGGTGATTAGACAATTCTAAACATGTGTGCACACTGGCCATTTAAGGCCGGGACTGAACTCGCACGCGCACTCTAGTGGTCACTGCAGGCCAGGACGGCCGCATGTGCTGGCATCTCCGGGAAGGAAGGCGTCGGCAGGATGAGAGGAATCTACGGTATGCGGCTGCGGACGTTACACTGACTGTGTTTCAACCTACATAAAATGATGATCATTATCACCTGTTTTGCATAATTGGTTAATCATACACCTGACTAAGATCCTATGAAATCCATGGCTTTGTGCAAGTGTACCTAGACGAATTGATGCTGTTTTGAAGGCAAAGGGTGGTCATACCAAATATTGATTTGATTTAGATTGCTCTTCTGTTCATTCACTTTATCTGATAAAAAATGATTGCCAGTTTTTCACGGCATCCGATAGTTTTCACGGACCCATTCAGTTTAGTGGGTGAATCGGGTTCGTAAAAACGGACCTGACCATCCAATCAGTGAAAATATAGGACATATCCTATCTTTCCACGGATCTTGAACGGGACTTGGCCTGGCACACACGGTTGGGTGCATTAGGATTGACACTTCTATTTTTTTAAAGCATTCTTACTTTTTCCACAACTGCCTAAAACGTTTGAACAGTACTGTATATATACATACATATAAATAAATATATGTATATATATATATATATATATATATATATATATATATATATGTGTGTGTGTGTGTGTACGTACGTACGTACACACATGAATGATGTGAATAGTTGTATAACATCCATATTTTGGAATTATTTTAAAAAATTAAAGTAACAATGTTGTTGTTAGGGCTCATGCCATATTAAGTAACCATAAAAGCTTTGACTTGTAGAGAGACAAATATGTACCTATTAAGTCTAAGTAGCCAACACTGTACCTCTGTATGACTCCAATTTCATATGGAAGCATATGGTGTGTTTTTTTCTGTCATAGTAGTACCGAACCCAACAGAAAGAAAATCCTGGCTCGCTCCATCTGATTCTGCAAAACTGAACAATGCTTCTAGGGGATAATATCTTGTAATACAATGCTGTACGCAGACACCATAAGGCAGCATACAGAGCTGAAGGAACTATGTGTGCCGCCACATAAGCTTCATGCTTGCAACTCTGCCATCTGCATGAGGCTCAACACTCATATCAGAAACTGGCAAATTTACTACACAGTTTTACGAAAAGTAAGTGAACCCCTTGGAATTACCTGGATTTCTTCAGTGATTACTTATAAAATGTAGTTATTAATAGTTATAAATTAGAGTCAATGAAAAACGGCTCCAATTACGTCCCAAAAAGTGTCCTGCACTTCTTTGACGCGGGCGTCTTTTTACGCACCGTTTTTTGACAGCGACATGTAAAATGACAGCTCGTCTGCACATAACATCGTAAGACCCATTACAAGCAATGGGCAGATGTTTGCTGACGTATTGGAGCCGTCTTTTCAGGCGTAATTCGAGGCGTAACACGCTACTCTGATCGCTCATGCTCATACATTATCATGTCGGCAGCGCGTCTCCGTGTTTACACAGGGAGATGTGCTGCCGACAACGATAATCTTTTACTTTTTTAAAACTATACGACAAGCAGCTAATTGAGCGTTCATCTGCTGATCGCTGACCTTTTTACACAGGGCAATTATCGGCAACGAGTGTTATATTAACGCTTGTCTGCCCGATAATCGTCCTAACCGAACCCTTTAGTATTACCTGGATTTCTGCATTGATTACTAATAAAATGTGGTCTGGTTGTTATCTAAGTTTTATAGACAAACACAATTTGCCTAAAATGTAGTTGTACTGTTCACGTCCTCTATTGAGCACATTGAGTAAACATCCAAAGTGCAGGGGGAAAAAGTGAACCCTTGAATTTAATAACCTGTAGATCCCCCTTTAGCAGCAATCACCTCCGCCAAAGGTTTCCTACAGCTGCAAATAAGATTTACACAACATTGGAGGAATATTGGACCATCCCTTCCCGCAAATGGGTTTCATTTCATCGATATTTCTGGGATGCCTTGTGTGCACAGCCCTCTTCAGGTCATGCCATAGCATCTGGATAGGGTTAAAGAGGCTCTGTCACCAGATTTTGCAACCCCTATCTGCTATTGCAGCAGATAGGCGCTGCAATGTAGATTACAGTAACGTTTTTATTTTTAAAAAACGAGCATTTTTGGCCAAGTTATGACCATTTTCGTATTTATGCAAATGAGGCTTGCAAAAGTACAACTGGGCGTGTTGAAAAGTAAAAGTACAACTGGGCGTGTATTATGTGCGTACATCGAGGCGTGTTTACTACTTTTACTAGCTGGGCGTTCTGATGAGAAGTATCATCCACTTCTCTTCACAACGCCCAGCTTCTGGCAGTGCAGATCTGTGACGTCACTCACAGGTCCTGCATCGTGTCGGCACCAGAGGCTACAGCTGATTCTGCAGCAGCATCAGCGTTTGCAGGTAAGTAGCTACATCGACTTACCTGCAAACACCGATGCTGCTGCAGAATCATCTGTAGCCTCTGGTGCCGACACGATGCAGGACCTGTGAGTGACGACACAGATCTGCACTGCCAGAAGCTGGGCGTTCTGAAGAGAAGTGGATGATACTTCTCATCAGAACGCCCAGCTAGTAAAAGTAGTAAACACGCCCCGATGTACGCACATAATACACGCCCAGTTGTACTTTTACTTTTCAACAGGCCCAGTTGTACTTTTGCAAGCCTCATTTGCATAAATACGAAAATGGTCATAACTTGGCCAAAAATGCTCGTTTTTTAAAAATAAAAACGTTACTGTAATCTACATTGCAGCGCCTATCTGCTGCAATAGCAGATAGGGGTTGCAAAATCTGGTGACAGAGCCTCTTTAATGTCAGGGACATTTCACAACACAAATCTTCTTTTTCAACCATTCCTTAGTTGATTTACTGGTGTGCATTGGGTCATTGTTGGGTCATTAACAACCTTGTTGCATCACTCAACGTCTCTTGAGTTCATGGACAGCTGCCCTTACATCCTCCTGTTTTCATACACCTTTGAATCAATTGTTTCCTTAGGGTCCATTCACACGTTGTGGTGCGGTTAGAACGGCATAGAAAAATCTCACTCGAAAACCACATGTGGTTTTAGCGCAATTTGGTGTGTTTTCAATTTGGTTGCATTTTTTTATCGCAACCACTTTGAAAAATGCATCAAATCCCAGTAAGAACGCATTCGGATTTCAAAAGCGTTTTTTCGATGCAGTTCTAACAGTTGGGATGAGGTTTTGGTGTTGGGGTGGGTAATGTTCTTTATACTCCAAACATAGCGTTGTGTATTTGTGCTAAAAAGTTCCACTGTTGTCTCATCTGTCCATAGAGCATTTCCTTAGTAGAAATTCTCTTGGATTAACAAACACCCATTCATAGGGAGAGAAGCGATGAAAATGTTGAAATCCAACATGCTCGATCCCTCTGTTCCCCCACATTTGCAATCAGGGAAGGGTAGAGATAAAAAGGTATCTGGTTCCTTCTAGAATCACCCAAGTTGAACCAGGCTACTCTCACCTATATTTTAGGGAATGGCAGGCACATGGTTATATGATCCATATTTTTCAGGGGTTGGTCTAGGCCTCTAATTCCACTAAAGGGAAATATTAATACTTCAGTATACTAAGACATTTTGTACAAAAGTATACATACAACTTTGTGGGAACAGTTTGGGGAAGGCCCTTTTCTGATCCAGCAGGACTGTGCCCCAGTGAACAAAGCATCCATGCATGAGGTCTATAAAGGCATGGTTGGGTAAGTTGGGTGTTGAAGAACTTGACTGGCCCACACAGAGCCCTGACCTCAACCCCATCGACTTTGAGATGAACTAGAACAGAGATTGGGAACCAGGAAATTCCCCCAGTCAAACTCTAAAATCTTGTAGAAAGCCTTCCCAGAAAAGTGAAAGCGGTTTTAGCTGCAAAGAGGGGACCAACTCCATATTAATGCCTATAGATTTAGAATGGGGTGTTATAAAAGCGCCTGTAGGTGTATTGTGTAGGTGTACCAATACTTTTGACCAAATACTTTGGGTTGTGTCACACAAAAGTAAAAACTTTTTTAGAATATTAGACATGCCTCCCACAATCTAATATACCCTGTGAGGCCTGACCCCTGTACCTATAGCAACGCATTGTGCATTTATACAATTGTGATACTACGTTGTGCTGAAGTTACAGGTGATTGCAACATTGGTGCAACTTAACCCCTTCCCGACATCCGCTGTATATATACAGCGCAAGTCGGGTGGGGGAGTTGGGAGTGGGCTCACGGGCTGAGTCTGCTCCATAGAACGAGCGTGTCGGTTGTGTGTTACAGCCGACACTTCCGGGTAATAAGCGCGATCCCTCTCGTTTAACCCATTAAATGCTGCGGTCAATAGCAACCATTCATTTTTTGAACATTCTTTTATTTTTCCAGGACGTTACTAGGTTTATACGTTTAGCAGCAATTTCTCATTTTCATGAAACTTTTAAAGGGCTATTTTTTCAGGGACTAGATCAGTTCTGAAGTGGCTTTGAGGGTCTTATATATTAGAAACCCCCTATAAACACCCCATTTTATAAACTGCACCCCTCAAAGTATTCGGAACAGCATTTAGAAAATTAATTAACACTTTTGATGTGTCACAGGAATTAAAGCAAAGTGGATGTGAAACTTGACTTTTTTTTGCAGAAAATCTGTCTTAATTCATTTTTTTCTGTAACATAGGTTTCACCAGAGAAACGCAATTCCATTTTATTGCCCAGATTCTACAGTTTTTAGAAATATCCCACAAGTGGCCCTAGTGTGCTACTGGACTGAAACACAGGCCTCAGGAGCACCTAGAGGATTTTGGGGACTCCATTTTATTAGCATATATTTTGGGCACCATGTCGGGTTTGAAGAGGTTTTGTGGTGCCAAAACAGTGGAAACTTACCCCCACAAAGACACCATTTGGCAAACTACACCCCTCAAGGAATTTATCAAGGGGCATAGTGAGCATTTTAACCCCACAGTTAGTTTTTTTTGCTGAATTTAGTGGAAATATGAAAATCTAAATTTTTTCCAATAAAATGTTCAATATTTACAAGGCATAAAGGAGAAAAACCACCCCAACATTTGAAAAACAATTTCTCCCGATTACGGCATTACCCCATATGTAGTAATAAACTGCTGTTTGGACCCACGGCAGGGCTCAGAAAGGAAGAAGCACCATTTCGCTTTTGGAGCTCAAATTTTGCTGGAATGGTTTTCGGGTGCCATGTCACATTTGCAAAGCCCCTGCAGGACCAAAACAGTGGAAACCCCCCAAAAGTGACTTAATTTGGGAAACTAAAGCCCTCTAGGAATTTATCGTAGGGTATAGTGAGCAGTTTGACTCCACAGGTTTCTTGCTGAATTTAGTGGAATTAAGTCACTAAGTGACCCCATTTGGGAAACTACACCACTAAGGGAATGTATCAAGGGGTATAGTGAGAATTTTGACCCCACAGGCTTTTTGCTGTATTTAGTGGAATTATGCTGTGAAATTAAAAATTTATTTTTTTCTGACAAAATGTGGAGTTTTTAAATTTTTACAAGGAATAAAGGAGAAAAGGTGCCCCAACATTTGAAAAACATTTTCTGCTGATTATGGCAATACCGCATATGGGGTCATAAACTGCGGTATGGACACACGGCAGGGCACAGAAAGGCAGGAGAGCTATTTGGCATGCAGATTTTGCTGGCTTGGTTTTTGGGCGCCATGTTGCATTTGCAAAAACCTGCGGTACCAGAGTATAGTGGAAGCCCCCAAGAAGTGACTCCATTTTGTAAACTTCACCCCTCAAGGCATTTATCATTTGACTGGACATATGACAGGGCTCAGAAGTGAAGAGCAACATGCAAATTTGAGGCCTATTTTGGTGATTTTCACAGCTTTGGCCCACAATTGCAGGGCTCTGAGGTCAAATAGTAAAACAAACCCCCAAGTAGTGACCCCTATTTTGGAAACTACACCCCTTAAGGCATTTTAAGGGGTATAGTGAGCATTTTGACCCCACAGGTGTTTTTTCATTAGAAATGAATGCACAGCGGCTGGTGTAAAGTGAAAACTGCAATTTTCCACTGATATGCAATTTTAGTGCACAATTTATGCCATCGAAAACAAATACATCATAAAATGTTAAGCGGGTTCTCCCGGGCATGGCGATGCCATATATGTGGACGTAAACTGTTGTTTGAGCACGCTATAGGTTTCAGAAGGGAGGGAGCGCCGTTTGGCTTTTGGAGTATGGATTTATTTTTACAGTAATCACTGTGCGCTATAAATGCCAATTTTACTTTATTCTGAGGGTGGATACAATTACAGCGATACCAAATGTACACTACCGTTCAAAAGTTTAGGGTCACTTAGAAATTTCCTTATTTTTGCAAGAAAAGCACTGTTTTTTTCAATGAAGATAACATTAAATTAATCAGAAATACACTCTATACATTGTTAATGTGCTAAATTACTATTCTAGCTGCAAACGTCTGGTTTTTGATGCAATATCTACATAGGTGTATAGAGGTCCATTTCCAGCAACCATCACTCCAGTGTTCTAATGGTACATTGTGTTTGCTAACTGTGTTAGAAGGCTAATGGATGATTAGAAAACACTTGAAAACCCTTGTGCAATTATGTTAGCACCGCTGTAAACAGTTTTGCTGTTTAGAGGAGCTATAAAACTGACCTTCCTTTGAGCTAGTTGAGAATCTGGAGCATTACATTTGTGGGTTTGATTAAACTCTCAAAATGGCTAGAAAAAGAGAGCTTTCATGTGAAACTCGACAGTCTATTCTTGTTCTTAGAAATGAAGGCTATTCCATGTGAGAAATTGCCAAGAAACTGAAGATTTCCTACAACGGTGTGTACTACTCCCTTCAGAGGACAGCACAAACAGGCTCTAACCAGAGTAGAAAGAGAAGTGGAAGGCCCCGCTGCACAACTGAGCAACAAGACAAGTACATTAGAGTCTCTAGTTTGAGAAATAGACGCCTCACAGGTCCTCAACTGGCAGCTTCATTAAATAGTACCCGCAAAACACCAGTGTCAACGTCTACAGTGAAGAGGCGACTCCGGGATGCTGGCCTTCAGGGCAGAGTGGCAAAGAAAACACCATATCTGAGACTGGCTAATAAAAGGAAAAGATTAATATGGGCAAAAGCACACAGACATTGGACAGAGGAAGATTGGAAAAAAGTGTTATGGACAGACGAATCGAAGTTTGAGGTGTTTGGATCACACAGAAGAACATTTGTGAGATGCAGAACAACTGAAAAGATGCTGGAAGAGTGCCTGACGCCATCTGTCAAGCATGGTGGAGGTAATGTGATGGTCTGGGGTTGCATTGGTGCTGGTAAAGTGGGAGATTTGTACAAGGTAAAAGGGATTTTGAATAAGGAAGGATATCACTCCATTTTGCAACGCCATGCCATACCCTGTGGACAGCGCTTGATTGGAGCCAATTTCATCCTACAACAGGACAATGACCCAAAGCACACCTCCAAATTATGCAAGAACTATTTAGGGAAGAAGCAGGCAGCTGGTATTCTATCTGTAATGGAGTGGCCAGCGCAGTCACCAGATCTCAACCCCATAGAGCTGTTGTGGGAGCAGCTTGACCGTATGGTACGCAAGAAGTGCCCATCAAGCCAATCCAACTTGTTGGAGGGTCTTCTGGAAGCATGGGGTGAAATTTCTCCCGATTACCTCAGCAAATTAACAACTAGAATGCCAAAGGTCTGCAATGCTGTAATTGCTGCAAATGGAGCATTCTTTGACTAAAGCAAAGTTTGAAGGAGAAAATTATTATTTCAAATAAAAATCATTATTTCTAACCTTGTCAATGTCTTGACTATATTTTCTAGTCATTTTGCAACTCATTTGATAAATATAAGTGTGAGTTTTCATGGAAAACACGAAATTGTCTGGGTGACCCCAAACTTTTGAACGGTAGTGTATATAGTTTTATTACGTTTTGCAGCGTTTGCACAATAAAATCACTTTTTTTTATTTATTTTTTGTCACCATATTCTGAGAGCCATAACTTATTTATTTCTTAGTCAAAAAAGCTGTGTAAGGGCTTGTTTTTTCCGGGACCAGTTGTAGCTTTTATTGGTATGGTTTTGGGGTACATGCGACTTTTTGATCACTTTTATTCCATGTTTTGGGAGGGGTGGTGATAAAAAAAATAGCGATTCTTGCATTGATTATTTATTTTTTTTTGCAGTGTTCACCGTACGAGAAAAATAACATAATAGTTTGGGTCTTTATGGACGCTGCGATACCAAATATGTGGAAAAAAAAGGCAGTGATTGTTTTTATTAACTTGAAACTTTTATTTGCACACTTTTGTTCAACTTTTTTTATTAACTTTTTAAACGGTTTGTTCCACTAGGGGACTTGAGGGCCTGCACCTCTGATCTTTACTCTAATGCATTGTACTACCCACGTAGTCTGCACGGTGAACACCGTAAAAAAATTAAAAACTTCAGAATTGCTGTTTTGTGGTCACTTCATCTTCCACAAAAAAATTAAATATAAAGTGATCAAAAAGTCTCACGTACCCCAAAATGGTACCAATAGAAACTACTGCAAAAATTAAGCCCACGTGTTTCGCCACCTGCTTTGTCCGGGGGTCGAAACATGAAGCAGGTGGCGAAACACGTGTTGGGGATCAAGGTCCCCCTATTTTGGTCTGTATTCTGTCCTCCTTTTTGTTCCCGTCTAGTCTAATTGTTTTCCCTAAGGCTGGGTTCACACGAGCACATTAACGTCCGTAATGGACGGACGTATTTCGGCCGGAAGTCCCGGACCGAACTCCGTGCAGGGAGCCGGGCTCCTAGCATCATAGTTATGTACGACGCTAGGAGTCCCTGCCTCTCCGTGGAACTACTGTCCCGTACTGAAAACATGATTACAGTACGGGACAGTTGTCCTGCAGCGAGGCAGGGACTCCTAGCATCGTACATAACTATGATGCTAGGAGCCCGGCTCCCTGCACTGTGTTCGGTCCGGTACTTGCGGCCGAAATACGTTCCGTCCATTACGGACGTTAATGTGCTCGTGTGAACCCAGCCTAACTCAACATTTGTCGCTTTAGGGCTGCTGCATTTATTGTCCAGCCACTTGCACTTTGCTGTATTTACCTATGCATTTTTTTCTATAGGTTTTTAGTATTTTATGTGTGGGGATCCTTGCATCATGGGTTTGTCGTTCCATTTTATATTCTGTATTTCATATCTAATAAAGGTGTTGTATTTTGCATTATACTGGTTAACCTGCCTGAGTATTTGATTTGCTATTCAGGTGGGATCATTTATTGATTTGTGAGTCCTCTGTTGGAGGAATTGCAACTTAGGCCTTATTTACACGAGTGTGTTAAACGTCCGTGTAACGGCCGTTGAAACAACGACCGTCCCACGGACCTTTGTAATTCAATGTGGCCGTTCACATGGCCGTTGTTGAAGGGTCCGTGAGAAAACAGGACGTTCTATTTTTTCCTACCCTCCTCTATTATTTAGATATCGGTGCTGGTATATTTGGCCCCCGATATTTAAATAATCCCCACTAGTAGTCACACGGCGGTGGCGGTGGTGGTTATAGGATATAGGACTGGCAGCTTCTTGACAGCTACAGACTCCAGGTTGTGTGGAAGCCTTGAACCCTGTACCAGGAGTTTGCCTCTTATTTTGGGAGATTCCTAGAGAATAAAAAAGCATAAGTTATTAAGTCTTGTCCATAAATGTGGGCGCTATGTACATATCCTAGAAGAGTCATATATAATCCACCCTACAAGGAGACTGCAGTGGTTTCTCTTCTTGTGGACTATGTAGTGAAGTCCTGGAACCTGGACCTTGTAGACTACCAAGCACCCCCCGATTCTCTACTCCTACTGTTTACTAGGACGAAGTCATCTTTTTTCTTAGATTTAATCCACCCGCCATCTATGGTCACCAAGCTCAGGGCCAAATAGTAACGATGCACAATAGAAAGTGCCATCTTGTCCAGGTCTGTTATTTCTGTAATCCCTTTCAGTAAATGAACATAAACATATGACCACCATTCCCAGTAACTTCTAACCCCTGTGGCTGACAGCAGATGAGTAGGGAAATCTCCACACACTTCACTAATGTGTGATCACAGCAGGACACAATGGACGG
This sequence comes from Rhinoderma darwinii, assembly GCF_050947455.1. Lineage (NCBI taxonomy): Eukaryota > Metazoa > Chordata > Amphibia > Anura > Rhinodermatidae > Rhinoderma > Rhinoderma darwinii. The sequence continues at coordinate 154,337,486 of NC_134689.1, forward strand.
CTGCCAAAGTAAACAAACAATGCAGCCCTAGCAACATCAATGCAGGCCTAGCAACATCAATGCAGGCCTAGCAACATAGACTGTGTTACCAGAGCCCTGACCTATTATCATCCCATCAACTTCATGTGGCGATGGCTTAAGTGCAGTGAGTAAGCCTGGGGGTAAGGGGGCGCTGCAGGTGTTCCAGCTCCACGTTGGTCTATGGTGACCCATGTTGGAGAGGCTTCAGAGTCTGTCACCAAGCGAGGCGCAGCTCGTTACCACATGTTTCTCGGGCGCCCTCGTCTAGAATCTAACCCGAACTTGTGACAACCATCTGGTACTATTAGACTCCGCCTCCTGCCACTTTACTACGCCCCCCGCACGGCTTTTCCTTGTTGATAGTCTGTGAATAGCATGTTACATCGCTGCTTAGCAACACCACAGCCGCTTGCGAGCGGTTGGTCACCTGAAGTCGCATCTCCACCTCCTCCAATCCGTATGACCGCCGCCCGCCCCTGAGTTAGACAGCCGAGTACGGCCTCGACAGCAGCTGAAGCAGTCGTGTCCGCTAGTTAACCTGTCCGAGTTCGGTGAGACGAGTGGGCGGTCTAACGGTGTCTCCAGTGTGTGGGTGTGCCCGCATTGTGGTGGGCGGGGCCTGTGTTCCCGGCTGCTCTCCTCCCACACTGACTCCCCGGGGAGTTCGCCTGGGAGCGGAGGAGGCATCGGGGCTAACCGTGCTGTGCGAGTGAGTGACGAGCCTGGGGATGCCGGGGCGCTGCCGCGCTGATCGGAGAAGAAGCCGGGGAGCGGAGGTCGTGGAGACAGTGGGGGATCAACAGCCCGGAGTTCAGGTCCCTGCTCCCCACTGGCCTCTCCCTGCTCAGCCGCCATGTTAACGAGGAAACCCTGTGCGGCTGCAGCGGTGCATCCGACCGGTAAGAGCTGAGCCCGGAGCTTAGAGGAGGATGACCGGGGAGCATGCGAGGCAGCTCGGCTGTCACTAGCCTGTGGGTGCCGCAGATACTGAGAGCGATGTGTCCTCCTCAGAGACACGCTGTCTGTGTATCAGGAGCCCTGTTATCCTCTTCCATAGACACATCTGTGGCCATTTCCTGTGCTGCTGCCACACTCTCCAGACGTGTCCCCGCAGGCCCTCGTAGGGGCACGAAAGGGTTAAGCCCCCTTCCCCCAGCTTTGTCTTGTCGCTAGCCGTGCACCTAGAGACCAAGCAGCCCGTGTACATGGCAGTTCTGGATATTGGAGTCTGCGGTGACCGGGGCCGGGAGTCAGACGTGGCCATCACACTTGTCATTGCAATGCTGTCTGACTAGGAAATGCCGTTTGCTTCATGTCCCATTAGCAGTTAATGGTTGGCTAATCTTGGCTCATGGGTTTATCCCTAACAATGGCAGACTGAGCTGTGACAGGTACCACAATGTAGGGCTCCTCAGTCTGCACAATGTATAGTTCCTGTGTGACTTCTGTACAGGGAACCATAGCCTATGCCTATTATATAGTTATTGTCTATTTAATACAATATATATAGTACATGTGTGGGTCTGCAGCGGGTCTATGGCTGTGCCGTTTAGGGTCGCAGCGCGTCTATGGCTATGTCGTTTAGGGTCGCAGCGCGTCTATGGCTATGCCGTTTAGGGTCGCAGCGCGTCTATGGCTATGCCGTTTAGGGTCGCAGCGCGTCTATGGCTATGTCGTTTAGGGTCGCAGCGCGTCTATGGCTATGCCGTTTAGGGTCGCAGCGCGTCTATGGCTATGCCGTTTAGGGTCGCAGCGCGTCTATGGCTATGCCGTTTAGGGTCGCAGCGCGTCTATGGCTATGCCGTTTAGGGTCGCAGCGCGTCTATGGCTATGCCGTTTAGGGTCGCAGCGCGTCTATGGCTATGCCGTTTAGGGTCGCAGCGCGTCTATGGCTATGCCGTTTAGGGTCGCAGCGCGTCTATGGCTATGCTGTCTAGGTCTGCAGCGCGTCTGTGGCTGTGCCGTCTAGGTCTGCAGCGCGTCCGTGGCTATTATTTAATAGAGGGTACTACTATGTCTTCTGTACCTTTTATAGTTTTGTACAAGGTATTTAAATGTATCCCTTATATATCCCATATAATACCATATTATAGGCCTACTCTGTATTGGATGCAGCCTATAGGTCATACATCTACAGTGAAATTTCTCCAAAATACCACCTGAGATGCCCCCCTTTCTCCAGACCAGATATCCTTTGACAGACTTTCAGTTCCATCATATAATATACACACTGGCCTTGTTATTTGAGTGGACCGCTCCTCTAGAAGACCATTTTCAATGCAATCTTGGGTGGTTTCATTGTATTCTGTACAGGGTCTCTGGTATTGGAACCTGTGGTGAACGGGCTCTAGACATTTGGTGTGCTGCACATATTAGAAATGACCGTCTTGAGTCATGGTTTGTGTCTCTTGTATTTTAGGCAGAGGAAGCGAAGGTACTAGTCAATTGCAGCCATCTCCGGCCTTACCCCGTTCTGCAGCTGGGACAGGACCATCATCACCGGTATCATTGCCGCCCTTAAGAACCAGCAACGCAACACACACGGTAAGAATCTTCCATGGCCAGTTCATAAATTGGCCTGTTGTCTATCACATTTCTAATTCGCCTGCTAACGATCTACTTGCTTTCTAAATTCAGACATTGGTATTAATAGAAATAAATGTGCAAGGTAAAGTCGGGGTGACAGCCAGGCGGCATACTAGCCCCTGCTGGGGGCGGCTGTAAGCATCATCTATAGCCGTGTTTCTTCTATAGAAGAAGGAATGAATCTGTTTGTTTTTTTCATAGTTATGATTTCTATTCTAGTGTTTGTATATTTTGTGTTATTTTAGTTTTCTTTCCCAGTTTATATTTACAGTCACCATAGCGACCTCTATTATTATTTTCAATTATCCGGGATCAGAAATCATCTCTTATTTTTGTCCGACACCTTTTATCTTATACAGCTATTCACACTTCACCGTGTATGAACCTTTTCTAATAGAAAGAAATGGCACCTAATGGTGTTTTTTATAGTGGAGCATGCGTTGTTTTATATGTTACAGAATGGAGATTTTAGTTATTTATTTGTGCCGGGTCACGTATGGTCATATCAAGTGGCGCCCATTTTGCACAAACAGCTCAATTCTACATTTTCGTGTATAACAGCTGTTGGATGCCCTGGGTTTTGGCAGGACAGGTGGCTGGCAGCTGCTCAGTATTGAAACATTTTAGGAATAAAATGTCCGTACCACTTTATGCTGCTGTTTGGCGGTCGTCTTCTTGCTTATTTACTTGAGTTTTCACTAAGCATCCAGTGACCCTTTCCCTTTATTGTTTTTGCAATCTACAATATAAGTATTTGGTTGTAAGTTTCCATTTAGTTCCTTGTTTTCTTCTGATGCTTTTTTGTTGTATACCTTTTTAATATCCTCAAGCATGTCTTTACTTGATACTCTTAGGCCCTGTTCACACGGAGTAGGAAAAAAAAATCTGCATTTTGAGGCAGATTTTGACCTGCCTGTTCTCTTTTGCCACTGCGTTTTTTGCAGTGTTTTTCGCTTGCGGTCATTGTGGACCACTGGCAAAAAAACGCTTTTTCTGCCTCCCATTGATTTCGAGAAAGGATTTCTACTTTTTTTTTTTTTTTTTTTTCCGGGCGAGTAGCTAAAAGCTGCCCCGGAATAAAAACAACTCTGCCTCCCATTAAAATCAATAGGAGGCGATTTCGGATGTTTTTTGGTGCTGATTCCGACACTGTTTACACGTCAAAGTGAGCGCCAAAAAACTCTGCATAGACTGACCCTTAACCCCTTCCCGACATGCGCCGTACATGTACGGCGCTGTCGGGAGGTGCTTCCCGCAAAGCGCCGTACATGTACGGCGCAGTGATTGTGCGGGCTCAGAAGCAGAGCCGGCACCGTCACCGCGGGGTGACAGCTGTATTATACAGCTGGCACCCTCCTGTAACTGCCAGGACCGGAGCTATTCTCCGATCCGGCAGATTAACCCCTCAGATGCTGCGCTCAATAGAGCGCAGCATCTGATAGGTTTTCACCCGATCGGCAACCCAGTGATGCAATCGCTGGGTTGCTGTGGCAATCGGACGCCAGAAAATGGCGTCCGAGTCTGCCTTGTACGGGAGCCGATGAGGACCCGCCTTCGGCGTGTCCTCATAGGCTTGCTGTCAGTGAATAACTGACAGCGCTAATACACTGCACTACGTATGTAGTGCAGTGTATTAGAGTAGCGATCGGGGCATCAGGCCCTCATGTCCCGTAGTGGGACAAGTCAGAAAAGTAAAAAAAAGTTAATAAAAATGTGGTAAAACAATAAAAACACACACATTTCAAATAAAAATAAAGCTAAACTGACTTTTTTCCCATAGTAAGTCTTTTATTATGGGAAAAACCGTAAAAATTAAAAAAACTATACATAATTGGTATCGCCGCGTCCGTAACGACCCAAACTACAAAACTATTATGTAATTTATCCCGCACGGTGAACGCCGTAAAAAAAAAACATGAAAAACAACGCCAGAATCTTTGTTTTTAGGTCACATCTCCTTCCAAAAAATGCTATAAAAAGTGATCAAAAAGTCACATTTACTCCAAAATAGTACCAATAAAAACGGCAATCCGTCCCGCAAAAAATAATCCCACACACCGCTTTGTGCACTCAAAAATAATAACGTTATGTGTCTTAGAATATGGCGACACAGAAAACAAATGATTTTATAAAAAAAGTGATTTTGTTGTGCAAAAGCCGCAATACATAAAAAAACGATATAAATTTGGTATCGCCGTAATCGTATCGACCCGCAGAATAAAGCTAACATGTAATTTAGGGCACACTGTGGATGCCGATAAAAAAAACAATAAAAAACTATTCCAGAATTGCTTGTTTTTGGTAATTTCCTTTACCAAAAAATGAAATAAAAAGTGATCAAAAAGTCGTATGTGTTCCAAAATGGTACCAATGAAATCTACAGCCCGTCTCGCAAAAAACAAGCCCGCACACAGCTCCATCAACTGAAAAATAAAAAAGTTATGGCACTAGTAATGTGGTGATGAAAAAACATCTCAATGCGCAGGCCGGAGGGGAACATTCCTGCAGTTTCAGAACCCCAGTATTTAGGAACTAGGAAAGGGAAGGGACACAGCACATCCGCTGGAAGCGAGGGCGCCCGTATTATACCAGCGCAAAACTTTCCCAGCAATATTTCCCAAACTACGAAGGAGAAAAAGTCCCCAAAAGGTGCAGAGCGTTACAAAAGGGGGATAAGAAAGAAAACCGTTTATCAGTGTGACGCCGGCCTGTGCATAACGGATCGCTTCACAGCGTAACACACATCTATGGAGAATTGTATTATTTACCCCATTATTATACCCTCTTATTATGCCCTGATGTACTCCGCACAGATTACATATACCCCTGATGTACTCCGCACAGATTACATATGCCACCACATTATAAACTGAATACCAGCAAAACTCAAACAAAACTACCAAGCAAAATCCATGCTCAAAATGGCGGTCTTTCCCTTCTTAGCCCTACAGTGTGCCCAAACAGCAATTTATGGCCACAAGTAAGGCATTACCATACCCGGGAGAACCCGCTTAACAATTTATGGGGTAACATTCTCCAGGGGCACAACATCTTGTGCGGTGAATGGGCAGATCAGTGGAAAAATTGCAATTTTCACTTTGCACCATCCACTGCGTATTCATTTCTGAAAAACACCTGTGGAGTCTAAATTCTCACTACATCCCTTGATAAATGCCTTTAGGGGTGTAGTTTCTAAAACGGGGTCACTTTTGTTTGGTACATCAGGGGTTTTGCAAATGCAACATGGCGTCCGCAAACCATTCCAGCAAAATCTACGCTCCAAAAGATAAATACCGCTCCTTTTCTTCTGAATGCTCCCATATATGTCAACAGCTGATTATAACCACATATGGGGTGTTACCGTACTCGGGAGAAATTACTTTACAAATGTTTGGGTGCTTTTTCTTCTCTATTCCTTGTAAAAATTAAAAATGTTGATCTAAAACGACATCTTGTTGAAAAAAAAAATTATTTTTCATTTTCATGGCTTAATTCTAATTAATTCAGCAAAAAACCTTTGGGATCAAAATTTTCACTATACCCCTAGATGATTCCTCAGGGGGTGCAGTTTCCCAAATGGAGTCAATTTTGTGGTGTTTCCACTGTACTAGTACTACAGGGGCTCAGCAAATGTGACATGGCGCCCAGAAACCATTCCAAAATCCAAATGGTGCTAGTTCCATTCTGAGCCCTACCGTGTGTCCAAACAGCCGTTTATGACCACATGTGGGGTATTGTTTTACTCGGGAGAAGTTGCTTTACTAATTTTATGGTGCTTTTTCTCCTTCAGTCCTTGTGGAAATGAAAAAAAAAAACCTAAACCTACATTTTATTTAAAAAAATGTAGATTTTCATTTTTACGGCCTACTTCCAATAAGTTCTGTAAAACACCTGTGGGGTCAAACTGCTCACTGTACTCCTAGATAATTTCCTCATGGGGTGTAGTTTCCAAAATGGGGTCACTTGTTGGGGTTTTCCACTGTTTTGTCCCCTCAGGGGCTTTGTAAATGTGACATGGCCTCCGCAAACCATTCCTGCTAAATTTGAGTTCCAAAAGCCAAATGGCGCTCTTTCCCTTCTCAGCCTCGCCGTGTGTCCAAACAGCCTTTTATTACTACATGTGGGGTATTGTTTTACTCGGGAGAAATTTCTTTACAAATTTTATGGTGCTTTTTCTCCTTTAGTCCTTGTGGAAATGAAAACAAATTTGCTAAACCTACATTTTATTTGAAAAAATGTAGATTTTCATTTTCACAGCCTACTTCCAAAAATTTCTGCAAAAAAACTGGCCGGTCAAAATGCTTGCTACACCCCTAGATAAATTCCTCGAGGGGTATAGTTTCCAAAATGGGGTCACTTGTTGGGGGTTTCCACTGTTTTGTCCCCTAGGGGGCTTTGCAAATGCGACATGGCCTCCGCAAACCATTCCTGCTAAATTTGAGCTCCAAGAGCCAAATGGCGCTCTTTCCATTCTAAGCCCTGCTGTGTGTCCAAATAACCGTTTATTACGACATGTGGGGTATTGTTTTACTCGGGAGAAATTGCTCTACAAATGTTGTGGTGCTTTTTCTACTTTAGTTCTTTTGGAAATGAAAAAAAATTAGCTAAACCTACATTTTATTTGAAAAAATTTAGATTTTCATGGCCTAGTTCCAAACATTTTTGCAAAAAAACTGGCCGGTCAAAATGCTTGCTACACCCCTATATAAATTCCTCGAGGGGTGTAGTTTCTCAAATGGGGTCACTTTTGGGGGGTTTCCACTGTTTTAGTTCCACAAGACCTGTTCAAAGCTGACATGGTGCCTAAAATATATTCTAATAAAAAGGAGACCCAAAATCCACCAGGTGCTCCTTTGCTTCTGAGGCCGGTGCTTCAGTCCAGTAGCACACTAGAGCCACATGTGGGATATTTCCTAAAACTGCAGAACCTGGGCAATAAATATTGAGTTGCATTTCTCTGGTAAAACCTTCTGTGGTACAAAAAAAATGGATTCAAAATGAATTTCTGGAAAAAAATAATGAACTTTGTAAATTTCACCTCTACTTTGCCTTAATTCCTGCGCAATGTCTAAAGGGTTAAGAAACTTTCTAAATGCTGTTTTGAATACTTTGAGGGGTGCATTTTTTAAAATGGGGTGACTTATTGGGGGTTTCTAATATCTAAGGACCTCAAACCCACTTCACAACTGAACTGGCCCCTGTAAAAATAGCATTTTGAAATTTTCTTGAAAATGTGAGAAATTGCTGCTAAAGTTCTAAGCCTTGTAACGTCCTAGAAAAATAAAATGATGTTCAAAAAATGATGCCAATCTAAAGTAGACATATGGGGGATGTTAGTTAGCAACATTTTTGTGTGTTATAACTGCCTGTCTTACAAGCAGATACATTTAAATTGAGAAAAATGCAAATTTTTGCAATTTTTCGCTAAATTTTGGTGTTTTTCACAATTAAATACTGAATGTATCGGGCAAATTTTGCCAGTAACATAAAGTCCAATGTGTCACGAGAAAACAGTCTCAGAATCACTAGGATAGGTAAAAGCATTCCGGAGTTATTACCATATAAAGTGAAACATGTCCGATTTGAAAAATGAGGCTCTGTCAGGAAGGTCAAAAGCGGCCAAAGAGGGAAGGGGTTAAAGAGGCTCTGTCACCAGATTCTCAAATCCCTATCTCCTATTGCATGTGATCGGCGCTGCAATGTAGATAACGGTAACGTTTGTTTGTTTTTTTTTAAACGTTAATTTTTTGCCAAGTTATGAGCTATTTTATATATATGCAAATGAGGTTTGAAATGGACAACTGGGCGTTTTTTTTCGTTATGTCCAACTGGGCGTGTATTGTGTTTTTAACTGGGCGTGTTTACGTGTATGACGCTGACCAATCAGTGACCAGTCAGCATCATACACTCATCTCCATTGATTTACACAGCAGCGATGTGCAGCCACATAAACAGAGATTAACGTTAATCAAGTGTCCTGATAATGAATACACATGAAATCCAGCCTGGACGTCATGTGTATTCAGAATCCTGACACTTCTGAATCTTTTCTGTGAGATTTCCAGCAAGTGAAACGAAATCTCGTTTACCTCCGTAATCTCGCAAGATTTCGTTTCTCTTGCTGGAAATCTCACAGAAAAGATTCAGAAGTGTCAGGATTCTGAATACACATGACATCCAGGCTGGATGATCATGTGTATTCATTATACGTTAATCTGTGTTTATGTGGCTGCACATCGCTGCTGTGTAAATGAATGGAGATGAGTGTATGATGCTGACTGGTCACTGATTGGTCAGCGTCATACACGTAAACACGCCCAGTTAATAACGTATACCGTTAATACTGTATAATACCGTGGTTTCGGCAGCCTGCGAATGCCACGCCGTGTGGTCTCACCCTTACAACTGGGAAAAAGTACATACAGTAGTTTGCTTTTTGTCCTGGTGAGAGGAGAGAAAGCTGAGGAGTAGTAGCACCACAATGGAGTGTGAGAAGATTTTGGGATAAGAAGGGCAAATACGGTTAGGGTAGTGTGGTTTGTGTACAATAATTTTTTTGCACCTGTACTGTAAGGGCAAACGGATGTCATATACTGGGTTTACTTCAGTGGGTGCTTCCAGGCTGCAGAGAAATGCGTGGAATGTGCGGACAACTCCCCCCTCCCCCATCCTAAAGGTGACAATTATGTCTACTATGTATAGACCTATAAGGTATATTGTCATGTTGCCTTTTGCATGATAGAAGAATGCAAACCATGTGCAAGAAAATGGTTTTCTTCAGCTGACATTTAAAAAAAAAAAAAATATGTTGATTATAAAACGTTGAAACCTATTAAATTCTATCTTTCAGATTGGCGGCAATAAGCACACAATGAATGAACATCTGCACATTAGCAGCCATGGACAGATCCACGTGCAGCAATTGTTTGAAGAGAACAGCAACAAAAGGACCGTCCTGACCACACAACCCAATGGGCTCTCAGCTGTTAATAAAACTGGATTACCGGTTGTTTCAGAGAGACAACTAGAAAGCACTCACCGTCGACAAGGAAGTTCTAGCTCTTTGAAATCTTCAGATGGGACAACCAAAGTAAAGTCCTCTTCATTAACCCCGGAACAAGCAATGAAGCAATACATGCAAAAACTGACCGCCTTTGAGCACCATGAAATTTTCAACTATCCTGAAATATTTTTTTTGGGTCCAAATGCAAAGAAACGTCAAGGTGTGATTGGTGGCACAAATAATGGTGGCTATGACGATGACCAGGGCTCCTATGTGCAAGTGCCACATGACCATGTTGCTTACCGTTATGAAGTTCTTAAGGTAATTGGCAAAGGAAGTTTTGGGCAAGTTGTGAAGGCTTATGATCACAAACTCCATCAGCACGTGGCCTTAAAAATGGTAAGGAATGAGAAACGTTTCCATCGTCAAGCCGCAGAAGAAATCCGTATTCTAGAGCACCTAAAGAAGCAGGATAAAGAGAACAACATGAATGTCATCCACATGTTGGAGAACTTCACATTCCGCAATCATATCTGCATGACGTTTGAGCTGCTGAGCATGAACCTTTATGAGCTCATAAAGAAAAACAAATTTCAGGGCTTCAGCCTGCCGTTAGTCCGTAAGTTCGCACACTCAATCTTACAGTGCTTGGATGCTTTGCACAAAAACAGAATAATCCACTGTGACCTTAAACCTGAAAATATTTTGTTGAAGCAACAGGGCAGAAGTGGCATAAAAGTGATAGATTTTGGCTCCAGCTGTTATGAGCATCAGCGTGTGTACACCTACATACAGTCCCGTTTTTATCGAGCTCCGGAAGTAATACTTGGTGGTCGCTATGGCATGCCTATTGACATGTGGAGCTTGGGTTGTATTCTAGCGGAATTGTTGACTGGTTATCCACTCTTACCCGGAGAAGATGAAAGCGATCAGTTGGCATGTATGATTGAATTACTAGGGATGCCATCCCAAAAACTGCTTGATTCTTCAAAACGAGGCAAGAATTTTGTCAGCTCCAAAGGTTATCCTCGTTATTGCACTGTTACAACTCTGCCCGATGGATCCGTGGTACTAAATGGTGGGCGCTCTCGAAGAGGAAAACTACGTGGCCCTCCCGGGAGTAGGGACTGGGTAACTGCATTGAAAGGCTGTGATGATCCCTTGTTTCTTGATTTTCTAGCTCAATGTTTAGAATGGGATCCGGCTTTGCGTATGACACCCAGTCAAGCGTTACGACACCATTGGCTACGTAGGCGCTTGCCAAAGCCTCCTACTGGGGAGAAGGCCTTATCCAAAAGAATAACTGAAAGTTCTGGTGCTATAACATCCATTTCTAAGTTACCTCCTACATCAGGCTCCGCTGCAAAACTAAGAACTAATATGGCCCAAATAACCGATGCCAATGGAAATATTCAGCAAAGGACTGTGTTGCCAAAGCTTGTAAGCTGATGTAATGAACAACTCTCTTTGAACACCTTGTTGAGCCTTATGCATACAGCTCACATTTAGAATATTTTTATTGTTCTGTTTCGATCAACTCTTTATCTGTGCAGCCATTGTCATTTTTTTTAATAACAATGAAATTTTGTATTTAAACATTGGGGATGATGCTTTAAGCTTTTATTTTAAGTATATTATATAAAATTGGCTTTTAGGAAGTGTCAACAGTGGCTGGCCACTGACTATTGGTTGACTGTTAGACTTATTGTTATCAGAAGGTTTAGCCACCTTTTCTACATTTTAAAGTTGTGATTGTAGTACTACAAGAGTCCTGCATTATTTCAACTACTTCATACAGAGACGCACATTATAATATGTATATTCGGTGCACAGTTGGGGTGAGCAGATCAATTGCTGTGTATGCATTTTGCATATTTTACAGGTCTGTCATTGAAAAGATAAGTAAGATGCTTTAAGTAAGTAACATGCGAGAGAGATGTTAACCATTGGTATATCTGTGTGTATATATATATATATATATATATATAACAAGGGGACAAATACAAAAACACTGAAAAAGGCCATCCTTACAAATGGACACAGCCAGGTCAGAAACGCTGATGAAGGAGAGTGAGCAGGTGCTTTAAATGATAATAGCCACTCCCACTAGTCTTGAGGGGAGTGGTGTGTGTGGTGCATGGGATGTGTAGTAAGAAATAATAAATGAATAGTGTGTGTGCAAGTGTAATACTATAAGTGAAATATAGGGGGCAGTAATGAGTGAAGTGCCTCAATAGAAATAAATGGATAATGGGGTGCAAGTGTGTGAGACATGGAGGGATAGTGTGTACGTCATGAGGCACAACGTGTATAGCCAGGTAGAAGCCTATTTGTGACGCCTTGATAGTTCATAGAGCGAGCTACCCTGCTTGCTATGCCAAACCACAACACACCATGCTCTCCCAGCATCAAAGACCCGGCTGTGTCCAAGAGAAGCGAATATACGTAATAATGAAAAATACCTGGGGTATTCGTGATCATTTTGGCCAAAAGGACGCAAGCTCGCAATCCACGACAAGGATCCCCAGACTTGCGAGTGTATATATATATACATGTGTGTGTGTATATATCTATATAATATATATATACACATATACACCCCCCCCCCCCCTAGGGGTTGTCCGGTTTAGACCAACCAACTTATGTGCCCAATCAAAACCCCTCTTTGTTACAGCCAAGGGGTGCATTAAAGGAACACTCCAGTGTTATGCATATTGTAGCCTGAGGGGGTTGTACATGACCCAGTGATTCAAGGAATACTAAAGAGAGAATCCCTATGTCATACACCACCTCCACAGACTGCGCACAAAGCATAGCACAGTGCTAAAGTTATGCCTAGAATATTTGTTAAGCTCTTGGCTATGGAGGACGGGCACCCATTGCTTTAACTGCCCTGCAGTTTTTAGTTGCATTTATATTATGGCTTCCCTTGTTGACACGGGTATCTGCAGCAAATTATTTCCCTGGTTTTATGCCACGGTCAGACTAATGTTCAATCCTAGAATCCGTTCTGTTTGGATTTAATTTAGTTATGTTATAATAATAATAACAAATATATAATTCCTTACCATGGCCCAACATATGGTTGTTGTGAGAGTAACCGATTGCATACCCAGATTATAAAATACTGGAAAGAGGAGGGTTTTTTTAATATGTATTTGTAAAAACTTTTTGAATGTGATTTTGCCGGAAAGAAGAGCAGTGTTTGACTGTTAAACCTTTTTATTTACACTGTAAACCTCCAGCTGTGTTTTTCTAGTAACGCTTAAAGCATGGTTCCCCAATAGCATGTAATTCCGAATCCAAAGCCAGCGCTCCAGATGTACATGAAGTCCAAGTTAGCCTATCTGTGCACACGGAAAGCTTGAGAAAGGGTTATGTTATAGGCCGAAATGTCGTCTTGTGGTTATGTTTGGTTTCTATTATGGCTTGAATGAATGTTCATCTGAAATGCTGTCTTTCGATTTGGAATGACATGGGATCTACCCGTGGGCGGTTGGGTTATTGAATACCCACACCCTTAAGAAACAATGTGTGCTGTTCTCCCTTTGCATAAAGATGGTTCCCCAATACCCCTAAAACAAACTTCTGGTGTTCCATTTTCTTCTTTTCCTTTGATAAAGGTATAATTCAGTCAGGATCTGGGGCAACATGTATTTTAACACTTTGTTTTCCAGTGTTTGTACTATTTTCACAGATCTATATCTGTGTTTATCCCTTGTTTCAGAGTAAATATTCTAGAACATGAAGAATACCTATACTCTACTCGAAATATAAGAATGTATTTATTATAGAAGGCGATTTCTATATATTGAACAGACTAAATATCCACACTGATAATTTGCACATTGTGTTTAGTGAAAATAAAACCACTGGCCATCACGACTTGGCCAGCAGTATACTGACTATATATTCGAAACGCTATTTTAATGATGAGCCCATTTTTATGTTGTATGTTTCATATGCCCACTGGGCATTGAATGCACTTACTTTGTCATCTATTTTGTGTTTGTCGCTCGGAGTGCCAGAACCCTTTTAATGTTTGTATGAAATTAGAGAAAAATTTGGCTGCCTTCTTCCTGAAACGGCGCCACTCTTGTCCATGGGCTTTATGCGGTATTACAGCTCAGCTCTAGTGAATGGAGCTGAGCTGCAATACCAGACAGTCTATAGACAAGTGACTTGGTTTCTGAAAGAGATCTGCCGTGTTTTTTCTACTCTCATACAACACTTTTAACTTAGTCGGGTATAGTAACAAAAGTGAAGAAGCCCTGTTTGTTTTAATTTTCTTTTACTTTTGAACTTTTCACATACAGTCATGTCTGTTCTCAGTTTATAGCAGCTTTCGTCCCTGAATCCTTTTGTAATATTAGGAGGTAAACACTAAGCATGTTGAGTTCCAAGTTTGTCATTACTTTATTAAGGGCTCTGGCGGCTGAGCTGCTGTAGGTTGTCCTGGAAACAATATTGCGTCTCACAGCTTCCCATTGTCGAGGGATGACTAGTTGTCGTGATAACACAACACGTTGCCGTCTTGTTTGGCTTGGTTTCATGAACCCTTTGGGGCTTATTTAACACATAAGTGTGTTGATCTTAAAGTGCAACAACAGAAGGAGCTAATGTTAACAATACCGGATAAATTGTGCCCGTTGTGAACCATGTGCCTTTTTGTTATGGATGCCATGCTGGGCATGTTTTGGCCTCATTTTACTCAATGGTAAAGGCATTTTTATTACAGATGAAAACGACTTGTCTTAAAATCACCATCCTACTTCGAGGCCTTACAAGGTACTATAACGGTAGTATTGTTTTTCTTGTCACTGGCGGGAAAATACTTCCATGCATCTGAAGGTTTGAGGAAGCTCTGAGTCAATCAACCGGTACAATATATGATTTACTGGTTACCTGCATTTGTTCATCGACCCTTCCTTTTTTGTTTTTTTTGTACAATGTTTTTGTTATGCTAGACTTTTTGTAAGAATTACCTCAGACAGTTCATTTTTTTGTAGTGTCTTTAAACCCAGGGCATTTGGTAAGAACCAAAGTGCATTCCTTTTCTAATAACCTGGCTTGATGAATAGAGCCAGGAACTTTTTACTAGGTGCAAGGCATTTGAGCCTCTTCATGTATGACCTTGGAGTGCATATGCTCTTACATTGGGCTGTACTGTAATTGAGATGGACAAGTTTATATTCAGTCTAGTATCCTTATTAGAAAGGTTTCTAGCAAATCCATGCTTCTCTATAGATTACAGTATAGCCCTGTGATATACGTGTATCATAAGCTTTTTCCATCTTGGCAGACATTTGGTTCTGAAAAATTCTGTGAATGCTCACAAAACTGCTACAGTTGCCTTCGCCTGTGGTTATTAATCCTAATCCGGGTCCTCCAGGATCCCAAACCGCATATTTTCACGAATGCCTCATGAGTGATCTAATACAAGAGACGTGATAATTGTCCCGTTCCTTTATGAGGTCTTCAAAGCATTCTCTTTTTGGGATTGATAGTAATAACCACAGCTTAAGGTTTTGGCTTTGCTTCTTGAGCAACATCTTAGATATGTGACTGTAATATGCTGCAATTGTGTGTACTGATAATATGTGAAACACTTGGGTTGAATGTGGACTTGTGTATATTTTGTGTACATTTTCTGTAAGATGCTGCTGGCTCCACTTTATATTGGATATGTTCTAGTGGACTAGAATCTGTGGCCAGTTTTATAATACTGTATGTATTGTACAGCAGGTGACAGACGTATGCATTTCTAGTGAATATTTGTTAAATATTATTGTTGTGGCCAGAGATCATTTCAGAATAAAATGTACGTCCTTTTTTTGCCTTTATTTATTTGCCTATTTGATATATCAGCCAGTACTTAAAAAGACTGAGAACATCTGAATACACTTTTTATAAACTTCTTAACTAACGTAAAAAGTGTAAATTGCCGGCAAAGGGGTAGATGTGTAATACGTGCAAATAAGGACAGTGGTTTTGACAATGGCAGATAAAGTTTTAGTAAATTAGGTAGAAAAATGAAGCTTTAGGCTGAGGTTACATTTGTAATAACACAGGTTTGACTAAAGTGTCAGCTACTTCTTATAATGGCATCCTTTTTGTTTTGATACACTTTTGGCTTAAAAGATTGCTCAGGAGCAGCTGCAGACCGAGCCATCAGACCAAGCTCACTGACCGATTCAACTGCAGCTACTACGACAGTGATACATAGAAGCTGCAGAAGTGAAACAATACATTTAATACAAATATACATTTCATTAAAAAAAAAAAGAGAAATAGGTGCCCATAGCCTTTAAGTTGTGAGGTGGGGCCTCCATGAATCTGACTTGTTTTTCTAGCACCTCCCAGAGATTCCTGATTTGGATTGAGATCTGAAGATTTTGGACTGTTTGTCATATTCCTCAAAACATTCCTGAACAATTTATTAGCCTGCTAAAAGAGTTCACTTCCATTAGGGAATACCGTTGTCATGAAGGCGAATACTTGGTCTACAACAATGTTTAAATAGTTGGTACATGTTAAAGTAACATACACATGAACCCAGGACCCAAGGTATACCAGCAAAACATTGTCCATAGCAACATACTGACTGCCAGCTTGCCTTCTCCCATAGTAAATCCTGGTGGCATCTCTGCTCCCAGGTAACTAACCCACACCCCCCCCCCCCACTCTACCTGGGCGTCCACATGATGGAAAAGAAAACATGATTCATCAGACCAGGCCACTTTCTTCCATTGCTCCATGAACCAATTCACATGCTCGTTGCAGATGCGCTGTGTGTTCTGACACCTTTCTTTCGTAGCCAGCGGTAATGAGCTAGCCTTCGCTCCCCATGCAGATCAATGAGCCTTTGGTTGTAATTATTTGGACCACTTTTGGTAGCTACTAACCACTGCGTATCAAGAACAAGACCTGCCATTTTGGAGATGCTCTGACCCAGTTGTCTAGCCATCACAATTTGTGCCTTGTCAAAGTTGCTGAGATCCTTACGATTGGCCATTTTTCCTGCTTTCAGCACATCAACTTCAAGACGACTGTAATAAATCCCACCACTTGAAAGGTGCCATTCTAATGAGATACGCAATGATATTCACTTCACCTGTTTATACACTGTTGAGCCATAACATTAATGTACATAGCTCTTTGTAGATTTGCACTTTTTTTTTTTTGTATCCAGTATTTTACACATTAATGTCTGCAATGGTCAAGTTAGCAGCTTGGAGCCCTGACCGTGACTGAAGCAGCTCTGCCTCATGATCCAGAGAGAAAGTTGGAGCCGGATCTCAAGCACCAATCAGCTGTCGGCACACAGTGTTGACTCTTTTTGTCTGGAACTAGGGAAAATCCCTAAGACTACATATCCATTCACACAATAAACAAGCCTTAGTAATGTTCAGAAAAGAAACTGAAATAAAAAAGGATTATTTTTTTGTTTTTGTCCACAAGAAGTGTTTTTTTTTTATCTTGTTGAACTTCTGGTCTCCTGTATTATATTTATTTCCATGCCTTAAATAGTTCAGGTGGCCATCTTTGTTATCTCTCCAGCCCTGAGGCGGCTTAAAGGGAATGTCATCAGAAAACAATTATTTAAATCAAGTTTTTATGTTAAACATATTTTATGAATTTTCTTTGTGATTCTTTTTCTTTTAAAAAAATGTTCTATGACATTATATTAAAAAAATAATCGTAAAATCTTGCAGTTTTCACTCTGGCCACTGTGACTCATAATAGACAAACGTCCTATTCTGTCGAGATCACTTCTCTGCAATGATCTCATTATTGGCAGGATTACAACGAAAGGGAACACCGATATAGATAACATAGGATCCACCATTCACAACAGACTGACCTTTCCTGTTCTGTAGAGATCACTTCTCAGCAGTCATCTCATTATTATCACAGGCAGGATTACAATGGAAGATAACAGGATCCACCGTTCACAATAGACTGACCCTTTCTGTTCTGTAAGATCACTTCTCAGCAGCCATCTCATTATCATTACAGGCAGGATTACAATGAAAGGAAACACCTCTATATGGATAACAGGATCCACCATTCATAATAGACTGACCCTGTTCTGTAGAGATCACTTCTCAGCAGTCATCTCATTTTCATCACAGGCAGGATTATAATGACATAACACATATATAGATAACACTGGATTCACCATTTATAATAGACTGACCCTTCCTGTTCTGTAGAGAACTTCTCATTATCATCTCAGGGAGGATTACAATGGAAGGTAACACCTATATATAGATAGCCCAGGATCCATTGACAATAGATGATGGTCACAGCTCCCATCCCTTCCTACCCAATGACCTCTGCACAGGTCACCGAGCATGCCTAGAACACTCTCCCATAGAAGTAAATGGGTCACCTCCTGTTCACAGGTTCCTATGGTCCATGTTGCTGCTGTAAAACATATCTCTAAATGCTCTTAGCAGCAGCTTAGGCGAGATGACTGCCCCCATAATCCGGTACAATAGAATAAAAAAAAACTACAATAAAAAAATACAGGTGATACATTCCCTTTAAGGAAGCAAGTAATGGCTGGATGCTGTCCCTTTCCTTGAATTTGTGGCATGTTCATGTAATAGAATTTGGGCTATTTCGAAGTCATTTTGTCTACAAATATATTAGTCTAGAGTAGGGGTCAGCAACCTTCGGCACTCCAGCTGTTGTGAAACTACAACTCTCATCATGCTCTTACAGCCAAAGGCTTTATTATTCCAGCCTAAAACTGCCAGAGCATTCTGGGAATTGTAGTTTCACAACAGCTGGAGAGCCGGAGGTTGCTGACCCCTGGTCTGGAGTCTAGTCTTCAAAGTCTGTATTTAAAGGTAACCCGTCATGAGATTTTAGGGCACCAGACCAACAGCATGTCATTATACTGCTGGGGTTTATTGCCCTAAAAATGCCCCTCTCAAAACTGTCAATTTTAGTATTTTGTCTAAAAGAAAGTTATAATACAGCGTGCGCTGTATGAAAATTACTAGAGAGGAGTCTTAAAGTCCAGGTGTACCTGCACCAGCTTCATCTGAGCATGTGCAGGGCGCTAAACCCCAGCAGTATAATGACATGCTGGTGTTCTAGTGCCCTAAAATCTAGTGACTGGTTCCCTTTAAAATTCCACACTGCCTGGAGGTTATTATAGGAATGTTGCTCCAACTAAAGGGAATGTTTCAGGTGATACCATATATCACGGAATTGATATTTATGCAATTACTAGAAGTATCCTTTACAGTGGCTCCAGAGGTCAAACTTCACTTTAAACATGCAAAATAATTTCCTACATCAGTTCTGATAGTTAAACATTAATAGAGCTATACAGTCTATAAGACATAGTCTATATCTTTATGGTCCTTTATTTCTTTTATTGTCGTAATTTTATCATGCGTTCCATCTAAAAAGCCACATGGTGTTTACGGAGGGTGCATTATATTATGATTGACTTATTCTTGAGCAAACTGTAGCTGCATTGTCTTTTCTTCCTGTCACAAGCGATCATCTCTTGAATGTATAAACTGAACAGATGCTCCTGCGGTAAACATGTTCTATTGCACTGGTGTTTTTATTAAATTAGTCATCCTCCAGTTCTTACTTTCATGCTCATCGAATACTGTCCTTACAATAGAAGCCAAGTCATTCACTTAATGAAACTGAAGTGGCCAAAGATCTCTCTTTGGCAAAGTATCCTGAAGGTGTTTGTCGTGTAGTTACATAATGCAATGCAGCAAGATTACCATTTATAGGAATGCAATTTAGGTAGACTTTTCTTGTTAAATAGACAAGGATACTCCTGTGTGCCAAGTTATGTTCAGATGGTGTGGATATATCATTTTTTTTCCCTTTAACCCCGTTTATTTGCATTGTACTATGGTTTGTTGCAAAGGTACATTGCAAAGGCTTCCCAAAATCTGCAGCAAATACACCATGAATGTGTGAACTTTGCCTTAGTATTTTGTTTTGTTTCGATTTCTCCTTGGAGGCATTCATTTAACCACAGAGTTAAATGGTCTGCTTACCTTTTGTACACCATTTTATAGTTATATATAGGTACAATTGCAAGAAAAAGGTAAGTGAAACTTTCGGAATTACCTGTTTTTTTGCATTGATTACTAATACAATGAGGTCTGATTTTTATCTAAGGTTGATTTCCGTTCATCGGTTCCGTTCAAACTTTCCGTCACAGGAACCGATGAACGGAAAGCTGAGCGGAAACTATAGGTTCCGTTTGCATTACCATTGATTTCATTGGTAATGATTCCGCTGGAGTTGGTTTCCGTAAAGGGTTCATTTACCTGTTGCATCACTCATCATCTCTTCAGCTTGAGATCATGGACTGTTGCTTTTGGGGTACGGCCACACGGAGCGGCCCTGACACGGTCGCAACGGGGCCAACAACTGCGCCGGCACCATGTAGGAGTGGCTGACAAATACCTCGTTCAGAGGTATTCCGGTGACATGTGCATGCGCACTGCCGCTACATTTATTCTCTATGGGAGCGCCGGAGATAGCCGAGTGCAGTGTTCTGCTTTTTCCAGTGCAGCCATAGAGACTGAATAGGCGGTAAGTTGTTGTAACTTGCAAAATCGTGCGGCCGTAAAAGGTGTATTAATTCATGGCCGCACAATTTTGCAGACAAAGGGACGATTTACCTGTGTTAACATGCGGCCACTAACAGGCTGTTTGACAGCTGCACCGAACATGGTGCCGGCGTGGTTGTTAGCCGCGTTGCGACCGTGTCAGGGCTGCTCAGTGTGGCCTTACCCGTACATTCTTCTGTAAAATGTTTTGATACACCTTTGAATTTTTTGCTCCCTCAATGATTATAAGGCATTCAGGTGCTTTTTCCACAAAAGCATATACATCTGTTCCACTTCTCCTGCTCTATAACATGATGGTGACCACAGATACGACTGCATGTTTAATGTGACAGGTTCCCTTTGAAGGGGATTGATAGAGCTAATTCCCTCAGCCAGGGGAACCAGGCCCTACTGAACCAGAAGGGTACTATTAATACCACCGTGGTGAGACTTTCCACGATTTTTGGTGAAACCCCTTGCTATCAGTTGGAGAGAAAGAAAAGGCATAGGTGTATTTCCAAGCCTCGAAAAGGGGCATCTATCCAAATGGGAAAGTTCAAAGGTGCTAGGGAGTAAAATCTCTTTAAATATTTAAATATTTTTTGGCTCTGGTGGAAAAGAAATCCACCTGAGGAATGTGCCACAGAATGACTAGCATGACAAAAACCTTGTCATTTTCCTTGATCTAACTGATGGGTAAGAGAAAATATGCAATTTGATTCTGTCCCTTTTAGATAGACTGCTGAAAAGGATGAAAACGGACAGTAAAAATACATGTACGGAGATTGATAGTAGAGGGGGAAAATCTTCGGTTTATGCATGCCACTGTTGAACTGTTTTCTGAAAGGACTTTTACATCTGAGCCTTTTTATCCGTTCACAGTTTTCAAAGCCCTCCAAGCCTCAACAGCTTTGTCCCATTTTGAAGACATTGATCTTGTCTCTGTTTCCCAGGAACCCTGAAAAGATTTGTTGTTTATTGTGGGCTCTCCACTTCTATGAAATAGCATCTGTTGTCAGCACTGGGCCCCTGTTGAGAGGTTTGGAAGGTGAAACAACCACCTGAAGGAAGTCTAAAGTTTGTAAAGAGATCTGGATTTGGTTGTTCAGAGAGGAGACACAATCATCCAATTCCTTTAAACTTTCTTTCTGTAGTAACTTGGTATGAGCCTGCGCCCATATAACTGCTGGAATGCAGACCCTAACCTGTCCCAAGACAGCCATAGCCTTTCTCAAAGATATCACAGGATTCTTTAGGACTGTCCTTACTACATTAGCCACATTCAGTTAATTTTCTGCTGGGAGGAAAGTTTTCATCATTTCCAAATTTTGCAGAATATCAATAAGGAGATAAGTTAAAGGGAACCTGTCACCAGCATTTCACCTATTGAACTTTACTTATCCCTCACTGGCCGCTGCTATCAAAAGTTCATTGCCGTTATCCCCTCTCCTAAACTCCTCCTCGGACTGTAAATAACGGTCTGCAATGTTGTGCCTTTTATCGTAATAATCCGGTGTCCCGTTGTTCGCAGATACTAGAATAGGACATCAATGCGCAAGCTCAGGATTTTGTGTGGCGAGGAGCTGTCAATCAAAAGTAAGGAGGCGGGGTAAACTCGGAAAGACTTTAGTAATGAAGATATGACTCTTTTCAAACGAACATTTGACTCTTTTCTGCTCATTAGCATACGGTGTGGGAACACTAAAAAACTGAATACTAAAGCTACAGAGCCAACTAAGAAGACAATTATAGGTTATATAGAAATGATTTTTCACCCACTACCACCAGGTATTGTTGGTTTAATAGGTGAAATGCTGGTGACAGGTTCCCTTTAAAGCCGACTTCTTGTAGTTTAAGTTTTACCCAAGTTCTTGCAAAATAGAACAGACTTTGAATATATGACAGGTTAGACTCTCTTGGGAATCTCACCACCTAATAGTCGAATTGATAAGGTATATGAGATATTAGACTTCCATATGTGGGCTGGCATTTCATTTACAATTTTAGGGAACACTGTAAGAGCTACTGAAATCCTGCCTGGCTGGGCACAGAACTGAAGATAGACTAGGGAGAAGTTGACCACTGCAATCCTTGCAAGTCTCTGACACCCTGGGTGTAAGGTGACATGATAATATGTGCCCTTCTGGTTATGAAAGAATTTATGGTTCATGGTACGGAACGGAGGGAAGCCTTTTCTTCTTAATATTTTTTTCAACAGGTCGATAAGACTGGATATGACACAGTCTCTTTTGAAACATATATCTTCAGATCAGGGCTTAAGCCACAGTGTCCCACAGGTACACAGCCCCTTAAATATTTCATCCTGAACAGAACGGGCCGCTCTAGGCTTCTCAAGTGTCTTAGTGGAATTGGGTGGGAATAGAGGTTAGCCCCACCTACAGCCTAATTTGGAGGAGTCAGAATTGCAGTCTATTTCCACACTTTCCAAATTTTCACCCTTAGAGCTTGAGTCCTAGGAGACTACTTCCGCAGAAGTACCCAGCTTGTGTCACCACATTTAGATAAAGCTTCGTTAGAGTTGCGGTCCTCTGCTTTAATTAAGAATTTCTTATTTCCAACAAGGGAAGCAGACTTTTTCACCTTTACCTTCTCTATTCAAGCATGACAGCATGATTTTGCAAGACAACTTCTGTTTACAGACCCGAAAACAGTACACCACCACTGAACTAGGACTCCATCAGATGTGTGTACAATGCCAAGAGAACAGTGCAAGGATTCGATCAGTGGGAGAGAAGAAAGCCCCAGAAATATGGTGGCAATGGAGGACCTGTAAAAAGTGTTCCAGACTTACATCTGCTTTGGCCAGGAGACTTATGCCAAAAGAGCACCTAAAAGGCAGCCATGTATTTAAATAAAAAGGGCATTTTGTAACTCAGAAGCTCCGAGCCCTGTTTTTATTTTAAAATAAAAATTTCCTGGGTCTTTTCCAGGTCTACCTCCATGAGAAAGGAAACCACTCAGGCAAGAGAAGGTGCTTATTTTTATATTGCGGTTTTCTTTTCCTTGGGGTGGTCACTCTCTTGTGATGCAGTCTTTACCCAAAGTTTGTCTTGCTAATGGTCTCCTAATGTCTTCCAGTTTCCAAGTGTTCCCTGTTCCTGTATCCTGTTTCCCATGCTATCCATATCTTGTACCGTGCTGAACTGTTGTCGTGTCGTGCTGCATTCCACGCCTGTTCCGCTACTCCACGCCCGACGTCTACCTGCCGCCTGGTCCCAGCCTAGCCTGCCTTGATACTGTCCGAGTTGCCACAGGTACCCTTTCTGGACTACAGACTCTGTACTTTACCTGTTTGGTCAGCTGCTGTTCCGCTACACGGTACAGTCCATTGGGTCCACACCCAGCACCGTGACAGTACGCTCAGGCTATGGACCCCGCTGATCAATTCAAGGGCATGTCACCCTCCCAAGCCATGCAGGCGGACCTGCAGGATCTCAGAGCAAAACAGAATCAACTTCTTGTGGAAGTGGACTCCATGGCACAGCAGCTAGGGACACTAGCTGCTTGCCCTCCTGCCTCTATGCAAGCTTCTCAGATCGACCCTCCTGCTACACCTCCTGGCAGTTCCGGTTCGGATCCTCGGTTCTCGCTGCCATTACCTTCTCGGTTCTATGGAGATGCAAGTATGTGCTGGGGGTTTCTGAATCAATGCTATATCCATTTTACCCTGCACGCCTCAGCATTTCCATCGGACGGAACCAAGATCGACTTCATCGTGTCTCTACTTGCCGGCAAGGCCCTGGCATGGGCAAATCCTATCTGGGAGCGTCAGGGACCCGAGACCCAAGGCTTCCAGGGGTTTGTGCGGTTATTCCGGACTGTTTTCGAGGAGCCAGGACGAGTCATCGGCAGCCACTGCTATCTTTAACCTTCGCCAGGAGGACACATCCGTGGGCGAATACACCATCCTGTTCCGGACCCTGGCAGGAGAACTATCCTGGAAC
Source organism: Rhinoderma darwinii (assembly GCF_050947455.1). Lineage (NCBI taxonomy): Eukaryota > Metazoa > Chordata > Amphibia > Anura > Rhinodermatidae > Rhinoderma > Rhinoderma darwinii. The sequence goes on from NC_134689.1 coordinate 154,361,665, forward strand.
AATGAGGCCTTGGTGGCATCCTTTTAGCATGGTCTATCACCCGAGATCAAGGACAAACTTGCTGCTCGAGATCTGCCACCTGCCTTGGATGACCTGATTCTGCTTGCCACTTGGGTGGACATAAGGCTGAGGGAGAGATATCATGAGGTTCTTCAGGAGAGACGGCTTCCTAGACTGGCGCCCAACTTCCAGCAACCCCTCTGGCCTCCTTCTACTGCTTTGCCCGAGGTTCCGATGCAAGTGGATCGGCCAAAATTGTCCATCCAGGAGAAACAGCGCAGGCGCACCTCTGGACTCTCTTTATATTGTGGCCTCGCTGGCCATGTTTCGTCTCTTTCCTCAGAAGCCAAAAAACCCCAGCGCCTAGGTTTGGTTGGAGAGACAACCCTGGGCGCTACTACATTTAATCGAGAATTCTCCTCCAAACTGTTCATTCCCGTAACCATCATTGCTGGCAAGAGGTCCCATCCGGTCTCTGCCTACCTGAACTCTGGCTCTGCAGCCAATTTCATCTGCCAAGACCTTGTGGATCTTCTTCAGTTGCCCACTGTCCTGCTGGAAAGGCCGATGATTGTTGCCTCGGTAGATGGACTGCCATTGCCTGACCCAGTTTTGTCTGTGACCAAGCCTATAAGACTTCAAGTGGGAGCTCTTTATTCTGAGCTCATCTCCCTGTTTGTCCTGTCCAAGGCCGTCAACCCCGTGCTACTGAGTCTGCCTTTTAAAACCACAGAAAAGGCCATACTCACAGATTAGGTGGTGGGTAAAAAAACCCGTTCCAAACAGGACGCAACCAGGTCAGAGAATGCTGTTGAAGGGAAGTGCCCAGGTGTGTTTAAATAATGATAGCCACTCCCACTAACCTTGAGGGGAGTGGTGTGTTGGGCATGGAAGTAAATGTGTAATAATAATAAATAAATAATGAAGTACTGTGTATAGTGTACATGTGAGGTATAGGGGACATGACTAAGTGTAGTGTGTAGAAATCAGGGCTGTGAGTGAAACAAAAAAGTGAGTGTAGTGTGTAAAACATGGAGGCATAGTGTTTGGATAGTGAGGCACAGCATATATCGCCGAATAGCAGCCTATTTATAACGCCCATACTGTAAGAGAGCGGACTGCCCTGCATGCAGTGCCAAACATCCGCACACCAGGCTATCCCAGCATCATAAGACCCGGGCGCGTCCTGAAAAAAAGTATGTACAATGTAAGTAACCATGAAAAAACATACTTTTTTTCAGGACGCGCCCGGGTCTTATGATGCTGGGATAGCCTGGTGTGCGGATGTTTGGCACTGCATGCAGGGCAGCCCGCTCTCTTACAGTATGGGCGTTATAAATAGGCTGCTATTCAGCGATATATGCTGTGCCTCACTATCCAAACACTATGCCTCCATGTTTTACACACTACACTCACTTTTTTGTTTCACTCACAGCCCTGATTTCTACACACTACACTTAGTCATGTCCCCTATACCTCACATGTACACTATACACAGTACTTCATTATTTATTTATTATTATTACACATTTACTTCCATGCCCAACACACCACTCCCCTCAAGGTTAGTGGGAGTGGCTATCATTATTTAAACACACCTGGGCACTTCCCTTCAACAGCATTCTCTGACCTGGTTGCGTCCTGTTTGGAACGGGTTTTTTTACCCACCACCTAATCTGTGAGTATGGCCTTTTCTGTGGTTTTAATTACATTCTATGTCCCATTTTTTTGCATAACTGAGTCTGCCTTGGCTCCGTTTGCATGACCCAGTCCTGGATTGGAACGCTGGAGAGGTTCTCCAGTGGGGTCCCAAGTGTCTCAACTGCTGTCTGGGTCATATCCAGCCACCGCAGCCTCCTCCGCTTCAGTCATTGGCAGGGTTGCCTTCTTGTTTCTCTATGTTCTCTGATGTCTTCGATACGAAGGAAGCCGAGAATTTGCCGCCACATCGAGCATATGATTGTCCGATCAACTTGGTTCCTGAGTCGTCCCCTCCTCGCGGTAGAGTGTACCCTCTCTCCTTGCCAGAGACCCGGTCTATGTCTGCCTACATTAAAGAGAATCTGGAGTGGGGCTTCATTCGTAAATCCTCATCCCCGGCCGGAGCTGGGTTTTTCTTTGTCAAGAAGAAAGATGGATCCCTCCGACCCTGCATTGACTACCGAGGCCTCAACCAGATCACAGTGACGAACAAGTATCCACTGCCTTTGATTTCAGAACTGTTTGATCGCATACGGGCGGCAACATTTTTTTCTAAACTGGACCTGCGGGGGGCCTACAATCTGATTCGGATTCGTCAAGGTGACGAGTGGAAGACTGCTTTTAATACTCATGATGGGCCCTATGAATACCTGTCACGGAGCGGGTTAGTGGACCCACTAGGCCGTACCGCCGTAGCTGGGAGGCAGCTGGCCAAACAACAGGAAACCCCAGTAATACAATGTCCCGCACAAGGGTACCTGGATAGTCCAGACAGTGGCCGCACCTCTTGCACTGATGGAGATGTGTGCAGCAGATAACACCAAACGTGGCGGATGACACAGGTGCCGCAGGTTGCGCCAGATGTGGCGGATTCCTCCGGACGTGGCAGATGACACAGGACGTGGCGGATTCCTCCAGACATGAAAGACTCAATACTAAAGGCACAGCACGGGAAACAGGAAAAGGTAACGGGGCAGGTAACAACTGGAACGGGAAACACTAAGGGACCGACTGCAAGACAGACTGGGAAAACTAACAATGCTCAGGCAAGGATCAGAAGGCCTGGGGCCTTCTTATAGACCAGGAAATCGTGGCAGTTGATAATGATGACGACTTCCTTTGTGCGCACGCTGGCCCTTTAAGGCCGGGCACGAGTGTGTGCGCGCACCCTACGGGACCCAGTAGACCAGAGTGGAAGTGAGTGCTGGCGTCTCCTAGGAAGGAGATGGGGGCCAGCGCTCACGGATCCATGGCTGCGGGAGTCGGGAGGTGAGTAAACCCGAAGGCCCGCCGCCATGGACGCTACAATACCTAGTTATGCCCTTCGGCCTGTGTAACGCCCCCGCGGTGTTTCAAGAATTTGTCAATGCCATTTTTCATAATCTCCTTTATGTTTGTGATATGGTGTATCTCGATGACATTTTGATTTTTTTCTCCAGATCCAGTAACTCATCAGAGTCATATCCGCCAGGTGTTGCTTCGTTTAAGAGAGAATCATCTTTATGCCAAGCTAGAGAAGTGTGTGTTTGAAAAAAAGTCTCTTCCCTTCCTGGGCCATATCATCTCCGATCAGGGTCTCAAGATGGACCCTGAGAAGGTAAAGGCTGTCCTGGAGTGGCCACGCCCCCAAGGCTTAAGGGCCATACAACGCTTCCTGGGATTCGCCAACTTCTACCGGCTGTTCAATCCCAACTTCTCATCTTTGACAGCTCCCATCTCTACCCTCACTAAAAAGGGCATGAATGCCAAAGTATGGCCTCCGGAGGCAGAAGCCGCATTTGAATCCTTAAAAAAAGCCTTCACGTCAGCCTCTATTCTTCATCACCCTGATGTATCCCTACAGTTTTCTTTAGAGGTGGACGCTTCCTCTGTTGGTGCAGGTGCACTGTTGTTCCAAAAAGGTTCGGAGGGCAAGACTGTGGTATGTCGCTACTATTCCAAGCTGTTTTCTTCCGCAGAGCGCAACTACTTGATTGGGGATCGGGAGTTACTGGCCATCAAGCTGGCTCTGCAGGAGTGGAGATACCTACTGGAAGGCGCAGTCCATCCTATCCTGGTCTTCACGGATCACAAGAACCTGACCTACCTACAGATGGCCCAGCGGTTGAATCCTCTTCAAGCCAGGTGATCGTTGTTCTTTGCTCGATTCCGGATCGAACTACACTACCGACCTGCCGACAAGAATGTGCGGGCCGATGCCTTGTCTAAGTCATTTGAGACAGAGGACACTGTGGAGTCCCCACAGAATATTATTGATCCTAACTGCATCTTCTCTGTAAACCCTCTGCAGGTTAGAAACATCCCTCCGGCAAGGACTTTTGTGCGTCTGACAGACAGAGGAAGAATCACTGTCTCTACTATGTCTCAGGTGCCTGCAGCTGATTCTACCTTCAGGGACTTTCTGCAAATATGGCAACAGACCCGATCTTCTATCGTACTGGAGGTGGACCGCATGAAGAGAAAGGCAGATACAAGAAGACGGGCTCCTCCTCCGTTTCTTCCAGGTACGAAGGTCTGGTTGTCTTCAAAGAATATCCGGCTGAGGGTGCCATCCTGCAAATTTGCTCCTAGGTTCCTCGGACCCTTCGAAATCCTGCTACAGATTAACCTGGTGTCTTACAAGCTGCGGCGGACACCTACCCTCAAGATCCCTAACTCCTTCCATGTCTCCTTGCTGAAGCCCGTGGTCCTGAACTGCTACTCCAGGACTCCTAGTTCTGCAGTGGTCCCTGGTGGCTCATCCGGACCTTTCAAAGTAAGGGAGATTCTTGGGTCTTGGGAGCCAGAGGATAACATCGGTGCCCCTGTCCTCGTGAGGAAGTTTCTCTCCCGCTCTGGTTCCAAGAAGAGGGGATGTAAAAGGGGGGTTACTGTAATGTCTATGGCCACAGCCCGTCATTCTGACTTACCCCTCGACGGCCATGGCCATGGACATGTGTGTTCTCTGCTGCATCGTCCCCCAGTGAGGCGCCGGCACTCACTTCCTGGTATCGAGACTGACTCCCAGATTGCGCGCGCGTCTGCAATCAAGCCTACACTGCTACTGGACTATAAAAGGGGCTCTGTCCTCTTGTTCTTTGCCTGAGCATTGTTCGTTACCCAAAGTTGATCTTGCTAATGGTCTCCTAGTGTCTTCCAGTTTCCAAGTGTTCCCTGTTCCTGTATCCTGTTTCCCGTGCTATCCAGATCTAGTACCGTGCTGAGCTGTTGTCATGTTGTGCTGCATTTCACGCCTGTTTCGCTACTCCACGCCTGATATCTACCTGCCGCCTGGTCCCAGCCTAGCCTGCCTTGCTACTGTCCGAGTTGCCACAGGTACCCTTTCTGGACTATAGACTCTGTACTATACCTGTTTTGATCAGCTGCCGTCCCACTACGCGGTACGGTCCAGTGGGTCAACACCCCGCACCGTGACAACATTCATGTCTCTGCAAGGGAGAAGCTGCCTTCCCAGGGAGGAGCCAACCATAAGTTAAATATATGTTTCCTGTATTCCAGGAGAACATAATGCCCTTTATATAAAGAATATAGAGTAAAGGTACTCTTACAAGGCCCGACGTGGGCCTTGTAAAAGAGTGCAGATCAATGAGACAGCTCGTTGATCGGCACTCGTTTGCTCCTTTTACCAGGAGCCAGTATGGGGATGAGTGCTCGTTACTACGATCGCTCGTCCCCTTACTTTTCTATCATGTCGGCAGCACGTCTCCCTCTTTACTCAGGGAGATGTGCTGACGACAACGATAATATTTTCAGTGTTTAAAATGATAAAATCAGGCGATGAACAAGCGTTTGCTTGTTCATCGGCTGATCGTTACCCTGTTTACACACTGCAATGATCGGGAACGAGCGTTTTATGAATGCTCGTTTGCCCGATAATTGTCTTGCGTGAAAGGGCCCTAAGAGTTACACTGTTATCAGACATAGCAGTTGAAAACTAAATTTTGATCACAATAGGGTAGCCACTATTATAGCTTTACTGCATTTGAAGAGACAATGCAAGAAAATCTAGGACTGGCCTACACATTAGGGACATGTAATAAATAACACCTATTTAACCATGGATGGACTGGTACACAATAGTAGTTGATTTGTTCAGTACCGCAGTTTGCGTGATGGACTTTGCTCTGTTTGTCTAATTTCTGCTAATCACTAACTCATGTGTAGTGTGGTAAAATAATGTATCCCAGCAGCGTCCATTTCACACAGCTTAGACTATTTTAAGTTAATATTGTATTAGTTCACTGTATTGAACGATACATATGATTTGCGCTCCCACAAATATGAAAAAATTGTAAATTCACTGAAGTGATATATGAGTAAAATATATAAGTTTATTTCATAACTCTCTAAAAACAGGGGTACAATCACCACTGTGAAAACCCCCACCGTGTGCATTAAAAACGTATTAAACAATTACTCCAAGTCCTGATTCAGTTGTGAACCCTCTATGACTGGGTGTACTACAAAGATACCAATCTGGAATCAGCGTTTAAACATTGGTGTAACAGTGGTTTAGACCCTCGAACACACCGGAGCCCGCGATAACCGCACCAAAAACTCCTAATGCTCAGGTACACAACAATGCCACTGTCCCCTACGCTAAAATTCCTCACTTGAAACCAACCCTACTCGTTTCTATACTTATCATCAGGGGTCTGTAGCTTGGTCACTCTGGCCAGGATGCCAGCGATATTACTTCAACAGCAGATATTCTGCTGTACACCACGGAAGCATGCTCGCATAGATATCAGCGGTATGCTTCACTACGGGACTCTGAGTTACTATAACACATAACTCCTCCCCCAAGCCTCGGCGGCGCACTCCGAACCAGCCAATCACACTCACCCACCAGATTCGTGACGCCTGACCATGTGACTCCCGGCTGTCATCTGACATACCCGGAAGCAACATCGACAACATCAGAACGAACGCGCAGGCGCAGTGGAGGCTGTAGGAACCCCTCATTGCCGCACAGGAGCTCATTGTAATAGAGGATGGAGTATAACGATAATAATAAGTTTGGATAGATATTGCGGATCAGCTCAAAACCGCAACTGGACTACCATAGATAAAGCACCATCCCTGTAGATACATATTGTCTGAATGATTGAGCGATAAAATGTCTACCACGCTTTGGAATTTTGAATCACTTACTGAACTGAAGAACCATGTCTCTTAGCATTAAATGGCATAATGCAAGCTGCTGTACAAGGACTTGGCACAGCAGCCATATATCTGCCTAGAAAACCCTCATGATATACAACCGATAAGGATGCCTGTCCAGCCAAGTTCCTTTTTGTGTAATGGGGTCAAAGCAACTCTGCATCACCCTGTCCCTAATGTTTTTACCTCTACGGAACGTTACTGAGGGCCATTGTGTGAATTATGCAAATTTTAAAAAGGTACTGGCGTATCCTAAGTGCTGATATGGACTTGGCGGATCAGATCACACAATGGCCCTCAGTAACGTTCCGTAGAGGTAAAAACATTAGGGACAGGGTGATGCAGAGTTGCTTTGACCCCATTACACAAAAAGGAACTTGGCTGGATAGGCAGGTACCGGGCACACATAGATGTGGCAGTTGCAAAGCTTGTGATTATATCCAGTGTGGGAAAAAATTCTAAAGTGTTACTACAAAGGTGGAGTATGATATCCGAGACTTTGTGAATTGTAAGACAGCAGGAGTGGTCTACTTAATAACATGTCAATGCCCCCTGAATTATGTGGGTAAAACGGTGCGGCAGTTTCGGCGCCGGATTAGAGAACATGTTGGTGATGTTGTTAACTCGAGAGATACTCCTATATCCAAACATGTACATGATAAACATCAGGGCAGAGCAGAATGTTTAACATTTCAGGCAATTGAACTAATACGTCCTCCTAAGCGGGGAGGGGATTGGGACAACCTTATTCTGCGTAAAGAAGCCCAATGGATTTATAGATTGGAATGTGTACAGCCTGAAGGGCTAAACGAGCAGACAAATTATGCCTGTTTTATCTAAATATGCATCCTTATCGGTTGTATATCATGAGGGTTTTCTAGGCAGATATATGGCTGCTGTGCCAAGTCTTTGTACAGCAGCTTGCATTATGCCATTTAATGCTAAGAGACCTGGTTCTTCAGTTCAGTAAGTGATTCAAAATTCCAAAGCGTGGTAGACATTTTATCGCTCAATCATTCAGACAATATGTATCTACAGGGATGGTGCTTTATCTATGGTAGTCCAGTTGCGGTTTTGAGCTGATCCGCAATATCTATCCAAACTTATTATTATCGTTATACTCCATCCTCTATTACAATGAGCTCCTGTGCGGCAATGAGGGGTTCCTACAGCCTCCACTGCGCCTGCGCGTTCGTTCTGATGTTGTTGATGTTGCTTCCGGGTATGTCAGATGACAGCCGGGAGTCACATGGTCAGGCGTCACGAATCTGGTGGGTGAGTGTGATTGGCTGGTTCGGAGTGCGCCGCCGAGGCTTGGGGAGGAGTTATGTGTTATAGTATCTCAGAGTCCCGTAGTGAAGCATGCCGCTGATATCTATGCGAGCATGCTTCCGTGGTGTACAGCAGAATATCTGCTGTTGAAGTAATATCGCTGGCATCCTGGCCAGAGTGACCAAGTTACAGACCCCTGATGATATGTATAGAAACGCGTAGGGTTGGTTTCAAGTGAGGAATTTTAGCGTAGGGGACAGTGGCATTGTTGTGTACCTGAGCATTAGGAGTTTTTGGTGCAGTTATCGCGGGCTCCGGTGTGTTCGAGGGTCTAAACCACTGTTACACCAATGTTTAAACGCTGATTCCAGATTGGTATCTTTGTAGTACACCCAGTCATAGAGGGTTCACAACTGAATCAGGACTTGGAGTAATTGTTTAATACGTTTTTAATGCACACGGTGGGGCTTTTCACAGTGGTGATAATATTGTATTAGCATATATTAAACAAATTTGCTAATATGTTTTTGGCTTTTATTTTTCGTGATGCTACAGTTCTCATATGTGGTAAACACCTGTATTTCCTACTTATTTTTATAATTTAGAAAAGAACAAGCAATAGTGAAATAGTCGTAGTAAAGTTCTAACAGCAGTAGTAAAATTCTTTGAAGCAGAGACTAATGTTAACCAAAAACCTATGGATAATGTGGCAGATATAGATTGTGATTTTACTATAGGTGGTTATTTTTATGCTATGCCCTGTAAATGGTAAGTTGGCTTATAATTATGTTGCAAATACAATTTCATTTTCTGGGGTAGAAAATGTATTCTTATCATATCATGTCAAAATTTCTCTGCCTGTCTAAATTGGCCTAATGTGTTAGATTGATGTAATGAGAGAAAATATTAAATTACAAATTAAAATAGAGTAGAATCTCTTTGTCTTTTCCCATCAGTTGACTGTGCTGCAAAACCAGACAATCTAAGGGAAATATTCTCCAAGTATAATACTATTTTTTGACATCTGTTATAAGGGCAGCATCCTTCACTGAGTAGTTCAATGCTCTCCATTTCTTAAGCTGGTCATACACATAAGGTAGCTGTTGGCCCAACTCTCAGCTGAGAGAGCGCGCATGTTTACAAATGGGGAGAGGGGCAGTTCCCGTGGGAAAAAAGGATCGGCATATTTAAATTCAACATACCTAAGCCTACTTTCCCCCGACATCTGCCATCAGGGGAGAGTTGGGATTCCTCATATACATTAGATAGTTGGATGAAATGTTTCTAATGTGTACAGCCACATTTAGGACAGTGTTTTCGTTTATTGGTAATAAAAATTGTTATTATTTTTTATTATTACCAATAAAAGAAAATTTCAATACAGCTTTGTCAACTATTCCGCTTCAGCAGCACCTAAATCTCAATAATCTTTTCCTTCATTGAGCATCTATCCAGAGGTGGTGACGGGCCTCACCAACTGGCACACTAGAGGAGCATCATCTGACGGAAATAAACAAACTTATGTCATGCTGCTTTCCACCTGCTGTTGCACAACCACTCAAGGTGGCCACCTTACGCTTTGTGTCAATTATCTGACAGACAATGGATATCTACACTATGAGGCGCCTTATGTTAATTTTTTCACTTTAGAACCATTGAAGAGTTCCCCAGAAGACAACCGAAGCATGAGCTATTACTTTTACAGCAGGGATGGCAAAATTATTTTGATATGCTCAAAGGTGTTTGGCAAGGGGGCAGGCAAAGCTCAGCCAGTATCTAAAATTATAGAAAGTTTTATAGCCCTTGCTATTCACCATGAGGTGAAAATAGGCGTAAGGGTGAGTAATGTTGTTCTCGCCCCAAAGGTTCCCTCGTGGTAATTTTTGGGGAATCACTAATTTAGCAGAATATATACCTTATACTTTTAATTTACAAAAAAATGCCAGAGGCAAATAAAGCCCGTTTTATTCCCAACTAACAAATAACACTAGTCTAAATATAGGAAATAATAGTTATCTTTATTAATTAAACTAAAATGACGAACCACATGTAAGGCTAAAATTACAATGTAGTCAGACAGCAAAGGTCCTCATTGCTGAGGCTAGGTAGCAGTGTACTACTAGCTATGGAAGGAGCATAGAGAGAAAATTGTCCACTATACGGTGGCATGGTGTATAGATTAACTAACTAATGTAGATAGCTGTCTGTACGCCCTGGCTGTCTAAGACTGCATCGATCTAAAAATTCAGAAAAGCCCCCCCTCCCAACATGCTTTGCTGCACTCGCAGTGTCTTCAGGGGTATCAGGGCTAATGACCATATATCCTAATGACCGTATATACCTTATACTACTCCTACTGTGTGATTTTTAGCTCCTGCTTTTATGTTTTCAATCACTTCTCCATCCATGCCATGTAAACATAGTAACCTGTAGCATAATTTCACTAATACTCTTTCGTTACTTACTTGTTATGTGTTAATAGGGTCGACTATGCAGCTGGAGAATGCAAATCATTCCCCTATTTACTTTGCAAATGTGGAGGAGCATCTCAAATAAAATATCAATTTTAATCCCTTTTCAAGTAGTAGGCTTTAATAAATGACTCTTTGTTCTTTGTCTCAAAGCCAACTAGCTGATCAGCTCTAGTTTTCTACTGTCTTCATCCCACTCTTCAAGATTCTGGCAAATACATCAGAAGTAATAGGATTTTAATAAGCTGTTACTGGACTGCGGACAACAGCCCTGAAATATAAATTGTTCGTCTATTTGTATTTTAATTTGTATAATACAGCTGTCCTCTTGCATCTGGGATATCTTGTCCTTCACTGATAAGCTTTCGACTTGATGAATTATAATATCTTGAGGGGAGATGTCTTGCTGTGAAGAAAAATAATGCCTAAATTGAAAGGAAATTATTATTTGCAAAGAAACTCAGGTAAGGGGTTGAGTCGGCACAAGACATACCCACACAAGTAACAGGGTTAGAAAACCAACATAATGGTGCGCATCCTCCATTTGGATTCTAGAGAATATTATTGCTAGTTTACATCTACGAAAGCAGGTCCTTAGTAAAGAGATGGCTGAGTGTTGTTTTACTTTTATGATATCTAACCCCCACTGATCGGCATAATGAGGGCCCCTTCAACGTTGTATCAAGCCCCCCAGCAAATCATACATGCAGCAGGTACTGCAGTTACAGGCACAGCAGTGCCACTGTATCTTGTACAACAGTGAAGTGACCTTGGCACTCCAGAAAGCTGGACCTCCACCAATACAAAAATAATGGCCTTATAATGGTGTTATTCCATAGATATCAGTGTAAAAGGTATACGTTTAAATTTAATATAGAAATTCACTGCCTGTCTAAACGTTTAAAATAATTTTATTGACAAAATTGTAAAAAGTAGGGCATTTAAACGTTTAAAATAATTGTAAACGTTTAGACAGGCAGTGAATCCCTTATAATGGTGTTACACAATAAAATTATATTTTCCCAAATATTAAACACTAATGGAAACTTATATAAATCTTTGGGTAGAAAGAAAAAGTGGCAGCTACTTTTCTTTTGGTCAGCAGGCTCTAGACTGGTACAAGAAGAGCGGAGAAAGGGCATAGATGCTGGAAACTGGTGGATAATTTGCTAATCTAAGAACCACAGTAAGGAATTAGAGGGGAATTTAAATATCTATCTTTCCATCCATCCATCCATCCATCCATCCATCCATCCATCTATGATATGGCTCCATATACTTTTAGATACCTTTTAAAATTACCTTTCCAAAAAGATGCTGCTATGAGCACCAGCTTAGCTCTTTTGTTATTTCCACCCATGCAGCATCCTTTTTGCAGTTCATGGTAGGATTTTCTAGCATAAATACGTTGAAAAATATGGCATTTGAGACTTACCCATAATTAGGAAGCCCCTGTGCCACTTTTCCGACCTATCACAGTGGTCCTATACCGCCATTTACGAGGAGGGCCACACGCTAGACCTATATTAACTTGCCTCTTCTTCTCATGTAACCTCTCAAACACGCTACTCAATCTATCTGATGAAAAACTGCTTACATTCTCTCCCCCCTTCTTGAATGTTTGTCCCAGTCCAGAAATTAACACACATGTAGGAGTCCCAAAAGACTTGATATTCAGACACTTTCAGGCTCTCTTCTACTACTCTACCATATACTCACTTCATGATGCAGAAGCAGCCACTGTTTCCCACAGTAACTTCAGCTTTGTACTTCGTTTGCCCCAACAGAATTAGACACGTCAATTGGCATCCCTGGCACTCTAATCTGACGAGAAAAACTGAAATAGTCCTCCAGAACTGTACTTATTTGTTTTTTATGTTATGTATTTTAAGCACTCTGTATTTTATATTTACAGGAAGTTAATGGTGCAATAAAATAAATAATAATTTGTTTTACTGAACAAGGCCTGCTTCTGAATTTTACACTTCTGGTTATTTATATTAATCATTATATATTTGGCTGTGCTGACACAGTTGCAATTTAACTTAGATTTTCCTCATTGTCTGAACATTTTCCATTATCTTCAATGCTCCCTGCAATTTCAAAGCTTACAAAAACATTGATTCAAGAAACTATCCATAGGCATATTTCCAAAAGGTCAATTTGTATACTTCTGCAAATGAAAAACAAGATTATATCCATTAATTTTTCATGTGAATAAATGGTTAATGCATAGACATAGGTTCTGTATGTTTATCCAATCATTAAGTCATCATTTTTTATTCATGTTGGATGGATACTTTGAATTACAATGACTCAACGTTGAGTTGCCTGAAGTTTTTTTGTATGTGTTGAGTTAATAATCCCATACTACATGATCTCAAAATATAACATAAGGCATGTGAGCATTTATACACTGAGGACTTTTTCTCATGTGTGTATTTTAATACAAAAAAAACCTGAAATATGTTTAAGAAGGAAACTTTTTCATTTGGAAAAAATGTGAAATGAACTCATTTGAAAAAGCCTAAAGTTAAATATCAAAAGAAGCTGACCATGGAAAAGATGGTGACAAATGATAGTGCATTAGTTAAGACCGTTGCTATTTATGCTAAGTCTGAATCACCAGTAGCAACTTGCCAATTGGGCATTGCCATAGATAAGGGGAAATGTGCAATTTATCAGGTCTAATATACCTCTGAGGTCCCAAATAGAGGAAAAACCATTCTGGAGACACCCATTAAAAGGCTGTCTGGAAATAAACTCTTCATAATATAGAAATCTTAGTAGTTTGGATACTGACCAGCGTCACTGGGGTCATCTAGTGCTCTGTAGAAGTTACCATTAAGGTCCATACATGGCTATATTTCTTTGTTGTGCTGACCCATAATACAGTGGTCATAGGCAACTATGCACCTTAAAGTGTAGCTAAATGTTTGACAAACTTCTGACATGTCATAGAGACATGTCAGAAGATTGGATTGGTGGGAGTCCAAGCACTGAGACCCCCACTGATCGCTAGAACTAAGCAGCTGAAGCACTCGTGTGAGCGCTCAGCTGTTTCGTGTCTGTACAGATTTTTCTGGAAAGCCGATGTATTGGAGTACGGGCTCATAGACTTTCTATTGAGTCCGTACACAGATACATTTATTTCCGGAAATAGCCGAACAGACATGAAGCGGCTAAGCACTCACACGAGCATTTCAGCTGCTTCGTTCTAGCAATTGGTGGGGGTCTCAGTGCTCGGACCCCCACCAATGCAAAAATCTGACATGTCACTATGACATGTCAGAAGTTTGTCAAACGTTTAGCTACACTTTAAACCTCTACATGCCCCCAATTTTATATCTAGCCACAAAGGTTTTATGGCATGCTTTGATATTGTATCACAGATGTATTCTTCTCTAGAAACATTACTTCTTTGGGACAATATGGTGCCACACTCAGTGCCTATTACAGACTCTATATGCCAACATACATGGTCTGTGCACATGGCATTGCCATGTGCATAAGTCCTTAATTGGGCTGTTAAAAGCACATTCATTTAACCGGGGGCTTAACTGTAGAGGTTTCAGAGGTACTGGACTCACCCTGGCCCCGGTGTCTGTGGGGTCCAAAGGCCCTTCTGCTACATAAGAAAACAGCGGCTTTATAAATGGCACATGACGGGTGGGGGGACCTGTTACAGATTTTGCATTGGGGCTCAGGAGCTTCAAGTTACACCTAAGCATTTAAAATATAAAGTTGTCATTTGAATATACCTAAGCACTTACATAGTGGAATATAGCAATACACTTCCACGTTGCCATTTTCCCTTATGTAGCTCCAGGACATACCTTTAAAGGGGTTGTCCAGTACCGGTCAATTGATGACCTATCCAACGGATAGATCATCAGTATACGATCTGTGGGGGTCTGACACCCGGACCCCATCAGCTGGTACGGCTGCCTCCTGGCACCGGACGTCCATGCCGGAGGCAGATGGCTCCGGTCACAATAACAGCCGAGCTGCAGCTCTGCTCCTGTTCAAGTGAATAGGAGCAGAACTGCAGTTCTGAAGCACGGCCGCTATGCAATGTACGGAGCCAACTGCTTCCGGCTCCATACATTGCATACTGTGCAATGACATCCGATGCCCCCAGGCAGCCGAAGCAGCTGATCGATCCAGGCGTTGGACCCCTACTGATCGTATACTGATGAACTCTCCGGTGGATAGGTTATCAGTTGTCCGGTAGTGGACAACCCCTTTAAAGAGATTGATTAGTTTAACTTTAGCAGCATTTCCTTTTAGTATGTGATACATGGAATTGCAGGCACCATAATAATAACAACCATAAATGATAATCTTATAACTGTAATAAAGAAATATACAAACAAGTATTATGGTGAAATGAGGCCATGGTGTTTATTATGGGTAAATGATACATTAACTTTGGCAAAATATATGGAGACCAGTATCATAAATCCATCAATAATATAACAGTTCTATTAAATACCCATCCATAAATTCAGCCTAATCATTGCAAACACTAAAGCATACTGTTAGCGCTAATATTCATCTGTTCTTCACCATGGATACTGCTTAGTGGAAAGTTGTTAGTGTGACAAAAGAGAGAGAATAAATATAGGGTCAGGATCACAACCCTTATTCTCTCAGTATACTGTAATAATCGTCTGTATCTGATTAGCTGCCTCGCTCTGCCTTACGAGGAATGTGTGAAATGGAGATTAGGAGTTTGGTACACACAGCATGATCTTCTGTCAATTAGGAGAACTGGATCTATATATAGAAAGCAACACATGGGAAAAGAAGCATGAATGTGGGGAGTGGGCAGCGCCAACATAGTCACTTATTGTGTTTTTCCTGCTTTCAGTCCTGTCTCCGAACTGCTGCTGTGTGCTATTGATTGTTAGCTAAAATGACTCCTGCCTGGATGACACCACTTGCAATGAGCATTATGCAACCATTATATGCGGGATAGCAGGAAACAGCTTATTTCTAGCAGAATCAGTTTTTTCGTTCTGCCAGGACTGTGTGTACGTGCATGGTGCCTGCCACAGCCATTAATCGCGTAGAAGGGAAATTGGGAAGTATGGTTTTAAACAGCAAATTCTCAGAGTCGCCCATCTCTGAATTAATTGAACTGAATACCATTAATAATACTTGTGGTTTGACACAGTGCATTGATTTCTTTGCTGTGTATGCTGCTGTTTGCGTTAATAAAATACGCCCTCAAAATAACAGTCATCCAAAGTAAAATCATACCTCCCAACTTTTGAATTCGGAAAAGAGGTACATTTTAAGCCACGCCCCTAACCACACCCAATATCCCGCATAAACACATCAAATCACGGCCAGATCCTTCTGCAAATAACAAGCGCACATTCTCACTGCAGATCTCTAGACTGTCTGGATATCACAGATATTATGGATCCGGTTATGTCGTCTTTATGTTACTTTTCCAAACTTGGGTATAACATTTGCTCATCACGGCAGCAGCTGCAGGACAAACCAAAAGGCTGAGAACAATGAAAGTCAAGAGGGAGACCCTGTGGTTGATGACTTTTCAATTGACAGGTAGCAGAGTTACATGATGGGGATTTTTTTTTTCCAGTTGTGTAACTCTGCTACCGGTCAATGGAAAAATCATCCACCAGAGCCCCCCTGTAGATGGCTCTACACACAGCCCCCTGTACATAGCGCCAGACAAAGCCCCCCTGTAGATAGCTCCAGATACAGCCCCCCTGTAGATAGCTCCAGACACAGCCCCCCTGTAGATGGCTCCACACACAGCCCCCCTGTAGATGGCTCCACACACAGCCCCCCTGTAGATAGCTCCACACACAGCCCGCTGTAGATAGCTTCACACACAGCCCCCCTGTAGATTGCTCCACACACAGCCCCCCTGTACATGGTGCCAGACACAGCCCCCATGTAGATAGCTCCGCACACAACCCCCCTGTAGATAGCTCCACACACAGCCCCCCTGTACATAGCGCCAGACACAGCCCCCTGTAGATAGCTCCACACACAGCCCCCCTGTAGATTGCTCCACACACAGCCCCGCTGTACATAGCGCCAGACACAGCCCCCTGTAGACAGCTCCACACACAGCCCCCGTGTAGTTAGCTCCACGCACAGCCCCTTGTAGATAGCTCCACACACAGCCGCCCTGTAGATAGCGCCACACACAGCCCCCCTGTACATAGCTCCACACACAGCCCCCCCTTTACATATCTCAACACACAGACCCCCTGTAGGTAGCGCAACACAACCCCCTTATACTCTGTGCCACAATGCCGCCAGAGCGGAGAGCGGTAGAGGTAGCTCTGCTTTGACGTCACTCAGCGTCAGAAGAAGGCAGGAGTCTTGCAGCGGCGTTCTCACTGGTATCGATGCCGGCCCGGGAGTGGACCAGTCCAGTCACCTGACCGGTGAGGTCAGATCACAGGTCAGATGACTGGACTGGTCCACTCGCGTGCCGGCATCGATCCCAGTGAGAACACCGCCGCAAGACTCCTGCTTTCTTCTGATCGCTGCTGCAGTCGCCTGGCATGCAGGGCGCCTGTCAGCAGCGATCAGCTGTTTTGATACAGCTGCAGCGCCCAGCGAGACATTTTGCAGACCGCCCGGGACGGCGGGACCCCGGTGAGAAACCGGGACTGTCCCGTCGGATCCGGGACGGTTGGGAGGTATGGTAAATTTATGTTATGATAGTAAATTGGCCATATAAGATCTATATGTTCATTTGCTTCCTATAATACTGCTGACTCAGGCCCCATGCACACGGCCGTGCCCATAATCACGGGCCGCGATTGCAGGCACGGCCGGCCGCCGCCAACAGCCGCCCGCATTCTTGGCCTATGCTCCCATTTGCGGTACACTTCTACGGCCCGGACACCTTGCCTTAAATAAATGGGAAGGTGTCCGTGGTCCATAGAAGTGAATAGGATCGTAATTGCAGATGATTTCTATGGTGGGCATAGAGCCTTACATCTTGCTTTCCCTTTATTTCTCATTGCTTATAGAGTGCCAACAATCTATCAGTATATTTCTGCAGTGTGTGAGCAAACACATTTAGAATATACAAACTCCATTAAGATGTTGTCCTTGGTCAGATTTGAACTCAGGACCCCAGTGCCGCAAGGCAAAAGTGCTAAACAACGAGCCACTATAGATACCAACCCTCTATTTGATAGGTTCAATTTAAGGAAATACATAAATATATTTTATAAGGATATTAAAATCGCAAGAATGGGAGTACCCCCATCCTCGCTCCTTTTCACGTCTTGGCCGCAATGATGAGGGCTTTGAATGTGAGGAGCACTCGGCTGTTTCCGTCAGTCCCATAAACATTGAATGGAGCTGTGGGCGCATGCTCGGCCGTCGCTTCAATCAAGCTCCTCCTCACTTCAGGGGAGTGTGAAAAATAGAAAATTTCGAGATTTCTATTATGGGGATAGTAAATAAAAAAATAAATAAAAACACACCATCAACAAGTTTATAAAAATATGTTCATAATAAAAACCGGATTTAGATAATATGTAATTTTATGAATAATTTTTAGTAATTTTCCTAAAAACATTGTGCTCCATCTGTACTTGCCACAAAACTGTAGCAATTCGCATGCGTTTTTTGATGCGTATTTCTAGGCCGTGCAGGAATTTCTGCAAGTTTTTTCTTCATGTATGGACACACTTACATTCAGTGGCGTAACAACCGCTGTTGCCGCCCGCCGACACGCCTCCCCATATGGCCGGTGGCGCCGCTAGCAGACTTTATGGGTGCTACAGCGGTAGCGACGCTACTATGGGGCCCGCCCTGCCGAGCCCCTAACATTTATGGGCTGGGCGGCACGGGTGCTCTCATGCACCGTGGCATTGCTAGTACCGGAAGGGTACCCGGTGCTAGCGACAGCCACTGCCTTTTGCAATAATTGTACCAGCATCTATAGCACGCAGGTACAAATACATGCATTAGGGCTGAATGGCCGGGCACGTTCTGTGCCCAACCATTCAGCACCTTACAATGACGCTGATTGGTGGGGCAAAATGACTTGCCCTGCCAATCAGCGGCTTTCAACGACGCTAGCGGCGCGATGACGTCATTGCGCATCTTCCATGGTTGAAAGGCACTGATTGACGGGGCAAGTCATTCTGCCCTGCCAATCAGCGCCTTTCAACGATGCGCCACTTGCGTCGTTCAGCTCCAGCAGACCTGCTCAGAAGAGAGCAGATCTGTGTTGCCATCGGACGGCACAGGAATGGGATCAGGGTGATTATGTTTAGTTTTTGTTTTTTTCTACTATAACTGAGTGGCATTATCTACAGTGGGGACTCTATCTACAGGGAAATCTATATGTGGGGATGTGGAGCACTATATACAGGGGGAGCTATATGTAGGGCACTATCTACAGGGGTGGGCTATATGTGGGACACTATATACAGGTGTGAGCTATATGTGGAGCACTATCTATAGGGGGAGCTATTTGTAAGGCACTGTCTACAGAGGTGGGCTATATGTGGAGCACTATCTATAGAGGGAGCTATTTGTAGGGCACTGTCTACAGGGGTGGGCTATATGTGAGCCACTATCTACAGAGGTGGGCTATATGTGGAGCACTATCTATAAGGGAAACCATATGTAGGGCAGCACAGTGGCTCAGTGGTTAGCACTATTGCCTTGCAGCTCTGGAGTCCATATGTGGGCACTATCTACAGAGGGCTGTATGTGGGGCACTATCTACAGGGGCTTCTATGTAGGGTACTATCTACAGAGGCTCTATGGGGATTACTATCAACCGGGGGCTAATGGGGGCACTATCTACAGGGGGCATAGTGTGTGTGGGACACAGTGTATGGTACTATTATAATCATGGACAAATTGTATGGCACTATTACATTTAGAGGTGTTGAGAATTTTATCTTTGTTTATAGGTGCAGAAATGTTTTAAAAGTGAGAAGCTGAAGACATCTGAGCGGAAAACTGCAGAAATGGGTCATGGCCGGGAGAAATCCATCATAGAGGTCTGGACCGGAGGGAGAAGATAAGAGAAAAAAAAAAATAGAATCTGAGACGTCATCGGTGAGTCACTTCATGTAAATGTTTATTCTGCCTCTAATCAGCACTGCAGTCACTGTATGATCTGCAGCGAGATGATGGTGGTATGATTTTTTTTTTTCGTGAAACAGCAACTCCCAGCATATGCTTACCATTGTTCGGGCCATGCTGGGAGCTGTAGTTTTACGCCGTACAAACCTATACGGCAGGGGTTGCACTAAATTGAGCTGTATTTGTTCTGGTGTTGTATTTACTAGTCCATCTCAATTAATTAGAATATCATCAAAAAGTTAATTTATTTCAGTAATTCAATTCAAAAAGTGAAACTCCTATATTATATGGATTCATTACACACAGAGTGATCTATTTCCAGCATTTTTTTATTTTAATGTTGATGATTATTGCTAACAGCTAATGAAAACCCAAATTTTAGTGTCTCAGAAAATTTGAATATTATATAAGCCCTATTTCAAAAATGATTGTTACTACTGTAATGTAGGCCTACTGAAAAGCATGTACAGTATATACACTCAATACTTAGTCGGGCTCCTTTTGCATGAATTACTGCATCAATGCGGTGTGGAATGGAGGCGATCAGCCCGTGGCACTGCTGAGGTGTTATGGAAACCCAGGTTGCTTTTAGCGGCATTCAGCTCGTCTGCATTGTTGGGTCTGGTGTCTCTCATCTTCCTCTTGTCAATACCCCATAGATTCTCTATGGGGTTTAGGTCAGGCGAGTAATAGATTACTCTGTGTGTAATGAATCTGTATAATATATGAGTTTCAGTTTTTGAATTGAATTACTGAAATAAATTAACTTTTTGGTGATATTCTAATTGATTGAGAAGAACTAGTATGTACTGAGCTTGGTTCTGGTGCTGTATTTATGTACTGATCTTGGTTCTAGTGCTGTATTTATGTACTGAGGTTGATTCTGGTGCTTAATATATGTACTGAGCTTGGTTCTAGTGCTGTATTTATGTACTATGGTTGGTTCTGGTGCTCTATATATGTACTGAGCTTGGTTCTGGTGCTGTATATATGTCAGAGCTTTGTTCTAGTGCTGTTTTTATGTACTGAGGTTGGTTCTGGTGCTGTATCTATGTACTGAGCTTGGTTCTAGTGCTGTATTTATGTACTGAGCTTCCTTGTGGTACTGTATATATGTCAGAGCTTGGTTCTTGTGCTGTATTTATGTACTGAGCTTGCTTGTGACATTGCATATACGTATGAGCTTGGTTCTGAAGCTGTATTTATGTAGGATATATTTATAATAACAAAATTGCAGGGCAGATGGAATTATTTTCAATTCATTGTATATTTAATGGCAACCTGTCTGGTAGTTTTTACCCCTTGAACCGCCACCATGACCTGACTATACTTCCAAATGTATGTTTTTTCAGATGCAGCAAAATCTATAAAATCAACTTTTAAAACGGCGCACACTATATGCTAATTACTCATTGAAGGGTCATGGAGCTGTGACGCTATCCTGAAGAGTCACATAGTCCTGCCTCCAAACCCACCTTTCCATGTTTGATTGACATCCCCTGGCTGATACAACTTTCCCAGATGCGCCATTGCCTTGTACAACTTGGGGGGCTGTGTGGCACTATATACAAGGGGGAGCTGTGTGGCACTATACACATGGGGGAGCTGTGTGCCACTATATACAAGGGGCTTTATGGCACTACTAAGGGGGGGGGGCTGTGTGGCACTATCTACTAGGGGGCTGTATGGCACTATTTACAAGGGGGGGGGGGCTGTGGCTCTATCTACAGGGGGCTGTGTTTGGCGCAATCTACAGGGGTCTGTGTGTGGCACTATCTACTAAGAGGAGCTGTGTGGCACTATCTACAAAGGGGAGCAGTGTGGCACTATATACATGGGAGGGGGGCTGTGTGGCACTACATACAGGGGGAGCTGTATGGCGCTATATACAGGGGGCTTTATGTCGATATCTACAGGGGGGCTGTATGGCACTATCTGCAAGGGGGAGGCGCTATCTACAAGTGTGGTGTGTCACTGTCTACAGACGGGGCTGTATAGCACTGTCTACAGGGGGCTGTATGGCACAATCTACAGGGGGCACTATCTATAAAGGGGGCTGTGTGTGGCACCTGGGGGGGCAGTCAAGTGTTTGCTATGTGGCCCAGTCTTTCCTAGATACGCTCCTGCTTACATTGCTGAAAAATACACATTATAGAGCCGTCATATGTAATCAGTTTATACTCTTTATATGTTTGGGATGAAAGCCATCTTTTATCAGATTTATTAGGGAAAATCCGGATGACTGTATCTAAAAGGGGGCAAATGGGAAAAATTCACAATTCTCAAATAATAAATAAATGTTCAAACGTCTCTAAGCACAGGATGAAAATTTTATTATCTTCAGTCTTACTCTGAATAATACTCCTTGTGATCCAGTGCAGACTATCCAGCTTATAATACATAACCTAACCATAAATCACAATAGCGTATAGATTCCAGTTAAAAAGAAGCTCGTGATCTGGTCAGGGGGCTCTGAATGATGAGGTAATGCCCCATGGGAGTCTATCTATTTTTAGAAATGTTCATTTTCATTCATTAGAAAAATGCTGAACATTAATAAAATATGTAATCAGAAGTCAAATGAATTTGGGCTTCCTTCGGTGTATACAATAATGACGGGTGAAAAATAAAAAAAATCTACTTCATAGCATCTCATATTATTTTGTTACAATTCTGTGTTCAAGGAAAGCAACTGGTAGGGTATGTTCACACGCAGTGGTTTCAGATGTAATTCGGGCCGTTTACACCTCGAATTACGCCTGAAAAAACAGCACCATTACGCCTCCAAACATCTGCCCATTGCTTGCAATGGGATTTACGGTGTTCTGTTCCCACGAGGCTTCATTTTACGCGTCGCTGTCAAAATACGGTGTGTAAAAAGACGCCCACGGAAAACAATGCAGGTCACTTCTTGGGAAGTTTTTGGAGGCGTTTTTCATTGGCTCCATTGAAAAACAGCTCCAATAAGGGCCGTAAAATATGCCGCGAAAAACGCGAGTTACAAAAACATCTGAAAATCAGGAGCTTTTGTCGCTTGAAAACAGCTCCGTATTTTCAGACGTATTTTGCTAAGCGTGTGAACATACCTGTACAGACACACGGTGGTTGCTGAACGAGTAATGTTGGGGGAGGGTGTCAACTTGTGACCTTTGATCCAGTTTGTAATACAGCAGACTCCATGTTTCCATTACCTTTAAAGAGAACCTTTCACCTGCCCATACATGTGCAGCATATAATAGTCAGGGCTTCACAAACACTGTCTCGCTTGAAATAATTTTTCTAACTTCCTCCGTTATTTACATATCGGTGCCGTTATATTTGGTGCCCGATATGTAACTAACCCCCTGAACTGTCAATGGGACATTTAAATGGCAAGGGGGCGTGTTACTTTCACTATGACCCTGTCCAATCAGCTACGGACAGTGTCACAGCTGCTTGCGCTGTGTTATTTCTGTCGCAAAATCACACAGTCTTGTCGTCCTTGTCTGCCGAGAGCTGAAGAGTGAGAGCGTGCGTGCCCGCACGCATGCATGCACAGCTCCGACGCCGCTTCCGACGATACTCTCATCGCCACGGAGCAGAAGAAGAATTCACATTCTACTTCTCCTCTTCGGTTCTGTGGCGGCGGCGGAACTCTCCTCTCCATCTCTTGTCAGACAGTGAAGAAAACACTGTGTGATCTCATGAGAGAGATCACACGGCACAACCAGCTGTGACACTGTCCGTAGCTGATTGGACAGTGTCACAGCGATAGTAACACGCCCCTTTGCCATTTACACGCCCCATTGACAGTTCAGGGGGTTATTTACATATAGCGCCAAACATAAGGGCACCAATATGTAAATAACGGAGGAAGTTAGAAAAATAATTTCAAGAGAGACCGTGTTTGTGAAGCCCTGACTATTACATGCTGCACTCAGCTGCACATGTATGGGCAGGTGAAAGGTTCTCTTTAACAGCATATACAAAATATCGCAGCATTTTCACTTCTTCCTTTGATAAGGAGTCCTTAGAGCAGGGGTCTCAAACTGGGCCGCATATAGAAAAAATGGGAAGTTGACGGGCCGCATTACTTACAAATTTGATACAATACAAAATTATTATTAATCAATTAGTTATTTGAACTACAATAACACTATATTACTATAATAATTCTACATTACTACAATACTACATTACTATAATAATAATACTACATTACTATAATAATACCGCTAGGTTTAAAATTTGAGATATTTCTCCACGTGCTTATTTCAACAATCCAGCTTTCCAGTTTAAGTGTCGCTAAATGCAGTCTGGAGGCTCAGTTCGCAGCGTTTGGCAGACACACATGTCAAAATTGGGCAGCCCCTTTTTGGATGCTGCCGCAGTGCCCTCGGTGGATGCTGCCGCAGTGCCCTCGGTGGATGCTGCCGCAGTGCCCTCGGTGGATGCTGCCGCAGTGCCCTCGGTGGATGCTGCCGCAGAGTCCTCTGTGGATGCTGCCACAGTGCCCTCTGTAGATGCTGCCACAGTGCCCTCTGTAGATAATGCAACACACCCCTAGATAAGGCCACAGTGCCCTCCGCAGATGCTACCACAGTGATGTCAGGGTCTTGCCCAGAGCTGGAGTCCCGGAGCAGAGCCGCTTCTAGCACACAAACTACAGTAGATTTGTGACTGCAGCTCTGGATTTGTTAGGAGTATGGGACCTGATGTTACTGTACAGTTGTGACTGCAGCACTGGATGTGACTGGAGTATAGGACATGATGTTACAGTAGAGTTATGACTGCAGCTCTGGATGTGGCTGGAGTATAAGACATGATGTTACAGTAGAGTTGTGACTGCAGCTCTGGATGTGACTGGAGTATAGCACATTATATAATAGTAGAGTTGTGACTGGAGCTCTGGATTTGTTTGGAGTATAAAACAAGATGTTTGCATCTGCATCTACTGATCTTGCAGGAGAGTTGTGAGTGTAGCTGTGGATGTCTCTGGAGTATAGTACATGATGTTACAGTAGAGTTGTGAGTGCAGCTCTGGATGTGACTGGAGTATAACATGTTACAGTAGAGTGGTGACTGCAGTTCTGGATGTGACTGGAGTAAAGTACATGATATAATAGTAGAGTTGTGAGTGTAGCTGTGGATGCCTCTGGAGTATAGTACATGATGTTACAGTAGAGTTGTGAGTGCAGCTCTGGATGTGACTGGAGTATAACATGTAACAGTAGAGTGGTGACTGCAGCTCTGCATGTGACTGGAGTAAAGTACATGATATAATAGTAGAGTTGTGAGTGCAGCCTGGGATTCCAGCTCTGCTCCTGACATCACTGTCCATATATGGACAGAGATGTCAGGGGCAACCCCAGAGCTGGAGTCCCGGGCAGAGCGCTAGTAGGCTCTTCCTGGGACTCCAGCTGTGCTCCTGACATCACTGGGACTCCTGCTCTGGTGAAGCCCCTGACATCATTGTCGATATATGGACAGCGATGTTAGAGGCTTCCCCAGAGCAGAGCCTACACTAGCGCTCTGCCCGGGACTCCGCTCTGGGGAAGACCCTGACACACTGTCCATATATGGGCAGCGATGTCAGGGAATTCCACAGAGTCCCGGAGCAGAGCCGATACTGGCGCTCTGCCCGGGACTCGGCTCTGGGGAAGACCCTGACACACTGTCCATATATGGGCTGCGATGTCAGGGAATTCCACAGAGTCCCGGAGCAGAGCCGATACTAGCACTCTGCCCAGGACTCCGCTCTGGGGAAGCCCCAGACATCGCTGTTCATATGTGTGCAGCGATGTCAGGGAATTCCAGGGTCTCGGAGCAGAGCCGATACTAGCGGCTGTGTCCCGCGGGCCGCAGATGACAGCCCCAGGGGCCACGTGCTTGAGACCCCTGCCTTAGAGGGAGTTCAAAAACCGCATCAAATAACGTCCGAAATCGGGAAAAAAGAGCGTCATGTACTTTCTTCAGGCGTTTCTGTCTCTGACCTCCCATTAACATCAATAGGAGGAAGAGAAACGTTTTTCTTAGTGGTTTTTGCCTGTGGCAATTAATGGCCGCGGCCGAAAAACGCTGCAAAGAAAGCGGCAAGTGTTCTGCCGGCAGGTCAAAATCTGCCTCAAAATTCCTGAAGGAATATTGAGGCAGATTTTTCCGCCTGCAAAAACTCAGTGTGAACTAGGTCTTATTATAGTCCATCTCGCTGCAATAATCAGATCAAAAATTGTTAATGATATTTGTCACAGTGAAATGATCAGTGACATTTTTATTGTGCTTCTTTTCTAATGTTTATCATTGATCAATTCGTGTAACCATGACATGGATTTGAAGGATTCTATACCCTAGATATTTCCCTGTGAGGCACATTGTACAAACCCATCATTGATTCTCAATACACAATTGAGGACATTCACAATCCTTCATACTGTTTGGAATAATTGTTTCATACAGTATATAAGACAAATGGTGGTTGTTTAACAATCCCAATGAAATAGGATTATTTATCCACGTCAAACCAGAAACATGTGGAAAGGCTCTTCACGGTTTTGATGCACCGTTCTTGGTTATGCGGCAGCTAATGGAATGGCCAGCCTAAAGGTCTTTAATGTAAATTACAAATATGAAACCAGTTTATAATATCTTACTTTTGTGCTGAAAATTGATTGCTAGAAAATACAAATACAAATGTTGCCAAAAATTGCACAAATTTTATAGTGTGGCAATAAGTTCTTAGCATATGTATACATATATAGTCCACCTCCATAAATGTCACTATGCATGAACATACGTCCGAGGATTCCCCCAAATCTAAATGTTCCCTTTAGGTAAATTGATTTTCCCATTGTATTCTAAAAACTGGTGAAATTACGTTCTCATCTCTCCATCAATATTAATCTGTTATTGCTCCTGTAAAGCAGTACACAAACGATAAAATGTCATCAGATCACATATCCCGCCATCACAAAGCAGAACATAGACGGGTATGTAAGTGATTGGGAAAGTACTGCTATTACTAAGGGACTTGTACTGGTATTAAAATGTTACATTTATCTAGAAACAGCTGTTATTTTCATGGTGCATGTCACATACTGATATATGTAACCCTATGCGTGAATTTAATTGGCATGTCAACTGAGTGAGAACCTCTTCAGAAGACTCAGTCACGCATCAATTATAAATTAGATATGAATTTTTAATGTTCCTTACCATTTTGTCACAGCTACAGATGGTTAAAGATGCCTTAATGATGATATAGAAATTGCTATTATCTGGGAGATATTCTAGACGTCATGATGTTATTATCTGACCCAGATAGACATATATATCTCATAGAAGATGTGTTATTAACAGAAGTCTGGAGGACAACTATACACCAAAGAGTATAAGCCAGAGGAAGCTGTCAGTCATATGAATAATATATGTTCAGCCACACTTACTACCCTTTACACCGGCTATTGAAACAGGGCTACAGTTAACATTTGCTTATCATAAATAACATTACCAGCATTGATTATCTATTAGTTGTCAGCCTGACATGTGATGAACATGACTTAATTTGATAGATAAATAAGAATATACGTATAAATATCTTGGTACACATTGATAAACTAGATCTGTAGAATATTTTTTCTTCTTTATAGCTTTTTAGTTATTTGCTGCTATTATTTACGTTATACGTTTTATATAGTTTTATATGCGTTTTCCCACACAGCTAAGTGAATGCATATTGCTTGACTCTTGAATAAGACTACAGAACAAATTTGTTAAATCCTATGTCCAACTTTAAACACCGATTTACAGTTTTCATCTATAATTGCGGTAATCTAAAAAAAATATTGTAACTGTACAAAAATGCTACTTCACTTATCTTATATTGATCCTGACTTACACCCTGTATTATAGTCAAGTGCTGCATTTGTTATTTTGTAGGCTTCAGAGCTGAAATCGCTCAGCATTTCCTGCCTTGCTCAATGGGAGATTGGGGGACTGGTGCAAAGGAAAATTAGAGTAGATGCCATAGCAACCAATCAGATTGCATTTTTCATTTTCAAAGGGGCCTCTGAAAAATGAGAGCTTGAACCTGGTGGTTGCTATGGGAATTACTCCACTTTTTCTTGGCATCAGTTTTGATAAATCGCCCTCAATTGTTTGTACAGAGCTTGCTGCGGTAATTTCTATTTTGAGGGATGTCATCTTTACACCATGTACTGCACTATAATCTGGTATAGGAATAGCTAACTCTCCCTCTGTATTATTAAATCTCATTGCAAAACACATTATGAATATTAGTCCGATATTAGTGATTAAGATACAAACTGATACAAAGAAGACTGGTTCTCTTGAATATAATAGGTTTTGAAGCGGAATCTGTTCATTTATATGATCTGGGGGTTTTAGTTTTATTGTCTTGGGTTAGACACAGTAGTTCATTTTTTGTAAACAATTCAGACAATGATAATCTTTTTTAAGAAAATTAGCATTTTTGAAGGGCCACTTTTTGAAAAACGACCTTTCCTGCCCTGGTGGATAGTATATTGGGTATGGCATAATTACACTAAAGTGCACATTATGTTATATGTGTAATGCATGGAATGATTTGCATAATGTTTGCCACTATTATTTTGACAGTGTTTGGTCCTATTATTTGTGCATTGTATGTATGTTATTTCACATTGCATAGCTCTATTATTTGTGCATAATATGGCCTCTTTAATAATTACACATGTTGCGGAAGTTGTCTGTGTGCTGTCCGTTATTTTCACGCAGCCATTGAGTTCAATGGGCAACTCAGATGCGCAAACACGGACCAATATAGGACATGTAGTGAGTTTTACGCAACGGACACACGCTGCGTGAAAAGCCCTATTGCTTTACATGGGGCCGTGTGCTGTCAGTTATTTCAATGGACAGCAACCGGACACAAAACTCGTCTGAATGAGCCCTAAGTCAGATTTATCAATGTATTTATGCCAGTTTTCTGATGTAAATACATTTATCAGATGCTTATCAAAGTTTTACGACACTTTTCTGCTTAGAAAAATTGTTGTTTTTATCAGTCAACATTTTAACAACCCATTTAAAGTAGAACCTTTTTTTTTTTTTTACTTTTTTTGCAAAGCAAACTAACAGACAGACATTAGGAAAAGTGTAATAATAAAGTTATAGAAGAATTAACATTGAGTTTTTACTATTTTAGCTTGTTTTGTTCAATGCAATTTTGTTCATTTTGGAACTGTATTTAATGTGTTAATACAAACAAATCAGTAAGATATTATCTCCCACGATTGTGCATGGCAAATAAGTTTAGTGTAAAAATATGCCATAAGTTAATTTGAATACCATAATATATATATACACACGCACACACACACACACACACACACACACACACACACACACACACACACACACACACACACACACACACACAGTATTATGTATATATATATATTTATATACATACACAAACAAATACATAAATAAATACATACATACTGTACATACAAAAATGACCTCTTCCTTTAGTTTCAATAATTCTTTGAATTACCGCAGCTCTGGAAGTAATATCAGGGATTTAATACTCCGGAGTTTCGCAGCAGTCAGACTGCAAGCCTAATCATATTTAAAAATAACTTAATGCACTAGACCGTTTGAAAATGTGCGCCCGTTCAATTGATTTCTGTTTCTGAGAGCTGAAAGCCAGAGAGCAATGGCTGCACATTGTGTAATGAGACTGATGAAGTGTATACTAGAGATGACATCACCTCCGCATGCCATTCGTTGGGTTTCAACTAATTAATGTCACTGTTAATTAATTAATTTTATGACAAACCACTTGAGGTACAATCATGAATATCATTGTGATGTAATTTGTTAGTTTATGATTTAAGGCAAAATCCAGTTCAAATAATCACACTGGTGAAGTCTGTGAACTCAGAACACCACTGATTTCCAGAAGGAAAACCCTCTACAGAGTACTAACTAGTCTAATGGGCGCTTTTCTGCTAATAACTACAGTGTGATTTGTTTTAAAATGTTTATTATTTGCAAAGTTATGAGCATTTTTCTAAATATGCTAATGTGGCTCTAATAGCCAAACGGGAGGTTACTCTGTCTTTTCACTCTGGGCGGTGTAATGTTTTCTGTATGACGCTATCCAATCATCTTACAGCTTCTCCTCCTTCCCTGCCCAGCAACACAGCGTGATCATATAGTACTAAGCTTCCATTCCCGACTGTGTTTTCAATTAGTGATACCTCCGGTTGTTTCACAGCTAGAGCTGCGATTAGAAGCTAATCTTTCATATGCTACCAGAACCGCTGTTCTAGGTGGTCCACAGCCCGAGATATGGCTATTTGACGTGATCCTCCTTCTCTTTAACTAAATTTCATTAGTTAATGCTCAGAAATTTCAGATACTGAAAATCTGACTCTACATTCTAAATAAAGGTTCATTTAAATCAATAGCAGTGTGCTTAGAATCTTGTCTCAGATTTCCAGTATTAGAAATTCCTCTGCATTGTGTCAGTCCTCTTATTAAGCCCATTACAATTGTATTTTCAGGTGATTTTTCAGAATAAGCTGTCATATGCGTGTACATGAGGAATAACACGATTTCTGGCCTTTATATTACTTTTATTTTGCATTATTTAGCAGTTTTCCCCTTTGCAAGCGCTATTTCAAAGTTCTCAGTTGTCTCAAAGCTAGTGTTCGGAACGTAACTGCTATTATATCTTCTATACACTGCACACATAGAAGAAGAGAATCCTACTCTCTTATCTCTATCTATCACATATATGGAGGCAGCAGCAGCATGGAGGACATCATACAGCAGTAAGTATAAATGTGTCTGAGAATCCAGCAGTGGTGTGACATAGAAATCCCACCAGTAGCACGCATACCTCCCAACTATTCCGGATTTATCAGGACAATCCCGGACTCCGGGCGGTGTCCTGGGCGGTGTCCCGGGCGGCCGGTAGTATGTCCCGGTGTCAACTGTATCTGCGTCCCCAGGACGCAGATACAGTTGAATTCAATGGTGAAGCAAGGAACCGTCAGATCCCTGCTTTAGCATTCACTGTGTGAAGCGGCCGTGAGCCGCTTAGCACAGACAGGCACGATCCAGTGACATCATTGCACCTGTCTGCGCCAAGCCACTCATAGTATAGAGTGGAGGAGCAGAGGAATCTCCTCCACTCATTGTGGCAATGGGGCTAGGGCAGTATTTTTTACTTTTTTTATTAGGCACTATGGACCATTATACTGTATGGTGGCAGCTAAGGGGGCATTATAATGTAATGGGGCATCTGTGGGCATTATACTGTATGAGGCAGCTATGGGGCATTATACTTTATGGTGGCAGCAATTGGGAATTCTATTTTGTACTGTATGATGGCAGCTAGGGATATTATACTGTATGGGGCATCTATGGCGGCATTATACTTTATGGGGGAATTTGTGTGGCCATTATACTATATATGGGCATTTCTGTGGGCATTATACGGTATAGGGGCAGCTATGGGGGTATTATACTCTATGGGGGCATCTGTGTGGGCATTATACTGTATGGGGCAGCTATGGGGGCATTAGGCTGTATGGGGCAGCTATGGGGCATTATACTGTATGGGGGAATTTGTGTGGGCATTATACTGTATGGGGGCATTTGTGTTGGCTTTATACCGTATTAATGCATCTATTGGGGTGTTATACTGTGTGGGGGCAGCTATGGGGGCATTATACTATGTGGGAGACACTATTGGGTATTTTACTGTGTGGGGGCAGCTATAGGGGCTTTATACTGTGTGGGGGCACCTATGGGATATTATGCTGTGTGGGGCAGCTATACGGGCATTATACTATGTGGGGGCTTCTATGGGGGCATTATACTGTTGGGAGGCACAATGGCATGATACTGTGTGGGCTGAACCCGGTGTGTATGGGCGGGGTTAGAGGTGTGGCTTAACAGGGGAAAAAATTGCCATACCACACTTGAAAGATGGGAAGTATAGCAGCACATCTGTGTGTTTCTCACTGTGCTTCTTCTTCTTCCCCTTGCTCACCCCTCCATAGACTAACATGCAGCATGTGTTGCTGACTCACTCTCTCTCTCTCCTCCCCCTCCCCTCGCAATAGAAAGTTATAGCAGGCAGTGAAGAGACACACCCCCACCTTCTGCAGCCGTCAATTCTGCTCTGTAACCAGGATCGGCTAATGCTTGACAACAGGAGGTGGACAGCAGATTACTGGAAGCGTGACACCTAGTGGCAGTAACTTCACTCAGAATTTGCATGGATAAATCAACTGAATTTTAACAGTAAGTAAATGACAACATTTTATTATGTCAGGTATACTATTAGAGAAGTATTCGGCACACAGACAAATATGATTCAAAACTTCTTTCGTTTTATTTGTATTGTATTCAAATGCCATGGGCGGAGTGCAACGTTTCGGTCCAATAAGACCTTCGTCAGGCACTAAAGGTGTACAAAAATTTTTACACATAAATATCTAGGCATCATTTTGGTACAATATATGTATCATCTCTTATAACACAAAATAATAATGCTACATTGGAAAGAGAAAAATAGTAAATAGAAAAATAAAGATAAAATAAAGATAAATTTAAGACAAGAACAGAATATGCACAACACATACATGATTCATACATCATCAATATCTATGCATATTAGGATTACATTTGATGTAAAAAAGATATAAACAATCAAAAGTATGTGCATGTGTATGCCAGACGGAAGACATCATATCCGTGGCACCATATCCAAGGCTCCAAATATAGTACAAGCAAAAATCGTATAAAGAAATACATCTGGGTATATTTGTAGTGTAACAGCAATAATCCAAACGATGTCCGCAACTTCTGTGGCTGGAAACAGAGTTGTGGAGTACATAGTGCACGAATATAGTGCAAAGATGCAAGTTTTCCTGTAGATGCTCCCTCAATCTGGTACCCATGCTCAGAAAAATAACTTAAAAAATCATTGCGTGAGAGATAATCAGTATAAACATGATGCACCACATAATATAAAGTAAATAGTTATGCTTGTTAATGTACTGGCCGTATTAACATACTATAGAGAGCCTGTACGGCTCGAGGAGACTGTCCCATTGATGCTATCTAGTCAGATGTTGTTTAACATAAACATTTCTTGTCCTAATTGCATAATGGACAGCCATTATGCAATTAGGACAAGAAATGTTTATGTTAAACAACATCTGACTAGATAGCATCAATGGGACAGTCTCCTCGAGCCGTACAGGCTCTCTATAGTATGTTAATACGGCCAGTACATTAACAAGCATAACTATTTACTTTATATTATGTGGTGCATCATGTTTATACTGATTATCTCTCACGCAATGATTTTTTAAGTTATTTTTCTGAGCATGGGTACCAGATTGAGGGAGCATCTACAGGAAAACTTGCATCTTTGCACTATATTCGTGCACTATGTACTCCACAACTCTGTTTCCAGCCACAGAAGTTGCGGACATCGTTTGGATTATTGCTGTTACACTACAAATATACCCAGATGTATTTCTTTATACGATTTTTGCTTGTACTATATTTGGAGCCTTGGATATGGTGCCACGGATATGATGTCTTCCGTCTGGCATACACATGCACATACTTTTGATTGTTTATATCTTTTTTACATCAAATGTAATCCTAATATGCATAGATATTGATGAAGTATGAATCATGTATGTGTTGTGCATATTCTGTTCTTGTCTTAAATTTATCTTTATTTTATCTTTATTTTTCTATTTACTATTTTTCTCTTTCCAATGTAGCATTATTATTTTGTGTTATAAGAGATGATACATATATTGTACCAAAATGATGCCTAGATATTTATGTGTAAAAATTTTTGTACACCTTTAGTGCCTGACGAAGGTCTTATTGGACCGAAACGTTGCACTCCGCCCATGGCATTTGAATACAATACAAATAAAACGAAAGAAGTTTTGAATCATATTTGTCTGTGTGCCGAATACTTCTCTACATACGATTGGGTTGGGACCCTATTCGTGCACCTCCTATAGGTCTTGTGCACTCTGAACCAATACCGAGGTATACTATTAGATCAGCATAAGTTGTTTGAAAAAAAAATGGTTTTCATTTAAGCTCTAGAGAGCATCATAATTATATAAATCAGTCCGAGAACACACACAGATCTTCTGTCACATATCAGAAGATCATATTGAATGCATTTTTCCTTAACCCATTTGCTCACATCATGGCAGAGGAGGAAGTACGTCATGGCAAATGGGGAGTAGTATGGAGCCTAGCCCACTTCATAAGCAGTGGGTGTAAGGGCCTGTTCACATCACCGTTCGCTTTCCGTTTCGGGGTTCCATCGGAGGCTTCCTTCGGGTGAACCCCGCAACGAAAAGTGAAAGTGAAACCACAGCTTCCAGTCGACTTCGCTATTGATTCCGTCGGAAAACCGGAAATCTGCCGGAATGGTGATGAACGGAAACCATTAGCGATGTTTCCGTCACCATTGATATCAACGGTGACTGAAACGGAAGCTGTGGTTTCACTTTTACTTTCTGTTGCGGGGTTCACCCGACGGTAACCTCCGACGGAACCCCGGAACGGAAAGCGAACGGTGATGTGAACAGGCCCTTAACTGTATATTACAACTGACACCTCACTCCAATGGCTGGGCTCAAAGATAACTCAGATTCAGACTGTTTAACTGCTTTGATGCTCTGGTCAATAGCGATTCGCAAACCCTCACACAGCTCCATCACCTGTGACAAATAAAAAACTTATGATCCTCAGAATATGGCGATACATTTTTTAATTTTTATTTTGTAATAAAATAAACAATGCATGAATTGCAGATTTCTCCCATTCCACAGAATAATTTATCAGTACATTATATAGCACAAATACAATTCGTCCTGCAAAAAATAAACTCTCTTTTGGCTATGTTGACAGAAAAATAAAGTTATGGCCCTTGGAAAACAGAGAGGAAAAAAATGGCCTGGTACAGTTAAAGAGGCTCTGTCACCAGATTATAAATGCCCTATCTCCTACATAATCTGATTGGCGTTGTAATGTAGATAACATCTCATTGTTCCAGCCCAACATGATCCACAGCACAGTGTGATTGTGCAGTGAAAGAAGCTGGGCTGGAACAATGAGAAGTGTAGGACGCTGATTAGTCACTGATTGTTCAGCGTCATACACTTCTCTGTACAACGACCAGTTGGTAAAAAGTAAAAACACGCCCAGTTGTCCATTGAGAAACTCATTGGCATAAATCTAAACTAGCTCATAACTTGCTCAAAAATGATCGTTTTTCAAAATAAAAACCACTGCTGTTATCTACATTACAACGCCAATCAGATTATGTAGGAGATAGGGCACTTATAATCTGGTGACAGAGCCTCTTTAAAGTGAATCTTCAATTTTTATCATCATGTTTTTAGGTTCAAACTTCTTTACTAATTTATTTCTTAAAAGGGTTGCCCGGTTTCAACAAATAATGTAATTTTTTTATATAATTCAAAGTTATCCAATTTTCCAATATAATTTCTGTATTAATTCCTCATGTTTTTTGTTATTCAATAGGAACATTCATCGTTTATTTCCAGTGTATAAAATTCTGTCCATGGTCATGTGATGGACACATGGTCAAAATGTTGAACCTATTTATGTATAAACTGATGAAACAACAATGAATAGGATGCATACAAAAGTCAGTAAGTTTTATTAGCAATATAATTTTGCAAAAAACGCTACTCTGAACCCCAAGGGCTAGTCCACACGTGGCGTAAATACAGTAGTAGAGGAGTGGATGAGATTTCAAGAAAACTCATCCACATGCTGCGTACGTGATATGTGGAGATTTCGCACAAAAATTGACCTGCGGTGCGTTTTTTTAAGCCGCAGCATGTCAATTGTGGCAGCGGAATTGACGGTAGTTTGTTGCAGGTTTTCCCCATTGAATTTAATGGGGATCTAAAACCTGCAACAATTAGTCAAGTGCTGCGACTTTTGCGGCGGAATCGCAGAAATTACCCGCAAAAATCGCAACTTAGGAAAATAGAAAAACACCTTATATTTACCTTTGATGTTCCGCAGGCCGGCCTCGTGGGATGACGTTTCATCCCATGTGACCGCTGCAGCCAATTACAGGATGTAGCGGCGGTCACATGGGATGAAACGTCATCCCAGGAGGCTGGCCTGGATGACGTTGGCTGCAGCGGTCTCCTAGGATGAAATGTGACCCCAGGAGGGGTAAATGCCACAATTTGGTGCGCTTTTTCATCCAGAATTTCCTGCGTCCACCTAGCAGATACACTGTATACCTTTATACCGTGTGAACTAAGCCTAAGGCTGCAGGAGCATGTAAATTTATTTCAAAGGGGAAAGGGGGATAATCTGCTGTTAGACAGTTCATCTCCTAAAGGAACAAAGGAAACATGGACATTTGGGCTAGCCTCTATTCACATTAAGCTGTCTGACAGTTTTTTCTCCTGACTATGTATTATTTTTTTTTATTTCAATAGGAATAGGGTAATAAGTCACTTTCAGAACCCTCTGGCAACATGTTATATGCGGTGGGAACAAAGTACACTACTTTTTTCCAACATCTGTTATCGGGGAAGAGTCAAGAGGTTCCCCTACAAATTACATTGTCGGCCAATACCAATGAAATTTGTGGGTTCAGACGAGTTTTGTCTACTGGATATGTGCAACTTTAGACCACTATCCAATTCCTCTGAAATCAGCAGATTTGGTTAACTTTAGTCTAATATATATGGCCCGCTTAAGAAATGTAACTCCAATCTTACTAAGGAAAAAAAGGGGCAGGTCTCTTAATGAAAAGGCAAGGAATCCCCAACCGATAACTACTGAACCATGGAGGTCCCAGCAGTGAGGCACTGTGATCATATCATCGGGAGGACCTTATAACAAAAAGGAATTGTTCACAGCAGACAACCCCTGGAAATGTACCTGAAAAAAAAAAAAAGATTATGGTATGAATGACAGACTTGTGTACACATAAAACACGAGTTCTCTAATATACTGTTAAGGATCTGCCAGGCACAGCTACTGTGTCTACGCCCATAGGTAATCAGTCTGCACCTGCTTCTATGTCTGTGAGACTGACTCCATCTTCCACCACTCAGGATAGCAGGCTTAGGAGTGGGAGAGCCTATCACAGCCTGGCCAGACGGAGCTAGCTCCCGCCCTCTGTCTATTTATACCTGCCTTTCCTGTTCCTCCTTGCTTGTGATTCTTCTCGTTTGGTTTCCAGGCCCTGCTGCAGCTTCTTGAACTATTGGACCCTGCTTCATATTGACCCTGGCTTACTGACTACTCTTCTGCTCTGCGTTTGGTACCTCGTAAACTCCTGTTTTGACTCGGCTTGTTCACTACTCTCCTGCTCTGCGTTTGGTACCTCGTACACTCCTGGTTTGACTCGGCTCGTTCACCACTCTTGTTGCTCACGGTGTTGCCGTGGGCAACTGCCCCTTTTCCCTTGCTTCTGTGTACCCTTGTCCGTCGTGCACTTATTGAGCGTAGGGACCGTCGCCCAGTTGTACCCCATCACCTAGGGCGGGTCGTTGCAAGTAGGCAGGGACTGAGTGGTGGGTAGATTAGGGCTCACTTGTCTGTTTCCCTACCCCCATCATTACTTAATCACAAGCCCATACACCTAGTCTACCCTGGTCCCTCACACTACTATGGACCCCCATGAGACCCTGGCTCAGCAAATGCAGGGTCTCTCCCTACAGGTCCAGGCCCTGGCTCAGAGGGTCAACCAGCCTGATGCTACCATGGTAGTGCCCCTCACCTCACCTCTTGAACCCCACCTCAAGTTGCCTGACCGGTTCTCAGGGGACCGGAAGACTTTTCTCTCCTTTCGGGAGAGTTGTAGGCTCTATTTTCGCTTAAAGCCCCACTCCTCAGGTTCTGAGAGCCAGCGGGTGGGTATAATTATGTCCCGGCTCCAGGACGGGCCCCAAGAATGGGCCTTCTCCTTGGCTCCTGACGCCCCTGAACTTTCCTCCATTGATCTTTTCTTTTCTGCTCTCGGACTCATTTATGACGAGACTGACAAGACTGCCTTTGCCGAGAGTCAGCTGGTGATCTTACGTCAGGGTAAGAGAACTGTTGAGGAGTATTGCTCTGACTTTAGGAAGTGATGCGTAGCTTCTCAGTGGAATGACCCTGCCTTAAGGTGCCAGTTTAGGTTCGGTCTGTCGAACGCCCTGAAAGACCTGCTAGTTAGCTATCCCTCTTCTGACTCCCTAGACCAGGTTATGGCTTTAGCGGTACGACTTGACCGACGTCTCAGGGAACGACAACTTGAACATTTTTGTGTTTTCTCCTCTGACTCCCCCATGATGCCTCCCGAGGTTCCGTTGCTTCGTTCTTCCACGGAAGACTCGGAGGTACCTATGCAACTCGGGGCCTCCGTGTCCCCCCAACAACGTAGAGAGTTCCGCAGGAAGAATGGTCTCTGCTTCTATTGTGGGGATGACAAGCATCAAGTGAACACCTGTCCTAGGTGTAAAGGATCTGCCAGGCACAGCTTCGGGGTTAACTCCCTTAATTAATCAGTCAGCACCTGAATCTACATCCCTGAGACTGACTCCAGCTTCCACCACTCAGGCTGGCAGGCTTAGGAGTGGGAGAGCCTATCGCAGCCTGGCCAGACTCAGCTAGCTCCCGCCCTCTGTCTATTTATACCTGCATTTCCTGTTCCTCCTTGCTTGTTATTCTTTTTCGTGTGGTTTCCTGGCCCAGCTACAGCTCCTTCTATTTTGTTCCTGCTCCATACAGACCCTGGCTTACTGACTACTCTTCTGCTCTTCGTTTGGTACCTCGCACACTCCTGGCTTGACTCGGCTCGTTCACCACTCTGGTTGCTCACGGTGTTGCCGTGGGCAACTGCCCCTTTTCCCTTGCTTGTATTCCCTTGTATGTTTGTCGTGTTTGTCGTGCACTTACTGAGTGCAGGGACCGCCGCCCAGTTGTACCCCGTCGCCTAGGGCGGGTCGTTGCAAGTAGGCAGGGACAGAGTGGCGGGTAGATTAGGGCTCACTTGTCCGTTTCCCTACCCCCCGGTCACTACATAATAACAAGCCCATACCTAGTCTACCCTGGTCCCTGACACCACTATGGACCCCCGTGAGACCCTGGCTCAGCAAATGCAGGGTCTCTCCCTACAGGTCCAGGCCCTGGCTCAGAGGGTCAACCAGCCTGATGCTACCTTGGTAGTTCCCCTCACCGCACCTCTTGAACCCCACCTCAAGTTGCCCGACCGGTTCTCAGCGGACCGGAGGGCTTTTCTCTCCTTTCGGGAGAGTTGTAGGCTTTACTTTCGTTTAAAGCCTCATTCCTCAGGTTCTGAGAGTCAGCGGGTGGGTATAATTATGTCCCGGCTCCAGGAAGGGCCCCAAGAGTGGGCCTTCTCCTTGGCTCCTGACGCCCCTGAACTTTCCTCCGTTGATTGTTTCTTTTCTGCTCTCGGACTTATTTATGACGAGACTGACAGGACTGCCTTTGCCGAGAGTCAGCTGGTGACCTTACGTCAGGGTAAGAGACCTGTTGAGGAGTATTGCTCTGACTTTAGGAAGTGGTGCGTAGCTTCTCGGTGGAATGACCCTGCCTTAAGGTGCCAGTTTAGGTTGGGTCTGTCGAATGCCCTGAAAGACCTGCTAGTTAGCTATCCCTCTTCTGACTCCCTAGACCAGGCTATGGCTTTAGCGGTACGACTTGACCGACGTCTCAGGGAACGACAACATGAACGTTTATGTGTTTTCTCCTCCGACTCCCCCATGATGCCTCCCGAAGTTCCGTTGCTTCGTTCCTCCAGGAAAGACTCAGAGATACCTATGCAACTCGGGGCCTCCATGTCCCCCCAACAACGTAGAGAATTCCGCAGGAAGAATGGTCTCTGCTTCTACTGTGGGGATGACAAGCATCAAGTGAACAACTGTCCTAAGCGTAAGAATGCAGCCAGAGAACTTCCGCGCCTAAGTGATCATCGGGGAGGTCACTTGGGCGCACAGGTATTTCCAGTAAATAGGAAACGTACTAAGATCTTGCTTCCCTTTCAGGTCTCTTTTGGTGGTAGGTCTGCTACCGGCAGTGCCTTCGTGGATTCAGGGTCCTCTACTAATATTATGTCTGTGGAATTTGCTATGTCTCTTGCTATGCCTCTGATTGATTTGCCTAAAGTTGTCCCGGTAGTGGGTATCGACTCCACTCCTCTTGCTAATGGTTATTTTACACAGCATACCCCTGTTTTTGAACTCCTTGTTGGCTCCATGCATTTGGAGCAATGCTCTGTACTGTTGATGCAGGGATTATCGTACGATTTGGTTCTAGGCCTTCCCTGGTTGCAGTTGCATAATCCCACGTTTGACTGGAATACTGGGGATCTTACCAAATGGGGTAATGAATGCTTGACGTCATGTTTTTCTGTTAATTCTATTTCTCCCCCTGAGGAGGTGAACACGCTACCTGAGTTTGTTCAGGACTTCGCTGATGTTTTCTCTAAGGAGGCCTCCGAAGTGTTACCTCCTCATAGAGAATACGATTGCACTATCGATTTGGTACCAGGAGCTAAACTCCCTAAGGGTAAGATATTTAATCTCTCTTGTCCCGAACGTGAAGCCATGAGAGTGTATATCCAGGAATGCCTGGCCAAGGGTTGCTTTCGCCCCTTACTTCTCCGGTAGGTGCTGGCTTCTTCTTCGTAGGGAAGAAGGATGGTGGTCTTAGGCTATGCATTGACTACCATAACTTGAATAAGGTCACTGTAAGGAACCAGTATCCCCTTCCTTTGATTCCTGATCTCTTTAATCAAGTTCAGGGGGCCCAATGGTTCTCTAAGTTTGATCTACGGGGGGCGTACAACCTTATTCGCATCAAAGAGGGGGATGAGTGGAAGACTGCGTTTAACACGCCCGAAGGTCATTTTGAATACCTCGTCATGCCCTTTGGGTTGTGTAATGCTCCCGCGGTCTTCCAGAATTTCATAAATTAGATTTTAAGAGATTACCTGGGGGTATTTCTTGTAGTGTACCTTGATGACATACTTGTGTTTTCCAAGGACTGGTCCTCCCACATTGAGCATGTCAGGAAGGTGCTCCAGGTCCTTCGGGAAAACAAACTGTTTGCGAAGACCGAAAAATGTGTGTTTGGAGTGCAGGAGATACCATTTTTGGGTCAAATCCTCACTCCTCATGAATTCCGCATGGACCCCGCCAAGGTCCAGGCTGTGGCGGAATGGGTCCAACCTGCCTCCCTGAAGGCCTTACAGTGCTTCTTGGGGTTCGCTAATTATTACAGGAGATTTATTGCTAACTTCTCGGTCATCGCTAAGCCTCTTACGGATCTCACTCGCAAGGGTGCTGATCTCCTCCGCTGGCCTCCTGAGGCGGTCCAGGCTTTTGAGGTCCTTAAGAAGTGCTTTATCTCGGCCCCAGTGCTGTTTCAGCCCAACCAAATGGAGCCATTTATCGAGGTGGGAGTGGGGGCTGTCTTGTCCCAGGGTACCAGGTCCCTCACCCATCTCCGTCCCTGTGCCTACTTCTCCAGGAAGTTTTCGCCCACTGAGAGTAACTATGATATTGGTAACTGCGAACTCTTAGCCATTAAATGGGCATTTGAAGAGCGGCACCACTTCCTGGAGGGGGCTAGGCACCAGGTAACGGTCCTTACCGACCACAAGAATCTGGTTTTCTTAGAATCTGCCCGGAGGCTAAACCCGAGACATGCTCGATGGGCATTATTTTTTACCAGATTCAACTTTTTGGTTACCTATAGGGCTGGGTCTAGAAATATTAAGGCTGATGCACTGTCGCGTAGCTTCATGGCCAGCCCTCCTTCGGAGTAAGATCCTGCTTGTATTTTGCCTCCAGGTATAATCATTTCCTCTATTGATTCTGATTTAGTCTCTGAAATTGCTGCTGATCAAGGTTCAGCTCCCGGGAACCTTCCTGAGAACAAGCTGTTTGTTCCCGTGCAATTCCGGCTAAGGGTACTTAGGGAAAATCATGTCTCTGCACTATCTGGTCATCCAGGCATCCTGGGTACCAAGCACCTCATTGCCAGAAACTATTGGTGGCCTGGGTTGCCTAAAGACGTTAAGGCCTACGTCGCCGCTTGTGAGGTTTGTGCTAGATCCAAGACTCCCAGGTCCTGACCAGCGGGCTTACTACGTTCTTTGCCCATTCCCCAGAGACCTTGGACCCATATCTCCATGGATTTTATCACCGATTTGCCTCCATCTCAAGGCAAGTCGGTGGTGTGGGTTGTAGTAGACCGCTTCAGTAAGATGTGCCACTTTGTGCCCCTCAAGAAACTACCCGATGCTAAGACGTTAGCTACCTTGTTTGTCAAACACATCCTGCATCTCTATGGGGTCCCTGTCAATATTGTTTCTGACAGAGGGGTACAATTTGTTTCTTTGTTTTGGAGAGCCTTCTGTAAAAAGTTGGAGATTGATCTGTCCTTCTCCTCTGCCTTCCATCCTGAAACTAATGGCCAAACTGAGAGGACTAATCAGTCTCTAGAACAATATTTAAGGTGTTTTATCTCTGACTGTCAATATGATTGGGTCTCATTCATTCCCCTCGCCGAATTTTCCCTTAATAACCTGGTCAGTAACTCGTCAGGGGTCTCCCCCTTTTTCTGTAATTTTGGGTTTAATCCACGGTTCT
Source organism: Rhinoderma darwinii (assembly GCF_050947455.1). Classification (NCBI taxonomy): domain Eukaryota; kingdom Metazoa; phylum Chordata; class Amphibia; order Anura; family Rhinodermatidae; genus Rhinoderma; species Rhinoderma darwinii. Next base: position 154,404,086 of record NC_134689.1, read on the forward strand.
CCTCCTTTTCACCTGGTAGTTCCAACAATCCCGAGGTAGAGGTCGTTCATCGGGAACTGTGCACAGTCTGGGCCCAGGTTCAGAAGAACCTAGAGGCATCCCAGAGCATACAAAAAACTCAGGCAGATAGAAGACGTTCTGCTAACCCGTTGTTTATGGTCGGGGATCTGGTGTGGCTATCGTCAAAGAACTTGCGCCTTAAAGTCCCGTCCAAGAAGTTTGCTCCCCGGTTTATAGGGCCGTACAAGGTCATTGAAGTCCTCAATCCTGTCTCCTTCCGACTGGAGTTGCCCCCATCTTTTCGAGTACACGACGTGTTTCATGCCTCCTTCCTTAAACGCTGCTCCCTGTCCTTGGCTCCCTCGAGGAAACCTCCTGTCCCCGTTCTCACCCCTGAGGGGGTAGAATTCGAGGTGGCCAAGATTGTGGACAGCAAGATGGTCCAAGGCTCCCTCCAGTACCTGGTCCATTGGAGAGGATACGGGCATGAGGAGAGGACTTGGGTACCTGCCCGGGATGTTCACGCTGGGGTATTGGTCAGGAGGTTCCACCTTCGTTTCCCCAATAAACCAGGTCCATCTAGAAAGGGTCCGGTGGCCCCTCATAAAAGGGGGGGGGGTACTGTTAAGGATCTGCCAGGCACAGCTTCTGTGTCTACGCCCATAGGTAATCAGTCTGCACCTGCTTCTATGTCTGTGAGACTGACTCCATCTTCCACCACTCAGGATGGCAGGCTTAGGAGTGGGAGAGCCTATCACAGCCTGGCCAGACGGAGCTAGCTCCCGCCCTCTGTCTATTTATACCTGCCTTTCCTGTTCCTCCTTGCTTGTGATTCTTCTTGTTTGGTTTCCTGGCCCTGCTGCAGCTTCATATTGACCCTGGCTTACTGACTACTCTTCTGCTCTGCGTTTTTGGTACCTCGTACACTCCTGGTTTGACTCGGGTTGTTACCTCGTACACTCCTGGTTTGACTCGGCTCGTTCACCACTCTTGTTGCTCATGGTGTTGCTGTGGGCAACTGCCCCTTTCCCCTTGCTTCTGTGTACCCTTGTCTGTTTGTCTGTCGTGCACTTATTGAGCGTAGGGACCGTCGCCCAGTTGTACCCCGTCGCCTAGGGCGGGTCGTTGCAAGTAGGCAGGGACTGAGTGGCGGGTAGATTAGGGCTCACTTGTCTGTTTCCCTACCCCCATCATTACATATACAATATATTGAGCTGGAATTCATTTTTCCTTGGCTTCCCTTTCATCCCATCAGCAATGACAGCTAAGTCTGCTGCTCCGTAAGTAGAATACAGACTATTGAAAATAGCACTTATTACGATAAGAACATTGCTTATCTTACATTTTCAGTCATAAAGAAATACAATTATCTGTGCAGAATAATAAGAATCAACACTTTTAAACACATTTGATTTTCTTCTTTCCTTACTGTCTAGGGATTTTATGGGATTAGAATACGTGACCGCTTTCTTCCAGCAAGAGGAGCACTCTTGTCCAGGAGCTGTATCTGGTATTGCAGTCCAACTCTATACAAGTGAATTGGAATGAGCTGCAATTCCAGACACAGCTCCTGGATAAGAATAGTGCTGTTTCTGGAAGAAAACAGCCATGTTTACTAATCCTGTATAACCCCTTAAAAGTTAAAAGGTTTGCCCCTCAGTATCGTTATCCATGAAGTTTAGTTACACAAGTAACTAGTGTCCTGACACATACACTAGTCATTAGTCCACACCACAACTGGAGAGGTTCTTTTCTTGTAAATAAGAAAAAGGTCTTTTAAACTTAAAGGGAACCTGTCACCAGCATTTCACCTATTAAACCAGCAATACCTGGTGGAAGTGGGTGAAAAATCATTTTTATGTAGCCTATAATTATCTTCTAAGTCGGCTCTGTACCTTTAGTAAAAATGATTTTAATGTTCCTGTGCCATATGCTAATGAGCATAAAAAAGTAATATCTTCATTTGAAAAGAGTCATATCTTCATTCCTCAAGCCTTTCTGAGTAAACTCCGCCTCCTTACTTTTGATTGACAGCTCCTCGCCTCCGCCCAGCACACATGAAATCCCGCGCTTGTGCATTGATGTCCTGTTCTGGTGCGTGCGTACAACAGGACACCATAGCGGTGCATGCGCAGTAACTAGATTTGAGGACTGGATGAAGCAGCGAAGGGTATCGGACCATACCCGACGAGCGCATGCGTGCTATCCCAGATGAGATTTTGGCATTTGGGGCGGGCCAGTGTTTGGCAGTGGGTGGTCATAAGAGAGGAACGAACGAGACTGCCGGATTATTACCACAAAAGGTGCAAGATGTTTGCAGACCGTTATTTATGATCAATGGAGGAGTTTAGGAGAGGGGATAATGGCAATGAACTTTTGACAGAAGCGGCAAGCGAGGGGTGAGTTGAGCTCAATAGGTGAAATGCTGGTGACAGGTTCCCTTTAAGTACAAAACATTGGCGAACGTACCATAGATGCAAGGTACATGACTGCTATGACGCCTCTGGCAGGATGGAGCCCCACACTCAACTGCTTCCCCTACCTGTCATGGTGGCTACCTGCAGCTTCAACTAGAGGGAACTCTTTGCAGACAGATTTATACAGCCTCCATTGAGCTCAATACTACCTGTATAAATCAATAGGCAGTTAGCACTACCTAGTGGTAGCTGCTTGCAGCCATAATTGTATAATTTATCTGATTAGATAAGCAGAGCTCCCCATAACATATATACTATGAAATTAAAGGGGTTGTCCGAGATACCATCATATTTTCAAAAACCCCTTTAATGCATGTAATTTATAAATGTAAATACATTTGTAATATTCTTAAATTTTCCAAAGTGGCCCCGTTTCCAGATCCTGCCGTGGGGAACTTGATGGGTGACGTCACTCTCTGCTCTGGCTCTGCCGCTTTTTTGATCTTAAATTCTTTACCGGGTATACGACACGTCACTTGTCACGTGGTGTATATCGGCTTGTTCTGCTTCACAGCCCGTAACGCACATGCGCTGTCACTGCTGTTCTCGCGGTCCCTTCTGTTCTCGAGATAACAGCAGGGGCCGCGCATGCGCGTTACAACAGAACAAGCCGATATACACCACGTGACAAGTGACATGTCGTATACCCGGCAAAGAATTCAAGATCAACAAAGCGGCAGAGACAGTGCAGAGAGTGACGTCACCAGTAAAGTTACCCACGGCAGGATCTGGAAACGGGGCCACTTTGGAAAATGGAAGTATATTACAAATGTATTTACATTTATAAATTACATGCATTAAATGGGTTTTTGAAAATATGATAGTATCTCGGACAACCCCTTTAATCAGAACAGAATTTTGGGCCTAAAAATGTAATGGTGTACATTAATGGTGTACGTTAAAAGCTATGGACACCTTGGACAACTTTGGAAGAAATGACACAGCCAGGAACAGTTTGCTATCAGATCCACGTCTGAAGCAGCAGGACAACCATCTACGTATAGAAGTTTCACAGACTCTACAGCAGCGTGTATAAGGCTGGTAGGACATTTTAATGAATACTATTTAGAAAGTTGCTTCATTTTACATTTAGGAAGCAAATTAACAAAATAAAATGCAGCACAAAAAGGCATCCATAGCCTTTAGCTTTAATAAAGGAGAAGTGCATGTGGTAGAGCTCTCAGTGGGGAGTGTAGCCAATTCTACTGAGTTTTACTATGGGGCCCTATGATTTATGTGTACAGCCCCTATGATTAGAAACTACAAACCACATCTAAGCAGGTCATTTTTAGACTAATCGTTAAATTATGAGTCATGAACAGAATGAAATATTAACAATAGAAATAATATGGAATAAAAAGTTTCTCCATTTATAGTAGTATATTGCATTATTTGTAACTCAAACATTATGTTGAACACATACTTTGAACCTACCTAAGAAAAAGAGTCCACGTGTTTAATATCGTTTTAAGACCTTACTTACACTACCGTTCAAAAGTTTAGGGTCACTTAGCAATTTCCTTATTTTTTTAAAGAAAAGCACAGTTTTTTTCAATGAAGATAACATTAAATTAATCAGAAATACACTCTATACATTGTTAATGTGCTAAATGACTATTCTAGCTGCAAACGTCTGGTTTTTAATGCAATATCTACATAGGTGTATAGAGGCCCATTTTCAGCAACCATCACTCCAGTGTTGTAATGGTACATTGTGTTTGCTAACTGTGTTAGAAGGCTAATGGATGATTAGAAAACACTTGAAAAGCCTTGTGCAATTATGTTAGCACCGCTGTAAACAGTTTTGCTGTTTAGAGGAGCTATAAAACTGACCTTCCTTTGAGCTAGTTGAGAATCTGGAGCATTACATTTGTGGGTTCGATTAAACTCTCGAAATGGCTAAAAAAAGAGAGCTTTCATGTGAAACTCAACAGTCTATTCTTGTTCTTGGAAATGAAGGCTATTTCATGCGAGAAATTGCCAAGAAACTGAAGATTTCCTACAACGGTGTGTACTACTCCCTTCAGAGGACAGCACAAACAGGCTCTAACCAAAGTAGAAAGTGGGAGGCCCCGCTGCACAACTGAGCAACAAGACAAGTACATTAGAGTCTCTAGTTTGAGAAATAGACGCCTCACAGGTCCGCAACTGGCAGCTTCATTAAATAGTACCCACAAAACACCAGTGTCAACGTCTACAGTGAAGAGGCGACTCCGGGATGCTGGCCTTCAGGGCAGAGTGGCAAAGAAAAAGCCATATCTGAGACTGGCTAATAAAAGGAAAAGATTAATATGGGCAAAAGCACACAGACATTGGACAGATGAAGATTGGAAAAAAGTGTTATGGACAGACGAATCGAAGTTTGAGGTGTTTGAATCACACAGAAGAACATTTGTGAGACGCAGAACAACTGAACAGATGCTGGAAGAGTGCCTGACGCCATCTGTCCAGCATGGTGGAGGTAATGTGATGGTCTGGGGTTGCTTTGGTGCTGGTAAAGTGGGAGATTTGTACAGGGTAAAGGGGATTTTGAATGAGGAAGGCTATCACTACATTTTGCAACGCCATGCCATACCCTGTGGACAGCGCTTGTGTAAAGGATCTGCCAGGCACAGCTTCGGGGTTAACTCCCAGAACTAATCAGTCAGCACCTGAGAATACTTCCCTGAGACTGACTCCTGCTTCCACCATTCAGGCTGGCAGGCTTAGGAGTGGGAGAGCCTATCGTAACCTGGCCAGACTCAGCTAGCTCCCGCCCTCGGTCTATTTAAGCCTGCACTTCCTGTCCCTCGGTGCTTGTTATTGCTAGTGTTTCTTTCCTTGTGGTTTCCTGGCCCAGCTACAGCTCCTGCTATTTTTGATCCTGCTCCATACAGACCCTGGCTTACCGACTACTCTTCTGCTTTTCGTTTTGTACCTCGCACACTCCTGGCTTGACTCGGCTCGTTCACCACTCTGGTTGCTCACGGTGTTGCCGTGGGCAACGGCCCCTGTTTATGGTCGGGGATCTGGTGTGGTTGTCGTCTAGGAACTTGCGTCTCAAGGTTCCGTCCAAGAAGTTTGCTCCCCGGTTTATTGGGCCGTATAAGGTCATTGAGGTCCTCAATCCTGTCTCCTTCCGGCTGGAGTTACCCCCGTCTTTTCGGATACACGACGTGTTTCATGCCTCCCTCCTCAAACGCTGCTCCCCGTCCTTGGCTCCCTCGAGGAGACCTCCTGTTCCCATCCTCACCCCGGAGGGGGTGGAATTCGAGGTGGCCAGGATTGTGGACAGCAAGATGGTCCAAGGCTCCCTCCAGTACCTGGTCCATTGGAGAGGATACGGGCCCGAGGAGAGGACTTGGGTACCCGCCTGGGATGTTCACGCTGGGGTATTGGTCAGGAGGTTCCACCTGCGTTTCCCCAGTAAGCCAGGTCCACTTAGAAAGGGTCCGGTGGCCCCTCATAAAAGGGGGGGTACTGTAAAGGATCTGCCAGGCACAGCTTCGGGGTTAACTCCCAGAACTAATCAGTCAGCACCTGAGAATACTTCCCTGAGACTGACTCCTGCTTCCACCATTCAGGCTGGCAGGCTTAGGAGTGGGAGAGCCTATCGTAACCTGGCCAGACTCAGCTAGCTCCCGCCCTCGGTCTATTTAAGCCTGCACTTCCTGTCACTCGGTGCTTGTTATTGCTAGTGTTTCTTTCCTTGTGGTTTCCTGGCCCAGCTACAGCTCCTGCTATTTTTGATCCTGCTCCATACAGACCCTGGCTTACCGACTACTCTTCTGCTTTTCGTTTTGTACCTCGCACACTCCTGGCTTGACTCGGCTCGTTCACCACTCTGGTTGCTCACGGTGTTGCCGTGGGCAACGGCCCCTTTTCCTTGCTTGTGTTCCTTGTATGTTTGTCGTGTTTGTCGTGCACTTACTGAGCGCAGGGACCGCCGCCCAGTTGTACCCCGTCGCCTAGGGCGGGTCGTTGCAAGTAGGCAGGGACAGAGTGGCGGGTAGAATAGGGCTCACTTGTCCGTCTCCCTACCCCCTGCCATTACAGCTTGATTGGAGCCAATTTCATCCTACAACAGGACAATGACCCAAAGCACACCTCCAAATTATGCAAGAACTATTTAGGGAAGAAGCAGGCAGCTGGTATTCTATCTGTAATGGAGTGGCCAGCGCAGTCACCAGATCTCAACCCCATAGAGCTGTTGTGGGAGCAGCTTGACCGTATGGTACGCAAGAAGTGCCCATCAAGCCAATCCAACTTGTGGGAGGGCCTTCTGGAAGCATGGGGTGAAATTTCTCTCGATTACCTCAGCAAATTAACAGCTAGAATGCCAAAGGTCTGCAATGCTGTAATTGCTGCAAATGGAGCATTCTTTGACGAAAGCAAAGTTTGAAGGAGAAAATTATTATTTCAAATAAAAATCATTATTTCTAACCTTGTCAATGTCTTGACTATATTTTCTAGTCATTTTGCAACTCATTTGATAAATATAAGTGTGAGTTTTCATGGAAAACACAAAATTGTCTGGGTGACCCCAAACTTTTGAATGGTAGTGTATGTATGTAGTCTTAATAATCTTCTTAGCCTGCACCCCTCATCTTATGACTTCATCTAAATCATTGTATAAATTCGTCAGATGAGTCAATTAGGTGACTATGCTACTTTTCATGGCATCCATGTTTGAAGTATAGTCGGTGTTTTCATAATATTCAGTATTTTTTCCACCACTAGTGAGTCAATATTGTCATAACAAAATGATTCAATGATATAAAGTAAGAAGCCAGTCATAGCAATGTGAGTTATTTCTTATAGAAATAAATATGTGTGTACCCAGAGTACATATGATATTCAATGTATTATTACTGAGGATGAAACAGTATCACATACATCTCGAAGGGTCATTATCTATTGATTGGTCCATGTTTCATGTTCTGCTGGTTAATAAGTCACATTCACAATGTATATAGAGGGAACGTTTGAGTGTAATGCTGAAGGGCATCGGCAGTAAAAAGTTAAGCAGATGGTCTTCGAGTTGGTGAGGTCTGCAAGTTGAGATGACAGTTCAGAGGAAGGTCATGTGCATGATGTAAAGTGCTGCTTTTCACTTACTGTACAAGTGAGTTGCAATGTGTAATATTAGAGTTGAAAAAGCTGAAAGTTATATCTACTGAGGACAATTTATCAGGTGTCAAAAATCCCATCATAATTATTTATACAGTTTCTTCCTACAATTGGGAGCAGAATTCTTTTTTATGATTCATGTGGAACTTAGTTAAAGGTCATTACATTTGTCATTTTCATTTTACTTGAATTTGTAGAATATAATTGGTGAATAAATAATCAAATTTCAATGAAGTATACTTTATTTTACAATGTTTAATAATTATTGTTTAATGGCTGAAGTGAAAACAATACAGAAGAAGGCCTAGGTAAGGTTTTTGTGGTCCTCCTCCTATTACTTGTGGTTAGATCTTAGGATAGATAGATTTTTGTCGCATCACGGGCAGTGGTGGATTAAGTAGACCATAGGCGCTTGGCGGTTCCCCAAATTTGGGCACCCCTTTCCCACCGCCACTCTGCCGTTCCTATAGCGAACACCACCTTTCTATGTGAGCATTGACAAATGGGGGTTACGATTCCCCTTATCAAAGGGCTGTGTCCCTACATACTGAAAGTCTCCAACCAGTGCTGATAGTATTACACTTTGTAGGGATAGATCCTCTTGACAATGGGAATGGTAACACCCATTTGTCTATTACTCCTGGGTACACAAAGACTTTATGTGGATTACAAGGATTTCCTATAACACACAGGTCAGGATAGATGACATATCCTCTTTAAATCCAGTGACTCACAAGTGACGTAACATCTCTGATTGTAGTCGTTCTCTGTTTTTTTTTCCTTCTTCATCTGATACAGACCGTCATAGCGACTTCTCCCAGCCACTGCAGAATTTCCTGATGAGACATCTTTGCCCCTCGCTTCTGTAGCCATTTCCAGCCCCTAAAGAAACACAAAAATTCTGACACCAAGGCCAAGACCCATACATTAAAGTGGTTGTCCGAAAACCCCTTTTACTCAGACTAATAAATTTGGACCCCGGACTAGACCCTAAAATTCATACAGACCTCAGACTTTCTAAACTATTGCAGTCCCCAGACCAGACCTCCCTAAACAAATACAGACCCCAGAAGAAGCACCCTAAATAAATACAGACCCTAGATTAGACCCCCTAAATACAGACCTCGGACCAGATGCCTAAATACAGATCCCAGACCTCACCCCTAAACTAATAATGACCCCAGATCTGAGTCCCTAAACAAATACCGACCCAAGACAAGGCCCCCTAAATATAGACCCCAGATTCCACAAACTAATACGGAACCCAGACCAGACCACCTAAATACAGACCCCAGACCAGACCCCCTAAATACAGACCTCAGAATAGATCCCCTAAATACAGACCCCAGATTAGACCCCCTAAATATAGACCCCTTAAACGAACCCATCCCCTTATACTTACATAGCAACTTACAGTCTTCTTTCTGGAGTGTTGCTGCTGTTCTAGAACCTGCTGTCATGTAACCTGCAGGTCTCTAAACAGTAACAAAAACTACTAACATAAGGTCATGTGACATTATGTCTGCTGGTCCTTTTGCAGGACATACACAATGCAGTTCTGTTGCAGTTTTTGCTGTGATTCGCGGCAAAACTGCAATGTACTTTAGGCAGCCTCGGGCTCCAGGTGGCCGCCCAAAATGTCCCTGTGATGATCCGCCACTGGTCACGGGTTTCCTTGGCCAAAGATCGCTGAGTGATTGAAGCATGGTGCTGACTGCATCGCAGTAATAAAAGTGAGTGTTGCAATGTTGTGACCTGCAGTTTACCGTGGCAAAACAGTTGCAAGAAATCCAAACTTGAAGGATTGCTTGCGAATGTTGTGGTCACTGCAATTTGCGGGTAACAACGTACCCACATTTACTTTTAATTGTTACTATGCAGCCAGAGCGATACTGCGATGCAGGCAATGTAACACAGCAATCTTTGGCTGCACAACACAGTGTGTTGCGCCCAAAGTCACGATGTAGCCCTAGCTTTACACAAAAACACACGTTACAGCAATGGTAGGGAATAATCTCGATATGGAATCCTATTTTTCATATTCATAGAATTGCATATTGTAAAATTTGCCCTAATGACCAGAATGGTCACCATCTCTTTGACATTCCATTATCTTAGACCTGTGCGCAGGAGGCTGTGGCTTGGCACAAGGATTCCCATATGGCATTGCACTATGGAGCTCCATGTGCCACTATTTGCTCTGTCAGGTGCCATATGAGGGACATATTCTCCCCCAAGAATCAATTCTTCTAGTGGAGTATAGCTACATAATATAGCATTTGATGGAGCATGACATGATGCTTCCATATGAAATTATGAGTAAATGACGGTACAGTACATGCACCTCTATATATGTCCTATTACGGCCACATCCACGAGAAATAATATTTGTGGTTATACACACAGGTCATCTATGTATCTCTATACACAATGGCACCTGTCAAGAGGTGGGATAAATTAGGCAACAAGTGAACAGTCAGTTCTTTAAGTTAATGTGTTGGTAGCAGGAAAAATGGGCAAGTGTAAGGACCTCAGCGACTTTAACATCGATTGAGCATCTGTGGGATGTACTGGAATACAAGTCTGATTCATTTAGGAATCACCTCCCATTTAGAGGATCTGCTGCTAACGTTTGGCGCCAGATATCACAGGACACCTTTAGAGTTCTTGTGGAGTCCATGACTCGATGGGTCACAGATGTTTTGGGGAGAAGAGGGGGACCTACACAATATTAGGCAGGTGGTTTCAATGTTATGGCTGAATGTTATGTGTATATATTTTTTCATTTTTGTTAATGACAGTAAAACTTCAATCTACCTTATATCTTTTTACTGTAAAACGTGATCTTTTGTTGCCTGGAAGCAGATGTTCCAGTCTAAGGATAGGCTGAATACAGTGTTTCTCGAGGGAATTAGTGATCTGAAGTCCAGAAAAATTTCAGCCCCCTTGATAACTGTGGACTTAAGTATTTAGAAACATTTACTTTTATATGTTCGATTGATATTAACTGCTGTTTCAAGACTATGTTTAGCTTTTCATTAAAGGGGTATTCCCATCACACAAAGTGATGGCACATCACTGGGATATGCCATCACTTTGTGATGGGTGTGGTTCCAAGGGTATGAAACATCCACCAATCCTAAAAATGAAGTGATGGCAATACATCTTTAATTTCACAGACATAAATTATATTACAATCAAATAAAATATATTGATTGTATGCATATAATTGAAGTATCTTTAGGGACAACACTCAACTTTACAGCAAAATCCTATTACAAATATTTCTCAGTTCACCTATCATTTGTCTACTTAACCCAGTATTAAAATAAGCACAAAAAGACATAACTTTGTTGCTAAATCAGAGATTGCTGCAGCCAGAGAAAAGTCTACATATAACTCCTCTCGATGAAGCTAAAGTAATACGCGCGTTGGGGCACTGGCGCATGACTCAGATTTAGGTTCTCCCTACCAGGGTAAACTATTCGATTTTTATGTGTTACTTCTTGGTATAAGTTTATTTATTACAGTGTTCTCTGTAGTGGCTGCCATCCTAGTTCCTCTCCAATCTACTGATTGATGACCAACCTTGACGTAATGCTGGATTTCAGTTGAGAATTCAATACCCCTCTTCCCCTTCGCATGTTGGGGTTATTCTGAGGTACAATGTGCTTTATTAGGGTATATATGGCACGAGATTTGCATGCTAGTCACTAGTATAATTTATTGCATGACCAATTTTTTTAGGATGATCCATCTATTGCGTGTTTGTTTTTTACAATATGTATTGAATGAAGATTTATATAGATGCGATTTTTGAGCTCTCTCCTTTGTAGGTTATATGTATAAGATTAAGTTCGTTCTCTGTTAGTGGTTTATGCTAAGATGAATATGGACCTATAAATTCGTTTATTCATAGAGAAAAGTCTATGCAGCATATCCCTTCTGTCAAACTTGCCTCCCCAGCCATGCCTCACCAACAGGGGAAAAAATGGAAGCTCAATATCGCTACTATACTATCAAGATAAGAGGTCAAAAAGCTTGTTATTATTATTATCATTTTTTCCTGTCTGAATATTGAAACGTCGCGGTGGAGTCCTATCGTCCAATCGGCTAGGAAGCAGCAGCAACTACATCTCCTCTATGCGCTTAATCAGAGTTGTGGTTGGCTATCTCACAACTATCTCAGGTGAGGGTAACACTTGCACCTTTGACCAATATCTCCTGTGTCGTTGGGATTTCTGCACCATGAGGCGCTTCTTTCTTTAATTTTTTACAGATAACAAGTCACCAACAGGCGGGCACTATACCGGTGAGCAGGGCTGGACTGGCAGTTCTGGCAAATGCCAGATGGGCTGGTGACACTCAGAGGGATGGCAGGTGGATGGTAAGAAATTAGGTTGCCGGCCTCTGTATGATCGAACGACAATCATTATATAAAAGAGAAATAGAATGGCACTGCTAGCCGGCTGATGTATTTTGAGAAAATAAACAGCCACTGGACCTGGCATACAGCCTCTGTTCATCAGTGCCACTCTCTCTTTATAAGGGTATGTTCACATGGCTTATTTTCGACCGTTTTTCGGGCTGTAAATGGCTGAAAAACGGCCGAAAAATTAGAAGCAGATCGCCTTCAAACATCTGCCCATTGATTTCAATGGGTAAACGGGGTTCTGTGCCGACGGGTCATTTTTTTACGTGGTCGTTTTGAAAAAAGGCAGCGTAAAAAAAGCCCGCGAAAAAGAAGTGCATGTCACTTCTTGAGCCGTTTTTCGAGCCGTTTTTCATTGACTCTATAGAAAAACAGCTCCAAAAACATCTGTAAAAAACTCAGCGAAAAACGTGAGTTGCTAAAAAACATCTGAAAATCAGGAGCTGTTTTCCCTTGAAAACAGCTACGTATTTTCAGACATTTTTTAGTAAGCGTGTGAACATATGTGCACACGCTTACTAAAAAACGTCTGAATTTCGTTTACGGCCCAAAAAACTTCCGAAAATAAGCTGTGTGAACATACCCTTACTGTTTGTAGTAAACCAATATTCCCAACTCCAGTAGCTGCAGAGAAGTCAGGTTTGTTTACATCTGCGTCAGAGCCTGTGTTGCATGTTTCTGTCAGATTTGACGAGAAAAATAGCAATTCATGCTGCGCTTTTTTCCCATCAAAATGGCGGACACCACTGTCCTAGGTGTAAGTGACACGTGGGCAGCGTGTGTCCCAGGTGTGTGTGGCATGCAAGCAGCTTGTGTCCTAACTGTGAGTGGCGCATATGCAGCATGTGCCCTAGGTGTGAGTGAGTGTGTATATATGGTTGATGGTTGAATCCGATTTTGGAATCATACTATTGGTTATCGTATGATGATATTTTAGTATTATATAATGGTATGATTTGAAATCTTTTTTAAACTTTCTTTATTCAAAAAATGTTACAAAATATAACCAAAAATTAAGCAAAGTACAGTTAGTCTGGTGCAAATTAAATTAAATTAAATTAAATTATCACAGCATACTGTATGTATAGTAACATGTGAAAGAAAAAAAGAACAATACATTATAAAACAAATATAAAAAATAAGAAATATATGTGGGTGGTCACAATGCAAAAACTATATTAGTGAAGGAATTAAGTGCATAGGGATAGTAGATGCAAATGAACTCCACTCATAATAAAATAGAAAAAATAAATTTCATATATATATATATATATATATATATCTAAATATATATATATATACACACACACACATATATATATATATATATATATATATATATATATATATATATAAGGAAAGAAATATATAGACAAGACTCATAACACAGGGACGAGGAAGACCAGGTGGGGTTGGTGGGCACCGGTGGGCAGGTTTATTTGATATCTTTATATGTTGGTATTACTGTATAATGATATTAATTTGTATGTACAGTATATGATGTCTATATTTATTTATTCACTATATGGAGAAAATATTTATGTGTACAGTATATAGTGGCTTTAATGTACAGAATATGAAAGTATTATTTACGTATGTATGTTGGTATTATGTATGTGTACAGTTTATGGCTGCATCATTTATGTGTACTGTATATGGTGGCATTATATATACTTTATATTGTGGCATTACTTATGTGTACAGTGTACTGCATATGATGTCATAACTTGTGTGTGCAGTATATATGTAATTATTGTTCATGTGTACAGTATACATGGTGGCAGTATATATGACACCATTATACATGTGTACGGTATATATGGTATTATTCATGTGTACAGTAGATAGTGGCATCAATCATGTATACAGTATATATGGAGGCATTATTTATGTGTGTAATATATAAAGCAGCATTATTGATGTATACAGTATACATGACAACATTCTTAGTGTACACAGTATATGTTGGAATTATTGATGTGTATAGTATATAGAGACATTCATAAGTATAGTATACATGATGACACTATTCATGTTTTTAGGCACACACGTTATACTGTATATCCTGGTGGTGTATGATGTATTCTATTTATTGCACACATTTGTTTTTAATATTTTTGTAATATTTTATTTACTACTAGAAATGTAACTATTTCGGCGTATCGCCAACATTGGCTCATCTTCATCAGGTTCCCATTCCTGCTGTCTCTTTTTGTAGTCCTCAAATATTTTATAGATAATCAGAAACAGTTCCTGTATGAGAGTTGTGAATGGTCTAAAAGTAAAATCAGAAACAATGTGCAATGTTTTTGTATAGCTGTAGGGAGGGCCAGCAACTGCAGAAACATATTGCAAGGACAAAAGGTGGGCCTGTGTGATTTAAAATGCCAGGGCTGATTTTATGTACCAGTCTGGCCATACTGGTGAGTCCCATATCAGTTTGTGAAGCACTGTCCTGAAGAAAACCTCTCATCTGTACCAGGTCTTGTTAATGCCCTTGGGGTTGACAAATTTCGGTCCCATTCACATCGCATTTGTGCTATGTGCCGAGTGTATACGTTTTTAAACACTAAAAAAGTATTGAAACTTATAGCTCGGCATATACATAGACTATAATGGGTCAATCGTAGACCAAAATAGTAACCGTTGGGTCTATGTTTGTCATGGTTTACTTTGGGATACTGTTTTTTGAAAGTACTGGAAAATGTAGTCGGCTACGCTATTCCGTACTGTCAGGGATCATTACTATGTATATTGTCTGAAAAATATTATCCTCACACATATGTATATACATTTCAGTTCTTTGTGTAATATACTGATATATATATAACAAGTTCTTTGTTCATGTCGGACACACCTATGGAAGACACCGCCCCCTGGAATGCAAAGAGGAGTGTGCAGAAGAATGTATAGGAAAAGTTACAGCTGGGGAGCGAATAGAATTTAAGCAAGTCACACATCTATAGGGAGGGGCATGTGTCTTCTCTGTGTGTGTTTCTTTGTTCTGAATAAAGTTCAGTTCCTCCTGGCTGACATTGAAGCTGTACCTCAGACATTTGTGTGGTGTACTTCTCTCCAGGCATGCCTTCAGCTTTCAATTTACAGAGGTGGTTATTCGGTGTGAAATACGGACCTGACAGTACTATAGGTATTTTTTTTAGCTTTGATCTCAATGGACGACGTATGCAAACGTATACGCACGGTGTATAGCACAATCGCAATGTGAACTGAAGATTTTCTAGAAAAAAAGTTCCTTTTTCCTAAATTTGGTGACTCAGTCACCAACAATATAAGGATCTGCTTTGTAACCTTGGAACTCTTTATGGACTTTATATGTAGAATAACCAAGTAATATTACTTAAATGTACAGCTGCTTCGTGAAAGCATTATGTAATCCATTCTACATATTTATAATCTCCGTGGATATCTGAATGAACTGTGAATAATCTGATGGGATTTGAACATAGAAAGTTTGTTGGTGCTTGGAGACTTCACGTGCTGTCAAAAACAGATGTGCCGATTAGCTCTGTAAAAATAACGGAATAGTGAACATGGCCAAATTCAGGGTCAAGTGGATTACTGTTGGTTAACTGTTTTATGGATAAGAGATAGAATTTTAGGATTTTGTGTTCCAATAGGCAACGGTTCATTGAATAATTCAGCTGAATTTATGAACGTACAGTTTAGAAAGATTGATTTTTTACCTTAAAGAGGACCTGTCACTAGGACATATAAGTTGCGCTGATTAACTGACATGAATAGCGCTGATGCCCTGATTCCAGCGCTGTTTTTTTTTTTTTCTGGACCTCCCTGTGCCGGAGATATGGCCTGCTGTTGTGTTGCCTCCCTATATGCTCATTTGCTGTAGTTAGCCAACGGGGCGTGAACTACCCTCATACTCCCGAGGTGAAGCTAGCTTCCCTGCCTCTGATGCTGACCAATCAGCACGGGGCAGCTTGATGATCCTTAATGATCATATAAACCTACCTGCCATATTGATTCTTTCATATTCCTTAACAAATATACACTGTCATTATCAGTTTATACATAGAATTAAACCTGGTCAGTATACAACCTATAAACAAAAATGCTATTGTATACTGCTTGCACCTGAAGCATTCTCCCCGATGACGCAGCCACCGGCTTCCTGCTCGATGGAACTGCATTTGTGTGGAAGACTTACGGCCCCTCACATTTCCTCATTTCCTCCATGATGGTGCAGGAATATGGGTTGTAGGCAACTGTCAGAAACTATTTAATGTGGCATTCTTTTGTCTGTAATGGTTTTTTAAGGGCAACTGGCATACACTGGTTATAGAGGCAGTGTGGTGGCAGTCACTCTTATGGGGAACTAAAGTGGGAATTTCAATGACTTACTGTGGAATCTGAATTGTGGCATATTTTTGGGGTAGGGCTAAGGTAGGGCTTGCACCAGACTATTTTTTGCATGCTGTACATAGCATATCATTGCGATTCTAGGAATGCCCCTCTAGTGAACCATTTAGCTAAGCCAAGATCTTGTATTATTTCATTATAAAACATCTGAAAACAGTTTGCTAAAAAAAAATTGTAAAAAGTAATTTATCTAACATCAATTTCAACTTTAAATTATTTTAAAGACAAGAGGCATACAAAAATGTGTACTTCATAAGGCAATATGATCTATGAATTTTCATTGCATATTATATGTATTTAAAAGCTAGAATACATATTGAATCCTTCCTCTGGAAAGTAGCTCAATAAATTTAGGTGTGAAGGTCTTTTATATAATATATAAAAAGGTAAATACCATAGCGATAGAATAAAAAAATTTTTTTTTTTAATCAACTACAATTTATTTTCTATTTAGTAGAGAAGAACACATGTGTAAAGGATCTGCCAGGCACAACTTCTGTGTATACGCCCATAGGTAATCAGTCTGCACCTGAGTCTATGTCTCTGAGACTGACTCCATCTTCCACCACTCAGGATGGCAGGCTTAGGAGTGGGAGAGCCTATCGCAGCCTGGCCAGACGGAGCTAGCTCCCGCCCTCTGTCTATTTATATCCTGCCTTTCCTGTTCCTCCTTTGCTTGTGATTCTTCTCGTGTGGTTTCCTGGCCCAGCTACAGCTTCTGACTATTTGATCCTGCTCCATACTGACCCTGGCTTACTGACTACTCTCCTGCTCTCCGTTTGGTACCTCGTACACTCCTGGTTTTACTCGGCTCATTCACCACTCTTGTTGCTCACGGTGTTGCCGTGGGCAACAGCCCTATTTCCCTTAGCTTTGTGTACCCTTGTCTGTTTGTCTCGTGCACTTACTGAGCGTAGGGACCGCCGCCCAGTTGTGCCCCGTCGCCTAGGGCGGGTCGTTGCAGGTAGCCAGGGAGAGAGTGGCGGGTAGATTAGGGCTCACTTGTCCGTTTCCCTAGCCGTATCATTACATAATCACAAGCCCGTATACCTAGTCTACCCTGGTCCCTGACAGTACTATGGACCCCCTTGAGACCCTGGCCCAGCAAATGCAGGGTCTCTCCCTACAGATCCAGGCCCTGGCTCAGAGGGTCAACCAGCCTGACGCTACCATGGTAGTGCCCCTCACCTCACCTCTTGAACCCCACCTCAAGTTGCCTGACCGGTTCTCAGGGGAACGGAGGACTTTTCTCTCCTTCTGGGAGAGTTGTAGGCTCTACTTTCGCTTGAAGCCTCACTCCTCAGGTTCTGAGAGCCAGCGGGTGGGTATAATTATGTCCCGGCTCCAGGAAGGGCCCCAAGAGTGGGCCTTCTCCTTGGCTCCTGACGCCCCTGAACTTTCCTCCGTTGATCGTTTCTTTTCTGCTCTCTGACTCATTTATGACGAGACTGACAGGACTGCCTTTGCCGAGAGTCAGCTGGTGACCTTACGTCAGGGTAAGAGACCTGTTGAGGAGTATTGTTCTGACTTTAGGAAGTGGTGCGTAGCTTCTCGGTGGAATGACCCGGCCTTAAGGTGCCAGTTTAGGGTGGGTCTGTCGAACGCCCTGAAAGACCTGCTAGTTAGCTATCCCTCTTCTGATTCCCTAGACCAGGTTATGGCTTTAGCGGTACGACTTGACCAACGTCTTAGGAAACGACAACTTGAACGTTTTTGTGTTTTCCCCTCTGACTCCCCCATCATGCCTCCCGAGGTCCCGTTGCTTCGCTCTTCCACGGAAGACTCGGAGGTACCTATGCAACTCGGGGCCTCCGTGTCCCCCCGACAACGTAGAGAGTTCCGCAGGAAGAATGGTCTCTGCTTCTATTGTGGGGATGACAAGCACCAAGTGAACACCTGTCCTAGGCGTAAGAATAAGCAGCCGGAAAACTTCAGCGACTAAGTGATCATCGGGGAGGTCACTTGGGCGCACAGGTATTTCCCGTAACTATGAAACGTAATAAAATCTTGCTTCCCTTTCAGGTCTCTTTTGGTGGTAGGTCTGCTACCGGCAGTGCCTTCGTGGATTCACGGTCTTCTGCTAATATCATGTCTGTGGAATTTGCTATGTCTCTAGCTATGCCTTTAATTGATTTGCCTAAACCTGTCCCGGTAGTAGGTATCGACTCCACTCCTCTTGCTAATGGTTATTTTACACAGCATACCCCTGTTTTTGAACTCCTTGTTGGCTCCATGCATTTGGAGCAGTGCTCTGTACTGTTGATGCAGGGATTATCGTCCGATTTGGTTTTAGGCCTTCCCTGGTTGCAGTTGCATAATCCCACGTTTGACTGGAATACTGGGGAGCTTACCAAATGGGGTAATGAATGCTTGACGTCATGTTTTTCTGTTAATTCTATTTCTCCCCCTGAGGAGGTGAACACGCTACCTGAGTTTGTTCAGGACTTCGCTGATGTTTTCTCTAAGGAGGCCTCCGAAGTGTTACCTCCTCATAGAGAATACGATTGCGCTATCGAATTGGTACCAGGAGCTAAGCTCCCTAAGGGTAGGATATTTAATCTTCCCGAACGTGAAGCCATGAGAGAGTATATCCAGGAATGCCTGGCCAAGGGTTACATTCGCCCCTCTACTTCTCCGGTAGGTGCTGGCTTCTTCTTCGTAGGGAAGAAGGATGGTGGTCTTAGGCCATGCATTGACTACCGTAACTTGAATAAGGTCACTGTAAGGAACCAGTATCCCCTTCCTTTGATTCCTGATCTCTTTAATCAGGTTCAGGGGGCCCAATGGTTCTCTAAGTTTGACCTACGGGGGGCGTATAACCTTATCCGCATCAAAGAGGGGGATGAGTGGAAGACTGCGTTTAACACGCCCGAAGGTCTTTTCGAATACCTCGTCATGCCCTTTGGGTTGTGTAATGCTCCTGCGGTCTTCCAGAATTTCATAAATGAGATTTTAAGAGATTACCTGGGGGTATTTCTTGTAGTGTACCTTGATGACATACTGGTGTTTTCCAAGGACTTGTCCTCCCACATTGAGCATGTCAGGAAGGTGCTCCAGGTCCTTCGGGAAAACAAACTGTTTGCTAAAACCGATAAATGTGTGTTTGGGGTACAGGAGATACCATTTTTGGGTCAAATCCTCACTCCTCATGAATTCCGCATGGACCCCGCCAAGGTCCAGGCTGTGGCGGAATGGGTCCAACCTGCCTCCCTGAAGGTGTTACAGTGTTTCTTGGGGTTCGCTAATTATTACAGGAGATTTATTGCTAACTTCTCGGTCATCGCTAAGCCTCTTACGGACCTCACTCGCAAAGGTGCTGATCTCCTCCACTGGCCTCCTGAGGCTGTCCAGGCTTTTGAGGGCCTTAAGAAGTGCTTTATCTCGGCCCCGGTGCTGGTTCAGCCCAACCAAATAGAGCCATTTATCGTGGAAGTTGACGCATCCGAGGTGGGAGTGGGGGCTGTCTTGTCCCAGGGTACCAGGTCCCTCACCCATCTACATCCCTGTGCCTACTTCTCCAGGAAGTTTTCGCCCACTGAGAGTAACTATGATATTGGCAACCGCGAACTCTTAGCCATTAAATGGGTATTTGAAGAGTGGCGCCACTTCCTGGAGGGGGCTAGGCACCAGGTAACGGTCCTTACCGACCACAAGAATCTGGTTTTCCTAGGATCTGCCCGGAGGCTAAACCCGAGACAAGCTCGATGGGCGCTATTTTTTACCAGATTCAACTTTGTGGTTACCTATAGGGCTGGGTCTAAAAATATTAAGGCCGATGCACTGTCGCGTAGCTTCACGGCCAGCCCTCCTTCGGAGGAAGATCCTGCTTGTATTTTGCCTCCTGGTATAATCATTTCTTCTATTGATTCTGATTTAGTCTCTGAAATTGCGGCTGATCAAGGTTCAGCTCCCGGGAACCTTCCTGAGGACAAGCTGTTTGTTCCCCTGCAATTCCGGTTAAGGGTACTTAGGGAAAACCATGATTCCGCATTATCTGGTCACCCAGGCGTCCTGGGTACCAAACACCTCATTGCCAGAAACTATTGGTGGCCTGGGTTGCCTAAAGACGTTAAGGCCTACGTCGCCGCTTGTGAGGTTTGTGCTAGGTCCAAGACTCCCAGGTCCCGACCAGCGGGCCTACTACGTTCTTTGCCCATTCCCCAGAGACATTGGACCCATATCTCCATGGATTTTATCACCGATCTTCCTCCATCCCAAGGCAAGTCGGTGGTGTGTGTTGTAGTAGACCGCTTCAGTAAGATGTGCCACTCAAGAAACTACCCAATGCTAAGACGTAGCTACTTTGTTTGTCAAACACATCCTGCGTCTCCATGGGGTCCCTGTCAATATTGTTTCGGACAGAGGGGTACAATTTGTTTCATTGTTTTGGAGAGCCTTCTGTAAAAAGTTGGAGATTGATCTGTCCTTCTCCTCTGCCTTCCATCCTGAAACTAATGGCCAAACTGAGAGGACTAATCAATCTCTAGAACAATATTTAAGGTGTTTTATCTCTGACTGTCAATATGATTGGGTCTCATTCATTCCCCTCGCCGAATTTCTCCCTTAATAACCGGGTCAGTAACTCGTCAGGGGTCTCCCCCTTTTTCTGTAATTTTGGGTTTAATCCACGGTTCTCCTCCGTTTCACCTGGCAGTTCCAACAATCCCGAGGTAGATGTCGTTCATCGGGGACTGTGCACAGTCTGGGCCCAGGTTCAGAAGAAACTAGAGGCGTCCCAGAGCGTACAAAAAACTCAGGCTGATAGAAGACGTTCTGCTAACCCTTTGTTTATGGTCGGGGATCTGGTGTGGTTATCGTCTAGGAACTTGCGCCTTAAGGTCCCGTCCAAGAAGTTTGCTCCCCGGTTTATTGGGCCGTATAAGGTCATTGAAGTCCTCAATCCTGTCTCCTTCCGACTGGAGTTGCCCCATCTTTTCGAATACACAACATGTTTCATGCCTCCCTCCTTAAACGCTGCTCCCCGTCCTTGGCTTCCTCGAGAAAACATCCTGTTCCCGTTCTCACCCCTGAGGGGAGTGGAATTCGAGGTGGCCAAGATTGTGGACAGCAAGATGGTCCAAGGCTCCCTCCAGTACCTGGTCCATTGGAGAGGATACGGGCCTGAGGAGAGGACTTGGGTACCCGCCCGGGATGTTCACACTGGGGTATTGGTCAGGAAGTACCACCTTCGTTTCCCCAATAAACCAGGTCCACTTAGAAAGGGTCCGGTGGCCCCTCATAAAAGGGGGGGTACTGTAAAGGATCTGCCAGGCACAACTTCTGTGTATACGCTCATAGGTAATCAGTCTGCACCTGAGTCTATGTCTCTGAGACTGACTCCATCTTCCACCACTCAGGATGGCAGGCTTAGGAGTGGGAGAGCCTATCGCAGCCTGGCCAGATGGAGCTAGCTCCCGCCCTCTGTCTATTTATATCCTGCCTTTCCTGTTCCTCCTTTGCTTGTGATTCTTCTCGTGTGGTTTCCTGGCCCAGCTACAGCTTCTGACTATTTGATCCTGCTCCATACTGACCCTGGCTTACTGACTACTCTCCTGCTCTCCGTTTGGTACACTCCTGGTTTTACTCGGCTCGTTCACCACTCTTGTTGCTCACTGTGTTGCCGTGGGCAACAGCCCTATTTCCCTTAGCTTTGTGTACCCTTGTCTGTTTGTCTCGTGCACTTACTGAGCGTAGGGACCGCCGCCCAGTTGTGCCCCGTCGCCTAGGGCGGGTCGTTGCAGGTAGGCAGGGACAGAGTGGCGTGTAGATTAGGGCTCACTTGTCCGTTTCCCTACCCCCATCATTACAACATGACACCATTTATGAATGCAACACTTTTTTTCTGGAATTACATAAAAACACATTCTAAATTGCTTACAGAAATAATGATCAAGAATCCTGCCTCTGTGATTCAGGGTAGTTTATTAGCATCCACTTACCTATTGGTCCAAGTTGAACAGCCAATTGGTAATTGTTAATACTAGACCTGTGTGGCAGCACACAGAGTCCCTAAGGTTCTGTAATACAGATATATAGGAACTTTGTGTGCCGCCCTAAGTTGCCTCTCTACGCCACCATATTCTCCCCTGGAAATAATGCTTAAAGTGAACATCCACCCTTAAATACCATTATTGTTTTTGCTATTTAATCAAAATAATGTAGGTCCACAATTCTGTGTTGATACCTTTTTTAATATATCTTGAGTGTGGTTGGAGTTAAATGTTTTTGATAAGGAGCTCCAAATCTCTGCATAGGTATACATTTAAAACATACTAGACAGGTGTTAAACAGTTACAGGTAGATGGTACCTTGGTGGCAGCTGGATACACTCAGACAGCGGATACCAGCTGGTGCCGGATTACTGGAAGCAGGCTGGTGCTGGATTACTGGAAGCAGGCCACATGATACAAGACACAGGATACCGACTGGTCACAGACACAGGATACAGGATACCGACTGGTAACGAACACAGGATACAGGATACCGACTGGTCACGGACACAGGATACAGGATGCCGACTGGTCACGGACACAGGATACCGACTGGTCATGGTCACAGGATACAGGATGCCGACTGGTAACGGACACAGGATACTGACTGGTCACGGACACAGGATACGGGGTGCCGACTGGTCATGGACACAGGATACAGACTGATCATGGTCACAGGATACAGGATGCCGACTGGTATTGGACACAGGATACAGGATACCGACTGTTTATGGACACAGGATACAGGACACAGGATACCGACTGGTTACGGACATAGTCCTGGATGTTCAAGTATAGACTGGGGGCACTATTCATGGTGTGCGCGCTGGCCCTTTAAGAAACAGTCGGAGCACGCGTATCCTATGGATCCCAGGAGCAGGCGGATCAGTGCGGCAGCGTCCCAGGGAACGAGGAAGGGGACGCTGGCGGTAAGTACTGTACATACAGACCGATGGCCGCGGCCGCCGTAATAGGAGATGTGCCGATGCTCCGTGGCCTTCGGCGCTACACGTATGCAGTAAGCTCCCTCTAGTGGTAGCTGTAGGTAGCATATTATTATACATTGAACTAAATAATAAAAGTATGCAGAAAGCTCCGATGCTCTATCTAGTGGCAACTGCAGGCAGCCGAATGTTATCTTTTAACCCTTTTGCTGCCAGGGGATTTTGGACATTTTGCACCTCTGGTAGTCAGGACAATTTTCACATTTCTGAATTGTACAAATAAAACCTAAAAATAACAAAATAAAGAAATATACTAAACCCTAATACCTATATATTTTCTGAAAGTAGCCACCTGGCACATTGCCAAAATGCCCCTCAGCACTTTATACACACAGGCACCGTAATGCAATTTTTTGTCAAAGTGCAATTTTTCATTGAAAAAAATTCATACAAATTTAGATAAAAGTGGTTAAAAGTGTGACCCAAGCAGAAAATTAGATACACCACACATCCTAAAAAATTTAAGTTCAATATGTGCAGAGCTCATACATACGACTGATGACTATGTCTACATGGATATACTTCATAAAATCAGCAGAATTGAAGAGGCCAAAAATCTAGTTTTATACTGGAAATTTTAAAAAAAAGGACAACCTACAAAATAAGGTTTTACAAACCTAGAAAAGAGAGTGCACCCCCGAACCCTATATACTTCCTGAAAGCAGACAACCTGGCGATTGGAACGGTATTAATGTGCTTTTGGCAGCCATGTCCACTATTACGTAACTTTGTGACGGACAAGAAATATATATATATATATATATATAAAAAAAAAAGATGTATTATAGCAGGGGTCTCAAGAAGGCGGGCCGCATGCGGCCCCTGGGGCTGTCATCTGCGGCCCGCGGGACACAGAGCCGCTAGTATCGGCTCTGCTCCGAGACTCTGGAATTCCCTGACATCGCTGTCCACATATGAACAGCGATGTTTGGGGCTTCCCCAGAGCCGGAGTCGCGGGCAGAGAGCTAGTACAGGCTCTGCTCCAGGACTCTGTGGAATTCCCTGACATCGCTGTCAACATATGGACAGTGTGTCGGGGTCTTCCCCAGAGCGGAGTCCCGGGCAGAGCGCTAGTATCGGCTCTGCTCCGGGACACTGCGAAATTCCCTGACATCGCTGCCCATATATGGACAGTGTGTCAGGGTCTTCCCCAGAGCGGAGTTCTGGGCAGAGCACTAGTACAGGCTCTGCTCCGGGACGCTGCGGAATTCCCTGACATTGCTGTCCATATATGGACAGTGTGTCAGGGTCTTCCCCAGAGCGGAGTTCCGGGCAGAAGGCTAGTACAGGCTCTGCTCCGGGACGCTGCGGAATTCCCTGACATCGCTGCCCATATATGGACAGTGTGTCAGGGTCTTCCCCAGAGCGGAGTCCCGGGCAGAGTGCTAGTATCGGCTCTGCTCCGGGAAGCTGCAGAATTCCCTGACATCGCTGCCCATATATGGACAGTGTGTCAGGGTCTTCCCCAGAGCAGAGTCCCGGGCAGAGCGCTAGTACAAGCTCTGCTCTGGGACTATGTGGAATTCCCTGATATCGCTGCCCATATATGGACAGTGTGTCAGGGTCTTTCCCAGAGCGGAGTCCCGGGCAGAGCGCTAGTACAGGCTCTGCTCCGGGACTCTGGGGAAGCCTCTGACATCGCTGTCCATACATCGACAATGATGTCAGGGGCTTCCCCAGAGCAGGAGTCCCAGTGATGTCAAGAGCACAGCTGGAGTCCTAGGAAGAGCTTACTAGTGCTCTGCCCGGGACTCCATCTCTGGGGTTGCCCCTGACATCTCTGTCCATATATGGACAGTGATCTCAGGAGCAGAGCTGGAATCCCAGGCAGAGTGCCAGAAGCGGCTCTGTCCGGGACCCCAGCTCTGGGCAAGCCTCTAACATCACTGTGGTAGCATCTGCAGAGGGCTAGTATCGGCTCTGCTCCGAGACTCTGGAATTCCCTGACATCGCTGTCCACATATGAACAGCGATGTTTGGGGCTTCCCCAGAGCCGGAGTCCCGGGCAGAACGCTAGTACAGGCTCTGCTCCAGGACTCTGTGGAATTCCCTGACATCGCTGTCAACATATGGACAGTGTGTCAGGGTCTTCCCCAGAGCGGAGTCCCGGGCAGAGCCCTAGTATCGGCTCTGCTCCGGGACGCTGCGAAATTCCCTGACATCGCTGCCCATATATGGACAGTGTGTCAGGGTCTTCCCCAGAGCGGAGTTCTGGGCAGAGCGCTAGTACAGGCTCTGCTCCGGGACTCTGTGGAATTCCCTGACATCGCTGCCCATATATGGACATTGTGTCAGGGTCTTCCCCAGAGCGGAGTTCCGGGCAGAGCGCTAGTACAGGCTTTGCTCCGGGACGCTGCAGAATTCCCTGACATCGCTGCCCATATATGGACAGTGTGTCAGGGTCTTCCCCAGAGTGGAGTCCCGGGCAGAGTGCTAGTATCGGCTCTGCTCCGGGAAGCTGCGGAATTCCCTGACATCGCTGCCCATATATGGACAGTGTGTCAGGGTCTTCCCCAGAGCAGAGTCCCGGGCAGAGCGCTAGTACCGGCTCTGCTCTGGGACTCTGTGGAATTCCCTGATATCGCTGCCCATATATGGACAGTGTGTCAGGGTCTTTCCCAGAGCGGAGTCTTGGGCAGAGCGCTAGTACAGGCTCTGCTCCGGGACTCTGTGGAATTCCCTGACATCGCTGCCCATATATGGACAGTGTGTCAGGGTCTTCCCCAGAGCGGAGTCCCGGGCAGAGCACTATTATCGGCTCTTCTCCGGGACTCTGGGGAAGCCTCTGACATCGCTGTCCATACATCGACAATGATGTCAGGGGATTTTCCCAGAGCAGGAGTCCCAGTGATGTTAGGAGCACAGCTGGAGTCCCAGGAAGAGCTTACTAGCGCTCTGCCCGGGACTCCATCTCTGGGGTTGCCCCTAACATCTCTGTCCATATATGGACAGTGATCTCAGGAGCAGAGCTGGAATCCCAGGCAGAGTGCCAGAAGCGGCTCTGTCCGGGACTCCAGCTCTGGGCAAGCCTCTAACATCACTGTGGTAGCATCTGCAGAGGGCACTGCTGTGGCAGCATCTACAGGGGGCACTGCTGTGGCAGCATCTACAGGGGGCACTGCTGTGGTAGCATCTACAGAGGGCACTGCTGTGGCAGCATCTACAGAGGGCACTGCTGTGGCAGCATCTACACGGGGCACTGCTGTGGCAGCATCTACACAGGGCTCTGCGGCAGCATCCACCGAGGGCACTGTGGCACTATCTAAAAAGGGGCTGCCCAATCTTGACATGTGTGCTAACTGAGCCGCCGGACTGCATTTAGCGACACTTAGACTGGAAAGCTGAATTGTTGAAATAAGCACGTGGAGAAATCTCTCAAATTTTAAACCTAGCGGTATTATTATAGTAATGTAGTGTTATTATAGTAATGTAGTATTATTATTATTATTGTAATATAGTGTTATAGTAGTTCAAATAACTAATTGATTAACAATAATTTTGTATTGTATCAAATTTGAAAGTAATGCGGCCCGACCACTTCACATTTTTTCTATATGCGGCCCACTTACCCGGCCGAGTTTAGACCCCTGTATTATAGCATACATTTGTGCCTAGAACTCACATAAAAGCAGAGATTTACATACAAAAATAATGTCAAAATAATTGACCAAGGTGTGCCAAATTCATATATACCACAAACACAAACGTCTATATCAACAAGAGCTTGTGTTCTCAAAAATGCTGAAACAGGGTACACGTAATATCTGCCATCATCCACAAATGTTTTAACAAATATAAACAGTAATGCACACAGCAAACAGCTACTATGCTACCGAAATCTAATTATTTTTTTTTTGTGAGCGCACAACATATGTATGAAAATACAATTGAATAATTCTTACACACAGCCACATTCATGCATCAAACAGTGATTATAAGAAAAACTTGCAATGTATACTCACTCTGTGAAGAACTGTGTGAGGAGTGATACATAACACGTTTACGTTCATAGGTGCGCATATAGTAAAGCCAAAACCACAGTAATACACCAACCAATTTTTTAATGCAAATTGATTTGGTCATTCTATAAGTGTAACAGTCCATTATACAAATTATAAGGCTCTGTTCACATGTCGCAGTGAAATAGCGTTTTTTTTTTCTGCGATTTACTGCTCCTTTTAGCTATGATTCTTCGAAAATCACAGCAAAAAGCACAAAATGACTGCAACGTGTGAACACAGAATAGCGCTGATCAATAATCTTGATTCCCTAAACTTGAACTAATGGGTTAACTAATGACCGCCATTAAAAGAAAATGTTTTTTTCGGACTGACAAATCTTTTCCATCCATCAGAAATACATTAAAGATTCTATTCTAGTGATGTGACTGTTGCGTGTAACGGGTTTTGCTAAAGAAGCGATCAGCCGGTTTTACGCTTACGATCGGTTACAGACAGGATAGGGACATTGTACAATGTATAAACTTTGACTGTGATTGACAGCTCTTATTAATATTCCACAGTCCTGTGTTTGGAGATCGTGTGAAAATAATGGTTACAGTGCTGGTAGCTGTGAAGATGATGTCTGCGGTGATGTCCAACTCAGCTCCACAAGATGCATACACAGCAGCTGTAGAACAAGCATTAAAGGGTCTACAGGATGAATTTGCAGCCCACCCTCTCCATCCAGGGACAGGCATGGCATCTTCCTAACCTCCTTGGTACCATAAAACAATAACATCACCAGTTTCTGATACAGTTTAAAAAAATATATAATTGTAAATGTCATCTCTACTGAACATTTATTCAATCTGGTCCTACATTGTACATCACATGCTGAAACAAGTAGCTACTTGTGACTTTCATAATGTGTAGGCCCAATTCACAGAACTTGGAAATATGCTAAAGGGAATAGCTCCTATTCAGGTCAGGAGAACAGCCAAAAATAGACAGATTCTGACAGTCTATTGACTATGTACAAGAGTTGCCAGCTGCTGGCAGTACTTAAGTTATCCTAGAAATGTGGACTGCCCAATGAAAACTGGCTGTCTTCCAGGGCAGAGAGTGACAGCTGTACGATAGACCGGTGAAAATGCTGAGTGCTCCAAAAACAGAATAAGCCTTGGGAAGAACCTACAGATACTGCTTTCATAGAATATAAACTTGGACATACTGCTGATTTTTTTTAAATATTTTTTTTTCCAATTGGGGATGGTGTGTTGGTTCACATGCAAATATCTTGAAATATGAAGCTGATTCCACCAACAATACGTAATATGGTTAAACCTAATTCAGAAGACAGACAATGAAAACATACATGTGTATCACATCTACTATTTAAATGAAAAAGAACACAGATGGACTAATTCCTTACTAAACAAGTCCCAAATAAATAAAGATGAGTGGGGGCATTTGGAATTCTCTATATTTACAAGTGCATTACATTAGTTTAGCTGTGAGCTGCGTGAATGCATTGAAAACGTCAATTGTTTGTTTTTCATTTCTGACCCAAATGGGTTTTTTTTTTGTTTTGTTTTCTAATATAAAGATGGTCTTTTCCTTTTTCTACTATTTTCTCGTATCAACAACACTATGAAATTCACCAGATCAGGACTCTGTTCGGACATAGAACTGGTTATAAAAGTTGAATGTCGATTTTTGAGTCATAGAAAATCTGAATAGCATCAAATGAGATCCAGGGCTTTGGTGACTGCCTGGATTATATGTATTTTAAACATCAAGCATAGAGGTATCCCAGAAACAATAGGAGGGTTCCTCCAGCTCACCTTTTTATGCAGATATATGGAATTGTTCGCGCTCGGGTCCCCGTGTCGGCACACGTACAAGCATAGGAAAAAAAAAGCGAAAATTGGATCCAGCGCTGAGTCCTTTCGGTCTGTTTAAAATAGGAAACTTCTTCCAAGTTTTATTGGAAGCCATGACTAAGGACGCAGTCAGCGTCAGAAACGCGTAGGCACCGCTCACACTGCTCATTATCCCTCTATTTTGTACTCTGGAAATAATTTTATTTCTCGGCACTTGTTTTTATCCTCTTGTCAATAAAACTTGGAAGAAGTTTCCTATTTTAAACAGACCGAAAGGACTCAGCGCTGGATCCAATTTTCGCTTTTTTTTTCCATAGAGGTATCCCACTTATCCTCATTGTATTTCAGTACTAAAAGTATACGTTTTGAGGAAAGCTAAAATATTTCTTGCTTACTGTCCGGTCCTCGATACTTTTCGACAATGCTGTGGGTGTGGATTTACTCAGTGTTTCCTATGTAAGTGGCTGTACACATCTCAGGGTCTTCTGTCAAGGTCAGTTTATTTATTCCAGATATCACTTGAGTTGCTGTGCTGTCTCCTAAAATGCTGGGTGTGTTGGCATCTGTGGTGTTCTAGCAATTCCATGCACAAATAGTCCTTTTGCTTTAGCAGGGATCCCTGCAGATGTCTATTGACTCTTTTTTGACATAATGATAAACGGGATATTCTGGCCAGTAAGGAACTGTGGGCAATCCTAATGAGTTTCTGAAAAGATAAGGCAGTGTTGACAGTTTTTTTTTAAGTTGTGTAATGGGTTAGAGGTGTCTCCAATGCCATCATGTGATGAGATAAATCTAGAGAGAAATGAAGTGACTATGTGCACTGATTGACTATGCCACAGACTTATGTCACCAATGGCTTTCAATTATCGGTGTTACGAGTAATTACATTTGGCTTCTAATGTGCATCTCCCAAGAATTATCTGAGTACGGCCATGGTGAACAGTAAAGGCCATGGCGGTACTATTCACCATAGTCGTGCTTCAGAGGCGGACAGAGAGCTGTAGGCGCCTGTGCAATAACAGTATATGGGCTCCTTGTGCTACAATATCTCATCCATCAGAAATCACCCCTTTCTGTCCCTCTAACAAGCCATCAATAATTGTTAGCCCTAAAACTCATTAGCTCAGGCATTTACATGCAAGTTAATAGATAGAAGAAGGTTGTTTTAAGGTGACAGTGGTCCCCCTTACGTACTGGGCCCCTGCCATGCTCAAATAATAGTGCTTGCTAGAGATGGACAGAACTCTGCGACATAAGAGACTTTATATCTGCATTCTTTCTCAGAATTGTTTTATTCTGTCAAATACTTCTGAAAAATCCATGCATGATTGCGGGAGAAACTAACTTTCCTTCATCATAGAAACATAGAATTTGATGGCAGAAAAGACCCTACAGGTCGACCCAGTCTGCTCTTTTTTTGTGCATAATGATATATATTTATGTAATACAAAGCCCAGCAGCACAGGCAGTGTTTGGGTGCAAGCCCTGGGGAACAGACCATATAGGTATAGACAAAAAATATTCTGTAGAATAAAGTGAAAAAATTGGTACTTTATTACCCTCAGGCAATGTTTCAGTTCTTTCCTCTAGAGCCTTTCTCAAGAACAAAAGTGAAGAAATGGGTACTTTATTACCCTCAGGCAATGTTTCAGCTCTTTCCTCTAGAGCCTTTCTCAAGGCTTGAGAAAGGCTCTAGAGCAGGGGTCTCAAACTCGGTCGGGTAAGTGGGCCGCATATAGAAAAAATGGCAAGTTGACGGGCCGCATTACTTTCAAATTTGATACAATACAAAATTATTGTTAATAAATTACTTATTTGAACTACTATAACACTATATTACTATAATAATAATACTACATTACTATAATAATACCGCTAGGTTTCAAATGTGAGATATTTCTCCATGTGCTTATTTCAACAATCCAGTTTTCCAGTTTAAGTGTCGCTAAATGCAGTCCGGCGGCTCAGTTGGCAGCGTTTGGCAGACACACATGTCAAGATTGGGCAGCACCTTTTTAGATAGTGCCACAGTGCCCTCTGTGGATGCTGCCGCAGTGCCCTCGGTGGATGCTGCCGCAGTGCCCTCTGTAGATGCTGCCGCAGTGCCCTCTGTAGATACTGCCGCAGTGCCCTCTGTAGATGCTGCCGCAGTGCCCTCTGTAGATGCTGCCGCAGTGCCCTCTGTAGATGCTGCCGCAGTGCCCTCTGTAGATAATGCAACACACCCCTAGATAATGCCACAGTGCCCTCTGTAGATAATGCCACAGTGCATTCTGTAGATAATGCCACAGTGCCCTCGGTAGATAATGCAACACACCTCTAGATATTGCCACAGTGCCCTCTGTAGATGTTGCCACAGTGCCCTCTGTAGATGCTGCCACAGTGCCCTCTGTAGATGCTGCCACAGTGTCCTCTGTAGATGCTGCCACAGTGCCCTCTGTAGATGCTGCCACAGTGCCCTCTGTAGATGCTGCCACAGTGCCCTCTGTAGATGCTGCCACAGTGCCCTCTGTAGATGCTGCCACAGTGCCCTCTGTAGATGATGCCACAGTGCCCTCTGTAGATGCTGCCACAGTGCCCTCTGTAGATGCTGCCACAGTGCCCTTCGCAGATGGTGCAACAGTGCCCTCCGCAGATGCTGCCACAGTGACGTCAGGGGCTTGCCCAGAGCTGGAATCCCAGAGCAGAGCCACTTCTAGCTCCTGGCACTCTGCCTGGGATTCCAGCTCTGCTCCTGACATCACTGTCCATATATGGACAGAGATGTCAAGGCCAACCCCAGACCTGGAGTCCCGGGCAGAGCGCTAGTAGGCTCTTCCTGGGACTCCAGCTGTGCTCCTGACATCACTCCTGCTCTGGAGAAGCCCCTGACATCATTGTCGATGTATGGACAGTGATGTCAGGGAATTCCACAGCCCGGGACACCGCTCTGGGGAAGACCCTGACACACTGTCCATATATGGACAGCGATGTCAGGGATTTTCACAGAGTCCCGGAGCAGAGCCTGTACTAGAGCTCTACACTGGACTCTGGCTCTGGGGAAGCCCCAGACATCGCGTGTCCAAACATGGACACTGATGTCAGGGAATTCTACAGAGTCCCGGAGCAGAGCTGATACTAGCGCTCTGCCTGTGTCTCCGCTCTGGGGAAGACCCTGACACACTGTACATATATGGACAGCGATGTCAGGGAATTCCACAGAGTCCCGGAGCAGCACCTGTACTAGCGCTCTGCTCGGGACTCCGCTCTGGGGAAGACCCTAACACACTGTCCATATATGGACAGCAATGTCAGGGAATTCCACAGAGTCCCGGAGCAGAGCCTGTACTAGCGCTCTGCTCGGGACTCCGCTCTGGGGAAGACCCTGACACACTGTCCATATATGGACAGCGATGTCAGGGAATTCCACAGAGTCCCTGAGCAGAGCCGATACTAACGCTCTGCACGGGACTCCGGCTCTGGGGAAGCCCCAGACATCGCTGTTCATATGTGGACAGCGATGTCAGGGAATTCCAGAGTCTCGGAGCAGAGCCGATACTAGCGGCTATGTGTGCCGCGGGCCGCAGATGACAGCCCCAGGGGCCGCAGGCGGCCCGCGGAAAGCGTGCTTGAGACCCCTGCTCTAGAGGAAAGAGCTGAAACGTTGCCTGAGCGTAATAAAGTACCCATTTTTTCACTTTATTCTACAAAGTGCTGCCTATTTTTTTTATCTCTCTCTCTCTCTCTATATGTATATATATATATATATATATATATATATATATGTGTATGTGTGTGTTTGCAGAAGTTCAGCACTTCTCTCTGCTCATTGGCACAGGGTGCACACAGCTTCCTGTTTATTTATGAGTGTCTTCGTGAACTAAATATTCAAGTTGGTTTTCTATTTTTGCTGCTCTTTCTGTCATTTGCCAAGCTGTTTCCATTGCAGAAATATGAAAAGTATTTCTTAGTCACCAGACAGGCCTCCTGCAATACAATGTATACAAAGCTTTCTCATATCTACATTTAAAGAGGCTCTGTCGCCACATTATAAGCGCCCTCTCTCCTACATAATGAGATTGGCGCTGTAATGTAGGTAACAGCAGTGTTTTTTTTATTTACAAAAACTATCTATTTTCACCAAGTTCTGAGCGATGTTAACTTTATGCTAATTACTTTCTTAATGCCCAACTGGACGTGTTTTTACTTTTGACCAAGTGGGCGTTGTGGAGAGAAGTGTATGACGCTGACCAATCAGTGACCAATCAGCGTCATACACTTCTCTCCATTCATGTACTCAGCACATAGTGATCCTGCGTTGTTCACATTCACATACTCACACATTAACGTTACTGAAGTGTCTCACGAGTGAATAGACATCACCTCCAGCCGGGACGTGATGTCTATTTACAATCCCGACACTTTGGTAACGTTTGTGTGGGACTTACAGCACAGCAAGCGTAAGTTGTCATTTATAGCGTGATCTCGCGAGATTACGGTTGCTGTGCTGTAAGTCACACACAAACGTTACCGAACTGTCGGGATTGTGAATAGACATTGCGTCCTGGCTTGAGGTGATGTCTATTAACTCTCAAGACACTTCAGTAACGTTAATGTGTGAGTATGTGACAGCACATAGTGAAAAACGGAGGATCACTATGTGCTGAGTACATGAATGGGGAGAAGTGTATGACGCTGATTGGTCAGCGTCATACACTTCTCTCCACAACGCCCACCTGGTCAAAAGTAAAAACACGCCCAGTTGGGCATTAAGAAAGTAATTAGCATAAACTAAAATCACTCATAACTTGGTGAAAATATTTAGGAGATAGGGCGCTTATAATGTGGTGACAGAGCCTCTTTAAAGTGCAAGTATCTTCACAATGATTCTTTGGTTGACAGTTTCCAAATCAGACATGAACAGATTTTTAGAAGGGAA
The DNA here is from genome assembly GCF_050947455.1 of Rhinoderma darwinii. Lineage (NCBI taxonomy): Eukaryota > Metazoa > Chordata > Amphibia > Anura > Rhinodermatidae > Rhinoderma > Rhinoderma darwinii. Next base: position 154,438,238 of record NC_134689.1, read on the forward strand.
GTAATAATTGCAGATAAAGGCAGATAGGTTAAATAGGTTGCCCCAGCAGGATGTTTATTACAAGAGAAACTTTGGATAATTATACAGAACATTATAAAACAATGATTGGTAGAAAGGGAACTTACACTTTTGCCATAGTAATGCTCAAATGCATTTAAAATAAAAAAATGAAACAACTTTGCATAGTTTTGATTTAAAAAATGTTTGTCTCCAGCTCCTATACAGATCCTGGGACCACTTACTATGGTTACAGACTCCAAACAAACCCTGTGCAGTGTGATCCTGCAGTCATGTGTTAAGGCCCTTTTACACTGACCAATTATCAGGCAAACGAGCGTTCATAGAACGCTCGTTGGCGATAATTGTCCTGTGTAAACGAGCTCGTTCATCTGCTAATCGTATGGTTCTAAATGTGTAAAATATAGTCGTTGCCGGCAGCACATCTCCCTAAACAGGGAGACATGCTGCCGACATGATACAAAGGTATGGGGACGAGTGATCGTAGTAATGAGCGCTCGTCCGTATACAGCGCTCCTTGTGAAAGGAGCAAACGAGCGCCGATCAATGAGCTGTCTCGTTGTAACTTGGCCAGTGTAAATGTACCTTTACCCCATTCTATCTGCCATCCCTCCTACTTTCTGTATAGCAGGTTATCAAGAAGAGTGGGCAGTTAGAAGAGCATAGAGTCTGCATAGGAGCTGTATACCTGTAATTTTTTTTTTTATAGATCCATTAGGCACTATATAAAAAATAAACTGTGAGAGTGCAGATAGTGTTTAACAGTTGCATGTTGCGATATGATGCCCTGTTTTCAATTATAATGAAATCCACAAATTTTCCGAAACATTCGACCTTTGGGATAAGGATCGGGTGAACGCTGGTTCCCAATCATTGCCCTGTTCATTGGCTGTTAGCATCTTTCATGTAGCTAAAAAACATGGTCGCTTGTCGGCAGCACATCTCCCTGTGTAAACAGGGGATGTGCTACTGACCAGATGGGGACAGATGATTTGTCCACATTCATTCTCACCATTGCTCCTTGAAAATAGAGCTTAAGTAGCACCAATTGACGCGCGTTATAGTCGATTGATGCTCTTTACCAGCCAGGAAATCTGGCCTTGTACAGCTATCCTTAGCAAGCCTGGCTTTGACTTTTCTTGCATTTTTTTTGTGGTATTTATCTCAGTGGTATTTTGTCCCATAGACCTTTCTTTGTCCCATAGAAAATAAAGCATGAGTTGCAAATAGGAATCTTTGCATGACATGATCTTTGAATCACATGATTTTCACTGTGAAAAAAGCCGCAGGTAGTAAAAACACATTATTAGCAAAAAAGTCAACGAAAAAAGCCACACAAAAATTGTGTGTGAAGGAGGTCTGAGGATATGTTCACACGAGGTCATTACGTCCGGAATTGACAGACGTATTTCAGCCGCAAGTACCCAGCACCGAACACACTGCAGGGAGCCGGGCTCCTAGCATCATAGTTATGTACGACGCTAGGAGTCCCTGCCTCGCTGCAGGACAACTGTCCCGTACTGTAATCATGTTTTCAGTACGGGACAGCAGTTTCACGGAGAGGCAGGGACTCCTAGCATCGTACATAACTATGATGCTAGGAGCCCGGCTCCCTGCACTGTGTTCGGTCCGGTACTTGCGGCCGAAATACGTCCGTCAATTACGGACGTAATGACCTCGTGTGAACATACCCTGAGTGTCTCATTGGCTTTTCTATCTGGAAGTTCCCTCTTCCATTGCCTAGAGGCAAAAGGATACACTGCTCAACCTAGCAAGTGGACCACTGCTTTACACCGAAACCTACGCACAGATAGAGTGGTACCATGCAGTCACATAGGCTGCTCACTCCAGTTATTGTGTATATTCTTATAACAAATAATACAAAATAACAACAATAATAACGCAATAAAGACAGCACTATTAAAGTACATAGGGAAAGGGCAGAGTATAATACAAATAATTAATTACACGACGGAGTCTATAATATCTGAAGAAGATTTCAGTTCCATAGATTACGTGACATCTACATTTTCACACGTCTATTTTAAAAATCATATTTAAAGAATGCTATTTAAGTCTCTATCTAGTACCTAGTGCTAAATAAACCAGAAATGAAACCTAGAGGTAAGCTATCCTGCATTTTCTGTTCTTAAAACAGCTAAAAGCCTTACATGGAAGTCAATAGTTCTATAAATACATCTGATATTATATAATTATATCTGTTATGTAATAATACTCTTTCAATTCCAGTAGTCTCTGAATAGACAGTTTGCTATGATTATTACAAACAGTGACATTAAAGGGAATCTGTCAGATGATTTTGACCTACCAAACTGGTACCAGCGTTTGGTAGTTCTTTGAAAGCATGTGCCGACATATCCAGAAGACCTCCACTAGCTGTACTTCCCCGGGCAGTGAGTTCAGTGAGTCAGGTCGTTCGGGTCTATGACTGATTTCATGGTGCAAGCGCATACAGCCTTTTACAACGTTACAAGAAATGAGGAGCATATTCAAGATTTCTATGAGTCGAACTGTGACGTTTGTATAACATGGCAACGTCAGTCATGAGCCAGGTGGAGAAGTTAGGCAGTCTTAGATGCCCAGAACATCATCATTTGCATGGAATCGGACCGCCCAAGTGGCACTTCCAGCCTAATTTGCATATTGCAATAAAAACGATTATCTCAGTAAACAAAGTAATAGGAGAAAAATAAAAGATATATGGACATGCTTTCAAAAGGCCAACTAAACACTAGTACATGTCTGGTAAGTCAAAATGATTTGAGAGATTCCCTTTAATTTAGCCGTTATGTTCTAGAATAGAGATGAGCGAACCTGTAATTTCCGTGTGCCGAGCATGGTACTGTCCAGGGTGCTGAAAGAGTTAATGGGCTGCACTAACTCTTTCAGCAACCTTGACAGTACCATGCTCGGCGCGCGGAAAATACAATTTTAATGTAATAAAAAAATAAAATAATACGTTCATACTTACATTCCTCCTGTCCGGCCTCCAGCGATGACGTTTCATCCATGTCGCCGCTGCAGCCAATCACAGGCTGTAGTGGCGGTCACGCACGTCACGTGACCGCCTCTGCATCCAATCACAGGCTGCCGCGGCCGCTGCAGCCAATCACAGGCTGCCGCGACCTCTGCAGCCAATCACAGGCTGCCGCGGCCTCTGCAGCCAATCACAGGCTGCCGCGTCAGGAAAGAAGGTCGGACTGGAGGAAGAAGAGGGACTCGTCACCAAGACAACGACCGGGTACGTATGAAATGCTTTTTATTTTATTTTTAATCAGCAGCCTCTTTTCTCTATCAGTGATTGATAGAGACAAGTGGCTGCCGATTAATATAATATTTTTGTAATGTTTTTTGTGCCCGCCCGGGTTCGGTCAAAAGGTGTTCGGCCGAACCCGGTGAAGTTCGGATTCGCTGCGAACCGAACTTTTCGCGATGTTCGGACCGAAACCGGGTAGGGTTGTCCCGGTTCGCTCATCTCTATTCTAGAACATCTTTTGATTGAAGTCCAATGATCAGAAAGTATTGAATCTAGGTGAATGTCTTAAGAGGGAATGCGAAGGAGTGGATAATTTAAATGGATTGTAGAAAGCTGAAAATAATCGTCCAGCTTGTTTCCTTCGCAATGGTGTTTGTATCAAAAGATATAATTCTAAAAGTTACAGGTCACCACTTTCAGGAAAGGAAGGTCCAATTGATCCAACACAAAATTCACAAGACAAGGCAGCACATCCAAAATAAATAGGAATTTTAATCACCCACAAATGCGACGTTTCAGTCCAACAGAACCCTTCTCAAGCTCCTGTTGGACTTTGTGGGTGATTAAAATTCCTATTTATTGGATGTGCTGCCTTGTCTTCTGAATTTTGTGGTTTATTTCTTTGGGACCTTAGATCAGGTTCCTTTAAGGCTTGCACCCATTATATTAAATTTTATTTTGTATCTCCCGTGCTGTGATTTCTCTTTTTTCCAGCCAATTGGTCCAACAGTCTAGTCTTCGGTGGGCAACAATGATGGGCCCATAAATTCTCAGGGCCCAAAGGTTCACCTGAACCTGAAGACAACCTTAGAGCCAATAACTTGTGCCTAGGTACTATTATGGGTTTATTCACAAATAACATGGGGAATTCCAAAGGTGTCACTTTTTTTTGTATTTCTTGCATTTAAAAGTGGACATGCACATATTGAGGCAGATTTACTAATACTGTCAAAATTTAGATAGTGTAAAATAAGGCTTTATTCAAACGACCGGGTGTCAAATCAGCCATGAAAAACTGACGTTTTTTTACGGTCGATTTTCACCCGTTCTGAACCCGTTTTCACAGATTCCTCATAGACTTGAGTCTATTGAGGGATCCGGGAAAACGGGCAAAAATAGGACATTCTATTCCTATTCTTTCCCTGGCCGTTCATACGGTCCGTAAAAAAAACAAAAAACAGCTGTATAAATTGCCCCATAGACATGAATTGATTTTAATGCAGCAGTGTAATGGCCATTAAAAAAAAACGTGCGGCACCCGGGCGATTATCCCTGCCATGTGAATAAGGCCTTAGACAAGGCAGTGAGAAAATGTTCCAAATTGATCACAGTGGTGCATGCTTTATAATAAATTAGGCGCAGCTAGCAAGACACTTTTCGCTTCCTTATACCACCTATTAGTTGGCTTAGTTTACGCTAGCTTTTTTAGGCCAAAAATTTGGCACACAGTGGTGCATTTTTAAGCCACACCTCTTTCTGCTAGACCACAGCCTTTCTTGAAAAATCATGCCCCCTTGTCGAGCATGCTGAAAAAGCGTCTAAACAGTTTATAAATGTGGCGCACACCTTGTAAGCCAGAATTCTGGCCCCTTTTGACTCTGAATCTGCCTCATTCTGTATAGATTGATAGGGGCCCTATGAATAATTTCTTCGGGTGTACCTTAGGTATCCCTAGTCCATCACTACTATCATCCAATGTTGTTGTTTGCCTGCGCCCCCTTCCAGCTCAGACAGATCGCTCATTAAGCGCTGTGCCCAATCATAGAGACATATGTCTGTCCATTGAATCACAGCTGCACTGTCCGCTCTGATCTCCATACACTGATCTCCATGATTAGGGCAGGAAGATAAAGCTGAACATGATCAGCAGCCATAGATACACTGCTAGATCCTGGAGAGGTGAGTAGCCACTCTGGGTTACCACCAGGTATGAAAAATTAACCCCTTCTCAGCTCTAGACCTCAGGGATCCTGGCATTAACTTCTTCACTGCCCTAGAACACTAGAAGGTGATAAATAGTATTGTGCCGTTTGCTTCAAAGTGTTAGGGTTAAATTGTGTGAGCACTTTGTAATATATTCAATGTTAACATTTTGCTGTTAAGTGTGGCTCTCAAGATTGAGTGCTGAGAAGGAGGCAGAAACGTGTACTTAAAACTGCGTCCATTTTACAGGGTTGGCTATATTGACTCCTCAGATTAAGTCAATGTAACCAGCGCTGAGCGTATAGCCTACTCCTCAACCCCTGGTTTAATATATAATACAAAGTGTGAGCACCTGAAGTACTGAGACTATTTAGTCCTATTTGTGATTTGTGACAACCCCTTTAATCTCTTTTGTGCTACTTGGGAGGATAATTTCCCTGTCACTAGAAAATGTCTTCCTGTGTTTTTCGTTCTAAAGAGTTGGTTCTTGTGACTGGATGTTGCGCCCTACATTTTAAACATTTAGCGGCTGGGTGTCTGACTTGTGCACAATGCATGGAGCTGGAGGCTGTCACTGACTGAAATTGTGACTGATTACTAAGAGTGGGATTGTTAGGGATCATTACAATGTATATTGTTTGCAAAAATATTATCCTTACATATATATATATTCAGTATATTACACAAAGAGATTGGATTCATGGAACACAAAGAGCCTGCATAACACGCCTATGGAAGACACCGCCCCCTGGAATGCAAAGAAGAATGTACAGAACTTACAGCTGAGGAGCCAATGGGGCTTAAGCAAGTCCCACATCTCTAGGGCGGGGGCATGTGTATTTTTCTGTGTTTCTTTGTTCTGAATAAAGTTCAGTTGGCTTCCTGTCCTATCTGAGGAAAGCTGTGTACCAACATCTCTTTGGCTGGTTTACTTCTTTCCAGGCATGCCTTCAGCTTTCAATTTACAGAGGTGGTTATTCGGTGTGAAATAACAGGGAGAAGAAAGCTACCCTGAAATATGGACCTGACATTTTTGGCGCCCGAACAGGGACCTCACTCGAGGAGATATCGGAATCTGGACAACCGACAATCAATCACAGGGTGAAACAGAGGACCCAAGGTTGCCCACTGAAAGAGTCTGATCATCTCCATACTAAGCACGGTAAGTCAGTTGATTTTATGAATCTTCGACTTATCTGTGTTAGTGGACATATAAACCAATAGAATACCAACAGACAGAATGCAATAAAAAGTAGTGCTCAAAAAAGATATTTATTAATAAACTGTAAAGCACCGTTGCTAACTGTATTGAATGCACTATATTGAATCCTGAGTAGTAACCAAGATATACTTGGTGCATCGATCAACGATTGACATAAGAATAAACCAAGAAAATATGATCGACTGAAGCACGTAAGATTAGAAGAAATGTACAAATTTTATTGAAATAAAAACATGAAACAAGTTAAAAAATGGAATAGGGGATGAGTCACACAATAAAAATACGTCAAATCAATCAAAGACCGGATATGGTTATTTTGTCAGCATGTAAACACTGTACATGTTTGTTATAGCAGCCGAGAAAAATACATATGATCACATAAAAAAGCTGTGTCCAGTTAGAATCAGGACAGAGCAAAGTACATCCAATGACGGCATTAAGTCACAGCTGCTAAACAGGACAAAAAATGTAAGACATACCGGTGGACATGATGGAAACGTGGATGAGACGTCTCATCCACGTTTCCATCATGTCCACCGGTATGTCTTACATTTTTTTGTCCTGTTTAGCAGCTGTGACTTAATCTTGTTTGTTACCCTCGGCTTGTTACCCTCAGTCATTCTTTGACCTTAAGTGCATTTGGCATTTAATATTTCTCTATATTATCCATATAACTGGTTGTGATCCACACGGATTTCTCATACTTACCTAGAAGTCTCCATTACCATAAGTAATATATTTCTCTATCTGCCATATTGCTGCCGTCATTGGATGTATTTAGCTCTGTCCTGATTCCAACTGGACACAGCTTTTTTATGTGATCATATGTATTTTTCTCTGCTGCTATAACAAACATGTACACTGTTTACATGCTGACAAAATAACCATATCCGGTCTTTGATTGATTTGACGTCTTTTTATTGTGTGACTCATCCCCTATTCCATTTTTTAACTTATTTCATGTTTTTATTTCAATAAAATTTGTACATTTCTTCTAATCTTACGTGCTTCAGTCGATCATATTTTCTTGGTTTATTCTTGTGTTAGTGGACAGTCTTGTGGCGATCTGTAGAACCCTTTTGTTGATTTCCTGGATTATCTCAGGCGACAGAGGCGATATTTTCCGCTGTGAGGTCACAAACCTGTGAGAACTTAGTCGTGCCCGACTAACCATCCTCTGGGTAATTAGGGACTATATAGAAAATATAACCTGTTTTATACAGGGGCACGATAAGTCATGAGTAATTTTACGGCAAGACCTGTGCATTGCAGACCGAGAAATTGTTATATCCTAGCGAGATGTAATAAATACATTGCAGACTAGAGATTGTTATATCCTAGCGAGATGTAATAAATACATTGCAGACTAGAGATTGTTATATCCTAGCGAGATGTAATAAATACATTGCAGACTAGAGATTGCAATATTTCGGCGAGACTTAGAGTTGCAGACTGCGAAATTGTAATATTTCCGGCCAGACCAAGAGTTGTAGACCGAAAATTGTTATATAAATTACGTGTATAATATAGACTGTTAGAATGGATGGTTTACGGTCCATATTCAAATCATCAGGATCACCCGATCCTATTCATATGATTTGGTGAAGCGAATGGAAGTTAGGAATAAGACAGGTATTGTATGTTATATGTATTAGGAAACACAGGACCAGCCGACGCCCGGTAATGGCCGCCGTACCTCATGTTGAGTGTGTCCCCATTGTGGGCGGGAAACCCCCCTCACAGCTGCGCAATGTGTTTCGAGGCTGCCCCCCACCCACCCCTGATGTGGCCACGCCCGGCCCAACCAAACCAGTTATGGAATAATCGCTTTGTTAATTTTGTCATTGGTAACACATGCTGCAGTGTTCTTTCTATTTTAGATTCTGTTCCAGCTGTACAGGATGCTGTTCACTGATGAAACAACACGTCATCATAATATAGAGATGGTGGCCGACTGATTGGACTGTTACAGATTATGTGTTTGATGTTTTGAACGTAGATAATTCCTATACAATGGTGTGATGAATGATTGCAGATACGTATGTTGTTTTGCCGGCATTGAAATGGTTAAGATTGTGAGACTAGAAGCTGTGAGGAGTGAGTGTGTGACTCCCCCCTCCCCCCTGTGGTGTGCCGAGTTTGGGAGGAGGAGGAGGGGCTGACTGGGTGCAGTCTGTAGACAAAGGATTACAATATTGCACTGATAGATATACATATATATATATATATATATGTATATATCAGTAATGTCTACAAACCTAAATAAATTTCTTATCTTTGCGCATGCGCTGTTGTTTATAAAAGTTACGATATTTATGTGTTATGATGTGATCAGATTTAATGTGTTTTGATGTTAATTCAGATGTATTAAACTATAGATACTGTGAGACACGGGGTCTTGAAAATGTATGTGCCCCCCACCCTTCCCTATTTTTATATACAGTTTGTTGGTTTGCAGTAATTAATGTTATCAGATATAATATTTTCTGTTTTATTGAATAACTAACTACAATTGTTTTGTTTTTGATTTCACACATGAGTTATGTCATTGTAAAGATAAAATGTATTTTCGTCAGGAAAAAGTCATTTTTGTTTCAGGCTGTTGTACATTACAGGGGGTTAAACTAGTGCCCCCAGATAGAGTGCCCGACTTTGTTATGTTGAGATGTAGGTTTGAACTCTGCTACATTACTTTCGCAGAGTCCACAAAGGGGGGAATGGTGAAAGAACTGATCAGGTACAATTTTGGTTTGTTTTGCATAATGAATTTGGTTTCAGGAGATCTACAAAATGTGTATGAGACCCCAATGAGTAATCCAGATTAAATGTGTATGAGAGTAATCTAAATGTTGAGGTTTTTCTGTGTAGATGGTTCCAGATCTTTCCAGAACGGTGAATATGGCACTGGGTATGCTGTGCTGTAGTCTCCACCCAATATGAGGTAGTGTGTAAAAGACCATCCCCCTCCAGCAAATTTACACAGGAGGCGAGGTGACGTCTCTCACAGATGAGTCTTTATAGATTTAGATGGGGGAGAAGGCAAAACAAAAAAAATTGTCTGAACATTGTTTATTTTATGCCAGATTTCAGTAATATATATTTTTATTTGTTTTTGTATTAATCAAGTATTTACAGACCCTGATAAAAGTGAAATTTTCAAAGTGTTCTAGATTATCAGATGAGTGTGGAGAAGTGTATAACATGAAGACGCCACCCCTTTGAGATGTTCTATCTATATGTGACATGGGTTTTTAATGTAAATTTGTAATGTAGAAATACTTGATCATATACAGTATGTACAAGACAGGATACGAGGCACCAGGTAAATCATCCAGAAACCACTCTCACCTTCTTGTTCATCTCAAGGAGCGGAGTTGGAGGTGCTCGCTGAGGCTTGTAACCTGGCAGAAGGTAAGACGGCCGACATTTACACTGACTCTAGGTACGCTTTTGGCATCACCCACAATTATGGGCCCATTGGTAGTAGGAATTTTATTGGATCATCGGGTAAGCCAATTGAGAGAGCAAGAGAAGACAGAACTGACAACAAGGGTATGTGCAGCCAGGTGTCAGTAAATTGGCTTGTCCCTGGATACAATAATGTAACCACTAGGTTTGTAGCAGCCGGCATGATGTGCGCACGGCATTATATAGGTAAAACAGCAAAGGTACCTGTGAAAAGTGCAGCCCGGCCAAATTACCCATCCCAGCGACTGCAGAACATACAACTACCCGAGGTAGAAGTGTATGACGCGGTGCTCGTGTGTGTAGACTTGTTCTCAGGGGGGTCTGAAGCCCGGCCAGTACCTTCCCCACTGCAGACGTTGTGTGTAGTGACAGGGGAACAGTGTTATCCCAAGTATTGAACTGATGTTTGTACAATGATAAGATGTCAGCCGTTCTCCAGTGTTATCCCAAAGTTAGGTTGTTTAATAACTGTATTTAAGAAGTGTTGTGGGAATATTAAATACTGAGGTTAAGTTTTATGTAAAGTTCTAGACTAGCCTCAGCATTGGACTATTGGATGTGTCAGATAAAAGGTACAGAAGCGGAATATTCCCATTCGAAAACATTTTTATTTGTTTATTTTTGTTGTTGTTGTGAAAGGGAAATTTTAGAGCAGAGAATTCTGTGCAGTGTATATGTGTATGTATGGCTATATATAAAGAGAAGAAGAATCAGTTTGTAGGTATCAGTTTTATTTACTGACCAGTGTGAACGTTTAAAATAAATTGTTAATTGTTAATGTTTTTCTTCAAGTTAATTATCTGATTAAGATCAATTACTGATTAGGCTATGAAAAGCTTGTTCTTCACAGGAAGAGTCCAACTGGGAGCGGAAGGCGTGAGAACCAGATTCTAACAGAATGTGGACGGATAAAGGAAGGTAAACCGGTAGCGCCCAATGCATTCTTGATAGCACTTGTATTGATGGTGTATGACCTCACATATGCCCCAAGACTGCAAGGATCGACGTGGTAAGATCTAATTGGTATGTACCAGGTTTTACAGCTGTTGCTGCTAAATTCTGTTAGAGCTGTTTGATTTGCCTACAGAACAGTCCTGGTAAACCGGTGCCAACCTTATCATACCCGCCTCCCACAAAGAGAACCGACCTTGGGAGGCCTTCCCAGGTAGAACGAACCAGATTAGAGTAATAAAAATTGGTTTGAGACACTTGTCAGATAAACATGTGGAATCTGTGTATATTTCTGTGAGGTGGAGATGTTCTAGGCAATCAGCTGAAATCAAGGTACAAATCCTGCTGAAAAAGTATCACCATGTGCAAATGAAATGTTCCCAGTAATCACACATCTTGTAGGTTCCCTGTCCTTTGTAACAGAGAAGTTTTTTCCTTATATAAAAGTGTTTGATGTCGTTTAAGGGCCTGACATTATTGTATGTACTTAGAACAACGTTTATAATGTATGCGGATGATGTTATCACCAGATTAGTATTTATTTTAACAATTGACAAGAGTTGGGGGTCCCCAGCAAGTGCCAGTAAATATGAACTAAAAGACTTTTAACACGATGAACTCCATCACTGAGATGCGGCAGGCGCAGCCGGAGCCAATACAACGCGTTTATCATGAATTAACGGCAGTGTCACAATTCTAAGCAGCCGCCCAGACAAGTAACTTGCCAGAGGAAGAGGACAGATGCGGAGGGTTTGTGGTAGTCACAATACAACTCCACTACTCCATCTACGTGGGATCTCACCCCAGGCTCACAGCATGAGGTGTTATGTACAGCACGGTGACGTAAACTAAAAGAGACGGTGTCGGACAGATGAGAAGGACCAAACCAAGTCCTGATGACATCAGCAAAGATCAAAGTAAAGACCAAAGACCTGAGTGAATCCGTTAGCAGTATCAAGTGTTTTGATAAGTAAGTGGCTAGGAGGGGGGTAATAATAACTCCCCCACTGGACACCAACGTAGTCTGACACCACAATTGTGTGGGTTACCCTGAGGGTGACAGTCAGTGAAGAGCAAAAGACAGGAGAAGAAGGGGACAATGATGTACAGGACTGGCAATGAACTGATGGGACCCGAAACCTGAGGGTGATAGCATGAGATTGGTGATAGCATTATATTATTAGTTGAGGCCCTATTGTTTATAATGTCTGAGGTTTATAATTATAATGTGTATAAATATGCCACGGTGCTGCAAATTACAATCTGAGAAGTTTTATGTGAAGGTGTGAGGTGAAGGTCACTGTGCTGCCCATGACCTGTTATATCTGCAGGGGTAAAAGTCCCATTAGGACAGTAAGTGACAGTGCGACAATTATTACCATTACTAAAAATGTAGACTGGATTAATTATATATATTACAACCAGCAGCGGTTTGTAAATTATACCAAGACAACCATCCTGTATCCTGAGGAGAATAGGGAAAGTTAGGACCACGCCGAAACCTTGGAAGTCCAGGTACAAAGGGGGGTTACTCATCAGGAGTAGCTCGTCTCAAGCTGGTGAAGAAATCAAAACCCCTACCCGCCTGGTTCGAGTGGTCAGTGGTAGGTTGCTAGGCAAGACTCAGGGATAGAATGATAATATTTTTAGGGGGGACTGTCAGGGATCATTACCATGTATATTGTTTGCAAAAATATTATCCTTACATATATATATATTCAGTATATTACACAAAGAGATTGGATTCATGGAACACAAAGAGCCTGCATATCACGCCTATGGAAGACACCGCCCCCTGGAATGCAAAGAAGAATGTGCAGAAGAACTTACATCTGAGGAGCCAATGGGGTTTAAGCAAGTCCCACATCTCTAGGGAGGGGGCATGTGTATTTTTCTGTGTTTCTTTGTTCTGAATAAAGTTCAGTTGGCTTCCTGTCCTATCTGAGGAAAGCTGTGTACCAACATCTCTTTGGCTGGTTTACTTCTTTCCAGGCATGCCTTCAGCTTTCAATTTACAGAGGTGGTTATTCGGTGTGAAATAACAGGGAGAAGGAAGCTACCCTGAAATACGGACCTGACAGGATGATCTTGGAGAGATTAAGAGGGTTGTGGACAGGTTTGTGGCTATGATTACTGAGGGGGGATTTTCTGGAAGGGATGTGGCTTTGCATTCTAAGAGGGGTGTGGGATGGGGGTTGCTGTAACTGTGAATTCTAAGAGGGAAATGGGCTAATGGGATTGTAGCGGGGGCTAATGGGATTGTGGCGGTGACTACTGAAAGGGGAATCGCCTGAGAAGAATGTGACTGTGGATTTTGAGAGGGAAATGGGCTGTGGGAATTGTGGCTGTGACTACTGAGAGGTGGGTGTACTGGCAAAAGGATTGTGACTCTGACTATGGGTGAACTAGGAGTGTTGCTGTGACTACTGGGAGGAGGATGGGATGTTGCTGTGACTATTGGGACTTGGATGAACATACAGTTTTAACGTAATCACAGTAGAACTCAAGCAAAAACAATGTGGTTTTGCTGTAGGGACAGTAATATTGTGATTCTCTGCCGCACTATTACTACCCTGTGTGAATGTGCCGTTACTACTGTGGGGTGGGGTGGAGTCAGACAGTTTTTACTATGAGGCTGGGTTCACACGACCTATTTTCAGGCGTAAACGAGGCGTATTATGCCTCGTTTTACGGATGAAAATAGGGCTACAATACGTCGGCAAACATCTGCCCATTCATTTGAATGGGTTTGCCGAAGTATTGTGCAGACGACCTGTAATTTACGCGTCGTCGTTTGACAGCTGTCAAACGACGACGCGTAAATTTACTGCCTCGGCAACGAAGTGCAGGGCACTTCTTTGCCACGTAATTTGAGCCGTTCTTCATTGAACTCAATGAAGAGCAGCTCAAGATAGACGAGCGTCACAGACGCCTCGTATATTACGAGGAGCTGCTTTTACGGCTGAAACGACGCAGCTGTTTTCTTCTGAAAACAGGCTGTCATTTCAGCCGTAAATGACAGCTAGCGTGTGAACATACCCTTAGGCCGGGTTCACATGCAGCATTAATACTGTGGATATTCCGCAACAAATTTCATTGCGGAAAATCTGCAGCATATTACAGCAGCAGCAAAATGCATGAGATTTGAACAAATCTAATCCACGCACTTCATAAAAAAACCTGCCAAAAAACAGTTCATAAATTCACCTGCAGGGCGTTTTTTTAATCGGCAGCATGTCAATTTCTGTTGCAGAATCACTGCTTTCCTGTTGCGGATTTTCCCAAATGCATTCAATGTGGAGGTAAAACCCACAACAAATAGCAGATGTTGCGATATTTGTAGAGGAGACGTTGCGACTCTGCTGCAATTCAGAAAACAAAATAAAAATCTCATACTTACCCAGATCTCTCTGCTCCTGCGTCCCGTCCAGCCTCCAAGGATGACGTCTCATCCCATGTGACTGCTACAGCCAATCACAGGCTGCAGCGGTCACATGGGACAAAACATTATCCCAGTAGGCCGGTCTGCAGGCTGTCATAGGATAAGTATGGGCGTTTTTTGTTTTTTTCACTTCCGTTTTCTATAAAAAACATTCCGGCCGAAAAACTGCACCACAATTTGGTGTGGTTATTCGGAGAGAATGTGCTGCAGGTTTTAGGTCGGATAGGCTACATAGTTTTATGCATCGTATTCGACCCATGTGAACTTGGCCCTTGAGGCTAGGGAAGTGCACTGCTGTAACTGCCAAGGGGAGTTTTATTCTGGCTACTGTTGGGGCAAAACCTTGTCATATATAAGGCCAGGCTTGCACATTCCCTGGTGCACCCCACCCCACCTTATAGCAAGTCATTGTTCTTAGCGATGGCTCCTAGACCTGACTGTTACTCACCACTCCCTCACCCTTCTCTCCTGCTGTGTTGCTTCACAATCGATACGCACAGCTTGTGTCAATGACAGGTCTATATTTTTTACTCTGCAGGCATCCTTAGTGAGTGTTGGAGCTAGACCTAGACTTCGGTTTTGCATTAAGCGATAAATCGCCGTCCATAGGAAAGCATTAGGCTACGGCTATTTATCTCACTACAAAATAATCGCTGATATATTGCTGTGAAAAATCACGTTCCATTGCAATGCGATAAAGATAGCCTGAAAGTCTCTACAAAATCGCTCCAATCAAGAGATTTGCTAGTGATTTTTTTTTTTTTTAAATAAATACTCTGTAGCCGTAGCCTAATGCATTCCTACGGACAGTGATTTATCGATCACTACAAAACAAAAACTTATGTCTAGCCCCAGTCTTGGGAATCATGCACATGGCTGTAATTTTGATGCGCAGTTACGGACCGTAATTGCCGATCAAAGTATGGATCCATTCATTTCTATTGCCCACGGACTTCTTCCTGTATATTTATGGGAAGGTGTCCAGGCTGCAGAAATTACCCGCAAAAAATTGGACATGTCCTATTTTTTGATTTTACGAACCGTGCTCCCATACTTCAGAATGCAGAAGACTGTCCGCAGCTGTGATTACGGACACGGCTGAATGCAGGGGGCCTTAGGCTGGGGCTAGACCTAGACATTTTGTCGTGCGATCATAGCAATTTCTAAGATCGTGCGACAATTGCTATACATAGGGATGTGTGAGATCGCCCCTGATTCGCTATCAGCAAGTGAATCATAGATGATTTTCTTTTTATAATCGCTCCATGCTGAGATTTGGCAGTGATTTTGAAAATTCGCACTACAAATATGTCCCCTAGGACAACATGAGAATCGCTGTTACAAGCCTGTGACAGCAATTTTCATGGGATTTTTTAGTGCAATATTAATGTCACTTTCTGTGGCTGCCGTGTCACACGAAGTGTATATGTTGAAACTGCCAAATCCGGCAGTTCCCTGCAGGCTAGTGTGCAGGCGCAAATGTATTTTTACCTTGGTAACCAAGATAGTCCTAGGCTCTTACACGCATGCGCATGTGTTCCTGTGCTGCAGCATCCTTCTCATGTGTCAAGACCTTGCTGGAGCGATTTATCGCTAAAAATAAATCGCTAGCAGGGAATTATAGCGATTTATCTCTATCGATAAATTGTTCCAGCAAAGTTTAGGTGTAGCCCTAGCCTTATGCTTCTCTGACTTTCTTGGGCATGTGACCATACCCTGCTGCTACAGATTGTGTTTATTAACTCCTTCCATGGTCTGTGGATCAGGTTATTCACAGTAGCACCTTCCATTGGCTGCTTCTATTATGAGGTCATTAAGAGTTGCTATATATACCCAGCTAGCGCACTCGTTTAGTGCCTGAGTGTCATGTCTGTTCAGTCTCTGCTTTATTTACAGGCCCATATTGATTGTCTGTGTATGACCTAGTTCTGTTATTGACTCTGCTTATTGCCTAGCCCCTTCGATTGTCTGCTTGGTACTTGTTGTTTTACACCTGGTTCCTGACCTCCGCATATTCTTGACTCGCTCCTGTCTTGCCCTTCGGTTTCCAGGCCTGGTACTACTGGTCCTGACTTCTGGCTCCGTCTGACCGCACTCCAATACCGAGTACACTTTCCACTCCTGTCTACCTATGGCTTTGTCCAATCATTGCTGCATCTTCTAGCTGCCAACTGGTGATCATACCTCCGAACTTTCAAGTATGGCAAAGAGAGGCAACTGTTAAGCCACACCCCTAACACTGCCCAATCCCCGCCCATACACACCCAGTTCAGCCCACACAGTATTATGTCCCCACGGTATAGTGCCCCTATATAAACCCCCACACAATATAATACCCCATAGTGCCTCCCACACATTATAATGCCAAACAGCTGCCCCTGCACAGTATAGAGTTAACATAGATGCCCCATACAGTATAATGCCCCCACAGCTGCCCCATACAGTATAATGCCCACACAAATTCTTCCATACAGCATAATGCCCCCGTACAGCATAATGCCCACACAGATGCATCCATACCGTATAATGCCCACACAAATTCCCCATACAGTATAATGCCCCCATAGCTGCCCCCATACAGTATAATGCCCCCATAACTGCCCCATACAGTATAATGCCTCCATAGCTGCCCCCATACAGTATAATGCCCCAAAGTGCCTAATAAAAATAATAATAAAACAAATGCTTACCTAGCCCCTTTCCCATGATGAGTGGAGGAGATCTGGTCTGTCAGTGCCAAGTGGCTTGCGACGGCTTCACACAGTGAATACAGAAGCATGGAACTGAGAATTAGATTCAACTGTATGCGTCTTCAAGACACAGAAACAGTTGACACCGGGACATACCACTGGCCGTCCTGGACAGTGGGACACCGTTCGGAATCTGGAACTGCCCTGCTGAATCCAGGACAGTATGCTTGTGACTGCGACCTAGGTATTACCCTGCAGCAAAGACCATACCTTCTTACAGGGGTTAAGGGTGAATATCAGGGATCCATTAGACTCACCCCAATCTGGTTAGAGCCAAACCATTGGCAGCCACAAGGATCCACACTAAAGCCACGTGATACGTGACAATGTCTTTGAGCAAACAAAGTTTGAGCATTCAATATTTATGGCAGAAATGCATCTCATGGAAAACAAGTAATATTTCACAACGTGATACATATATTCCACCTTCTCATGAATTAAGAGGCTTATTAACCATGCAACTATTTAAAACAGAAATACCAGAGGGATTTCACATTCTGTACATAATCGTGCATGTTAGTTCTGCTCTGCTGTCTACATACAACTGTAACTATTCTATTAGCTGTTATTATTAGAAGATATTACAAATTCATTGCATTTTAAAATGTACGGAACATCTAATTGAATTATTATACTCGTGTTAGTTAAGAACTGGTAGCTGTATGATAGATATAGCATTTTAAAAAATAGTCAAATAGGTTATTAGTTTTGGGATTGTTAGGGCTGCTGGGTCTATGTTGCAGTTAAGGCTTCGTTCACATCTGCGTTGGGACTCAATTCATGGTTTCCGTCGGACATTTCTGTCAGGGTAACCCATGAACGGAATTCAAACTGAAACAAACGGAAACCATAGGTTTCCGTTTGCATCACCATTGATTTCAATGGTGACGGATCCGGTGTAAATGGTTTCCGTTTGTTACCTTTGTTTTAGGGTACCGTCGTCTTGACGGAATCAATACCGTACGGGTTCCCCTGACGGAAAGCTCCGATGGAACCCGTGAACGGAGTCCTGATGCAGATGTGAATGAAGCCTTATAGAGGAAAGCTCTGCGGATCATTTAAAAGGGGTTATTTTTCTTTAAGTGGATCTGTCTGCATAATACGCTGCCCTATGTAAGAGCAGCATATTGCAACTACAGGTTCATACTCAAAGTAGCCAAATGGCACAAAATAATTTAGTGCCACTTGGTTAATAAAAGCATTAAAAGAATACACCAAACTCATAGTTATGAGCAGGGGCATAGCTAAAGACTCAAAGACCCTGGTGCAAGAATTCCCCCCCTACCTCTCCCCAACACCACCAGATCCCTGTGCGCACCTATGCCCAGCCGCCTTGCCCGACAGCCCCCATGGATGCCCCCACAGTATAATGCCCCCCATAGTTGCCCCTACAGTATAATGCCACCCATAGCTGCTCCCACAGTGTAATGCCCTCCATAGCTGTCCCCACAGTATATTGCCCCCATAGCTGCCCCCACAGTATAATGCTCCACAGTATAATGTCCCCACACAGTATAATGCTCCCCATAGCTGCTCCCCAAAGAGTATAATGCCCACATTAGCTGCCCCCACAGTATAATGCCCCCATAGCTGCACCCACAGTATAATGCCCCATAGCTGCCCCATATAGTATAATGCCCCCATAGCTGCACCCACAATAAAATGCCCACGATAGCTGCCCCATACAGTATAATGCCCCCACAGCTGCTCCAAACAGTATAATGCCCCCATAAAGTATAATGCCCCCCATAGCTGAACCCACAGTATAATGCCCCCTCATAGCTGCCCCATTGAATATAATGCCCCCATACAATATAATGCATCCATAGCTGCCACCATATGAGCCCCCTCCCATACCCAGTATAATGCCCCCATATGTGCCTAATAGAAAAATAATTACATTTACTTACCTATCCCCCATTCCCACGATGAGTGGAGGAGATTCTTCTCCTCCTTTGGCTTGTGCTATGAGTGACTCGGCGCAGACAGGCGCGATGATGTCACTATATATATGTCTGCGTCGAGCCACTGATAGCTCACGGCACAGTGAATGCTGGAGCAAGGAGCAGTCAGCTTCTTACTCCAGTATTAAATTCAACTGTATCTGCATCCTGAGGGCACTACAACTTCTCAGTCACTGCAGAGTGGGGACAGGCGAGTAGATTTCTCCTCATGAATATGCAAGGTGGTGCCCTGAGGTAATAAGGGCCAATGCAGGAGTGTCGTGGCAAAGATGGTGCGAAGACAGTAGATTTGTAGCAACCCAACTTCACTAGGCCATTATTCATGGCCACAGCAGGAAAATCAACAACGTTTCTCAATACGAGAAGCAGGGTCTCTTTCATATGGAGGTTCAGGCTGGTGGTTGATGGCTGTTCAGCTTGCACTTGTCGCGGACAGAGCCAAGGGCACTTCTCCCTGATACGTCAGTGCTAGTCGCTTGTACAGATGCTGACTCAGCAGCTCTTCAGCTCCCTCTCAGCTAGGTTCCTCTTCTTCCACTCAGACATTGAATAAGGCTTGTGAGAGCACCACCGTTTTATAGATAAGAGGCCACCACACTGACGTCCTGGCACTGTTATGGTGCAGCATGAATTTAGCAAAGAGATGTCTGGGCACCAAAGCAATTTTGCCACCACCGAGCCCTTCATCCTCTCTCTTGTACAAATAAACAGTCATAATGTTACAGTGAAACAAACAGCCCAAAATAAGCAACACAAGTACTATTGCCCAGAGGAACCACTCTTCCTGTGAGAAACAAACACCATTAAAGGTACACCAGCATCAATAATCACCATTACTGGTCACATAAACCACACATCAGGCCACTCTTCTTTGGAAATTCCACCTGGGGGGACGAAAACAGCACAAAACATATGGCACTTAAAGGCATAGTTATAAGTAAGATAAACTATACTCTGATATTTGTACATATATATAAATGATACTTTAACTCCTTCGCGCACCACTACGTGCTATTACGTCTTGGTGCGAGGGGAGAAGTATGGAGCGCGCTTACTGGCTTATTCGCTCTATGGATCCTCCCCCACGCACCCTCCAGCAAATGTGGGATGCACTGCAGTCAGCATGGCTCCAGATGCCTGAGACAACCTACCAGCACCTTATGGAGTCACTCCCAGCACGTCTAGCTGCTGTCCGTGCTGAGCACGGCAGTTACTCTGGATATTAGCTGGTGGTCATAATAATGTGACTCCACTGTGTATATTCGGAGTCGACACTACGCACGCACAGAGCACAGCCCCAACAGCAGCTGTAGAGCCAGAGATCCCAACAGCACAGGCGTGGAGTAGTGCCAACATTACTGGCATGATGTAGTGGCAACCCAAATTCTTCTGTGTGCTGGATAACTATTAGTTCACTGTATTCTTTTAGTGGTTCTTTTAGCCAAACCGCAAAAAAAGTTTTTTGTTCCATTTGGCTACTAGAAGTATGGACCTTTAGCTGTAATATGCTGCTCTCACACAGGCAGCATATTAAGCTGACAGGTTCACTTTAAAGTCTCATGAAGCCGCATCTGTTTATACATTTCCCTGCTGTAACATTATTAATGTAGCATTAGATGGCGGCCAATAAAATAAATGACCATCCATGTAACGCATGGACGGACCAGATCTGCAAAAACAAGCTGCTCTCACAGACAGAACAGACAAATTTGTGTCGAAATTTGAGCTATTGTCACACATTCCTATTTTCACGCATTCTTCTTAATAAATGTCGCCTAAACTACGTCTCCTTGGAGACGACTTCCACTTTTCTTATTACTCTTTCCAAGTCTAGCAAGCAAAGAGAAAAGTCACAAAATGAACTCTTATTTGTTGCAAGTCACCGTTTACGGCAAAAATTTTTTAAACTGCTATGTAAATGTGGGCTAATGTGTTCAAAAATATACTTTTTAAGGACCTGCATGTATAGACAGATATACTTTGCTTTCTGAGTTTTATGTTTTAATGTATACTATGAATATTAGAAAAAATATATGGGGTTTTATATGTACAAGCACCTTAAGGAGTTTCCCATCTTCCACCCAGGCGGACTTCGTGCGTCCATGTGTTACATGGTCGCCCTTCCATATGAAATTTCTCAGTTTAATACTACAATACATTTACTCTGGGTGGCCGCATGGAACTTCCTCTACTGATAACAGCTGATTACCGTGGATTAGAAAAGATGGACGGACTTCTGGTGATCATCTGATCACTGTGGAAACTCTATTCAAAGAAGGGGTTGTCCAGTTGGGGACAACCCATGTAAGAAACCCACATCAGATTCACTGCATCTAAAAAAGTAACTTTTAACAATGTTCTATCCACTGAAAATATATCTTAGCTAAGTAGTCAGTGCAAACTTATGTTTATTTGTGTCTGGGGAAGTTATAAATTAGAATTATTTTATCTGTTCAGTAACATGTTTTATTCTTGTAGATATTGAATGACTTGCCAGCAAAATATAGCTGCAGTACATTTTAGGAAACAATTTCTGTTTGGAGAGTATCAGTACAATGTGCCAGGTTCAAAGATGTGTAAAATGAAGGAGCTCAGAATATTGTGATGTTAATATCCTGTTGTTTTGGGAACCCCACAGTCCTGTAATTTGGTTTATTCAAACGGTGCAGTGAAATCGCAGTTAATTACCACAGTTACCGTAAAACCGCAACATGATTTTGTGGTGCTGTGCAGCATGTTTAGAGCAGGAAGAGCTGAGAAGTTTGATATTTCTACTTGTATCAAAAGATTTAGTATAACTTGTAATTTATTCATTTAAACCTCTGCTCATTCTGGGCTTAGGAGTCCAATGGGCGGTCCTAATCAGTGATTGACAGCCTTCCCTGGATGAGTGTAAATACAGATGTAGCTGTCAATCACTGATTATGGCCGCCCACTGGACGCTTAAGCCGAGAATGAGCAGAGATTGAAATGAATAAATGACAAATTATACTGAATCTGTTGCTACAAAACTATATATCAATCTGCTCAGCTCCTCCTGCTCTATAACATTCTGCCCGTAGATTGGACTTCAATTTCAATGTGACAGATTCCCTTTAAGTATTTAATATATTTGTATGCCTTTATTTATTATGTATTTTGTTATTTTGAATATTTAGTCTTATTCTTATTATTTAAGTATTGCATTTATTTAAAGAGGAATTTAAGTGTGTTAAAGTAAATGTTCACAATATTTGTCATGCATTTTAACATTTATATTATGGTATAGAAGGAACCCCAAAGGAAATATGTATGAATTTACAGTGAAGGAAATAAGTATTTGATCCCTTGCTGATTTTGTAAGTTTGCCCACTGTCAAAGACATGAACAGTCTAGAATTTTTAGGCTAGGTTAATTTTACCAGTGAGAGATAGATTATATAAAAAAAAAAAAAGAAAATCACATAGTCAAAATTATATATATTTATTTGCATTGTGCACAGAGAAATAAGTATTTGATCCCCTACCAACTATTAAGAGAGAGATAGATTATATAAAAAAAAAATAAAAAATCACATTGTCAAAATTATATATATTTATTTGCATTGTGCACAGAGAAATAAGTATTTGATCCCTTTGGCAAACAAGACTTAATACTTGGTGGCAAAACCCTTGTTGGCAAGCACAGTAGTCAGACATTTTTTGTAGTTGATGATGAGGTTTGCACACATGTTAGATGGAATTTTGGCCCACTCCTCTTTGCAGATCATCTGTAAATCATTAAGATTTCGAGGCTGTCGCTTGGCAACTCGGATCTTCAGCTCCCTCCATAAGTTTTCGATGGGATTAAGGTCTGGAGACTGGCTAGGCCACTCCATGACCTTAATGTGCTTCTTTTTGAGCCACTCCTTTGCTGCCTTGGCTGTATGTTTCGGGTCATTGTCGTGCTGGAAGACCCAGCCACGAGCCATTTTTAATGTCCTGGTGCAGGGAAGGAGGTTTTCACTCAGGATTTGACGGTACATGGCTCCATCCATTCTACCATTGATGCGGTGAAGTAGTCCTGTGCCCTTAGCAGGGAAACACCCCAAAACATAATGTTTCCACCTCAATGCTTGACAGTGGGGACGGTGTTCTTTGGGTCATAGGCAGCATTTCTCTTCCTCCAAACACGGCGAGTAGAGTTAATGCCAAACAGCTCAATTTTAGTCTCATCTGACCACAGCACCTTCTACCAATCACTCTCAGAATCATCCAGATGTTCATTTGCAAACTTCAGACGGGCCTGTACATGTGCCTTCTTGAGCAGGGGGACCTTATGGGCACTGTAGGATTTTAATCCATTACGGCGTAATGTGTTACCAATGGTTTTCTTGGTGACTGTGGTCCCAGCTGCCTTGAGATCATTAACTAGTTCCCCCCCCGTGTAGTTTTCGGCTGAGCTCTCACCTTCCTCAGGATCAAGGATACCCCACGAGGTGAGATTTTGCATGGAGCCCCAGATCGATGTCGATTGACAGTCATTTTGTATGTCTTCCATTTTCTTACTATTGCACCAACAGTTGTCTCCTTCTCACCCAGCGTCTTACTTATGGTTTTGTAGCCCATTCCAGCCTTGTGCAGGTCTATGATCTTGTCCCTGACATCCTTAGAAAGCTCTTTGGTCTTGCCCATGTTGTAGAGGTTAGAGTCAGACTGATTAATTGAGTCTGTGGACAGGAGTCTTTTATACAGGTGACCATTTAAGACAGCTGTCTTTAATGCAGGCACCAAGTTGATTTGGAGCGTGTAACTGGTCTGGAGGAGGCTGAACTCTTAATAGTTGGTAGGGGATCAAATACTTATTTCTCTGTGCAAAATGCAAATAAATATATATAATTTTGACTATGTGATTTTCTGTTTTTTGTTTTTTTTAATATAATCTATCTCTCACTGGTAAAATTAACCTAGCCTAAAAATTCTAGACTGTTCATGTCTTTGACAGTGGGCAAACTTACAAAATCAGCAAGGGATGAAATACTTATTTCCTTCACTGTATAGTATATATGAAGTGTGCTAAATGGCGTTCATCCTTATGGATCTTTACTATGCCCACTTTCTCCACAACTTTGTGTCCTTCGTAATTCTAAAACTAGTGTTTTTAATGCCATAATAACCTGTAGACAGAGGGCAACCTGTGCAGCACTTATCAAAAAGATAATGTGGAGGGAAGCTGATCTAAAATCTTTCCCTCCATAGGTCTGCAGGGGATACTTATACTGCTATTACTTATTTATATTTAGTGTTGTTGTTTTCTTCCAAATTTCCATCGGTTTGATATAAATCTATGTTTGCAGCATTCATACTGATTGTAAGAATATACAAGAATGGAGGCATTGAACTCTCGGGAGAAAGGAAGTTCTGAGCAGAAGTTGCAGGTCACTAAGTATTACGGGGCAAAGTTTAATTTGCAGATATAGTCATCTTTCTATCAGCCTAATGAGGCCACAAAGTGACAGCCAAACACATTTTTTTATTTATTTAAGTGGTTCTGTATAAAGCTTGTCATCATTTTTTATTCGCATTTACAAAATAATTTCAATGTCAGCCTCTGTTATTAGGATAGCTCTACAGGCCAGTCAGGGGAAGCATGGATTTTAGGCCTTGTTTTTCCTCTAGATATTTCCTCCCCTAATTAACGGGTCAGCATAGACAGATCATAAACATAAGAGACCTGTCACTGAAAATACGCAAAGGCAATGTCAGTCAGGATTGTAATGTATAACACAGCTATCATTTGTCAATGGTGAACATGTAAACCATGGTCCCATATTAGGCACCATTCATGTTACGGAAAACCAATTTTACAAACATGCCTTTTTGCAGGTGCAGTTAGTGTACATATTGAATTTTCTTGTTTGTACCTAAATAGAAGTATGCTATGGTAGCACTATATAGCAAAAGAAACTCTTAGGTCTGTCGTAAAGCTGCATGCACATGGCTCTGCTGCGTGTATAAGGCCTAATATTGAAGTTTTCTTGAATTGAATTGTTTCCTTGTGCATTTGAATAAAGAATCTGATGTGGCCTTTTTTTTTTTTTAGATATATATGGTTTACTTCTTTACTCTCTTTATATTGTGTATCCAAGATTATGCGTTTGATGAATGCACAGACCCTGTACAGCCAGGGAAAAATGCAGGATTTTTAAACAAGAGTTTCCAAATGTGATGTGCCCACAATGAAGACAGCAAAATGCCCCTGATTTTACAGACTTTGACAATTTCCTATATAAATGACATCATACAGAAAGAAATCCTGAATTTTTATAAAGGCCGGGGCTCTTTTTTATTTTTTTTAAGAACAGCTTTAAATCCTCTGGTTCTTTTCCCACATCCAGCTGCAACTAGGGGGAGCTCACTGCATAGAGATTTTGTCTGTGCCCATTGAAATAAAAAATACATTTATAAGCTGTAACCTTTACATTATTTTTTTTTTTATAGAACTGCTCAGAGGGGGTTTCCACTTAATAGATAAACTCCTTAAGTGTGCCCCTGACAGCGGCCCATGAAGTACCTTATGGATTGTATTGGTCAGTATAGGGAATGTTATGTAATGATCACCTACTGAAGTTATGGCCAGTGGTTTGTTTGTTTTTAAGAAAATAAACAACTTTTTTCATGTTTTTTTTAAATGTCAAACTTGCTACAAAAGAAACTTGGCAATCAATATAAATAAACAAACAGCAGAGACACTGCGTGGGAGGAAAGTGTTGATGAATACCCAGTTAGTTTGTTTATGCATCCAGTAAGGTGTACTGTTTATTTTAAGACGCAGCTTGGTATTTATTTCCAAATACATTTTATAGCACTACA
The DNA here is from genome assembly GCF_050947455.1 of Rhinoderma darwinii. NCBI lineage: Eukaryota > Metazoa > Chordata > Amphibia > Anura > Rhinodermatidae > Rhinoderma > Rhinoderma darwinii. Next base: position 154,464,083 of record NC_134689.1, read on the forward strand.
TATTCTATACCACAAGTGTTGCTTTGTTTCCAAATAGTAAAGAGTGTGCATGGCACTGAAATATTAACTCTTGTTTTCCAGACAAAGTTTGCCTGTCATTTAGGGTGAACATTCAGCTTGACAAATGCACGTGTGTGGGATGGGGTGGAAATGAGGAGTATGATTATAGTTAAATATGCTGGGGATTTGTGGGGAAGAGGGAAGAAAATAAATGATTGGTCATGCGACTTACATGAGCATATTCTGAGCTTGTCCCAACGCTGAGTTCAAGAATCAAACTAGAGGAAGGCAGATTGTGGGAAAAAGTGTAAACTGCGTTGATGTGTTTATGAAATTTATATGCTACAGAAATAATAATATTGTTTGAATTATATATAAAATAAAAAAGTGCCACTAACGATTTTTCTATGAGGCTACAGCCACCTCATTGGCAATGATCCTTTCTTACGCCTCATGCACATGACCGTTGTGCCACTTGGGCCGGTTTTGACGGCATCCGAGTGGCACCCGATAGTCTTCACGGACCCATTCACTTTAGCGGGTGAATCGGGTCCGTGAAAAATGATCCGAGTCTCCGATCCGAGGAAAGATAGGACATGTTCTGTATTTCCTCGGTTCACTGACGGGACTCGGCAGGCGCACACGGTTGTGTGCATGAAGCGTAAGGCAAGGGCTCCACAGCAACATATTGTGTCTTGTGCTGCGATCTCATGCTAGATTGCGGTGCAAACTCATATTTAATATGCCAGCCATCATTGTAGGAAGTCAGGGGAGTGTCCTCAATTGGATGTCTGCAATAATTGCAAAAAATCCCAGTGCAAAATCACAGATGCTTAAGATTATCGCACAATATCGCATTCGCAATGCAATTTACTGTGGGCAAATTTGACCGGTGCCCATAGACCTAATCTGTGTTTGTCTCATATTGTATTTTGATAGTATATAATGTTACCAGGTGCAAAATGTTCACACTATTTCGGGTTGTTCTCCCTCCTCTCATTTATTAGCTTGATTTCTGTTATATACATTCACATTGGTAAAAAAAAAATGCCCACAATATACCAAAATAATCTACACTGCTCTATTTTAATGTGTCTTCTAGTTGCAGTGCTTACATCACATTTCAGAGGTAATATCAGTACAAATAGAAGCAGTTTGGGGTATTTACAGTATAAGCAAACAGGCCTATACATATGTAGCCCATGCCATTATAGGCCTAATTTAGCAAAACAGTAAAAACTGGCTTTGTTGCCCCTAGCAACCAATCATTACTCCGCTTTCATTTCTGAAACTGCTCTTGATAAATGAGAGTTTCATCGTAATATAGACAACAAGGCCAATTTATATATAATGCATAAATACACAGATATAATCCAAGAAAAACATTACAATAGTTGTGTTTATAACAAAAGACTAGTTTTTATCGTTTGTTTTATATAAAGGTAGTTATGGTAAAGTAATTTTTTTTACTAACACTTCCTTTTATTGCTAAAGTGGCTTTTTTTTATGCTTTAATACCTGAAAATGTGATATTTTTTTTTCCCCCACTGTGAGATCTGAATCTGACCATCAAAGTGTCAATGTTCAGAGCTTTATACAAAGCTTGCTCCTACTGATCTCCTTTGGGCTGTAGCCTAGAACATCTTCCTATTGTTGTGTCAGATATTCTAAAGAATAAAGTAATTAGTGTTGAAAATATAATTGGATATACTTCCCGTCACCAGATATTAGCTCGGCTGGGATAATCTCTTCTGAGAGTGTATGCCCAACTAGAGGTCTGTCTGTCAATACTTGCCATTTATTATTTATTACTGTAACTTCTCAAATGGCATAGCAGGGGAGAAAATGTTTAAATACATATACAGGCTTGTGAGAACGCTGCTGGTTTGCACTATATCATGCAAGCAGTCATTCAAAGGGCTTTACATTTACTGGTTAGTTTTAGATTCGGATTATACGTAAATGTAAACGCATGAAGTGCAGACCTGACATATGGTGCGCAGTCATAATTCTTTGAACCAGGGTATTAGCCTCTTAGGCCCCCAGCCATGCCATTATCAGCAAGATTATCAGGCTGATCCCGTGTATCTAATGGTATCCAGATCACTTCTCTGTCAGATGCGCATACAGATACTCCATTATTATTTATTTGTCATAAAACACCATATAATATTTTGCTACAATGTGGTTACCGTTGATTGTTTTTTTTGACAGAATTTTGGCTTTGGTATTAGCCTCTCCATAGGATAAAACCCATAACCAGGGTAAAAGAAAATCGAGAAATAAGGGAAACCGTAAAGTGTGTAATAAAAAAAATTACAAAGATGCTGGATTTTAGATTTTCCTGCTATCTCTGTGATCTTTTTTCCTATAGAAAAACATTGAGCTTGCATTGCGGTAATGCTGCAGTTCACATTCTACAAAAATATGCAGTGTAGCCCTTGCCTAAACATTTTTTAATTTATGATGGTAATGATGCATGATACTATAGTCATTATATCCGCCATGATCATGTACACTATATGGCCAAAAGTATGTGGATACCTGACCATCGCATGTTTAGCTTGTGGCACATCTCATTCTCAAACAATGGGCATTAATATGGAGTTGGTCCCAATTTTGTGGCTGCCTCCACTCATCTGGTAAGGCTTTCCACAAGATTTTTTAGTGTGTCTGTGGAAATTTGTGATGATTCACCCAATAAAGAATTAGTCAGTTCAGACACTGATGTTGGATGAGAAGGTCCAATTAATCTCAAAGGTGTTCGATAGGGTTGAGCTCAGGTCTCTTTGCAGGCCACACCAAACTCAACCCATCATGTCTTTATGGACCTTGCTTTGTGCACTGGAGCACAGTTATGCTGGTATAGAAAAGGGCCTTCCCCAAACTGTTGCCACAAGGAAGGAAACATACAATTGTCTAAAATGTCATATATGCTGTAGCATTAACGTTACCCTTCACTGGAAACAATGGGCCTAGACAAAACCCTGAAAAATAGCCCCAGACCATTATCCCTGCTCCACCAAATTTTACAGTAGGCACCATGCATTCTGGTACGTAGCGTTCCCATGACATCCGCCAAACCCAGATTTGTCCATCAGGCTGCCGGATTGTGAAATGTGATTCATCACTCCAGAAAACACTTTTTCACTGCTCCTGAGTCCAGTGACAGCATGCTTTATACCACTCCAGCTGACGCTTGGCATTTCACATGGTGATATTAGGCTTATGTGATGCTGCTTGACCATGGAAACCATGGGGGAGGAGATTGTGCTGTGAATGGGAGACATAGCAGCTAGAGAGAGGAGAATTCTGCCCCCAATCTCTATCTATTAGACATATAGAAGCAGCAGCAACATGGGAAGACATTATACAGCAGTAAGGAGCCGTGTAGCTGTGAATCCAGCATTGGGATGACATAGAACACTTACTAGAAGCATCTGTGTGTGTCCCTCTCCTCTGTCACCCTCAAGCAGGTCCCTCGTCCTCCTTCCTCCCCTTAAACTTCTAAGAGCAGCTGAAACCTGATCTGTCAGTAAAGTACTGTCTACTCTAGAGATTAGATTAGTTAATTCTGAGTGAGTGAACAGTTTAAGTCTCATTAACACTAAGTTTATGCCCTACGTTTATCTTGTAGATCGAAAAAGCTCCCAACGTACATACTAAATGTGTACATAGGAATCCATTAGCCCCACTGAGGCAAAAAGAGTTTATTTTGTCCTGTCAGGCTGGCATATGTTAATATACTTATTTTTTTTAAAGGAAAGAATAGCATATTAGACTACGCTATTACATACACTATAAACATTTACTGCATGTTATGGGTGATGTATGCCACTGTATTTCATACGTCACAGGTATTAAGTTTGATGTATACAAGTTTAATGTATAACTTATGGACTGTACAATAGCTTTTCATGACTTATACGTTAAATGGATACCATTATAGTCTATCGGTGACCAATATGTTAAGGTGATGCCAAAAAGTAGTATCAGCGTTAAAAATAAATGTCCAACTTTTAATACCATTTTGCTTATTTTTTTTCTAACTAAAATTAGCTAAAGTTTTGTGTAAATTAATTTTTAAATATATGTTTGGAGCTCTGTTCTTCTGATACACAGCTCCAAAGTCCTTGTGTATGGGCCCACTAAAAGCCCATTTTCGCAGGCCAGTGATCAGGCAAACAAGCGTTTGTGCGAAAGCTTGTTCCCGATAATCGGCCTGTGTAAATATGTCAGCGATCAGCCAACAAAAGCAAACGCTAATCGCATCTTTTATGCAGTCTATAAAATCATCGTTTTTCGGCAGCACATCTCCCCATGTAAACAGGGTGTGTGATCCCAAAATGTATGGGGACTGAACTATTGTATTAACGATCGCTCGTCCCTATACAGTTTGCATCAGCCCTTATAAATGGGTCTTTAAACGAGCGCCGTTCGACTTGTTATATCAGTGATCGGTGCTCATTATGGGATGAAATCTGCTCGTGTAAACTTGCCTTAAAGAGGCTCTGTCACCAGATTTTGCAACCCCTATCTGCTATTGCAGCAGATCGGCGCTGCAATGTAGATTACAGTAAAGTTTTTGTTTTTATTTTTAAAAAACGAGCATTTTTGGCCAAGTTATGACCATTTTTGTATTTATGCAAATGAGGCTTGCAAAAGTACAACTGGGCGTGTTTACAGTAAAAGTACAACTGGGCGTGTATTATGTGTGTACATCGGGGCGTTTTTGTTAGGGATCTGCCAGGTACTTCATCTAGCTATACTCCTGGGATTAATCAATCCACACCTGAGGCCAGACCTGTTCGACTGACACCATCTCCCACCAACCAGGGTGGCAGGCTCAGGAGTGGGAGAGCCTATCGCGGCCTGGTCTGTCGGAGTTAGCTCCGCCCCCTGCCCTTTATTACCTGCCCTGTGCTCTCCCTCAGTGCTTGTAATTCTTTTGGATTCCTGGCCCCACTGCTGCTTGCTCCAGCCTGCTTCTGCCGTGCTTCTGCCTTGCTGCAGTTCTGCTCGACCTGCTTTGCTTTGCCCCTGGCTTGCTTCTGTCTCCGTGCCCGCTCGGGTGTACTCACTTCGTCCTGGTCCTGACTGTTCGTTCGCCGCCCCGTTTCCTCGTGGCGTTCCGTGGCTACTGCCCCTTCCCTTGCGTGTTCCCTGTTTGTCTTCCGTGCACTTAGCCAGCGTAGGGACCGCCGCCCAGTTGTACCTCGTCGCCTAGGGCGGGTCGTTGCAAGTAGGCAGGGACAGGGCGGTGGGTAGATTAGGGCTCACTTCCCCTTCACCTCCTTCCTGCCATTACATAATTACAAGCCCTTACCTAGTCTACCATTTCTCCTACGCTGACGCTATCATGGACCCCCTTGAGACCCTGACCCAGCAGATGCAGGGCCTCTCCCTACAGGTCCAGGCCCTGGCCCAAAGGGTCAATCAGGGTGACGCTGCTTTAGTAGTACCCCTCACCTCACCTCTAGAACCTGACCTCAAGCTACCTGACCGGTTTTCAGGGGACCGTAAGACGTTTCTCTCCTTCCGGGAGAGTTGCAGACTGTATTTCCGCCTAAAGCCCCACTCCTCAGGTTCCGAGAACCAGCGGGTGGGTATCATCATATCCCGACTCCAGGAAGGGCCCCAAGAGTGGGCCTTCTCCATGGCTCCTGACGCCCCTGAACTTTCCTCTGTTGATCGTTTTTTCTCTGCCCTCGGACTCATTTACGACGAGACTGACAGGACTGCTTTAGCCGAGAGTCAGCTGGTGACCTTACGTCAGGGTAGGAGACCGGTTGAGGAATACTGTTCTGATTTTAGGAAGTGGTGCGTAGCTTCTCAGTGGAACGATCCGGCCCTAAGGTGCCAGTTTAGGTTAGGATTATCTGACGCCCTGAAGGATCTGCTGGTTAGCTACCCCTCGCCTGACTCCCTTGACCAGGTTATGGCCCTAGCAGTACGACTTGACCGACGTCTCAGGGAACGTCAGCTAGAACGCTTCAGTGTGCTCCCCTCTGACTTTTCTGCGATCCCCCCCGAGGTCCCGTCTCCTCGCCCCTCCACGGAGGACTCGGAGGTACCTATGCAACTCGGGGCCTCCATGTCCCCTCGACAACGTAGGGAGTTTCGCAGAATGAATGGTCTCTGCTTCTACTGTGGGGACGACAAGCATCTACTCAACACCTGTCCCAGGCGCAAGAATAAGAAGCCGGAAAACTTCCGCGCCTAAGTGATCATCGGGGAGGTCACTTGGGCGCACAGGTATTTCCCGTTAATGTGAAACGCAATAAAATTTTGCTTCCCTTTCAGGTCTCGTTTGCTGGCCGGTCTGCCACGGGCAGTGCTTTCGTGGATTCTGGCTCATCTGCTAATATCATGTCTGTGGAATTTGCTATGTCTCTAAAGATGCCTTGTATTGATTTACCTTATCCTATCCCTGTAGTAGGAATCGACTCAACCCCCCTTGCTAATGGTTATTTTACTCAGCATACTCCTGTTTTTGAACTCCTGGTTGGCTCCATGCATTTGGAGCAGTGCTCTGTACTGGTGATGCAGGGATTATCGTCTGATCTAGTTTTAGGCCTTCCCTGGTTGCAGTTGCATAATCCCACATTTGATTGGAATACTGGGGATCTCACCAAATGGGGTAATGAATGTCTTATGTCATGTCTTTCTGTTAACTCTATTTCTCCCCGGGAGGAGGTAAACACGCTTCCTGAGTTTGTTCAGGACTTCGCCGATGTGTTTTCTAAGGAGGCCTCCGAGGTGTTGCCCCCCCATAGAGATTACGATTGCGCTATCGATTTGGTGCCTGGTGCCAAGCTTCCTAAGGGTAGGATATTTAATCTTTCATGTCCTGAACGTGAAGCGATGAGGGTGTATATCCAAGAATGCCTGGCCAAGGGTTTCATTCGCCCCTCGACTTCTCCTGTAGGTGCTGGCTTCTTCTTCGTGGGGAAGAAGGATGGTGGTCTTAGGCCGTGCATTGATTATCGTAACCTGAATAAAGTCACCGTAAGGAACCAGTACCCACTTCCTTTGATTCCGGATCTTTTTAATCAGGTTCAGGGAGCCCAATGGTTTTCTAAGTTTGATCTACGGGGGGCATATAACCTTATCCGCATCAAAGAGGGGGATGAGTGGAAAACTGCGTTCAACACACCCGAGGGTCATTTCGAATACCTGGTCATGCCCTTTGGGTTGTGTAATGCCCCTGCTGTCTTCCAGAATTTTATTAATGAAATCCTGAGAGAGTACCTGGGTAATTTTCTTGTTGTGTACCTTGATGACATACTGGTGTTTTCCAAGGACTGGTCCTCCCACGTGGAGCATGTCAGGAAGGTGCTCCAGGTCCTTCGGGAGAATAATCTGTTTGCTAAGACTGAAAAATGTGTCTTTGGGGTACAGGAGATACCATTTTTAGGGCAAATCCTCACTCCTCATGAATTCCGCATGGACCCTGCCAAGGTTCAAGCTGTGGCGGAATGGGTCCAACCTGCCTCCCTTAAGGCGTTACAGTGTTTTTTAGGGTTCGCCAACTATTACAGGAGATTTATTGCCAACTTCTCGGTCGTCGCTAAGCCTCTTACGGACCTTACCCGCAAGGGTGCCGATGTCCTCCATTGGCCCCCTGAGGCCGTCCAGGCCTTTGAGACTCTCAAGAAGTGCTTTATCTCGGCCCCCGTGCTGATTCAGCCCAACCAAGAGGAGCCATTTATTGTGGAGGTTGACGCTTCCGAGGTGGGAGTGGGGGCCGTCTTGTCCCAGGGTACCAGCTCCCTCACCCATCTCCGCCCCTGTGCTTACTTTTCTAGGAAGTTTTCGCCCACGGAGAGTAACTATGATATTGGCAACCGCGAACTTCTAGCCATTAAATGGGCTTTTGAGGAGTGGCGGCACTTCCTGGAGGGGGCCAGACACCAGGTAACGGTCCTTACGGATCACAAGAATCTGGTTTTCCTAGAATCGGCCCGGAGGCTTAATCCTAGACAAGCTCGGTGGGCACTATTCTTTACCAGATTTAATTTCTTGGTTACCTATAGGGCTGGGTCCAAGAATATTAAGGCTGACGCTCTGTCACGTAGTTTCATGGCCAATCCTCCTTCCGAGAAGGATCCTGTTTGTATTTTACCCCCTGGTATAATCGTCTCTGCCACGGATTCTGATTTAGCTTCTGATATCGCGGCTGATCAGGGTGCAGCTCCCGGGAACGTCCCTGGGGACAAACTGTTTGTTCCCCTGCAATACCGGCTGAGGGTACTCAGGGAAAACCATGACTCCGCTCTATCTGGTCATCCTGGCATCTTGGGCACCAAACACCTCATTACCAGAAACTATTGGTGGCCTGGGTTGCCTAAAGATGTTAGGGCTTACGTCGCCGCTTGTGAGGTTTGCGCTAGGTCCAAAACCCCTAGGTCCCGACCTGCGGGCCTACTACGTTCCTTGCCCATCCCCCAGAGACCTTGGACCCATATCTCCATGGATTTTATCACCGATTTGCCTCCATCTCAGGGCAAGTCGGTGGTGTGGGTGGTAGTCGACCGCTTCAGCAAGATGTGCCACTTTGTGCCCCTTAAGAAGCTACCTAACGCCAAGACGTTAGCTTCTTTGTTTGTGAAACACATCCTGCGTCTCCATGGGGCCCCAGTCAATATCGTTTCTGACAGAGGGGTACAATTTGTTTCCTTATTTTGGAGAGCTTTTTGTAAAAAGTTGGAGATTGATCTGTCCTTCTCCTCCGCCTTCCATCCCGAAACTAATGGCCAAACGGAAAGGACCAACCAATCCCTGGAACAATATTTAAGGTGTTTCATCTCTGACTGTCAATTCGATTGGGTCTCATTCCTTCCCCTTGCTGAATTTTCCCTGAATAACCGGGTCAGTAACTCGTCAGGGGTCTCCCCGTTTTTCTGTAATTTCGGGTTTAACCCAAGGTTCTCCTCCGTCTCCCCTGGTTGTTCCAATAATCCTGAGGTAGAGGAGGTTCATCGGGAACTGTGCACTGTCTGGGCCCAGGTTCAGAAGAACCTAGAGGCGTCCCAGAGCGCACAAAAGATTCAGGCGGATAGTAGACGTTCTGCTAACCCCCGGTTTGTCGTCGGGGATTTGGTCTGGTTGTCGTCCAGGAACTTGCGCCTTAAGGTCCCGTCCAGGAAGTTTGCTCCCCGATTTATTGGACCTTATAAGATCATTGAAGTCCTCAACCCTGTATCCTTCCGTCTGGAGCTCCCCCCATCCTTTCGCATACATGACGTCTTCCATGCCTCCCTCCTTAAACGCTGCTCCCCGTCCTGGTCCCCCTCGAGGATACCTCCTGTTCCCGTTCTCACCCCTGAAGGGGTGGAATTCGAGGTTGCCAAGATTATGGACAGTAGGATGGTCCAGGGCTCCCTCCAGTACCTGGTCCATTGGAGAGGATACGGGCCGGAGGAGAGGACTTGGGTACCTGCCCGTGATGTTCACGCTGGGGTATTGATCAGGAGGTTCCACCTCCTCTTCCCCACTAAACCGGGTCCCCTTAGTAAGGGTCCGGTGGCCCCTCATAAAAGGGGGAGTACTGTTAGGGATCTGCCAGGTACTTCATCTAGCTATACTCCTGGGATTAATCAATCCACACCTGAGGCCAGACCTGTTCGACTGACACCATCTCCCACCAACCAGGGTGGCAGGCTCAGGAGTGGGAGAGCCTATCGCGGCCTGGTCTGTCGGAGTTAGCTCCGCCCCCTGCCCTTTATTACCTGCCCTGTGCTCTCCCTCAGTGCTTGTAATTCTTTTGGATTCCTGGCCCCACTGCTGCTTGCTCCAGCCTGCTTCTGCCGTGCTTCTGCCTTGCTGCAGTTCTGCTCGACCTGCTTTGCTTTGCCCCTGGCTTGCTTCTGTCTCCGTGCCCGCTCGGGTGTACTCACTTCGTCCTGGTCCTGACTGTTCGTTCGCCGCCCCGTTTCCTCGTGGCGTTCCGTGGCTACTGCCCCTTCCCTTGCGTGTTCCCTGTTTGTCTTCCGTGCACTTAGCCAGCGTAGGGACCGCCGCCCAGTTGTACCTCGTCGCCTAGGGCGGGTCGTTGCAAGTAGGCAGGGACAGGGCGGTGGGTAGATTAGGGCTCACTTCCCCTTCACCTCCTTCCTGCCATTACAGTTTTTACTTCTTTTACTAGCTGGGCGTTAGGAATGGGAGTGTATGATGCTGACGAATCAGCATCATCCACTTCTGTTCGTTAACACCCAGCTTCTGGCAGTGCAGACACAGCGTGTTCTCGAGAGATCACGCTGTGACGTCACTCACTTCCTGCCCCAGGTCCTGCATCGTGTCGGCCACATCGGCACCAGAGGCTACAGTTGATTCTTCAGCAGCATCAGCGTTTGCAGGTAAGTAGCTACATCGACTTACCTGCAAACGCTGATGCTGCTGCAGAATCAACTGTAGCCTCTGGTGCCGATGTGTCCTCGCTCGTCCGACACGATGCAGGACCTGGGGCAGTTAGTGAGTGACGACACAGCGTGATCTCTCGAGAACACGCTGTGTCTGCACTGCCAGAAGCTGGGCGTTCTGAAGAGAAGTGGATGATACTTCTCGTCAGAACGCCCAGCTAGTAAAAGAAGTAAACACGCCCAGATGTAACACACATAATACACGCCCAGTTGGACTTTTACTTTAAACACGCCCAGTTGGACTTTAGCAAGCCTCATTTGCATAAATACAAAAATGGTAGTTTTTAAAAAATAAAAACGTTACTCTTATCTACATTGCAACGCCGATCTGCTGCAATAGCAGATAGGGGTTGCAAAATCTGGTGACAGAGCCTCTTTAAGAAAAGGAGTTCACCATTAAAAAAAAACATCATAGATGGGAGGGCTTCTCCGAATTGCTGTGGTAATAAGTAGAAGGTTAAAGGCTTAATAAGCAATATCAATTTTTTTTCAATTTGCCAGAAAGGACGGTATACTGAGCTTTCCCTTTGTTTAATCGTATACAGAGTCACTATAAGATTTTCTGTTGAAACACCTGTGGGAGCCTTGGTTTTCTTTCTAGAGGGAGTTTAACAGCTTACTGCATAATGTTTTATTATTGAGTTCAATGTATAAAAAGTATATAGTAAGATCTTGTACTTGCCCCTAGTGGTAGATGCAAACAGCGAGAAGGTTTTATTTTAAAGCTATTTCTATGCAGGACCATCCTACTATCTAATTAGTTTGGGGTTGTCCCGACTCTCCTCCGATGGCAGATGTCAGGGGAAAGAAATATATGGCATGTTGGATTTCATTCAGCCATATATTCAGTTAAGCTATTTTCAGTATTTTCAGTAGGTGATAAGAAGGTAGTCCAGGAGCATAATCATTTTCCTATGCATAGAGGGTCATGTTGTTGGCAGCACCATCCTAGTAATTAGGTGACACAACATGTTGAGCAATGTTAAGATTTTTTTTTAGTGTTTCTTTAATTCAGAGCATCACTCTTCTCCAATAAACCCTTTATAGAGCTGATTTCATCACATTTACTTTAAATTATGCAAAATGTATATTTTTTCCGAAATACTGTATTGCATTTCATTGGAATGTTTATTCAGAAAGCCTTGAATTTGGAAATGCTAAAAGGTGATTCATCCAGACAGTCGAGTTTCTGGAAGGAATGTGAATTAGAGAAAACACCTATATAAATGTCTGAAAGTGTTCTAATCTTCCCACACAGAGAATAGACACACACATATACAGTCGAGTCACATTATTATAACCACCTCCTGTTTCTATGTCGGCAGCGCATAGCCCATGAAGAAAGTGATGTTGTGGGCTGGCATGGTGGGTATATAAGGTGTGCGATAGGCTGTCTGAACACATATCACTCGTCGTTGCCATGGGTAAAAGGGGCGATTTATCAGAGTTGCAGAAAGGGATGATTATTAGCTTTCAGGGCAAAGGGTGGCAGTATTTCTCAAACAGTGCAGTTTGTGAGCCGTTTGCGTGTTGCTGTGGTGAAGTGTATTATGAGTGGACAAATGGCACCATTGGAAATAACCAATGTGGAAACTGCTGAGCACCACGTGCCATTGATGTGAGAGGTGAACGTCGGCTACGAAGGTATGCGAGGGCCGAACGGCATGCTACAGTGGAGCAGCTCACTGTGAAAATCAACCAGCGGCTATCAGATGTGGGTCTAAAGCAACAGTTCAGTGAACCCTACTGCGTAGGGGGCTCCGAAGCAGATGGATGGTCACTGCTACTATGCTAACAAAGGTGCATCGGGAAAAAAAGGCTTCAATTTGCACAGCAGTATCAGAATTGGACCACCCATGATTGACAAAGGGTTGCCTTCTCCGATGAGTCACGTTTTCTGTTTCATCGAACAGATGGACGTTGGCATGTCAGGCGAAAAAACATCAGAGAACAAACACCCTGCAACCATTCCTGGAAGAACACAAGCTGGTGGGGGCAGTGTTATGGTCTGGGTAATTTTTTCATGGCATTCTCTGGGCCCACTCATCCATGTGGAAGGCATCCTGAACTGATTTGGGTATGAATCCATTGTTGCAGATCACGTCCACCCATACATGTGGTTTGTCTTCCCTGTGGCAGATGGAATCTCCCAGCAAGACAATGCGACATGTCACACGGCTAGAAATGTCCGACAGTGGTTGGAAGGGCACGACCAAGACTTCCAAGTACTTCCCTGGCTCCCTAAGTCGGCAAACTTGTACCAAATTGAGCATCTGTGGGACCACCTCGATCGTCTTGTTCGCTCAACAGATCCCCCCCCACACCCTCCAAATGTGGGATGTACTGCAGTCAGCATGGCTCCAGATACCTGAGACAACCGACCAGCACCTTATTGAGTCACTCCCAGTCGGTCTAGCTGCTGTCTGTGCTGCACACGGTAGTTACTCTGGATATTAGCTGGTGGTCATAATAATGTGACTCGACTGTGTATATACATATATACATACATACATATACTCGCACCCATGGCCGGCAGCACTGTAAGGGGGGCCCCACCGGGTGTGCATGCCCCGCACCGTGGTCACTACTCGGGGCGCCAGCGGGTCATGTGCCACTCACTTACCGACCTCAATACAGGCTGCCCCGCGGCCTGGCCACCGCTCACCCTATCCTGTGTCCTGAATGACGAGGCAGGCGTGATGACATCATTCAGGACGCAAGACGGGGAGGAGACATCGCGCTTCCTATGCATTTCCAGGGCTAGTGGGGACTCAGAGGAAACGTTTTCTGTGGCCGGCTCCAGCTCCAGCAGACAGTGTTTCTCAGAAGCCCAGAAGGTCAGTCACTTACTGTGGGCTTTGTTTGAATGGGGGCACTGATGGGGGTTTAAAAAGGGCAATAATGGCAAATTGACAGAGGATTCAGTGTCACCTTGGTGCCCATTTGCCACTTAATGCCCCTTTAGTCTCCTTCTATTCAGTGCCCCCTTGATGCCCATTTGCCATTTTGTTGCCCCTTTATTTTTCTGTCACAAAAGATGCTAAAGGCTACAGGGGCAGTAAATGGGCATCAAGGGGCCACCAAACAGAAGGACGCTAAAGGGGCAATAAGTGGCAAATGAGCACCATGGTGGCACTTAAAGACACTAAAGTGTTAATAAATGTCAATTGGGCACAGAATTCATTGCCTTCATAATGCACATTTACCATTTGTTGCCTTTTTAAACCCTGTTCAGATTACGTTGAATGCTATGTACACCTTTGAAATTTTTTTTTTTTAAATAAAAATCTGTGTGTTTGGTGCAACTTTGTAATTACATTTAAGGCTGCGTTCACATCTGCGTCAGGGCTCGGTTCAGGCGTTCCATCTGAGCTGTCTATCAGAACGGAACCCTGACTGAAACAAACGGAAACCTATGGTTTACGTTTGTTTCAGTCAGGGTTCCGTTCTGACGAACAGCTCAGATGGAACACCTGAACCGAGCCCTGACACAGATGTGAACGAAGCCTTATTAAACTATTTTTTACTTTTTGAGATACAGCTGCTTTGTATTCTGTATACAGAGCAGCCGTATCTAGCGTTGAGACCTGAATCCGTCAGGTCAGTGGAACTGACGGGTTCAGTGTCAGTGGGTCCTGCGTGTCTCTGACAGTTCATAACTTAGATGTGATCGATAACAGGTGGATCCTGTGTGTCAGAGACATACAGGACCTGGTGACATTGAACCCGTCAGTCCCACTGACCTGACGGTTTCAGGTCTCAGTGCTAGATATGGCTGCTCTGTATACAGAATACAAAGCAGCTGTATCTCAAAAAGTTAAAATAGTTTTTAATAAAAAAGTAGTTATTTAGAAAGTTGCACAAAACACACTGACTGATTGCATAGCCTCTAAAGCGGTTGTCCGGAATAAAAAAAATAAATAAATTTTGTTGAAGCAGCAGAAGGAGTTAAATGAAAAAAAAGAACTTATAGTACACAGTGCGGCTGCAGTAGTGACATCATGTCGACCGTACACCACCACTGCAGCATATTAATAGCCTCAGGGGTGTTCAGCTGAAACCAGTAATAGGACAATGTGATGTCACCACTGCAGCCGCTCTGTGTACACACAGAACAGAGATGACAGAAGCCCCCAATGCAGAAACGTCTGGGGGGAGAGAGATAAGTATAGGCTGCTTTTTTATTTGAACCACTCCTCGCCTGCTGCCACATAAACAGTTTAAACCCGGACAATCCCTTTAACCAATTAACACTATATGTGTATGTATGGTGGATGTGCATTCCAACAATATTGCATGTTCCACTGTGTGTTATCTGTGGTGTTACATAGGACTGTAGGTAACACTATTACATTATTTGTACCCAGAGAGTTATCACTGTGTGTTATCTGTGGTATTACATAGGACTACAGGTAACACTAATACATTATCTGTACCCAGAGAGTTATCGCTGTGTGTAATCTGTAGTGTTACATAGGACTGCAGGTTACATCTACTACATTATCTGCACTCAGAGAGTTATCACTGTGTGTTATCTGTGGTGTTACATAGGACTGCAGGTAACATCTGCTGCACTATCTGTACTGTGTATATATGTGCCTGTGTGGGTGTAATTGGGTCTGTATGTCTATATATTTACCTATATTTGTTTGTACAAGACCCATTATGTGTGTGTTTGTGTGTCAGTATATATATGTATGTATATTTGCCTGTATGTCTAAATATGCGCCTTTATGTATGTACAGTATATATGTTCCAGTATGTGCGTGTCTATATATATATATATATATATATATATATATATATATATATATATATATATATATATATATATATACAGTGAAGGAAATAAGTATTTGATCCCTTGCTGATTTTGTAAGTTTGCCCACTGTCAAAGACATGAACAGTCTAGAATTTTTAGGCTAGGTTAATTTTACCAGTGAGAGATAGATTATATAAAAAAAAAAACAGAAAATCACATTGTCAAAATTATATATATTTATTTGCATTGTGCACAGAGAAATAAGTATTTGATCCCTTTGGCAAACAAGACTCAATACTTGGTGGCAAAACCCTTGTTGACAAGCACAGTAGTCAGATGTTTTTTGTAGTTGATGATGAGGTTTGCACACATGTTAGATGGAATTTTGGCCCACTCCTCTTTGCAGATCATCTGTAAATCATTAAGATTTCGAGGCTGTCGCTTGGCAACTCGGATCTTCAGCTCCCTCCATAAGTTTTCGATGGGATTAAGGTCTGGAGACTGGCTAGGCCACTCCATGACCTTAATGTGCTTCTTTTTGAGCCACTCCTTTGTTGCCTTGGCTGTATATTTCCGGTCATTGTCGGGCTGGAAGACCCAGCCACGAGCCATTTTTAATGTCCTGGTGGAGGGAAGGAGGTTGTCACTCAGGATTTGACGGTACATGGCTCCATCAATTCTCCCATTGATGCGGTGAAGTAGTCCTGTGCCCTTAGCAGAGAAACACTCCCAAAACATAATGTTTCCACCTCCATGCTTGACAGTGGGGACAATGTTCTTTGGGTCATAGGCAGCATTTCTCTTCCTCCAAACACGGCGAGTTGAGTTAATGCCAAAGAGCTAAATTTTAGTCTCATCTGACCACAGCACCTTCTCCCAATCACTCTCAGAATCATCCAGATGTTCATTTGCAAACTTCAGACGGGCCTGTACATGTGCCTTCTTGAGCAGGGGGACCTTGTGGGCACTGCAGGATTTTAATCCATTACGGCGTAATGTGTTACCAATGGTTTTCTTGGTGACTGTGGTCCCAGCTGCCTTGAGATCATTAACAAGTTCCCCCCGTGTAGTTTTCGACTGAGCTCTCACCTTCCTCAGGATCAAGGATACCCCACGAGGTGAGATTATGCATGGAGCCCCAGATCGATGTCGATTGACAGTCATTTTGTATGTCTTCCATTTTCTTACTATTGCACCAACAGTTGTCTCCTTCTCACCCAGCGTCTTACTTATGGTTTTGTAGCTCACTCCAGCCTTGTGCAGGTCTATGATCTTGTCCCTGACATCCTTAGAAAGCTCTTTGGTCTTGCCCATGTTGTAGAGGTTAGAGTCAGACTGATTAATTGAGTCTGTGGACAGGAGTCTTTTATACAGGTGACCATGTAAGACAGCTGTCTTTAATGCAGGCACCAAGTTGATTTGGAGCGTGTAACTGTTCTGGAGGAGGCTGAACTCTTAATGGTTGGTAAGGGATCAAATACTTATTTCTCTGTGCACAATGCAAATAAATATATATAATTTTGACTATGTGATTTTCTGTTTTTTTTTATTTATATAATCTATTTCTCTCTGGTAAAATTAAGCTAGCCTAAAAATTCTAGACTGTTCATGACTTTGACAGTGGGCAAACTTACAAAATCAGCAAGGGATCAAATACTTATTTCCTTCACTGTATATATGGGTAATTTTTCTTTTTTTGTGGAGGGCAGCAATAGAGGATCCCTCACAGGGCGCCATCCAACCTAAGGCCGACCCTGCTCGTACCTTCTCTGGCGGCCTGTCCCTCCTCCAGGCTGCCGGCGTCTGCTCGTGTCTTCCACTTCCAATTCAAAAGTGTCTCACGAATCCCTGTTGCCCCCCAGGACTATTTAAGGCACCTTCACTATCCACCACGTGTCTGAACAATATTGGAACAACCTAGCGTTATCCAGCAAAGGTTCCTGTATGCACCTGTATCCAGTCTGCCATTGCTTTCAGTTATTAGCCTATATCTAGTTATCCGTTACCAGCCTGTATACAGTCTGCTATTGCTATCAAATTAGACTTCCATCTGACTGTCAAAGTTTACCAGAGCAGAAGGGCTAGCTTTCACTCCCCACATGCATCAATGAGCCTTAGGTAGCCATCCCTGTTGCTGGTACACCATTGGTTTTTCCTTGGACCTGTTTTGGTAAGCACAAGACCTGCCATTTTGGAGGTACTTTGACTCAGTGATCTAGCTATCACACTCTGGGTCTTATAAAAGTCGCTGTTTTCTTCTTATATGGTCAGAAATCACAGGTGTCAGCGGGAACACAAAAAGCTTGAACGGAGTTTACGTTTCTAGAGCTAGGTGCGGGTCCCAGAGGTGGGACCCGCATATAATACTAGGCACAATAATAACTACTAATATAAGTACCAGAGCTAGTATTACCTCAGCATCTTTAGCATGAGTATACTTCCACCTTTATTTCCTGGCAATTCAGTTTTTAAAGGCCAGATCATATTACATTTTAGCCCTAGGACCACCATCTTTTAAACACTGCCTTGGAAAGAAAGGTATACGACCATGTACAGTACTATTTGTATACTCTTTAAAGAGTAGTGAATTTGTTTTGTCCTTTTTCTTCTGCCCATTGGCTTCCATAATAAGGATCATTTTAAAAAAATGGTACTGTAAAGTATACTTATCTTTGTTGTACCCAATAGCACAATTGGATAAGAATTACAGTACCCTAAAAAAATCTGTAGAACAATTATATACATAAATCAAACACATGATGTTAACAGAGCCTTAATAAAATGTCACAAAATGCCCAAAAAGCTCATGTGGAAAGAGAGCCTTGTGAATGTACTATTGAAAATGTTGAACTGAGTGGAAAGAATGGCACCAGTGTTGACATTGGAGACCAAGGAGTAACATGTTAATGAGGCACAACATGAAAGAGCAAGTGCTACAAAGAATGGTTGTGCAATACTTCTATTCCTCTGCTTTTGCATACTGTTCCTGCATTTTTAGCTCAGCCATGAAAAATAGACGTAGCTAAAATTTCATCTTATCTGTTGAAGCACCAAACTGAAAGATAAGACCTAATCCTGCTTAAAAAATTAGTTTAAAATGACAGCAAATTTTAACCTATGATTGTGAATTGGCGTTTACGGAAACTACAAAAAATATTTGGAAGGCTGCTTGTCGCAGCCCAAAAAAAAAAAAACAACCGCATTTTGACCATAACATGTGAACCCAGCATTATATGACACAGTGTGATATTCCTGTGTAACTGATATAAAAAAAACTGCAATGCTGCATGTCCAAAGCAGCAAAATTGAAACATTATTTTAAATTTGCTGAATGCATTCTGCCAAGAGGCTTAATTTGTAGCTCCTGGGCCCCAATTAAAAATATGCAACAGGGCCCCCATCTACCATATGTGTCATTTATAATACTGGAGTCTTATGTGGCAGAGGGATCTTTGTGCCCCTGATTCTGCACCCGAAACAAACTAAAACTGGAATGCTACTAGTAAGAATTTAGGGGGGTAAAATATAACACTGCCAATAAAAAACAAAAAGAAAAACATATCTTGTGGAAACAGAAGGATATATGACTGCTGTGCCACCTAGGTCTTCTGCACACCAACAGAGAGAAAATCTAGACAAAAAAAAGGAAGGTAGAAACTAACAGGTACATCTATCAAAGCAGAGAATCGCTTTTGATAAACTACTTTAACCTCGACTGACCGGCACATCACTGTGATTTATGCCATATTATAATCACACATAAATAGTAACAAATTTCTCCAAGGGTATATTAGGACATGGGCACTTGTCTGTTCCAGCTGGCATGGACTTTGAAAAGAAATTCATGAATACATCAATTGAAAAAAGGCTTTTTTAAACGTAGAACGTTACTACATGTTAACTATACTCTCAGATGCTCATTTTTGGGAATTATTATAATTGTAATGGCTTAAAGATGAGACAAGTTTACATCTGTCCATAAATAGCCTCCAAATAATCTTAACACAAGCATTTTATACATCTCACATAAAACAAATGCTGGAAGGTCATATAAATCGTGTTTATGTTTTTACAAGGTTGTTTTCTAAAACTAGGTCTACATGTCTTTGATGTCTAGTGGATGTTTTATTTATTAAGCACAAACTTTACAACTAGAATAGAAAATTACTACGCAGAAATAGGAGCTAAGAGCATTTGGACTGTTTGCACTTTTAAACTTTTAGCTTTCAAATTCATTGTGATGTGCAGAGGGTTGTAAGAGATTAACCCTGTCAGGACCGAACTAATTTTGGCCTTCAGGAACAGCCCCATTTTTTCAAACCTGACATGTGTCACTTTATGTGGTAATAACTCTGGAATGCTTTTGCCTATCTAAGCGATTCTGAGATTGTTTTCTCGTGACATATTGTACTTTATGCTAGTGGAAAAATTTGGTCAATAAATTCATTGCTTATTTGTGAAAAATACCAACATTTTAAGAAAATGTGCAAAAATTATGATTTTTCTAATTTTAAATTTATCTGCTTGTAAGACAGACAGTAATACCACACAAAATAGTTACTATTTCACATATTCCATATGTCTACTTTATATTTGCATTGTTTTTTGAACATTATTTTATTTTTCTAAGACGTTACAAGGCTTAGAACTTTAGCAGCAATTTCTCACATTTTCAAGAAAATTTCCAAAACCTATTTTTATAGGTACCAGTTCAGTTCTGAAGTGGCTTTGAGGGCCTTACATATAGAAACCCCCATAAGTCACCCAATTTTAAAAACTACACCCCTCAAAGTATTCAATACAGCATTTAGAAAGTTTCTTAACCCTTTTGGTATTTCACAGGAATTGAAGCAAAGTAAAGGGGAAATTTACAAATTTCTTTTTTTTGTTGGAAAATCCATTTTAATCCATTTTTTTCTGTAACACAAAAGGATTTACCAGAGAAATGCAACTCAATATATATTGCCCGGATTGTGCAGTTTTTAGAAATATCCCACATGTGGCTCTATTGTGCTAATGGACTGAACCACGGGCCCCAGAACCAAAGGAGCACCTAGTGGATTTTGGGGCCTCCTTTTTATTAGAATATATTTTAGGTACCATGTCAGGTTTGAAGAGGTTTTGTAGTGCCAAAACAGTGGAAACACCTCCAAAAAGACACCATTTGGCAAACTACACACCTCAAGGAATTCATCAAGGGGTGTAGTGAGTATTTTAACCCCACAGGTTTTTTGCTGAATTATGTGGAATTAGTCCGTAAAAATGAAAATTAAATTTTTTCCAATAAAACTTAGAAATTATACATTTTTACAAGCAATAAAGAAGAAAAAGCACCCCAAGTTTTGTAAAGCAATTTCTCCTGATTACGGCAATACCCTATATGTTGTAATAAACGCCTGTTTGGACACACAGCAGGGCTCAGAAGCAAAGGAGCGCTATTTGGCTTTTGGAGATCAAGTTTACTCAATTGGTTTTCGGGTGTCATGTCGCATTTGCAAAGCCCCTGAAAGACCAAAACAGTGGACAACCCCCAGAAGTAAACCCATTTGGGAAACTACAGCCCTAAAAAAATAATTTCTAGGGGTATAGTGAGCATTTTGATCCCATAGGTTTTGTGCTGAATTTAGTGGATTTAGGCCGTCAAAACTTCTATGGTTTTTCATTCTTTATTTTTACGGCGTTCACCGTGCGCTATAAATGACATATTTATTTATATATATATATATATATATATATATATATATATATATATATATTTATTTATTCTGCGGGTTGATGCGATTACGGCGATACCACATGTATATAGGTTTTTTATGTTTTATGGTGTTTACACGATAAAATCACGGTTTTAAATTTTTTTTTTCGTTTTTATGTCACCATGTTCTAAGAGCCACAACTTTTTTATTTTTCTATCAGGAAAGCTGTGTGAGGGCTTGTTGTTTGCGAAACAAACTGTAGTTATTATCGGTACAATTTTTGGGTACATGCGACTTTTTGATCTCTATTTATGAAAATTATTTGGGAGCTGAAGTGACTAAAAATAGCCATTCCGGTATAGTTTTTTTAATTATTTTTTTATGGCGGTGCGGGATAAATTACATTATATGTTTATAGTTCAGGCCGTTACGGACGCAGCGATACCAATTATGCATAGTTTATTTATTTTTTTCTAATAATAAAGGACTTTATAAGGGAAAAAAGGCAATTTTTAAATGTTATTATTTTGACATTTTACTTTTGTACATTTTTTGTAACTTTTTTAACTTTTTTTTTTTTAGTCCTTCTAGGGTCTTGAAGATCCAATTGTTGGATCATTGTTATAATACCCTGCAATTCTTATGAATTGCAGGGTATTATACCTGTCAGTTTCACACTGACAGAAGGCATATTAGGTCCTGCCTCTGGCAGGACGTAATCGCCTTCAATAGATGACAGACCCGAAGCCTTTGTTAGGCTTCCGGTTGCCATAGCAATCGCCCCCCCCGCAACATTCGGCCCCCGCAATCGCGTAGCGGGGTGCCGATGTTGCAATAACAACTTAAATGCGGCGGTCACTATTGACTGCCGCAATTAAGGTGTTAATCAGTTCGGATCACCGCTGTGATCCGACCCGATGCTTTCCCCCAGTACTAAGGCTGCTAGTAGCAGCCTGAACTGGGAGATGCCGGGCTGCGGGGAGTGCCTGTGTGCTCTGTTAGGAGCACATGTAGATTAATGGGCTGCAGGCACAAGGACCAGCTCTGCAGCCCGTTAATCTACGTGGGGTGGTTGGGAAGGGGTTAAAGGGGTTGTCCACACATTGGCAACTGATGATCTATCCACATGATAGGTCACCAGTATATGATCGGTGGGGGTCCGACAACCAGACCCTGCACCGATCAGCTGCTTCGGCTGCCTCTGGGCACCGAATGTCTATGTCGGAAGCAGATGGCTCTGGACACGGAATAGCGGCTGGGCTGCAATACTTAAGTGAATCGGAGCAGAGTTGCTGTTCTGCAGCATGGCCGCTATGCAGTGTATGGAGCCATCTGCTTCCGACTCCGAATACTGCATATCCTGCATATCATCCGGTGCCCGGAGGCAACCAGAGCTGCAGATCGGTGCAGGGTCCGAGTGTCAGACCCCCCACGATCATATACTGATAACCTATCCTGTGGATAGGTCATCAGTGGTCTGTGCGTGGACAACCCCTTTAATAAAAAAAAAATCCATTGTCCTTGCTGCAAATGCATCAATAAATAAATATCTAGGTTGCTCCCTCTGCAGGTGCGGTATTGTGGTGGCGGGCAACGCCATGCGGTGCTGCAACTAATAGAGTAGGGACCCACTTATTGGAGGTCGCCATTAAGTGGCAAGTGGGCTTATACAATTTGATCAAAGTGTTTACTAAGAACATCCTGTTCATGTTCATTGATTAATATTGTGGATGTGCGGTCCTTCGTTTATCCTCTTCAACCAGTATATATATAGATTCTTTCCCTTTTTTTCAATTTCTGGCACCAGCACTTTCCCAGCATGCGGCAACCCCCATGCGCGACTATCACTACAGATAGCCGGGTTCTGGATCGCACCCGGCTCATCCCGAAACCCGTGGTGGTGATGGGTGCCGGGTTAATAATGGGGGTTAGAGTTAGGCTCTGCCCCAGCTGACACTAAGGGTATGTTCACACAAGGTCATTACGTCCGTAATTGACGGACGTATTTCGGCCACAAGTACCGGACAGAACACAGTGCAGGGAGCCGGGCTCCTAGCATCATACTTATGTACGACGCTAGGAGTCCCTGCCTCGGTGCCGGACAACTGTCTCGTACTGAAAACATGATTACATGATTACTCATGATTACATGAACAACGAAGTATATAATTGGAATAGGAAAGAACGTAATTTCACCAGACCCAGACCCATTTTGAAAAGACGTAATCAACAATACAAACGATACAGAGACATACCCAGCAGAGTAAGCTTCAGTTCTACGGAACCTGACTCTGCAGAAGGCTTCTCAGAAGAAGATATTGGTGGAATATATCCTCGTCTTTACCATAGACAAGAAGATACTACACAATCGTCAAAAAACGAGGAAGGAGGGGCGGGAGGAAGCACAAATCGGCCCTATCAAGAACAAACCCGTCACCTCCGGTCCCGAAAATTTCAACATCACTAAACTCCAACATAACGAGTCTTTCATCTTTTCCTCTTACGGCAGAACAAGAAGAAGTCCTAACATTGGGCCTCAACTTCGCCCCTAACAACAACTTCAATTTGTTCAGTACACTATTAGACATAAATAAATTCATCCGTAATTTGACCGTCAAAAAATATTTTCTCAACGTAGACTCCACCACAACAGAAGACCCCAATACAATTACAGCATCCACAAGCCATTCCATCGTTGATCTCCAAGAAAATAAACACCAACTCATGTCTAAATTTTCTTTCCAAGAACACAGAACCTTAGCATGTTTGGAAAGTCTACAGACAGAAAGTCCGGAGCAAACAGACATGATGGCCCCCAACTTCACTACTTCCAATCCTAAATTCTATCCCGTGAACTCACGAACAGAATCCATGGATCGATTTCAATTTATCATCGAACAAGAACTACAGAACCTAGCTGATAGACTCAAAGCCAACCATGTAGAACCCAACATGCCTACCCGCCTAAAAAAAGCAATAAAGTCCTTGAAAGACAACAAAGAACTAACGATAAAAATGGCAGACAAAGGCGGAGGAATTGCTATTATGAACAAATCAGATTACCAAAAATCAATAATAGACATGCTATCTGATGAGAATACTTATAAAAAACTTGACACAAATCCTACAGTCAAAATAAAATTCCTAATGAAAAGCCTACTGAACGAAGGTCTTCAAGGGGGGTTCATCAATCAGAAACAATTCAACTATCTGTATGTCGAACAACATATCACTCCCATAATTCATGCTCTACCCAAAACCCATAAGCAAATCAACCCTCCACCAATGAGACCCATAGTCTCAGGGATAGGATCGATATTAGAAAAATTATCCGAATGGCTCGATACTCTTTTACAGCCCCTGGCCCAGCAAACTCCAGGTTTTTTAAAGGATACAAAAAATGTCCTTACCTCCCTAAAAGACAAAGTTTGGAACGATGATTACACCTGGCTAACCTGTGATGTTGTCTCACTCTACACATCCATTCCCCATCATGTAGCCTACACTGCTTTAGAAAGCCACCTCCAGACACACAGTACCTATGAAAAAAATTTCCAAACTTATATCCTAAATGTACTGATGTTCTTAATGAAGCACAACTTCTTCCAATTTGATGGCAAATACTTCCTCCAACTGAAAGGCGTCTCTATGGGAGCCAAATTCTCCCCATCAATTGCAAACCTGGTGATGGCGTGGTGGGAGGAATCACATATTTTTTCTAGCAACAACATGCATGGCAAAGACATCGAGTGGTACGGAAGATACATCGATGACCTCCTGCTAATATGGAAGGGACCCATCGACATTATTCCAAACTTCGTCGATTATCTCAACCAGAACCCCTACAATCTCAAGTTCACCTACAATTACAACAAAATGTCAATAGTCTTTTTAGACTTAGAACTAGAGGGAAAAATAGGTCAAATCATCTCAACTCAAACGCATCGGAAACCTACCTCCGCAAACTCCATATTACATGCCAAGAGCAACCATTCCAAACACACAATTAAAGCTATCCCAGTTGGAGAATTTCACCGTGCAAAAAGAAACTGCACCTCAGCCAACCAATTCAACATAGAGCAAGAACAAATTACAACAAGATTAAGAAACAGAGGTTATCCACTATGGTCCCTCAACAGAGCGCGCGATATCATAACCAAAAAACCAAGAGCCCAACTTCTAGAACATCACAAATTGAGTAAGCTGGATTCTAACCAACCGACACTGGTCCTACAGCAAAGCAACCAGTTTCTGGAAATAAAACATCTAGTAAACAGGTACCTACCCATCCTCATGGAGGATGGTGACCTGCGGTCCATCCTAAAGGAAGGATGCAAAATAATAGCGAGAAAAGCTCCATCAATAGGCAGCATCCTCTCACCATCCGTATTCACGTCACATGAGACTAAATCAACCTGGCTGGAAACAAAAGGGTTCTATAAATGTGGACAGCATCCCTGCAAGGTATGCCAATATGCTTATCCCACAAAAACCTTCTGTGACTCCACACAGTCAGACACATATACCATCCAAAATTACATCAATTGTAACACTGAGTCTGTTATTTACGTCATTGAATGCACAGAATGCATATTAAAATATATAGGCTGCACGAACCGAAAACTAAAAATTAGGATCCTCGAACACCTCAGCTACATAAGAAATCCAAATATCATAAATATTTCAAGTGCCTCCAAACATTTCATACATTACCATAACCGAACAACAAAAACTCTCCGATGTTTCGCTATAGAAAAAATTAATCTCCCCAAACGAGGAGGCGATTTGAAACACAAAACTCACCTGCGAGAGGCCTTTTGGATATACAGATTAAAAACAAGGTTCCCACTGGGACTTAATCTCAAGAAAGAACTCATGTTCCAGTATTAATCCAAGCCCGTGCACTCATTACATACTTTGTTCTCTTACAGTTGCATCCATGTCAGAATTAATTGTCCTACACAAATGATCTCTCTCCATTTGTACATATAAGTCAACAGTATTCTTGCATACATAACATGTGCTTTTTGTAATGCAATCCACACAATATTACGACTTTTTTAGCCACTTTTCTCCTTTTATTTCAATTTTCTTCATTTTTCCTGCACTCCCTGCACTCCAAATTTCCGATCCAGCGCATAGAAACTGAGGGCCCCTCCTCCAAAATGAACTTTACTATAAAATCATGCTAAAACACTAACATAAGTATAGTTCCGCCATAGGCTATGTATCTAGGCAACTACAAGATTACCGTTCCACAATCAGGTTACAACACCATACAGAACAAACCAACCAAAAATATTAACCCTAAGCCATGAATAATCATGTCAAGTATTCTCTCCATAGACATGCAAAAGAATTTACTCACCCATAGCGTACATCGGAGCAGTTCAGCCGTCAGCAACGTAATCAGGGTAGAGGGATCTCTTACATGCATATAGTCGGTCGTTCTCCAGACTTGCATAGAAACCTGTAAATCAAACAAAGGCCCATACAAACAATCACAATAGTCAACAACATAGCCTCAAACATACCGCCCCATAAGGTCACATGCCATTAACTTATCGTATTTACATAGTGCATCGTTGTATAGTCCAAATCTAATCAACACACTTACATTCTTTCACCAACTAAGAATCAAAATATGTTTCTCGCTAGAAACTACGTCAAACATACTCACCTTGCACTACATCAGACCGGAGCACCAGCTGACTACTGGAGGCCTGTCGGGTGCTCTTGCCTCTGATTGGCCTGTTCTGCGGTCCAGCAGCACACATGAGACCTGGAACGCAAACAAAAAATTTTAGACATTACGTAATACACCAGATGAAATGTCTCCAAACCTGCTGATGGCAAAACTACAAAGCCATCAGATAAAAACATGCATGTTCTCGCTCCCCAGGCCTTCTTTTCCCTTTCCCTCAAGAATACCCCAAGAATGTAGTCTATGACGTACTAATATCTTGCTGAATACCAGAACACACTGGCGTGCGCTCCAGTGACTCACTGCATCTTGAAACGCAATCAAGCATGTCAGCTGCAAAACCGGAACTCATACACATAAAACCAGAGCCCCAGTTTCCAAACACCAAACAGCCATGATTAAGGACGTGTACAACGTCTGAAACGCGTAGGCCCCAAGACTGGACCGATACACACTCCTGTCTGCACACCAGGATTCCTTCTTATTGGACCTTTTTAAACCTTGATACCTAGTAAACTTGGAATAAGTTTCCATTTTATCCTCTACATCGCTGGATTCAACCCCCTGCCTTGCCTGTCTTCACCCATCGTGTGCCGACACGAGATTCCGTGCGATGTCTACGACACACATGCCAAGTGTCAGGTGAGCTGGAGGATCTCTCCCATATCTCCTGTACATGATTACTCACCTTAGTAATGGACGCTGTCAATCAGACAGCGGCCATTACTAGGACGGTAGTAATAAAGTTTAAAAAAAAAAGACATAGAAAAAATATTTTATTGAAATAAAAAACCACCACACAACCCTTATTAACTATTTTATTGAAAATAAAAAAAGCCGTCATCAAAGAAGTCCTCGAATCTGACATAGTCCAAAAACCGAACCTATCAAAAAACACAAACACACAAAAACCCATTAGTAACACAGGTGGTAGGCTTAGATACAGGGCCAATGTGTGATACTGTCTGTTAGACCCGGTATCTAAGCCTACCACAAGGTAGACTTAGGCTGCGTTCACATCTGTGTCAGGGCTCTGTTCCGACGTTCCGTCAAAATTTTCAGTCGGAACGGTACCCTGACTGGCACAAACGGTAACCAGAGGTTTCCGTTTCCATCAACATTGATTTCAATGGTGACGGATCCGGTGCAAATGGTTTACGCTTGTCTCCGTTGTGCAGGGGTTCCGTCGTTTTGACGGAATGAATACCGTAGTCGACTACGCTATTGATTCCGTCAAAACGACGGAACGGAGTCCTGATACAGATGTGAACGCAGCCTCAGATACAGGGCCCAGCAGACAGTAATCTTATACAGTATAAGATGACTGTTTTCTGGGGCCTTGTATCTAAGCCTACCATGTGGTAGGCTTGGATACAGGGCCCATCAGACAGGATCACACATGGGCCACGTATCTAAGCCTACCATGTGGCAATATCACGCCATTTTTCCTGCGATTTTCTTAATCACGGTGAAAATGGCGTGAACTGCAATCTTCAGGTACTGCGCCCGGTAAGGTCTCAGGAGACGTCATAGCTGGTGGGCGACTTCTTGTCTACTGGTTGAAAGCAGCGGACTTCTTTCAAGTTCAACTTCATGCTGCTTGTGCAGCAGCCTCATATAATTGTTTTACAGAGGGCCCTCGGGCCCCCCTGGTTTTGGGGCCCGGTCGCAAGTATGATCGCTGCAACCCGTATAGCTACGCCACTGAGGCTGTATGCGAGCATGGTGCACTACATGTAACCATGTAATTGACACACTTTTAAAATCTATATCTGTGTGCAATGATAATACTAAGCAGCCACCCCCCTCTTGAATAGTAGGCGTGAGAGTGTTCATCAGTATATTGCACCTGTGTAATCTCCCTCTATGTAGCATTGTGGTTTGTCTGCGTCCTGCCGGGAGGTGTTGTACCTGCCCTTATGAGTTAGTATGGCCTGTTCAGTGATTTTAAACTAATATAGTTCTTTCCAGTGATTTGTCAAAAGGAACTTAAAGAGGCTCTGTCACCAGATTTTGCAACCCCTATCTGCTATTGCAGCAGATAGGCGCTGCAATGTAAATTACAGTAACGTTTTTATTTTTAAAAAACGAGCATTTTTGGCCAAGTTATGACCATTTTTGTATTTATGCAAATGAGGCTTGCTAAAGTCCAACTGGGCGTGTTTAAAGTAAAAGTCCAACTGGGCGTGTATTGTGTGCGTTACATCTGGGCGTGTTTACTTCTTTTACTAGCTGGGCGTTCTGACGAGAAGTATCATCCACTTCTCTTCAGAACGCCCAGCTTCTGGCAGTGCAGACACACAGCGTGTTCTCGAGAGATCACGCTGTCGTCACTCACTTCCTGCCCCAGGTCCTGCATCGTGTCGGACGAGCGAGGACACATCGGCACCAGAGGCTACAGTTGATTCTGCAGCAGCATCGGCGTTTGCAGGTAAGTCGATGTAGCTACTTACCTGCAAACGCTGATGCTGCTGCAGAATCAACTGTAGTCTCTGGTGCCGATGTGGCCGACACGATGCAGGACCTGGGGCAGGAAGTGAGTGACGTCACAGCGTGATCTCTCGAGAACACGCTGTGTGTCTGCACTGCCAGAAGCTGGGTGTTAACGAACAGAAATGGATGATGCTGATTCGTCAGCATCATACACTCCCATTCCTAACGCCCAGCTAGTAAAAGTAGTAAAAACGCCCCGATGTACGCACATAATACACGCCCACTTGGACTTTTACTTTAAACACGCCCAGTTGGACTTTAGCAAGCCTCATTTGCATAAATACAAAAATGGTCATAACTTGGCCAAAAATGCTCATTTTAAAAAAAATAAAAACGTTACTGTAATCTACATTGCAGCGCCTATCTGCTGCAATAGCAGATAGGGGTTGCAAAATCTGGTGACAGAGCCTCTTTAAGTTGCCTTATAAGTAGAAGGTTAATCACAGATGGAGACATGGTGCACTGTACCAGGTGTATGTGAACCTAAATTTAGAAGGAGAAATGAGCGACTTAATTCTACACAAATTTAATTTATTACAAATTTCCCAAAAGTTTGGGATTTTAGCAAATCAACAATGTTTGTGAAGCGTCTCACACGAATCGCTCAAAATGGCGGCTGCCATTTTACAGATCAGAAGAAAACAAGAAGACAGAGAAGGATCACATGACCTTGAGCGGTGACTCATTAGATAACAGTCATATTAGTCATAGCCACTATAAACAGCCCAACCAAGAAATGCTGCTGCTTTGTTGGGATACAGATAGGAGAGAGAGGACATCAAACAGAGAGTGAGAGTGAAACGAAGAATACACAGAGATTTTGGATTCGTTTCAGTGTGTGTTTTAGGCCGGATTTACACGAGCGTGTGCAAAAGGCACTTAACAGCTCCGTGTGTCATCACCATATGCCGTCATTATGACACTCTGTTTGTATGTTTGTAAACAGAAAAGCACGTGGTGCTTTTCTGTTTTCAATCATTGTATTGACTGCTGTTGCGCAAATCAGGCGCGTAACACGGAAGTGCTTCCGTGTGGTGCGCGTGATTTTCACGCACCCATTGACTTCAATGGGTGCGTGATGCGCGCACAACGCACAAATATAGGACATGTCGTGCGTATCACGCAGCGGACACACGCTGCATGAAAATCACGGACTGTCTGCACGGCCCCATAGACTAACATAGGTCTGTGCGACGCGCGTGAAAATCATGCGCGTTGCATGGACGTATTACACGTTCGTGTAAATCCGCACTTATAGTGGGAAGAAGAGAATTGATAGAGTTAGGGTATGTGCACACACACTAATTACGTCCGTAATGGACGGACGTATTTCGGCCGCAAGTCCCGGACCGAACACAGTGCAGGGAGCCGGGCTCCTAGCATCATACTTATGTACGATGCTAGGAGTCCCTGCCTCGCTGCAGGACAACTGTCCCATACTGAAAACATGATTACAGTACGGGACAGTTGTCCTGCAGCGAGGCAGGGACTCCTAGCGTCGTACATAACTATGATGCTAGGAGCCCGGCTCCCTGCACTGAGTTCGGTCCGGAACTTGCGGCCGAAATACGTCCGTATATTACGGACGTAATTAGTGTGTGTGCACATACCCTTACAGTAATTTGATAGAGATAGATTTTAGAGTCAGTCAGTATCAGTGAGATAGTTAGGCAGGCACAGGCAGCCATTGCTTTAAGTGAATGCTGCTGCAGCTATACAATTCTTACATTAATTTATGAATCACTAATCTTCACAGATTTTAATTAATAATATTAATCCTGGTGCTGATAGCGTGCCGTCACCCACTGTTTTGCATATATCTATCAGTGCCATTAAAAAAATGTCTACCTCAAGCTTATATACAGCACTGTGATATTTCAGTCTGTGTTCAAGTGACTTTTATTTTCAAATACATACATTTTAATTTAAATCCTGGGGCGGAAAGCATGTTGCTGCCTGCTGATACAGAGGTCAAGGACGTGGTGACACTCAGTGTTTTGCATATATCTAATAGTACCACCAAAAATGTGAGTGTTGTTCTGCATCAAGCAGTTATACAGCACCGTTTTATATATATATGTATATATATATATATATATATATATATATATATATATATATATATATTTATATTTATTTATTTATTTATTTATTTTTTTAATTTAAAATATCATCAAACCTGTTGCCACTGCTTGTCAAAATGCTGCTGCTTCTTTTGATACCACCGTGTGTGTATAAACACTGGCGGGCATCTGCCCCCCAAGAAAAGATAATGTTTGTACCATTTGCCTAAAATATCCGACAGTGGAGTGTGTTTTTAAACAGGCTGTTTGATAACACTGGCTACCATCCGTTTACTCATAGCTATATATGTTGCTGTCATTTTGACATTACTAATGCTGTCTTGGCATTAAATAGCTTGAAATGGGTTGAATACAGTCCTAGAAGACCTAAGAGTGTCATACACAATTTTTTAGGGCAATTGGGGCACTCTGATTCACAATGAATTTATTCGGACCGAATAGAATCTGACGACCGATTCGATCAAACAGGACCTGAAACTAATTTTGGGTAATTTGCTCATCTCTACTTAGAAGAGGTTTATTTCAAATAGATTTTTTTTAAATAGATGCTTTTAAATATACTATAATGACAAAGGTCAGAATGAAGTGCCAGTTCACACAGTTCTCACCTACTGTGCATATTCACGGTTCTAACACCTGTTCTGAGATGGTGCTCTCCTTATTCCAGTCAATCTAAATCGGGCTGACTCCCATGTAGACATAACTTGCAGAGTACTTCAAGGACAGGGATTTTCTTGTGTTTAATATATGACACTTTACTATTCATATTACAGAGGACAGTGTCCGGATTTACAGCGAATGCACACTCATGCCATGCAGAAGTAATTTAAACCAAATTGTCAGCAATAGCTTGTAAAGGGTAATCCCAAATAAATGACACTGTCCTGGGAGACACCTCTATGGGAGCCAAGTAAATGCTAGTAACAAAATTTCTTCAGCACACAATGTAAGATAGCCTCAACTTAAAACATAGAATGAACTGCTACCCCATTGTAACTAGGGAGGTGACATTACCGGATACCTCTGCTGTTATTAGTCCACCGATTTATTTTTATGTGAACAAAAGATTCTATGAACGTAAATTGTAACTCAATGAGCCTCATTATCAAAACGGTCTGACAGCAAAACTGGCCTTGTTGCTCAATGCAACCAATCACAGTGAAGCTTTCATTTATCCAGCTCAGTTTAAGGAATTAAGTCAAGCTCTGATTGGTTGCTATGGGCAATAAGGCCAGTTTTGCTGTTAGACAGTTTTGATAAATTTGCCAATTTTTTTATTTAAAGGGGTTATCCGGGGATCGAAAATTGCATTGCATTAATATTTTTATGTAAAAAGAAGTCACTTCCTAATGTACTTTAATTAAAAATTGAGTACTAAATGGGGCAGTTCAAACCCGTTGAATTGTTACCGGAAGTCCTGTAGCTTTTCTAATATTGATGACGCACCGACAGGGCCTCATGTGACCGAGGGCTTGCTTCCTGTGTGGTTCGTGTCGGCGTGTTATCAATGCCATGCCTGCAAGCGGCTGTCACACTGCCTATTGCTGGAGTCCCCGATCAGAGCATCAGCTAGTTCTTTGCTCGAGACTCCAGCACTGCTGCCAACATCACTGTCCATATATGGACAGTGACAGTGACGTTAACAGCAGTGCTGGAGTCCCCCGGCAGAGCATCAGCTGATGCTCTGCTCGGGAACTCCAGCGATAGGAAACCCCTGAATACACAGTCCATAAATGGACAGTGACGTCGAGAGCAGGGCTGGAGTCCCGAGCAAAGAACTATCTGATGCTCTGCTCTGGGACTCCAGCAATAGGCAATGTGACAGCCTCTTGCAGTCATGCACTCGATAACACACCGACACGAACAGCACAGGAAGCAAGCCCTCAGTCACATGGGGCCAAGTCGGCGCGTCATCAATATCAGAAAAGCTACAGGACTTCTGGGAACAATTCACTGGGTTTGAACTGCACTATTTATTACCGAATTTTAATATAAAGTACATTAGTAAGTGACTTCTTCTCACATAAAAATATTAATGCAATGCAACTTTTGCCCCCCCCCCCCGATAACCCCTTTTGAAAGAATGATATTGATTTCATTATCTGAGCAAACATTAGTATAAATTACATTCCAGAAGAGGCCGTACTGAAAGAAGAAAAAAGGAATAAGGGAAGGCCTCCATGACTAAAATAGATGGGAGGGACACAGAGTTGGCTGGCCTATGAGAGGAAAGGGGGGGGGGGACAGCAGGAGGGCTTGAGTGAGAAGGGGTGGGGATTGAAGGGGATGTACCTGTTTCCTGTTTGTGCTCTCCCTCTCTTCGCCAGGACACAGAAGCAGGAACATGTTTGTTACCCCTGCTGCGTCTGATGAGGAGGCTATGGAGCTGTTGCGGGCCGCGGCAGCCTCTCAGGGTCCTGGATGGCTCGGAGCACGAGTAGCGACGCTGCTGCAGGGACAATCGGGCGCTCCGGTCCAGGAGCGAGCAGAGTCGGCTGGAGCAAGCGGGGAGCGCTCTGTCATGCCGGTGGTCGCTGGGCTGCTGGAGCAGGCCGAGGTACAGGACCGGCGTACCAGGGGGTCGGGCAGGAGAAGAGGAGAGCCCGTTTCCCCCATGACTCAGGCCAGGGCTGGCACTCCCGGCGTGACGCGCAGCACGAGGCGCTCGCGCCCGCCCGCAAGGCTGAGTCCTGAAGACATCCCGCGGGCGCGGCGGCGCAAGAGGAGCCCATCAGTGGACCCTGCAGGCCAGACCCCAGGGCGGCCTGCCGCTGCTCTTTCGTCTGGTCCTGGGAGGAATCCCAAAACGCGGCAGCGCCCGGCGGCAGCGGCGAGGAGGACGCGGCCTTCACTTCCGGTCACATCCTCTCCTTCTTCAGCACGTGGCGGAAGGGCAACGGCGACCCTGCATGGTGATGTGCCAGCCAGAGGGTCGGCTCATGGTGTCGTCGAGGTGGAAACGACCGGAGGTCGCAGGATGAGGTCGGTGGTTGGAGTGCCAGGGACGGAACAGCTTGGAGCTGGTTCAGCGGGACGGATGAGGCATGAACTGGACCTCGGCCAATTGGATGATGCGATGTCACCCCCCTTTACTCAGACGAAAATCGGAATTCCCCGTGCACACATTGCCAATGCGGACAGCGCCAGAGGGAGTCCGGAGCATTGGAGGACGGTGAGCGGCGGGCCTCTCCACGTGGACATGGGGGTCCGGCTGACGGGTTCACAGCCCCTGGGCAGCCTGGTGAGTTGACACCTACGTTACCATTTCCAGCTTTATTGATGTCGGGTATCGGTGTAGAGGGTGTCGAGGCGGTGGGCGTCGCGGCGGAGTCGGGGGTCCCGTCGCTACAGGCGGGTGCGGGGGATAGTTTGGCGGAGTTAGTGGGATGTTTAAAAGTGTTAGTGGGGCGGCTAGGTGGTTCCCCTTCCCAAGAATCGTCAGGTGTGGCGCCGGCCGCGGTGTGGGGGGGCAGTGTTGGAAGCGCTCCGGTTCGTCAAAACGGTGGGGGGTTGAATGCCGGGGCAGCGGTGGCGGCGGTTCAAACAGACTCGCCAAAGGAGGTTGATAGGGTGCGTCTTGATGATCGTGCGCGCGGGGAGGTTTATGTTTGTTATGAGGGCCCGTTAGGGGCGCATTTAAAGCAGGAGGTAAAGGAAAGGATTTGGAAGGACGAGTATGTGGAGATTTTTTCCTTGCTTCCGCTGGAGAAGTTTAATTTAGATAAGGTGAAGCGGGATGAAACAAAAAAGGATGAGGAAGAAAAGAGACGGTACAGGTTGATTCCAAAAACGTTCGTCAATTGGATGCAGGCTTTTGCAATTTTGGCGAGCGTTATTGGGGAAAAGGCGCCAGATAATTGTTCCGGCTTGTTTTGTTATTTGGATGCGGTGGGGGAGGCGCATCGGGTTTATGGGGGCCAGGCCTGGCTTCGTTACGATGAGCAGTTTCGGCAGAGGAAAGCGGTGCGGCCGAATATACGGTGGGACCATAAGGACATAGCCTTATGGTTGAAAGTGACGGCACTTTATAAGCAGGGGCAGTCCTTTCCCGGGAGCGGGAATGCAGCAGGAACTTCCGGCGGGGGTAGTCAGGCCTCAGGTTCAAAATTTGGGACGTGTTGGCAGTTCAATGAGGGGCAGTGCAAATTTGGAGCGACGTGTAAATTCAAGCATGCGTGTTCACATTGCAGCGGGCAGTCACATGGAGCGTCTAAATGTTTTAAGAAGGGTAAACGACAAGGGGGAGCCAGCGGTGCGTCTGGTTATGGGGGAGACTCCGGTGAAACTCATAAAGATGGCCCCCTTTCTAAGTAGGTACCCCAATAAGGAGGGGGCGCGGTTGATTAGTTTAGGTTTTGGTTACGGTTTCGTTATTCCGCCCCCTTTGCATGAGGTCCCTTTCACGCAGCGCAACCTTAAGTCGGCATATCAGCATGCGGGGGTAGTCTCGGAAAAAATCCGGAAGGAGATTGATCTGGGCAGAATGGCGGGCCCCTTTAGCACGATCCCAGTTCCAGGTTTGGTGGTGTCACCGTTAGGGGTGGTTCCAAAACGAGAAGGTAACAAATTCCGGCTTATTCAGCATTTGTCCTTCCCGAAGGGGGCGTCGGTTAACGATGGCATTGACCAGGATCTCTGTTCTGTGGTCTACACGTCGTTTGATGCGGCGGTAGCGTTGGTACGTGGTTACGGAAGAGGGGCTCTGATGGCAAAAACTGATATTCAAGCGGCGTTTCGTTTGTTGCCGGTTCATCCGGACAGCCAGAGGTTGTTGGGATGTTATTGGGAAGGGGATTATTACATTGATCGATGCCTTCCCATGGGTTGTTCGTTGTCGTGCGCGTACTTTGAGGTGTTTAGTTCTTTTTTGGAATGGGTAGTCAGGGAGGTCGCGGGGGTGGAATCAGTTATTCACTATCTCGACGATTTCTTGTGCGTTGGCCCGTCGTGTTCGGGGGTTTGCGCAAATTTGTTGGAGACGGTCAATTGGGTGTCAAGGGAGTTCGGTGTACCCTTGGCTGTGGAAAAAACTGAGGGTCCGGTGACGACCATTTGTTTTTTGGGAATTACTATCGACTCCGTAGCAATGGAGTGCAGATTGCCGGAGGATAAGTTGGGGGATTTGCGGTTGGTAGTGGAGCGAGCGTGTCGGATTAGGAAAATTACGCTACGTGAATTACAGTCCTTATTGGGGAAGTTGAATTTTGCTTGCCGCATCATGCCGATGGGCAGGGTTTTTTGTCGGCGGTTGGCAGCGGCGACGGCGGGGGTTCGGGAACCCCATCATTTCATTCGTCTGGCTGCAGAGCACAGGGAAGATTTACAGGTCTGGCTCCATTTTCTGGCACAGTATAATGGGCGCTCTCTTTGGATGTCCCGGGCGTTAGATAGCTTCGATTTGGAATTGTTCACTGACGCGTCTGGGGCGGTGGGGTTCGGGGCGTTCTTTAAAGGTCAATGGTGCGCGGGAAAATGGCCGGTTGCATGGGTGGAGGCGGGACTGACGCGTAACTTGGCCCTACTCGAACTGTTTCCCATCGTGGTGGCGGTCACCA
This sequence comes from Rhinoderma darwinii, assembly GCF_050947455.1. Lineage (NCBI taxonomy): Eukaryota > Metazoa > Chordata > Amphibia > Anura > Rhinodermatidae > Rhinoderma > Rhinoderma darwinii. The sequence continues at coordinate 154,500,798 of NC_134689.1, forward strand.
TTTGGGGAGACAGGTTCCGGGACAAAAAAGTGCGTTTTCATTGCGACAATTTGGGGGTGGTGATGGCTATAAATAATACTTCGGCGTCGTCCCCTCCAGTGGTTCGCTTGTTGCGTCAGTTGGTGCTTTCCTGTTTGAGTTTAAATGTTCCCGGGGTAGAGAATTGTATTGCTGACGCGCTTTCTCGCTCGCAGTGGGATCGTTTCCGGCAGCTGGTCCCGGACGCGGAGTTAACAGGGGTGGACTGTCCCAGTCATCTGTGGGAGCTGGTATCCAGGCGGCAGGTGCATTGATTAAACGTTCACTGGCCAGTGCGACGTGGTCGTCGTATGCGGCTGGATGGAGGCAATGGGAGGAGTGGGTGAGATCTTTGGGGGATGTGTGCTCGGATGATGATAGGATGGTGGCCTTGCTGTTTTGGTTGGGGGATGCGTTCGCCCGGGGTTGCACGGTCGCTAAGGTTAATCGCTTCGTGGCGGCCATTGCTTTCGGTTGTAAGTTACGGGGGTTGGCAGATATCACGAAGCGGTTTTTGGTGGGCCAGGCATTGAAAGGGCTGAGACGGGGTGTAGTGGTGAGGGATAAGAGGCGTCCCGTGTCATTTCAATTGTTGTGTTCCCTGGAGGTGGTGGTGCGGCAGGTGTGTCGTTCAGAGTATGAGAGCAAGCTTTTCCGGTTGGCTTTTGCGTTAGCCTTTTTTGGAGCTTTTCGGGTAGGTGAATTGGTTTCCCCCAGTTCGGTGAGAGCGGGGGGCTTGTTGCAGGATAATGTCGATTTGTATGAAGACAGGGTGGAGATAGTGTTGCGAAGGTCCAAAACGGACCAAGGAGGGGCAGGACGTCGAGTGGTTTTGCTGGCGGTCCCAAAGAATCCGGTTTGTCCAGTGTTGTGTGTCAAGGAGTACTTGGCGGGTTTAGATCTCTCAGACGGGCCGTTGCTGCGGCACGAGGATGGCTCGTTTCTGTCGCGGTATCAGTTTATTTCGGTTTTCAGAAAGTGTCTGGTGGCTAGCGGGGTGCAGGCAGAGCAATACTCGTCTCATTCTTTCCGTATAGGGGCAGCGACGGAGGCGGTGAGATGGGGTTTAGATGATGCAGGCGTGCAGCGGATAGGGCGTTGGGAGTCGGCGCGTTTCCGTTCCTATGTGCGCTTGAACATGTTGTGATATATTGATGTATAGCATGTTCCGGGTGCGTGCGTTTCCGCCTGAGTATTAATGGTACGCGGCAGCAAGAGGTGGTGCGTGTATGTTCTTCATTTGTTTTGCAGGCCGTGACTCATGCATGGTGTGGATTATGGGACATTCTTTTGTGTACTGGGGTGCCCTTCGCGCGGATGTACGGCCGGACGGTCGACAGCTCAGGATTCCGCGGGACGCGGCGGTTGTGAGGTGGATGGGTATACGGGGAATGACATGGAACAGGGTATTGCCCGAGTTTCACAATTTTGTACTGCTTGACAGGGCGCCGGAGGTACTGGTGTTGCATGTGGGAGGCAACGATTTGGGTATACGCCCTTTCCGGGAGTTGGTACGGGACGTCAAGCATGATTTGCTCTGCTTATGGGCAACTTATCCTAAATTGGTGACGGTGTGGTCTGAGATGGTCCCTAGGAAGAACTGGCGGATGGCCCGTTCTGTGGGAAAAATTAACAAGGCTCGCATTAAGGCTAATAGGGCCATATCGAGCTTCGTGACGCGTAATGGTGGGGTTGCGGTGCGCCACTGGGATCTGGAGGCTGGGACAGGCAGCTACTGGAGAGAGGACGGTGTGCACCTCAATGAGGTGGGGATGGATATGTGGAGTCTGGCTTTGACCGATGGAATTGAGCGAGCGGTGGGAGTGTGGAGGAGCTCGCAGGCGTGAGGTGGTCAAGGCCTGTTTCGCTTTGGCGGGGGGGAGTCCTTGAAGTAGGTCGTAAAAAGTGGTGGGGGGGAATGCATCACGGGATGCACCCCCAATTTGTCGGCTTCTTAGGGTGTTACCCCTTTTGAAAGCTGGGTTATATATATTTATATATATATGGTGGTCATCTGCAAAAAGGTAATTTGGTGCTCCTGGGCCGGGTTACGGCTGGGGGTAAGGTATTTGTGGGCAGATGGCCAAAATTAAGTATCGGTGGCTTCAAGGACTTGCCCCTGTCATTCTGGTTGGTTTATAATGTTATGACCCTGATAGGGTCGCAGTGGGTTATTTGTTGTTATGATGTATCCCCTTTTTTGGGGATTCAAAAATTATGGTATTTAAAGTTATTGTTATTTAAATAATAAACGGCTGCTGTGGCCATTAAAATCCAACTCTGTTTCAGTGTCTGCTTTGGGAGGGTAGATTTACATAAGGGGAGAAGCGACTCGACTTATTTGAGTCAAGAAGAGGCCGTACTGAAAGAAGAAAAAAGGAATAAGGGAAGGCCTCCATGACTAAAATAGATGGGAGGGACACAGAGTTGGCTGGCCTATGAGAGGAAAGGGGGGGGGGGACAGCAGGAGGGCTTGAGTGAGAAGGGGTGGGGATTGAAGGGGATGTACCTGTTTCCTGTTTGTGCTCTCCCTCTCTTCGCCAGGACACAGAAGCAGGAACATGTTCCCGCCCGCCCGCCCTGATGTGGATCGGTTGACCGCGGCAAAAGGTTGCTGCGGATGGTGGTTCTTCTCGTCAAAGTTTATTTGCTTATTGACATTTGTCTTTGGGGGAGGTAAAATTTTGTCATTGCAGCTGCGGGGGGGAGTCCTTGAAGTAGGTCGTAAAAAGTGGTGGGGGGGAATGCATCACGGGATGCACCCCCAATTTGTCGGCTTCTTAGGGTGTTACCCCTTTTGAAAGCTGGGTTATATATATTTATATATATATGGTGGTCATCTGCAAAAAGGTAATTTGGTGCTCCTGGGCCGGGTTACGGCTGGGGGTAAGGTATTTGTGGGCAGATGGCCAAAATTAAGTATCGGTGGCTTCAAGGACTTGCCCCTGTCATTCTGGTTGGTTTATAATGTTATGACCCTGATAGGGTCGCAGTGGGTTATTTGTTGTTATGATGTATCCCCTTTTTTGGGGATTCAAAAATTATGGTATTTAAAGTTATTGTTATTTAAATAATAAACGGCTGCTGTGGCCATTAAAATCCAACTCTGTTTCAGTGTCTGCTTTGGGAGGGTAGATTTACATAAGGGGAGAAGCGACTCGACTTATTTGAGTCATGTTTTTTTCTACTAACAGTGAGCACAGCAGTTTTATGGGATACATCATTATGAAGCCAGGAATTTCCAATAGTATTATTTTCTGTATGCCACAATTCAAAATTCAGTGTATAGAACTACTTGTCGACAATACCAAATACAGTAACAATACGAAACATAAATGCTTGCGTAACCCTGGAAATATACAGACAGGCCAAAAATATCTTGCTATGATATTTTAATGTGAATCAGAAAATCAATTATGGGAAATTTTGGATAAAAATGCAGCATGAAAAAAGAAGCACGCTATGAGCATCTTAGTGGATAACAATATATGGACCTTGGATTTATGGTATCTGGTATCTGCCCAAAACGACTTAACAGTCCCAAGATGCTTAAAGCTGGGTAAACAGATTTTTCTTGGGGGGGGGTGGGGGGTGGGGGGTGCCGCTGATTTCAACAGGACCTCTGAAAATCAAATGTCTTTGGAGATTGCTGAGCATTCCCAATCAAAAAGATACTTTTTCTTTTGTTGTCCCCTTGGATTGAAGGCAGCACCACCACAAGGGACTGGCAGCTGCTTATCTAACTACCCATATTGAAATAACATGAACATTTAGCCAAGCATGCATGCTACGTCTCATGTCATGAGCCTGTAAAGCCGCACATGGAGTCCTGAAGTCTCTGTACCATGGACCATTGGTCCTAATATAACCCCTTCCTTAAGTGATTCTATTTAAGTGCAGCAGTAGTTGCGCCATTCAGCTAAAGACCGCATGCTATTTGGTTTTCGTGCGCCCTGTACAGGTAAAAGTACATGGGCCAAGGTTTACTAAGACTGGCGTTTCAGACTTAAGTCCGCTGGAGTAACATTCAACAAGTTTATTTAGAGGATCAAGCCTCTAAACAAATTTGACGCATCTTGGGATGTCCAAGTGCCACAGTACTAGACTAAAAGGGGCAAAAACTGCTGTGAAAACCCGCAAAAGTTATTGACATGCTGGAGATTTTAACATCTGCACCACATGTCGATTTCCGTGTGGATAGAAAAGTCTGTAGCATGTGGATGAGATTTGTAAAATCTCATCCACTTGCCCTGTACTGTAATCCACTGCAGATTTTATCTGCGCAAGTTCACGGGTAAACTCTGCAGCAATTCAGTATGCGTGGACATACCCTAAGGCCGGATTCACACGAGCGTGTGCGTTTTGCGCACGCAAAAAACGCGGCATTTTGCGTGCGCAAAAGGCACTTAACAGCTCCGTGTGTCATCACTATATGCCATCATTATGACACTCTGTATGTTTGTAAACAGAAAAGCAATCATAGTTTTGACTGCTGTTGCGCGAATCACGCACGTCACACGGAAGTGCTTCCGTGTGGTGCGCATGATTTTCACGCACCCATTGACTTCAATGGGTGCGTGATGCGCGAACAACGCACAAATATAGGACATGTCGTGCGTATCACGCAGCGGACATACGCTGCGTGAAAATCACGGACTGTCTGCACAGCCCCATAGACTAACATAGGTCTGGTTTCCGTTTCGTAAGGTTTCCGTTTTTTTGACGGAAATAATAGCGTAGTTAGCTTTTCTTTAGGAAAACAAAAATTTTCTCATTCACTTGTGGTATATGGGAGCTAATGAAAATTCATGTTTTCCAAGGAAAAATTGGAGTTTAGTTCCAATAAATGTTGTAATAAATAGTATGCTTGTAATGTTGTCAGCCAGCAGTAGTGTCAGTTAATATATGGTCCTTTACACATTTGTGTTGGTTACTCAGTTCAGAGTCTCCTCCAGTTCTTATAGCTTTGACAGGGGGAAGAGGGCTGCATGCAGCGCTATTCTTCCCGTCGAATTGACAGACAACCCCGTCGTACCCCATTTTATGTTAATAGGGTCCATTGGATGCTGTTGGTATCTGTCATAAGACAAATCCTGCAGTGTTGTGGTTTTCATTATAAACGGCGGCCAGGGCCGGCCTTAGTATAGATTGTGCCCCGAGCAAAATGATCTTAATGCCCTATATAGTGCCCCCACACAGTATAATGCCCCTTTAGTGCCCCCATACAGTATAATAATAATATAATATATTTTAACCCCTTCAAGGACACAGTATTTTGTCCTAAATTTGTACCCACACAGTATTATGTCCCCTAAGTGCCACACACAGTATATTGCCCCCTGTAGTACCCCTACACAGTATAATGTCTGCTTAGAGGACCCCGCACAGTATAATGCCCCCTCCCCTGGCTGCCACACACAGCCCCCCCTTGTAGATAGTGCCCTCCTGTAGGGTGTGCCATACAGCCTCCCTGTAGACAGTGCCATAATCCCCCACCTCCTCCTTGTAGATCGTGCCATACAGCCCCCTACCTCCACCTTGTAGATAGTGCCCCCAAACAAAAAAAAATTGTACTCACCTAGGCTCTGTTCCCACGATGAACTGAGCTGCTCCATGACAGGTTCCTTGCACAGGCCGGCGGGATCCTGTAGCCTAGTACAGAGTTTCCCAACCTTTTCGGACTCGAGGCACCACTGGAAAAATAAAATTCCTCAGAGCACCCCTACCAAAAATTGTTTCAAGAAAGACAGAAAACGGCTAAAAACAAGCACTACACTTGTAGGGTATATTCCCACAGCGGTTTTTTTAAGCCGTTGAATCTAATGCAAAAAACGCAGGCAAAAAAGCACCAAACAAGCGCAGCAGGTATTTTCTGCCTCCTATTAATTTCAATTTGAGCTCAGTGGTCGAGACCACTTGAAGACTATCAGCCCCCACTCACAGTGAAATAACCATCAGCCCGCCACGCACAGTAAAATGACCATCAGCCCACCACTCACAGTAAAATGATCATCAGGCCAGCACTCACAGTAAAATGACCATCAGACCCCCACTCACAGTAAAATGACCATCAGCCTCCCACTCTCACTAAAATGACCATCAGCCTGCCACTCACAGATTCCCCCTGTAGATAGTGCCACACAGCCCCCTTGTAGGTAGTGCCATACAGCCTAATTGTAGGTAGTGCCACACAGCCTCCTTAGAGGTAGTGCCACACAGCCCCCTGTAGATATTACCACACCGCCCCCTGTAGATAGTGACACACAGCCCCCTGTAGATAGTGACACACAGCCCCCTTGTAGGTTTTGACACACAGCACCCTGGTAGGTAGTGCCACACAGCACCCTTGTAGCTAGTGCCAAACAACCCCCTTGTAGGTAGTGCCACACTGCCCCCTGGTAGTTAGTGCCACACAGCCTCCTTGTAGGCAGGGCCGCCATCAGGGGGGTATTACTGGTACTCCCGTCAGGGGCCCGGCCACATGGACGAAGAAAAGGGGCCCGCCGGGCTGCCGTCGCCCCCCCCCCTCGGACTGTTGCCCCCCCTCGCAACGCTCACGGGCCCCCCCTCGCAATGCTCACGGGCCCCCCCTCGCAACGCCCGCGGCACCCCCCTAGCGACACCCCCCCCTAGCGACACCCCCCCCCCTAGCGACACCCCCCCTAGCGACACTCCCCTAGCAACACTCGTGGCAGCCCCTGCATACCTGTTGTAGCTTCACTGGAGGGGAAGATGCAGCATGTGCTGAAGCTGCGTGTGGAGATCCCGCCCCCCAGCTCCTCTACACTGCCGACCGGACCTGCAGGCTGGTGAGTATGTTCCCCTATCCATCCTGCTTCCCATCCCCCTGACCCCATTTGTAGATTGTATAAAGTTGGTTAAAAAGTTTTTGGGTATTTTTTCGTTTTCCTAGCGTTTTTTTGCCGCGATTTTCGTAATCGCGGCAAAAATGGCGCAGTTTTGCCGCGATTATATAAAAATCGCGGCAAAACCGCGTGATTTGTGCCGCAATTACGAAAATTGCATTAAAAAAAAAGATACAAAACATGAAAAGTGCTATTAGGCTATATTCTCACAGTGCGGTCAAGTCACGTTTTTGCAAAAATTGTGGCAAAAAAAATGGGATTTCACCGCACTGTGTAACTAGACTAAGGCCTTATTCAGACGGCCGCATTCGGTTCGCGACATACGGAGCGTGTATCGGCTGTATCTCACAGGCTGACCACAATTCATGGAGCCGGACTCCTAGCATCATAGTTATCAGTGTTGCTGGGAGTCCCTGCCTCTCTGCGGGAATACTGTCCCATACTGTAATGATGCTTTCAGTACGGGACCGGGGACAGTATTCCCACGGGAACGGAGGGACTATGATCATAGATAACTGTGATGCTAGAAACCCGGCTCCCTGAACTGTGGTCGGTCCGGGAAATATGGCCGATACACGGTCCTTATATCACAGACCGAACATGGACATCTGAATAAGCCACTTACTTGCCTCCTATTTTTGGTGCGGATTGCGCACTGAAAATTCACTACAAATTACAATATAAGGCCTTATTCACACGAACGTGTTATACGTCCGTGATACTTATTACGTCGCACGGACTTATGTTAGTGAATGGGGCCGTTCAGACTGTCAGTGAATTTCACGCAGCGTATGTGCGCTGTGTAAAACTCACGACATGTCATATACTTGCCCGTGTTTCGCGCAGCACACACCAATTGAAGTGCGTGCAAATCGTGCACGGCACACGGAAGCAATTCCGGGTGACGCGCGTGATTCGCGCTACAGTAGGTAAAGAAGTGAAGGGAAACAAAAGCCCCCCCCCTTCTTTACTGTGTTGTAACATCAAAACAGAGTGTCATAATGATGCCGGCTGCGCGAAAATCACGCAGCCGCGCACCATATGCTGACGCCACACTGAACTTTTGCTCGGGCAAAATGCAGCGTTTTTTGCGCGTGCAAAACGGACACGTTCGTGTGAATAAAGCCTAAGGCGATATTCAGACCAACGTGTGTGAAATCAGACGTGAAGAATGGCCGATTTGCAGCCGTGCGGGACCCGTTTTCACACATCCCTCATAGACTTGAGTCTATTGAGGGATCCATGAAAACGCACAAAAATAGGACATGTCCTATTTTTTTACAGGCCCTTCACACGATCCGTTAGAACAACAACCGTGTGAATAGCCCCATAGAAATACATGCAGCCGTGTGACGGCCATTAAAAAAACGTCCTTCACACGGACGATTAACACGTTAGTCTGAATAAGCCCCATCTCATGTGAATGGGGTTTGTCAGAATCTCATGCACGTGCAGCATTTCACCCCACAAATAATTTTTTTTCATCTTCCCAGTACATTATGCGGTACAATAAATGGTGCCATGAAAAACTACAACTTGTACCGCAAAAAACAAGCCCTCAAGTAAAAAAAATTATAGCTTTTGGAAGGTGGAGAGGAAAAAACAAAAGTTAAAATCCAAAAAATGGCTGAGGAGGGAAGGGGTTAAATAAGCTGCATGCCTATTAGCGCTTATTCACACGACAGGGTTTCCCGGCCGGGTGACGGCCGTTCATAAATCAGCCGTCACCCGGCTGCAGTAGGAACAATAGACCCCTAAAGGGCTATTCACACGACCGATTTTTTGACGGGCCGGGAAAACCGGCCGTCAAAAAATGGGACATGCCCTATTTTCGGCCGTTTACCCGGTCGCCCGGCTCCCATAGAAGTCTATGGGGCCGGGTAATACACGGCCATCACCGGAATGTTTCCCAAGTGATGGCCGTGTCTACCGTCGCTCGCTCTCTCCTCCTCACAGCGCAGAGTGCATGTGAGGAGGAGGAGTGTATCTAATTCAGAAGAAGCGCTCTATGCTGGAGGTAACACTGTGGGGGTACTGCTGTAGCGACGTCCCTGCTCTGCTATGTGCAGGGGTACTGTGTGGCAGGGCTGGGGTGTACAGCAGGTGGAAGGGGGCGCTGCGCTGGCTCCCTTCCCAAATCGCCCTGGCCCGGCGAATAAGCCTCCTTTCCGCCCTGGCGCTTCTTCAGGCATCGCTACAGCTATAGCAGCCATAGCAGCTGCTAGCGGCGACACCTACCATGGCCGATGGCGCCGCTAGCAGCTGCTGTGGCTGCTACTGCTGTAGCTTCGTCCCTGCTCTGCTATGTGCTAGCCCCACTTTAGCTCCCTGAAGGAGCGGAATCCCTGTGTGTTCGGGGATTCCGCTCCTGGACAGAGCGCTTGATGTCTCTGTCCATATCTGGGCAGTGACATCAAGGGAAACTCCTGAAGCGGAATCCCCGAACACTCTGTGTCCGGGGATTCCACACCAGGAGAAGCCAGTAACGTTCAGTGTCCATAAATGGACACAGACGACAGTGGCTTTTCCTGAAGTGGAATCACCGGCCACATGGGGATTCCCCTTCAGGAGTTGCCCCTGATGTCACTGTCCAGACCTGCCCGGCCCGGAACGGATGCAAAACTAATGCAAACCGCCCGGGAAAAACGGCGGGACACTGTCGTGTGAATAAGGCCTTAGGATATGTTCACACAATTAGCAAAAACGGTCTGAAAATACAGAGATATTCAAGGGAAAACAGCTCCTGATTTTCAGAAGTTTTTTAAGAAAACTCGTGTTTGCTCATCCACTTCTCTTCGTTACCACCCAGCTTCTGGCAGTGCACAGACACACAGCGTGTCCTCGCGAGATCACGCTGTGACGTCACTCACTTCCTTCCACAGGAACTTCATCGCGTCGGATGAGCGAGGACACGCTGTGTCTGTGCACTGCCAGAAGCTGGGTGTTAACGAAGAGAAGTGGATGATGCTGATTCGTCAGCATCATACACTTCCATTCACAACGCCCAGCTAGTAAAAGAAGTAAAAACGCCCAGATGTACATACACAATACACGCCCAGATGTACATACACAATACACGCCCAGTTGTACACACACAATACACGCCCACTTGGACATAACTTTAAACACGCCCAGTTGTACTTAAGAAAGGCTCATTTGCATAAATATAAAAATGGTCATAACTTGGCCAAAAATGCTCATTTTTGAAGAAAAAAAACGTTACTGTTCTCTACATTGCAGCGCCGATCTGCTGCAATAGGAGATAGGGGTTTGAAAATCTGGTGACAGAGCCTCTTTAAGGCCCCTTCACATCGTTTTGTTGCCCTAAGTTTATCGTGTAGTCAGGAAATCTCCTACCTTACAGTATAAACAACGTAGACGATAATTCACAGGGCTCCATTATGTCCTTTTAGCCTCCGTCGGGCTGGTGGACGTCGGTTTACCTTCTTTTTGAAGGATGAAATGGCGTAGTAAACTTTGTTATTCCGGAGTCCCCAGGCAGCATCACAAGTGCTCTACCCGTGGACTTTGTCCCTGGGAGATCCTGACATCACTGTCCATATATGTAAAGTGACATCAGGGGATTCTCCAGGGCCGGAATCCCTGACCAGAATGTTGCCGACGCTCCGGCCGTGTACTCAGGCTTTGTGCAGCTTCGGACGTCACTTTATGTATATGGACATCAGGAGCGGCGCCATAGTCCCTGGGCAGAGCGCTAGTAGAAGGCTCCAGCCCTGTTCATGGACAGTGACTTCAGTAGTTTCCCCTGGGCCATTCCCCAGGCGACGTATCCCACTATATGCCATACAGTCGGATACGTTTTAGCTAAATAGATCAAAATCCGGAGCATGAACCGATCACTGCCGGCTCCATGGTTTCCTTCACTGTAATTGACATCAGCACCAAAATCATTTAATGCGAATAACGTACAAACGTGAGCGCCACACTTTCCGTTGCCCACCCCCGGTAATGGAGGAGGGGGGCCCAGACATCATGGCTGTATGGGGCCCAGAAATTCCTGATGGCAGCCCTGCTTGTAGGTAGTGCCACATAGCCCCCTTGTAGGTAGTGCCACACAGCACCCTGGTAGGTAGTGCCACACAGCACCCTGGTAGGTAGTGGCACACAGCCCCCTTGTAGGTAGTGCCACAAAGCCCCCTTGTAGGTAGTGCCACACAGCCCCCTGGTAGTTAGTGCCACACAGCCCCCTTGTAGGTAGTGCCACATAGTCCCCTTGTAGGTAGTGCCACATAGCCCCCTTGTAGGTAGTGCTACATAGCCGACAGCCCCCTTGTAGATAGCGCCACTGTAGCTCCCTGAAGGAGTAGAATCCCCCTGTGGCCGGGGATTCTGCTCCTGGAGCGCTCCGCTTGATGTCTCTGTCTATATATGGATAGTGAGATCAAGTGAACTCCTGAAGCGGAATCCCCGTCCACAGCGTCGAAGATGCTGTGACCGGGGATTCCACTCCAGGAGAAGCCCCTGTCGTCTGTGTCCATTTATGGACAGTGACGTCACTGGCTTCTCCAGGAGTGGAATCATCCTTCACAGTGTCAGGGATTCCACTCCAGGAGAAGCCCCTGATATCTCTGTCCATTTATGGACAGTGACGTCAAGGGCTTCCCCTGGAGTGGAATCCCCGATCACAGAGTCGGCAATGCTGTGGATGGGGATTCCGCTTCAGGAGTTGCCCCTGATGTCACTGTCCATATATGGACAGAGACATCAAGCGCTCCGTCCAGGAGTGGAATCCCCAGCCACACGGAGATTCCGCTCCTTCAGGGAGCTACAGTGGCGCTAGTAGATAGCAGAGCAGGAAGATACCTCCCAGCTCTGCTATAGTGGTGTCACTACTGCTGTAGCAACCGCAGCGACTGCTAGCGGTGCTGCCGGTCTTTGGGGGACCTGTTCCCACGGGCGGCACCGGCGCCCTCATGCCCGGTGTCGCCGCTAGCAGCCGCTAGGGCTGCTACAGCGGTAGCGACGCCACTGAGTGAAGAAGCGCCTGGGCGGAAATGCGGAAGCTGAGTCGCCGGGCCCAGGCGCTTCTGAAACAAGCAGGGGTAGGGAGCCAGAGCAGTGCCCCCTTTCACCTGCTGGAGGGATGCGCCCTGTGCAATGGCGCAGGTCACACACACACACACCTAAGGCTGGCCCTGATGGTGGCCACGGTGCAGATGTGAACACAGCTGTAATGATGTGGGTAGGGAAACAGACAAGTGAGCCCTAATCTACCCGCCACTCAGTCCCTGCCTACTTGCAACGACCTGCCCTAGGCGACGGGGTACAACTGGGCGACGGTCCCTACACTCAATAAGTGAACGACAGACAAACAGACAAGGGAACACAGAACCTAAGGGAAACGGGGCAGTTGCCCACGGCAACACCGTGAGCAACAAGAGTAGTAAACGAGCCGAGTCAAACCAGGAGAGTACGAGGTGCCAAACGCAGAGCAGGAGAGTAGTGAACAAGCCGAGTAAAACCAGGAGAGCACGAGGTACCAAACGCAGAGCAGGAGAGTAGTCAACAAGCCAGGGTCAATACGAAGCAGGGACAAATAGTACAAGAAGCTGCAGCAGGGCCAGGAAACCAACAGAGAAGATTCACAAGCAAGGAAGAACAGGAAAGGCAGGTATAAATAGACAGAGGGCGGGAGCTAGCTCCATCTGGCCAGGCTGCGATAGGCTCTCCCACTCCGAAGCCTGCCATCCTGAGTGGTGGAAGATGGAGTCAGTCTCACAGACCTAGAAGCAGGTGCAGACTGATTACCTATGGGCGTTGATAAAGAAGCTGTGCCTGGCAGATCCTTTACAGTACCCCCCCTTTTAAGAGGGGCCACTGGACCCTTTCTAAGTGGACCTGGTTTATTGGGGGAAACGAAGGTGGAACCTCCTGACCAATATCCCAGCGTGACCATCCCGGGCGGGTACCCACGTCCTCTCCTCAGGCCCGTATCCTCTCCAATGGACCAGGTAGTGTAGGGAGCCTTGGACCATCCTGCTGTACACAATCTTGGCCACCTCGAATTCTACCCCCGCTGGGGTGAGAACAGGAACCGGAGGTTTCCTCGAGGGAGCCAAGGACGGGGAGCAGCGTTTAAGGAGGGAGGCATGAAACACGTCGTGTACTCGAAAAGATGGGGGCAACTCCAGTCGGAAGGAGACAGGATTGAGGACTTCAATGACCTTGTACGGCCCAATAAACCGGGGAGCAAACTTCTTGGACGGGACTTTCAGGCGCAAATTTTTTGACGATAGCCACACCAGATCCCCAACCATAAACAAGGGGTTAGCAGAACGTCTTCTATCTGCCTGAGTTTTTTGTATGCTCTGGGACGCCTCTAGGTTCTTCTGAACCTGGGCCCAGACTGTGCACAGTTCCCGATGAACGACTTCTACCTCGGGATTGTTGGAACTACCAGGTGAAACGGAGGAAAACCGCGGATTAAAGCCAAAATTACAGAAAAAGGGGGAGACCCCTGACGAGTTACTGACCTGGTTATTAAGGGAAAATTCGGCGAGGGGAATGAATGAGACCCAATCATATTGGCAGTCAGAGATAAAACACCTTAAATATTGTTCTAGAGACTGATTAGTCCTCTCAGTTTGGCCATTAGTTTCAGGATGGAAGGCAGAGGAGAAGGACAGATCAATCTCCAACTTTTTACAGAAGGCTCTCCAAAACAATGAAACAAATTGTACCCCTCTGTCAGAAACAATATTGACAGGGACTCCATGGAGACGCAGCATGTGTTTGACAAACAAGGTAGCTAACGTCTTAGCATTGGGTAGTTTCTTGAGGGGCACAAAGTGGCACATCTTACTGAAGCAGTCTACTACAACCCACACCACCGACTTGCCTTGAGATGGAGGCAAATCGGTGATAAAATCCATGGAGATATGGGTCCAAGGTCTCTGGGGAATGGGCAAAGAACGTAGTAAGCCCGCTGGTCGGGACCTGGGAGTCTTGGACCTAGCACAAACTTCACAAGCGGCGACGTAGGCCTTAACGTCTTTAGGCAACCCAGGCCACCAATAGTTTCTGGCAATGAGGTGCTTGGTACCCAGGATGCCTGGATGACCAGATAGTGCGGAGTCATGATTTTCCCTAAGTACCCTTAGCCGGAATTGCAGGGGAACAAACAGATTGTTCTCAGGAAGGTTCCCGGGAGCTGAACCTTGATCAGCCACAATCTCAGAGACTAAATCAGAATCAATAGAGGAAAGGATTATACTTGGAGGCAAAATACAAGCAGGATCTTCCTCCGAAGGAGGGCTGGCCATGAAGCTACGTGACAGTGCATCAGCCTTAATATTTTTAGACCCAGCCCTATAGGTAACCAAAAAGTTGAATCTGGTAAAAAATAACGCCCATCGAGCTTGTCTCGGGTTTAACCTCCGGGCAGATTCTAGGAAAACCAGATTCTTGTGTTCGGTAAGGACCGTTACCTGGTGCCTAGCTCACTCCAGGAAGTGGCGCCACTCTTCAAATGCCCATTTAATGGCTAAGAGTTCGCGGTTGCCAATATCATAGTTACTCTCAGTGGGCGAAAACTTCCTGGAGAAGTAGGCACAGGGACGGAGATGGGTGAGGGACCTGGTACCCTGGGACAAGACAGCCCCCACTCCCACCTCGGACGCGTCAACCTCCGCGATAAACGGCTCCATTTGGTTGGGCTGAACCAGCACCGGGGCCGAGATAAAGCACTTGTTAAGGACCTCAAAAGCCTGGACAGCCTCAGGAGGCCAGTGGAGGAGATCAGCACCTTTGCGAGTGAGATCCGTAAGAGGCTTAGCGATGACCGAGAAGTTAGCAATAAATCTCCTGTAATAATTAGCGAACCCCAGGAAGCACTGTAACGCCTTCAGGGAGGCAGGTTGGACCCATTCCTCCACAGCCTGGACCTTGGCGGGGTCCATGCGGAATTCATGAGGAGTGAGAATTTGACCCAAAAATGGTATTTCCTGCACCCCAAACACACATTTTTCGGTCTTCGCAAACAGTTTGTTTTCCCGAAGGACCTGGAGCACCTTCCTGACATGCTCAATGTGGGAGGACCAGTCCTTGGAAAACACAATTATGTCATCAAGGTACACTACAAGAAATACCCCCAGGTAGTCTCTTAAAATCTCATTTATGAAATTCTGGAAGACCGCGGGAGCATTACACAACCCAAAGGGCATGACGAGGTATTCGAAATGACCTTCGGGCGTGTTAAACGCAGTCTTCCACTCTTTGATGCGGATAAGGTTATAAGCCCCCCGTAGATCAAACTTAGAGAACCATTGGGCCCCCTGAACCTGATTAAAAAGATCAGGAATCAAAGGAAGGGGATACTGGTTCCTCACAGTGACCATATTCAAGTTTCGGTAGTCAATGCATGGCCTAAGACCACCATCCTTCTTCCCAACGAAGAAGAAGCCAGCACCTACCGGAGAAGTAGAGGGGCGAATGTAACCCTTGGCCAGGCATTCCTGGATATACTCTCTCATGGCTTCACGTTCGGGACAAGAGAGATTAAATATCCTACCCTTAGGGAGCTTAGCTCCTGGTACCAAATCGATAGCGCAATCGTATTGTCTATGATGGGGTAACACTTCGGAGGCCTCCTTAGAGAAAACATCAGCGAAGTCCTGAACAAACTCAGGTAGCGTGTTCACCTCCTCAGGGGGAGAAATAGAATTAACAGAAAAACATGACGTCAAGCATTCATTACCCCATTTGGTAAGATCCCCAGTATTCCAGTCAAACGTGGGATTATGCAACTGCAACCAGGGAAGGCCTAAAACCAAATCGGACGATAATCCCTGCATTAACAGTACAGAGCACTGCTCCAAATTAGGGATGCACGATTCATCGAAACTTCGATACTGTTTCGATACTCTGCATCCCTAAACGGTTCGATACCGCTATTTCCTGTATTTTGATACTTCGCTGCGCAGCTGCACAGCTCAGTATAGTAATACATGAATGTATGAGAGCGGGGCTGCGGCTGTGTTATACAGCCATTGCTCCGCTCCGGAGTCCTGATAACAAGTGCCGCGGGGTCAGGATGATGTGATGCGGCCAGCGCTGCACTAATGAGCGGCGGCACTGAAGACAGAACATGGCGGGCGCACTGCAAACACCCCTATGTTCTGTCCTCAGTGCCTGAACCGCCGCTCATTAGTGCAGCGCCGGCCGCATCACCTCATGCTGACCGCGCGCGCACTTCCTGTCATGAGCGGGGCAATGGCTGTATTACACAGCCGAAGCCCCGCTCTATAACGGCGGAGATCAGAGAAACCTCATCTCCGCCGTTATTCCCGTGAATGCTGCGATCACAGCGAACTGCAGCATTCAGGAGAAAATAAGAAGGGGGGATACCCCTGGTTCGCGTCACAGGGAATTCCTTGTGACGCGATCGAGGGCCATACCACATATGGGCAGACAGCCCAGGGTCCATTGAAGGACCCCAGGGCTGTCCTACCATATTTCTTGTTGTTAGGGCATACTGAGGTATGTCCTAACAGCCTGTGTACTACCAGTACACAGGCTAATGTACTGGGATATATCTGATATATGTCAGTACATTAAAGTTTAAAAATAAAGTAAAAACAAAGTATTGTTAAAGAGGCTCTGTCACCACATTATAAGTGCCCTGTCTCCTACATAAGGAGATCGGCGCTGTAATGTAGGTGTCAGTAATGCTTTTTATTTTAAAAAACGATCTTTTTTCACAACGTTAGGAGCGATTTTGGTTTATGCTAATGAGCTTTCTTAATGCCCAAGTGGGCGTACTTTTACTTTCGACCAAGTGGGCGTTGTACAGAGGAGTGCATGACGCTGACCAATCGGCATCATGCACTCCTCTCCATTCATTTACACTGCACTAGCGATATAGTTATATCACTATGTGCAGCCACATACACAAGCCCTAACATTACTACAGTGTCCTGATAATGAATACACATGACCATCCAGCCTGGACGTCATGTGTACTCAGAATCCTGACACTTCTGAATCTTTTTTTGTGAGATTCCGGCAAGTGAAACCAAATCTCGCGAGATCACGGAGGTAAACGAGATTTCGTATCCGTTGCTGGAATCTCACAGAAAAGAGTCAGAAGTGTCAGGATTCTGAGTACACATGACGTCCAGGCTGGATGGTCATGTGTATTCATTATCAGGACACTGTAGTAATGTTAGGGCTTGTGTATGAGGCTGCACATAGTGATATAACTATATCGCTAGTGCAGTGTAAATGAATGGAGAGGAGTGCATGATGCCGATTGGTCAGCGTCATGCACTCCTCTGTACAACGCCCACTTGGTCGAAAGTAAAAGTACGCCCACTTGGGCATTAAGAAAGCTCATTAGCATAAACCAAAATCGCTCCCAACGTTGTGAAAAAAGATTGTTTTTTAAAATAAAAAGCATTACTGTCACCTACATTACAGCGTCGATCTCCTTATGTAGGAGATAGGGCACTTATAATGTGGTGACAGAGTCTCTTTAAATGAAAAAAAAATACACATACGCCTTTTTTATAATAAACATTAAAACAAGTCTCAATACATAAAATATACACATTCAGTA
Organism: Rhinoderma darwinii; assembly: GCF_050947455.1. Classification (NCBI taxonomy): domain Eukaryota; kingdom Metazoa; phylum Chordata; class Amphibia; order Anura; family Rhinodermatidae; genus Rhinoderma; species Rhinoderma darwinii. Next base: position 154,518,258 of record NC_134689.1, read on the forward strand.
ATGGCACGCACAACAATTTTTTTGCATAATTTATGATGTGTACGCTGTAAAAAAAAATGAAATAAACACTGCTTTCTATCACTTATTAATGTGAGGCGCGATGAATTTAACCTCCATGTTCCTCACATTAATAGTAATTAACCCCATCATGTACCTCACACATTAACCCATTATGACTGAGAAACAGGATGGGGTTAATTACTATTAATGTGAGGTGCATTCAAAATTCATCACACGTCGTGCCTCACATCAGAAAACGGAAGACATTTTTTTTTATTACTGTTGGCAAAGTATCGGAATTGGTATCGAAATCGCAATACTAAACTAAGTATCGGTATCAAAGTCCAAATTCTGGTATCGTGACATCCCTACTCCAAATGCATGGAGCCAACAAGGATTTCAAAAACAGGGGTATGCTGTGTAAAATATCCATTAGCAAGAGGAGTGGAGTCGATACCCACTACCGGGACAGGTTTAGGCAAATCAATCAAAGGCATAGCTAGAGACATAGCAAATTCCACAGACATGATATTAGCAGAAGACCCTGAATCCACGAAGGCACTGCCGGTAGCAGACCTACCACCAAAAGAGACCTGAAAGGGAAGCAAGATTTTATTACGTTTTATATTTACGGGAAATACCTGTGCGCCCAAGTGACCTCCCCGATGATCACTTAGGCGCGGAAGTTCCTCCGGCTGCTTATTCTTACGCCCAGGACAGTTGTTCACTTGATGCTTGTCATCCCCACAGTAGAAGCAGAGACCATTCTTCCTGCGGAACTCTCTACATTGTTGGGGGGACACGGAGGCCCCGAGTTGCATAGGTACCTCCGAGTCTTCCATGGAAGAACAAAGCAACGGAACCTCGGGAGGCATCATGGGGGAGTCAGAGGTGAAAACACCAAGACGTTCAAGTCGTCGTTCCCTGAGACGTCGGTCAAGTCGTACCGCTAAAGCCATAACCTGGTCTAGAGAGTCAGAAGAGGGGTAGCTAAAAAGCAGGTCTTTCAGGGCGTTCGACAGGCCCAACCTAAACTGGCACCTTAAGGCAGGGTCATTCCACCGAGAAGCTACGCACCACTTCCTAAAGTCAGAACAATACTCCTCAACAGGTCGCTTACCCTGACGTAAGGTCACCAGCTGACTCTCGGCAAAGGCAGTCTTGTCAGTCTCGTCATAAATGAGTCCGAGAGCCGAAAAGAAAAGATCAACGGAGGAAAGTTCAGGGGCGTCAGGAGCCAAGGAGAAGGCCCATTCTTGGGGCCCCTCCAGGAGCCGGGACATAATTATACCCACCCGCTGGCTCTCAGAACCTGAGGAGTGGGGCTTTAAGCGAAAATAGAGCCTACAACTCTCCCGAAAGGAGAGAAAAGTCTTCCGGTCCCCTGAGAACCGGTCAGGCAACTTGAGGTGGGGTTCAAGAGGTGAGGTGAGGGGCACTACCATGGTAGCATCAGGCTGGTTGACCCTCTGAGCCAGGGCCTGGACCTGTAGGGAGAGACCCTGCATTTGCTGAGCCAGGGTCTCAAGGGGGTCCATAGTAGTGTCAGGGACCAGGGTAGACTAGGTATATGGGCTTGTGAATAAGTAGTGATGGGGGTAGGGAAACAGACAAGTGAGCCCTAATCTACCCGCCACTCAGTCCCTGCCTACTTGCAACGACCCTCCCTAGGCGACGGGGTACAACTGGGCGACGGTCCCTACACTCAATAAGTGAACGACAGACAAACAGACAAGGGAACACAGAACCTAAGGGAAACGGGGCAGTTGCCCACGGCAACACCGTGAGCAACAAGAGTAGTAAAGGAGCCGAGTCAAACCAGGAGAGTACGAGGTGCCAAACGCAGAGCAGGAGAGTAGTGAACAAGCCGAGTAAAACCAGGAGAGTACGAAGTACCAAACGCAGAGCAGAAGAGTAGTCAACAAGCCAGGGTCAATACAAAGCAGGGACAAATAGTACAAGAAGCTGCAGCAGGGCCAGGAAACCAACAGAGAAGATTCACAAGCAAGGAGGAATAGGAAAGGCAGGTATAAATAGACAGAGGGCGGGAGCTAGCTCCGTCTGGCCAGGCTGCGATAGGCTCTCCCACTCCTAAGCCTGCCATCCTGAGTGGTGGAAGATGGAGTCAGTCTCACAGACCTAGAAGCAGGTGCAGACTGATTACCTATGGGCGTTGATAAAGAAGCTGTGCCTGGCAGATCCTTTACAACAGCCTAATAAGGCGTATTAGCTTCTTCGTTTATTTTCTTCTATAGGACTTTCACAGAGGAGCTGTAGATATAGCAGCTGCATAGTCACTGGAAAGTAACACTAACATTTTGCCAGTGCAATCCGTAAGATTATGTAGTGACAATTAATTTTTACAGCTTTTAACCAAAGACTCTTTCTTTGTCCAGGCACTCACTGTTGCACAGGTTTGAAAAATGTACATAATAAAATTCCACCGCAAAAAAACACTTTCATAGTCTTCAAGGTCACAGTTGTTCCTGTTACTCTGCGAGTATTGGTGTCTACAGGAATACAGCGCCTACAGTATAGAATATCTTCCCATTCACTTACTATGGGACTTGACCCGAGTACAGAAAGTATTTATTGTACTATATTTTGCTAAAGGAAAAGCTTTTTTTGTACCCGATAAACTCAAATTAATCCAGCATCTTATGCAATTTGGTTTGAGAGCAGAGTTTTAATGTTTCAAGTTGTGAGTTTTCTATTTAAAGCTAGGTATAAGGTTTCAGACAGGGCAAGGGGTACCATACTTATTGTATAGTGGAATATTTGCATTAGATATATTACTATTATATTACTATTATAGAACTATTACATAGCAGAAAAAGAATGTTCATTGTGGAGTTATAACGGGCCGCCGGCCGCTGCGCATACCTGTGCGGGAAACGTCCTTCTCCTTTCCTTACTGCTAACCTTCACATAGTGGCACAAACAAGCGCTGCTGCATTTTAAAGTGACAGGCCTATGTCAGCTGATCACTGCTGAACCTGTGGCTGATCATCTCTGACTGTATAAACCTGCTCAGAACTGCCACAACTTGCCTGAGCAATAAGGTTCTGTGGATCCTGACCATTTTTGAAGGTGTTTGTTGTTTGCTGTTTTGGATTTGACATAGACTTTTGTCTGCTTTAGGATTGCAGCCTTTCCTAACCTGTATTTATCTTATTGTGTTGCATGAACGCTACCCGCCCTGACCTCAGATTTGTGTATGGATTCTGGCACCTCGCTTTAGAAATTCCATGTGACCTCTGTGGATTGCCTGAGGGGCGTTTTAAGCTGAAGATTGCAAAATCCCTTAGTCTCCGACCCCTGGTTTAGCCTAGCCTGTCCAAGGCCTGACTGTGAGAGACGTTTCACTATTTCCCTGGCATGTGCTTAGAAAACATTATATCTAATACATTAGGGAAGATATAGGGTGTAGTCATGTGTGGCGTATTTGCCTTGTATTTCTTTTATATTATTTTACGCTGTGAAAAACTTTTGAATGTAATCCTATTGAAAAAATTGTTGCAGAATATTTTTCCCATTGGATATTGTACAGTTTTCTGCAGCATTTTTATGGTGTAATTGCATTATAAAAGATGACATTGATACTGTTTTCTAAATGCATTACTGACAAACCAGTCTAAATTTTTGTAATCAATGTATAATGAAGTTGTACAACTTTCTAATATATTTTGTGTTCTAATTCACCTCAATTTAACCCCTTTAGGACGCAGCCTGTTTTGGCCTTGTGGCACAGCCGATTTTTTTAAATCTGACATGTGTCACTTTATGTGGTAATAACACCGGAATGCTTTTACCTATCCAAGCGATTCTGAGATTGTTTTCTCGTAACATATTGTACTTTATGATAGTGGAAAAATGTGGTCAATAAATTCAATATTTATTCGTGAAAAACACCAAAATTTAGAGAAAAATTGCAAAAATTTGCATTTTTCTAAATTTAAATGTATCTGCTTGTAAAACAGATAGTAATACCATGCAAAATAGTCACTAGTTACCATTTCCCATATGTGTACTTTATATTTGCATCGTTTTTTGAACTTCCTTTTATTTTTCTAGGACGTTACAAGACTTAGAACTTTAGCAGCAATTTCTCATATTTTCAGGAAAATTTCAAAAGGCTATTTTTTCATGGACCAGTTCAGTTCTGAAATTGTTTTGAGGGCCTTCTATATTAGAATTCCCCAATAAATCACCCCATTTTAAAAACTGCACCCCTCAAAGTATTCAAAACAGCATTCAGAAAGTTTTTTAACTCTTTAGGCGTTTCACAGGAAATAAAGCAAAGTAGAGGGGAAATTTACAAATTTCAGTTTTTTTTGCGGAAATTCATTCGTAAGAAAAAAAATTGTGTAACACAGAAGGTTTTACCAGAGAAATACAACTCAATATTTATTGCCCAGGTCCTGCAGTTTTTTAGGAATATCCCACATGTGGCCCTAGTGTCCTAATGGACCGAAACACCGGCCTCAGAAGCAAAGGAGCACCTAGTGGATTTTGGGGCCTGCTTATTTTTAGATTATATTTTAGGCACCATGTCGAGTTTGAAGAGGTCTTGTGGAGCCAAAACAGTGGAAACTCCCCAAAAGTGACCCCATTTTGGAAACTAGACCCCTCAAGGAATTTATCTAGGGGTATAGTTAGCACTTTGACCCCACAGGTATTTTGCTATATTTATTGGCGTTAGTCTGTGAAAATGAAAATCTACTTTTTTTCTGAAAAAACATAGACATTTTGAATATTTACAAGGAATAAAGAAGAAAATGTACCACAACATTTGTAAAGCATCTTCTCCTGATTACGGAAATACCCCATATGTGGTAATAAACTGATGTTTGGACCCACAGCAGCGCTCAGAAGGGAGGGAGCGCCATTTGGATTTTGGAGCGCAGATTTTGCTGGATTGGTTTTTAGTGCCATGTCGCGATTGCAACCCCTTGGAGGGAACAAAATAGTGGAAACACCCCAAAAGTTACTCCATTTGGGAAACTACACCCCTCAAGGAATTTTTCTAGGGGTATAGTAAGCATTTATACCACACAGGTCTTTTGAAGAATTTAGTAGAATTAGGCCGTGAAAATGAATATAAACATTTTTATCCACTAAAATGTTGAATTTTTTCATTTTCTCAAGGATAAAGGAGAAAAAGTCACCATAAATTTGTAACGCAATCTCTCCTGAGTACGACAATACCCGACATTTGGGAATAATTTTTTTTTTTTAATAGAAATTAATTAACCTTTGCAGGACTGATCCTTTTTTGCTTTTCCATTTTAGTTTTTCACTCCCCGCCTTCCAAACGCCATAACTTTTTTATTTTTCCATGAATTGAGCGGTGTGAGGGCTTATTTTTTGGCAGGACGAGCTGTAGTTTTTATTGGTACCAATTTTTGGTACATGCAAATTTTTGATCACTTTTTATAAAATTTTATTTAGAGCTTTGGTGGCCAAAACAGTGATTTTGGCGTTTTAAATTCTTTATTTCTTACGGCGTTCATAATGCACTATAAATGACAATTTTACTTTATTCTGCGGGTCGGTACGATTACGGTGATACCATAGGTATATAGTTTTTTTATGTTTTGCAGGGTTTGCACAATAAAATCACTTCTTTATAAAATAATATATTTTCGGTGTAAGGGCTTGTTTTCTGCAGGACGGGATGTAGGTTTTATTGGCACTATTTTCAAGTACATGCGAATTTTTGATCACTTTTTATTCTATATTTTAGGAGGGGTGGTGACAAAAAAATAGTGATTCTGGCATTGTTTTTAGTTTGGTTTTTTTGCGGCGTTCACCGTGCGGGAAAAATAACATTATAGTTTTATAGATTGGGTCGTTACGAACGCGGTGATACCAAATATGTGTACTGTTTTTTAACGGTTTCATTTTTTCCCTATAATAAGAGACTTATTATAGGAAAAAAAAATTGTTTATTTTTACACTTTTGTAAAAACATTTTTATTAACTTTTTTGTACTTTTTTCTTGACTTTTTACACTCTTTTTTTACCTGCAGCTCTGATCGCTGCTAGAATACATTATACTACCTAGGTAGTGTAACGTATTCCAAATGTCAGTGTGACGTCACAGTCACTCTGACAGTTAGTCTACGAGGACCAGCCAGAGGCTGATCCTCATAGGCTTCCGTACATGGCAGACCCCGAGGCTGTTGTCTGGCCCCCGGGTGCCATCACAAGCATCAGCAGCCCCCACAATTGCATGAGGGCTGCTGTTGTGCTACAAATCCTGTACATGCGGAGATCGCAATCGAGCCCCACATGTAACAGGTTAATTGCTGAAATCAGCGGCAATGAGCCGCTGATCGGCAACAGTGGAGTGTCAGCTGTCAGGGACAGCTGACCTCCCGATTCCTGATGCACACTGTCGCTGACACTGTCACAGACACTGTCATCAACAGTGTGCATCGCGAACGGCAGTGACGTCCTGTCACTCTGACAGGAAGTCTATCAGGAGGCTGATCCTGATAGGCTTCCGTACATGGCAGACACGGAGGCCATTACTTGGCCTCCGATCGCCATGCTAGCCATCTGCAAACCTCACGATTTCATTGTGAGGTCTGCCGATGAGCTAGAAACCCCTGAATGCGGTGATTGCAATCGATCACCGCAATCAAGGGGTTAATTACCGGAATCAGTGGAAATAAGCCGCTGATCGGCATACAGTGGAGTGTCAGCTGTCAGGGACAGCTGGCCTCCCGGTTCCCGGTGCACACTGTCGCCGACAGTGTGCACCGGGAACTTTGCAGTAACTGTACATCCTTGTGCGCTAAGACACTGGCCACATGGACGTACAGTTGCGTCCTGGTGCGCCATGGGGTTAATAACTCTACTTGCTCCTGGTTTAACCCCTTCGTAACCAGCCTATTTTAGGCCCTAATGACCAAGCTATTTCATTTGTTTTTCTATAGTCGCATTCAAAGAGCTATAACTTATTAATTTTTCCGTTGACATAGCTGTATTAGGACTTGTTTTTGCAGCATTAGTTGTACTTTTTAATGGCACCATTTTAGGGTACAAATATAATTTTTTGATTAACTTTTATTAACTTTTTTTGGGGGATTAAAGAAAAACCCCTGAAATTCCTTTATTGTTCTATGCGTTTTAAATTGACGCTGTTCATTGTGGGGCGTAAATAACATGTTTTCTTTATTCTATAGGTCGGCATGATTATGACGATAACACATGTGTATAAGGTTTTTTATGTTTTACGACTTTTGCACAATAAAAAATCTTTTGAACTAAAATTATTTGTTTTTGCATCGTCGCTTTCCAAGAGCGGTAATTTTTTATTTTTCTGTCAATGTAGTGATTTTTTGGGCTTGTGATTTTCGGAACGAGACGTAGTTTTGATTGGTACTATTTTGGGGTACATGGGACTTATTGATGAATTTTTATTATGACTTTTTTGGGGGCAATGGAAAAAAATGGCAATTACGCCATTGTTTTTTGCGTTTTTTTATTACAGTGTTCACCTTGTGGTTTAAATTACATATTAATCTTATTAATTGAGTCATTATGGTCGCGGCGATACGGTATATGTGTACTTTTATTTATTTTTTACACTTTTACTAAATAAAACCACTTTTTTTTACTGTCATTTTTATTATCAATCTTTATTTCACATTTATTACTTATTTTATTAGTTCCACTAGGGGACTTTTCTATGCGATCGTCAGATCGCGGCAGTAATACTTTGATATACTTCGTATACCAGAGCATTATTGCCTGTCAGTGTAAATCTGACAGGCAATCTATTAGGACATGCCTCAGGCACGTCCTAATAGGCATACCTGGGCAGACCTGGGGGCCTTTATCAGGACGCCGGCTGCCATGACACCCCATTGGAGACCCGTGATAGCATTTGCAGGCCGCCGATGGGTGACAGAGGGAGCCTCCTCCCTCTGTAAACAAGTCAAATGCTGCGGTCGTTATTGACGGCGGCATTTAACGGGTTAAACTGCCGCGATTGAAGTAAACTTCGATCGCGGGCATTGGAGCAGGAGCCCAAGCAGGAGCCCAGCTGTCCCGGCTCCAGCCTGCACGGGATACCCATGCAGGACTTAGACTGGGCCGCCGTGAAAACGCGGCGGCCTAGCCTAAGGCCCCTTAGTGACCGCCGTGAAAAGGCGTATTGGTGGTCATTAAGGAAACATTCATTGTTTACATTCAGGGTCTTTCAAAGACTAAAGGGACTATGTTTTCTTTTTAAAAGTAACATGCAGAGCGTGGCATAATATCTCTGATCTGTGTATGTTTTTATTTACTGCGCTCACAATTCCACCGGTCTATTAGAATATCCAGTGTTAGGCCTTATGCACACTGTTTGTACGTCTATGTTTTTGTGAAGTTATAATAGGGCACCATAAAGGCGCATGGGGCCTTACTGTACCTCCATATGCCTCAGATTTCTTATAGTAGCATACAAAATCTTTTTTCTGTCCGTATGAGTCTGAGAGACTATCGTGGAGAGAGAGTTAAAAAACACACAAGGTCACATTTGGTAAAGGTAGAGCAAGACAATATGATTTGATAACTGCTCAACTATTGGAGTTGTGCTGCAACAAGCACAACAATGGTACAAATGTAAAGGATGAAGCTGCAGCTAAATTAGATGAACCGGTCACCTGAATAGGGGAACCGCTGGGTATATATATGCAAAAAAATGGAGCTTCCAAAAAATAGCGCTGCTAACATCCAATAGAGGACAATCCACTAGTTCAAAACAAGACTACAATTATTAGAACAAACATAAAACAGACTACGCATTTCATCAGGTCAATGACCTGATGAAGACACCGGTTCGGCGTAGAAACGCGTAGTTCATTTTATGCTTGTTCTAATAAATGTAGTCTTGTTTTGAACTAGTGGATTGTCCTCTATTGGATGTTAGCAGCGCTATTTTTTGGAAGCTCCATTTTTTTGCATATATATATGACAGATTATCGTGGCATGCTGCAGCTGATGTTGTACAGACCGAGCTATTCTCCCTTAGAAAAATAGCTCTATTTCCTCATGAACTGTGGTACATAGCCACATGGAACCCTACTGATGTATCGCCTTCTGCACATAGCTCTGCCGCATGCATGAGGTATATTAGTTGTTATGAATTCTGGCCAAATCGGACCTGCTAATGGCAGACTCCCATTACTATAAACAAGAATTCCTCTTTGATCTAAATTGTTCAGTTACTGTTCCACATTGTCTGGAAATGTAGTTTAGTAGAACAAATCAATTATTATGGCTGTCCCTATAAACTAATGTTCAGAAAAGTACTGCAGGCTATGGGTAAGGCAACAGCTAGAATGGATTGATTGTTCTCCGTGTGACTGCTCCTTTTATACACGGCCAAAATCAGGCAGATGCATGAAAGTAAACTTATGTTCTAATTTATAGTAATATTGTTGAGAGTGATGGCTATGTTTCCCTAATTACATTATTAGAATTGTGTTAGATTTACGTCTAAGTAGATGGGTTTTTCATTAAAATGATATCTGAATAGAAGGAAATTAATTTACTCCACCATCGTTCCCGTCCCCCCCACACTGTACAGTCAACCTACAGCAATACTCTTCTTCGGATTGTCAGATCACTGTCTGCATAGGCTATTGATTTAACCCCAACATCTATGGGCAGCCAATATTTATTACTCATTATTTCGACAAGAGTACCACATGACAATTTAGATCGGGCATTGAAATTTATTTGCAAAGTTGATCATGAAGACTGCCCTTCTGTAATGCCGATCGGGTGCACTTATACCGGTCTATAGGATATACATATCCACTTGGATAATTCCTTGGATAATCTTAGTTTGTATATGTTCAAAATACTGGTTGTGTTACCTACACGGTATTTACACCGATTGGGTCACCTATATTAGATGGATGGTATGTACATTTATACTGACATCGTCAATCTGGACATCTGGTTAGCCGACCGTGGCAATGATGCCCTGTATCTTTCACAATGGTTGCCCACTGGGGAAGCTGATAGATCAGAGACCTCTATGACAAGTATATGTTTTGGTCTGAATCAGCTGGGATCTGGCCCTGTTTGGAGCAGGGCCATAGATGATAGGCTTTAGAGGCGAGCCTCCGATTAATAAAGCGCAATACTTAGTTGGCCAAGGGGAGGGAAAGAGAACTGAGGGAGGAGCTCAGCCTTTATAATGCGTTCATTCACGCTGCCAGATGCGACTTGCATTTATGCTGTCTGTCACTGGTCACAGAGAGGGCCAAAATTTATTTTATTGTTAATTCTGTTTAATTACAACAATATCTTGTGGGGGCCCTCATGAGTAAAAGCAAAACTCCATGACGAAACGCGTAGGGCTGTATAGAACCAGCAAACAGTCAGAGTAGAATTTATTTGAGTTAGTGCATCAACATTTTTTTTTCACTCTCATTAGACTCTCCTCTTTCAGTAATTCTCTCTACCTCCATCTTATTAAGCAGAGTGAAAGAGACCTTGTTTTTGCTTTCAGAGGAACAAAAGTCTGGGGACTATTCAGAGTAGAAATCATTGACCTCAAATCTCTGAATATTTTTCAATCCAATTACAAACTTTATTTTCTAAACCTATAGACCATATTTCACCCATTAGGCTAGAAACAGCCTCCATATGGGTTGTTACCCAGCTTTCCCAAGTTACCAAAGGGCAAATCTGTTCAAAAATGGTGCAATATAAGAGCAGGGGCTGGATCACTGCATAATTAGGCACACTGGTCATTCAGAAAACTGGGAAAGCTGGGTGGCAACCAGTACGGCACCATTACAGCTCATATAGGGCTTGTCATCCACATTTATTATGTACCTGAATAGTAAATCTGGCGGATTAGCAGCACTACTGGTTCTGAAAGAATTGATAGGGTCTGAGAGCAAAGATAAAATTGGAGCCCCCTTCTAATCCTGGTTGAGACCACTACACCCCTAGCCACTTGGGACAGAAGATCTTGGTCTTTGTTTGCCTCATTTATAATAAAGTTGTAGAAATAAACGAATCACTGTAATGATAAAGAGATGGAAACTGAGGCCCAAAATAACCTGGTCAGGAAAGGGTAAAATTGCAAAGGTTATTGAAAAAAACTATAATTTTAGATATAAAATCCTTCATAACACAATGATACTTTATACTAATATGTCAAATTATAATTCAAATGTCCTGATCCAGTATTGAAAATGATATAATCTTTAATCCAAATCCCACTGTGAAATATGAAGTGTATTATAAATCTGTCCCTGCAGATTATCTCCACAGCTTCATGTTATAAGCAAAATTATAGAAAACATATATAAAATGTACTCTAATGAAATAATGTCATGTCCCTTTAAATTTACTATTAGCTATATCACTGGTCATCAGGCAATAGGATTGCTGGATTTGAATTTGATTTTTTTTTAAAAAACATTCAGTGGTCCTCAGTCTGTAACAGGACGACGACGACGAGTGAAGTTGGATGTTAGTGAGTTCTCACACCCCATAATGTGATATAACTGACCCTGATTTATCTCATTTCCCATGATGCTTCATTTATGTTATTAGGAGTCTATAATTTACCCTAAATCCACAATAGTCTGTGATTTTCCCGAAATAAGGGAGAAATCCTGAGCTCCTAGCTGAGCAGACAATGCTCCCACAAAGACTCTCTCCTGCCATGACTAAGAACGCAGACCGCGTTCGAAACGCGTAGGCTTGGGCATCCACCCCAACTACTCCTACCTTTTTGCCTTGGGACTGCGTCTCCCTTTCGATTTTAAGATTTTCCTGAAATAAACTTTCCCTTTTAAACCTACATCAGCGCTGGATCATTTTCTCTTTCTCTCTGCTCCCACAAAGACTGTTATTAAGTGCCACTAGGGGAGCTTGCCACAATTGTATTTATAAAAACCCCTTTAACCCGTTAGTGACCGCCGATACGCCTTTTCACGGCGGCCACTAATGGGCTTTATTCTGATGCATAAGCCTTTTCACAGCGCTGCATCAGAATAAGAAAACAGAGCAGGGAGCCGTTAAATTGTCACTGCTCTCACCTACCAGATGTAGCTGAGGGCAGGGGGCATCCCTGCTCGAACGGGTGAGATCGATATCAGTATCGATCTCACCCGTTTAACCCCTCAGATGCGGCGCTCAATAGCGTGCGCCGCATCTGAATGGTTTTGGTGAGAAGGAGCTCCCTCTCATCCCACTGACACCCGGCAAAAAGCTCACCGAGTGTCTGTGTCTCCGATGGCAGCCGGGGGCCTAATAAAGGCCCCCAGGTCTGCCTGTAGAGAATGCCTGCTAGGTCATGCCGGAGGCATGACCTAGCAGATGCCTGTCCGTTTTAAACGGACAGGCAGTAATACACTGCAATACAAAAGTATCGCAGTGTATTATAAAAGCAATCGGAGAATCGCATATTAAAGTCCCCTAGTGGGACTAGTAAAAAAGTAAAAAAAAGTTTAATAAAGTTAATAAAAAAAAATGTGAAAAAAAAAATGAAAAACCCACTTTTTCCCCTTACAAACTGCTTTACTATAAAAAAATAAAGTAAAAAAGTTACACATATTTGGTATCACCGTGTCCGTAACGACCCCGACTATAAAGCTATTACATTATTTAACCCACACGTTGAACACCGTAAAAATGAAATAAAAAACTATGGAAAAATTGCTGTTTTCTGTGAATCCTGACTTAAATAAAATGTGATAAAAAGTGATCAAAAAGTCGCATCTACTCCAAAATGGTACCAATAAAAACTACAAATCTTCCCGCAAAAAAAAAAAAGCCCTTATAGCTCTTGGAATGCGACGATGGAAAAACGTAAAAAATACCTTGGTCATTAAGGTTTAAAATAGGCTGGTCATTAAGGGGTTAACTTCAATATAAGCTGTGTACATATGTATATAGTGAACTCCCACTAGTGGCGGCTGCAGGCAACCAGCATTTTATTATTTAATTTTACGGCTGAAAACAGCTCCGTAATTTCAGACGTAAATGCAATTATCGTGTGCACATACCCTTATTCTTACTGCCAATAAGTGCAGTGCAAATAGTACGGTCTGCACTGCACTGCCCCATATCTCTCCTCGGCAGCCAGTCTCATTTGCGGCGTCACTCTCTGCAATTACATTCAAGCCAGTCCAGGACGGATCGCGCTTAGCGCTGTTTTGAAGCGGCACGTCCTGGGCTGGTTTCTTTGCTCTACCTGCTGTATTGTAGTGGTCTGCTTGTGCTGGCTTGATGCAAGTGGTGGATTATTATGATTCTTAGGCCCTGGGCTATACACAAGTTATGGGCCCACATCCCACACGTAAGTATCACCTACATGTCAAAGTACATCGCATGCCACTCTGCAGACTGTCTCTTAGGCCTTATTCACATGGACGTGTCCGTTTTGCGCGCGCACAAAACGCTGCGTTTTGCGCGCACAAAAGGTCCGTGTGGCATCAGCATATGGTGCGTGGCTGCGTGATTTTCGTGCAGCCGGCATCATTATGACACTCTGTTTTTATGTTTACAAACAGAAAAGCACAAGGTGCTTTTCTGTTTTCATTCATTGTTTTCACTGTTGCGTGAATTACGCGCGGCACCCGGAAGTGCTTCCGTGTGCCGAGCGCGATTTGCACGCACCCATTGACTTCAATGGGTGCGTGCTGCGCGAAACACGGGCAAGTATAGGACATGTCGTGAGTTTTACGCAGCGCACATACGCTGCGTGAAAATCACTGACAGTCTGAACGGCCCCATTCACTAACATAGGTCCGTGAGACGCGCGTGAAAATCACGCGCGTATCACGGACGTATAACACGTTCGTAGGAATAAGGCCTTAGCCTGATCATCTGCTGCCACACTCACACTTCCCCACAGCCCCCACCACAGTAATTTACATAGATTGTAAGACCAACATTACCAATAATACCACCATACCGTTACTGAATAATACCTCCACACCATAACCACATAGCGGCTTAATAATACTTCCACATCATGACTGCATATTACCACCACATAGTGTCTGAATAATACCACCATACTGTTACTGAATAATACCTCCACATCATTTCCACATAGTAACTGAATAATACCCCCATACCGTTGCTGAATAATACCACCACACCATAACCACATAGTGACTGAATAATACCCCCATACTGTTACTGAATAATACCACCACACCATAACCACATAGTGACTGAATAATACCCCCATACTGTTACTGAATAATACCTCCACACCATAACCACGTAGTGGCTGAATAATACCCCATACTGTTACTGAATAATACCACCACACCATAACCACATAGTGACTGAATAATAACCCCATACTGTTACTGAATAACACCACCACACCGTAACCCCATAGTGACTGAATAATATCCACATACTGTTACTGAATAATACCACCACACCATAAGCACATAGTGACTGAATAATACCGCCATACTGTTACTGAATTTTACTGCCATACCATAACCACATAGTGACTGAATAATACTCCTATACTGCTACTGAATCATACCTCCACACCATAACCACATAGTGACTGAATAAGATTCACATACTGTTACTGAATAATACCACCACACCATAAGCACATAGTGACTGAATAATACCATCATACTGTTACTGAATAAAACTAACAAAACCAAGATCACGTATTACTACAAAATAGTGTCAGAAAAAACACACCATACTGTTAGTGAATAAAACACACTATATATAGACCAATATTACCACCATACACTGACCTTATAGAGGTAGATGCCAGTTATACATAGGAGATCTGCAAACCATATAAGTGATTGCAGTATAGTTATATCTAATGACTCACAGGTGATTTTTTTTATCAGATAAGAGTTGTTCACTTTCTTCTTCATCCAGCCAAGACCGCATGACAACTTCTCCTACCCACAATTTCCTAGGCCCTGCAGAATATAACACAGATATCTTTGGGTCCTTGCTTTTGTAGCACACTCCCTAACTATTCCCTACCCCTACACAAACTCCCTATACATCGTGCCCCAGAAAGTAATAATGCCTCCTCTAGGTGCCCCACACAGTAATAGTACATACCCCCTTTTGTTCCCCCTAAAGGGCCCACATAGTAAGTACTACTTTTGTTCCCCTACACAGTAATAGTGTCCCATTTTCACCGTACCCAGTGATAGAGCCACTTTTAGTGCCCCCACCCATTAATAGTGTTCCCACTCAGTACTAATACCCGCTTTATCTCCACACAGTAAGGGCATGCCCACACGTGGCGGATTTCCTCCGCAACTGTCCGCATCAATGCCGCACAGAATCTGCGTTGCAGATTCTGCGGCGGATCTGCCCAAAATGTGCAGTAAATTGATGCGGACTAGCTGCTGCGGACTGCGGTAAAAGTGCTTCCCTTCTCTCTATCAGTGCAGGATAGAGAGAAGGGCCAGCACTTTCCCTAGTGAAAGTAAACAAATTCCATACTTACCGGCCGTTGTCTTGGTGACGCGTCCCTCTTTCAGCATCCAGCCCGACCTCCCTGGATGACGCGGCAGTCCATGTGACCGCTGCAGCCTGTGATTGGCTGCAGCCGTCACTTAGACTGAAACGTCATCCTGGGAAGCCAGACTGGAGACAGAAGCAGGGAGTTCTCGGTAAGTATGAACTTCTATTTTTTTTACAGGTTGCTGTATATTGGGATCGGTAGTCACTGTCCAGGGTGCAGAAACAGTTACTGCCGATCGCTTAACTCTTTCAGCACCCTGGACAGTGACTATTTACTGACGTCTCCTAGCAACGCTCCCGTAATTACGGGAGCCCCATTGACTTCCTCAGTCTGGCTGTAGACCTAGAAATACATAGGTCCAGCCAGAATGAAGAAATGTCATGTCAAAAAAGCAAGACGCATCCGCAGCACACATAACATGTGCATGACAGCTGCGGACTTCATTGCGGAAATTAGAATCTCCACTGAAGTCAATGGAGAAATTCCGCCATGAGTCCACAACCAGTCCGCCACAACTCCGCAACATCCATTGCATGCTGCGGACACCAAATTCCGCACCGCAGCCTATGCTCCGCAGCGGAATTTTCAGCCTCGTCTAAACGAACACTACTAAATAGAAGTGGAAGTCAATGGAGAAACGGCTCCGCTGCGGATTAACGCTGCGGAGTGTCCGCAGCGGAATTCAAGAGCAATTCCGCCACGTGTGGCTTTGCCCTTATAATGTCTCCACTAGTAATGTGGCTTTTTGTAGCGTCCATGGCCGCGGGCCGTCGGGTTCACTCACCTCCCGACGCCCGCAGCCATGGATCTGTGAGCGCTGGTCCCCATCTCCCTCCTAGGAGACGCCAGCGCTCACTTCCGCTCCGTTCGGCTGTGTCCCGTAGGGTGCGCGCGCACGCTCGTGCCCGGCCTTAAAGGGCCAGTGCGCGCAATAAGGAAATCGTCATCATCATCAACTGCCACGATTTCCTGGTCTATAAGAAGGCTCCTGGCCTTCTAATCCTTGCCTGAGCGTTGTTAGTTTTCCCAGTCTGTCTTGCAAATGGTCCCTTAGTATATCCCGTTCCTGTTGTTACCCGTGCCTTGTTCCCCGTTCCTGTTTCCCGTGCTTTGCCTTAGTATCAAGTCGTGCCACGTCCTGTGTCATCTGCCACGCCCAGAGGAATCTGCCTCGTCCTGTGTCATCTGCCACGTCCTGTGTCATCTGCCACGTCCAGAGGAATCTGCCACGTCCTGTGTCATCTGCCACGTCCAGAGGAATCTGCCACGTCCAGAGGAATCTGACACGTCCTGTGTCATCTGCCACATCCGGAGGAATCCGCCACGTCCTGTGTCATCTGCCACGTTTGGCGCCATCCGCTGCACCCATCTCATCTGTGCCAGAGCTGCGGCCACCATCAGGACTATTCAGGTACCCTTGTGCGGGACATTGTATTTCTGGGGTTTCCTGTGGTTTGGCCAGCTGCCTTCCCGCTACGGCGGTACGGCCTAGTGGGTCCACTAACCCGCTGCGTGACACTTTTTATGCCCCCACTCAGTACTAATGCCCATTTTTCTGTCACACTCAGTAACAATGCCCCCACAGTAATATTGCCTCTTTATACCCCCACTCAGTAAAAATGTCTGCTTTATGCCCCCACAATAAGGATGCCCCCTATTGTATACCCCTATTTTATGCCCCCTTTTTATTACATAATAGACTTGTAACCCCAGCTGTACGTTCTGAATTTCAACTGAGTTCAGTGGCCCGGCGTGGACGGCATGATGCAGTGACATCGTCGTGCCGGGCCGCTGACATCAGCAGCGTGCTCCCGATCTCTTGGAGGCTGCAGGCCTAAACCAGACTGTGACCTACAAGAGCAAACGGCGGAACAGGGAGGCAATGGCCAGGGGTTGGCTGACAAATTTTAGCCTGGGGGCAAGCACACAGCACTGGCCCAAGAGTAGCGGCCTATTCTGGGGGCACTGGGCCCCTAACTCTGCCCTGTAAGAACTCTGCTACCTGTCAACAGAAAAATCATCCACCAGAAGGAAAAATGTTTCATGATGGCGGAGTACAAGAAAGCCTCCCCTTCTTGTACCCCGCCATGGGGAAACAGTTTTCCCTCTAGCAGATGACTTTTCAGTTGAGAGGTAGCAGAGTTACATGAAGGGGAATTATTTTTCCTTAACTTCTAGTTTCTATTCTGGCGCAGGGCAGGAGAAAAAAGACAAAAGACTGCTCTAGATGAGTTAAAGTTTTTTTCTTTTTTTATACTAACTTTTTTTTGGGTAATAATGGACCTTTTGGACTACGTTGTAGATTCATTGGACTACTTCAATTATCTACTTTTTTTTCTTTTTAAATAAAATGCTGAACGAGTATTGCATTCTGATTGAAATAAATTTTTTTTTTCTTACGTCTGTTTTTTTAAACATTTTATTATGGCCTTATTAATGGCCGTTGTCTGATTGACAGCGTTCAATTACTAAGGCTGGGGCTTAGCATTAGCCAGTAAAAAGGATAGCACTAATACCCATTATTACCCCGGTTCCCACTGCTGCCCGGGATATCTGGAAAGAGCCGAGTACGACCCAGTACCTGACCATCTGAAGTGAAGGACAGGCAGCGGGGCGGCCGCAGGCTGGTATTATCAGGCTGGGAAGGGACGAAAACCGTGGCCCTTTCCAACCTGGTAATGCTAGGTTGTGGCTGCATTATTGTATCTGGCCTGTTATGAAAAATAGGGGGAACCCCACATCATTTTTTAAAAATAAATAATTGAAACAAAAATTATGTGAGATCTCCATTTTTCATAGCCAGCCAGATACAATAAAGCAACAGCAGCCTAGCATTACCAGGGTGTAAAGGGCCACGGTTTTTGCACTTCCCAGCCTGATAGTACCAGCCTGCGGCCACCCCAGTACGTCCCCTTCACTTTAGATGGTTGGGTACTGGATCGCACCCGGCTCTTACCGGAACTCCCGGCGGAGGTGGGTAATGGAGTAATAATAAGGGGTTAGTGCTAGCCTTTTTACTGGCTAACACTAAGCCCTGCCTTAGTAATGGATGCTCTCAATCAGACAGCTGCCATTACTAAGGCGGTAATGAAGTATTAAAAAGCAAACAGACAAATAAAAATTATTTTATTGAAATAACATACTCTTCCACGCAATCCACTTAAACATTTTATTAAAAAAACAAAAACTTAAATCAGCGAAGTGGTCCAACGAATCTACGACGTAGTCCAAATGGTCCAGCGGAACCTGCAAAAAAAACATTAGCTGTATGAAAAATAAAAATAAAGATGGGTGCAACCACAGACATACAAACATATGAATAAATAGTTACTTTAGGGAACATATTAAAATAATTAGAAAAAATAGGCCCATAAAGTAAAACATATCAAATAAATTTTATTTTTTTTCAATTATAACACCTTTCCTAGAGAACCTTTCACGTGCTGATACATGTGCAGCTGAGTGCAGCATGTAATGGGCAGGGCTGCACAAACTCTGGGGTACTTTACATTTTTTTCTAGCCTCCTTCGTTATTCAGATATCGGTGCCGTAATATTTGGCGCCCGATATTTAAATAACCCCCTGAACTGTCAATGGGGCGGTAATTGGCAAGGGGGTGTGTAACATCGCTGTGACACTGTCCAATCAGCTACGGACAGTGTCAACAGCAAGAGCTGGAGAGAGTTACGTCCTGGCTCTACGGGGCCCTATTGGTTTTAGGCCTCATGCACATGACTGTAGTGGTGTGCACGGCTGTGATTTGCGGCTCGGACGGCCGCGGAGTGTCACCCGCGAGCCGCCCGCATATTGCGGGCCGTGCACATGGACGCGTGCATTAATTTCTATGAGCCTGGACCGCAAAACACGGCTGTAATAAGACATGTCCGTTCTTTTTGTGGTCCAGGTTCCTGGGCAATGCACGGTCAGTGGAAACCCCGGTCGTGTTCATGGGCCCATTGAAATTGCAGCCGCAAAAATACATTCGTGTGCATGGGGCCTTAGTGTTATCAAAGTAGTGAGCAGTA
Source organism: Rhinoderma darwinii (assembly GCF_050947455.1). Classification (NCBI taxonomy): domain Eukaryota; kingdom Metazoa; phylum Chordata; class Amphibia; order Anura; family Rhinodermatidae; genus Rhinoderma; species Rhinoderma darwinii. Next base: position 154,537,788 of record NC_134689.1, read on the forward strand.
AAGGGAGGTGGTGGGAGGCGGAATTTGGACCATTGGACGATACTCAGTGGAAGGAATTTTTCTGGAAAGGGTTCCGCAATTGTCTCTGAGCAAGGCTCAAAATTTTTATATGACATCGGAGTCAGATCGGATTCGACATGCCCACATTGTAAACATGAATTTGCGGGCATGCTTCGAATGTTCTGGTACTGCTTTAGCCTGGAAGGTTTCTGGCGAGATGTAGTGACTGTCATAACTGAGGTATTTCAGGTTGGTGTCGAGATGACCCCATTTGTTTGCGTGCTGGAGTACGTGGAGGATTTGGCGACCATGGAGCCGGGGAAACTGACAGTGGCCAAGGTACTATACATGGTGTGCAAATTAATAGCCCAACACTGGATAGAGGAGGTAAGCCCTACAAGACAAGAATTTGTTAACAAAATCAATTGGCTCGTAAACTTGGAAAAAGGAATTAATAAAAAGAGGGACGCAGGCCAAATTTAAAAAGATTTGGGCCCCTTGGATTGACACATCTACTTTGGTGTCCAGAGAATTTACAAGATACCGTCTACGTCTCCTTTAAGGTATTAGCCCGCTGTGACATTGTGGTAGGGTTCGGTGGTGATCAGCTCCTCCGATAAGAGGGAGATGTAGAAATATTTGCTCAGATTCTGTTGTGGGGTAAATACTACGATTGGAATGTCATATCTTTTTGCTATTACTATGCTCAAAAATTGTTGTAATATATGTATTGTTTTTATATGTTTTGTAATGACAATTAAAAATCATGAAAAAAATTACTGAATTAAAAAAAACAAAAAAAGAATTTTTCCCTTGAGGCTGAATGTGTTTTTGCCTTCTACTGGATCAACAGGGATAGTACTAGGATAATAATAATAATAATAATAATAATAACAACGACCGTAGTATAATTTGTCACAATCCGTGTGTATGTGGACCCACTAGGCTGCACTGCTGTAGCGGAGTAGCAGCTGGCCAAACAACAGTCTATACAAAGTCCTAGTACAAGAGTACCTTTGATAGTTCAGACAGTAGCAGAGGCTTTGGCACAGATGACACTTGAAGGTAGATGATGCCACACGTGGCGGATGATATCAGGCGTGGCAGATGTCACCAGATGTGGTGTAAGACAGCAGGCGTGACAGGTGGCACAATACGACTCCAACACTCTAAGGCTCAGGAACAAACACAGCACGGGATACAGGATACAGTTAGCAGGGCACAGGAACAATGGGAACAGGATAACACTAAGGGACCATTGGCTAAGACTAACATGGCAATACACAACAATGCTCTGGCAAGGAGTGAAAGGGCAGAGCCCTTTTTATAGTCCAGGGTGATCATGGGCTAATTTGTAATATTTTACATGTGCGCACGCTGGCCCTTTAAGGCAGAGCGCGCACGCGCACCCTACGGGACACAGCAGAGCGGAGCGGAAGTAAGTGCTGGTGTCTCCTAGGAAGGTGATGCGGGCCAGCACTCACAAGTTCATGGCCGCGGCCGTCGAGGGGTAAGTCGGGACTACGGTGCGCGGTCGTGGAGGTTACATAATTATATTAATATTAATTATTATAGGATAATAATAGCAATATTTGTTAGAAATAAATTCTAATTAATAAACATAACTTCCCCCCTTTTACTATTGGAAGGTACTGATTTTTCTTGTGGAGATCTAGCTGATAGGGAGTCTTAAGGGCATTGCTCCCAGGAAAAAGTATGAAAACTGGCATTCCTTCAGAAGAAAGCTGTATAACTAATGCCTTCTATAGATGACTACCTTTTAAGTCAATGTCTGACCCTTTATAGAGCCTAGAAACACAACAGAGGTTAAAGGCCAATCCAGAGGCACCCTTCTGTAGACAGCACTGTTTCTGAGTTATTTCTCCTCATCAGTACAGAGTAGGGTTCTGGTTGGATGAGTGAGATGCCTTTAAAGCTGCTCTTGAAAGGTACGGCTTCTCCTTGTTGGACATTGACTTACAGGGTAGTCATCTATAGGTGGCACTAGAGAGACGGCTTTACAGATGGAGGATACTGTAGCTGCAGGATTAGACAACACAGGCATTACTTGTAGTCTATTACCATTTAGAAACACAGGTCTGCATAGGTGCTGTAGACACAAAACAAAATATTTCATCAAGACCATTTGCAAAGTTGCTTAATTTTTCATTTTAGATGCAGTGGAACAGCCTTTAATCTCAAAATGTTCACATATTTATTATAAACCTCATTTCCATTGGTTGTAGTTTCAGATTTGAACATTTAATTCTTTAGATCCAAAATTCTGTGATGAATTATTAAATAAAATATCTTTATAGAGGACGCAGTTCTGTTTTTCTGATACAGAGGTCCATACGTATAGGTATAGACGTAAATTATATAATTTTAGCTATTTTTAGCCACCACTAAGAGCTTACTATATACATATTTATACAGCTCCGCATAAAAGCTAGTGGTGACTGTAGGCAGCTAGATTGTAATCATTGAAAGGGTTGTTCAGCAAAGACAACCACCTTTGTAAATGTAGCCTCCTGATATTAAACTCTGCATAAAGAAAAAACGTAAATTGGTATTGGATATAGGAACCTGTAGACGGAAAATGCCTGGTGTGATAAGGCTCTCTCAACACTGACACAACACAAGCCACACTCCTTATGCAAATTAGAACATAGATTAAATTATTTTTTTGGGGGTTAATAATGTGTGAGTGTATTAAAGTACTGAATGGAGACCACTGCACCAGTTCACACAGCCTGAAATATAATTTAGCCCAGCCCCTGAGGAGCAGCCACCCCTAGGCACCAGCCTCTTGTGTGTGATAGAATCCAACCCTGCCAGACCTGATACCTGGCAAATAAATTCACATAATGCATTCGACTAGCCTGAAAATTGGTGAAAAGCAAGTAGGGGGGGGGGGGGTTCACTTCTAATCCCAACCTTTAATTCACATATCAAAAGACATTTCAAGCCCCGCCCACCCATCCAGGAACATAAACATATTTTATGCAAATCTTCTAAGCCCCATCCATTTTACAGGACTATTATGTAGTAAAAGGCCCCATTCAGGATTTGTCGCAGATTCTGCACCGAAATCAGTATAGAATCCAAAGACCATCCGAATTCTATGTATGCAAATGGACTTTTTGAAACCCAGTGCACATGCGCACATGCGCCGCAAAAAAAAATCAATGCAGATTTTTATCCTTACCACAGAAAAAAAAAATCTGTAAGAATCAGTGGCATGCTACCCGCAAATTCTGCACAGAAGAAACAGCAGATGTATGATTGAATAGGGCTAATCCTTATGCAGATCTGTGCCACTTCAAATTGCATATCCGCAGCAGAAATCTGAGTGTCAGCCTAGATTTTCTGATGCGGATCTTGTAGTAAATATATGTCGAATTTGCATATGGCAAAACTGACACGTGTGAACATACCTTAAGAGTCTGAGAAACCCAAAATAAATGGAAAGTTCAGACCATCCACCAATAATGAATAAGTTAATCAACTCCTAATTGCAAGACAAATGGGTGGTGAATAATACATGTTTTGCCATATTACCTCACATGATTGTTGGAAAGCAGGAGTTTTCTTTCTCCCTCAAGGCCCCTTCTACAGCTTGTTTAGCTTTGTGCCTGTAATTTAATTTACAGTATGTAGAGGAGAACCACATCTCCTACTCAAACAATGGCTTTCTCTGCCTCAAGGCTCCTTTTGCAATTTATATACTCCAGTAGCTCAATCCAGATCGGAGAAAATAGTTTCAAGAGGCTTACTAGGCAGGATATCCTAGGAGATTATGAGGCTGAACATTGTCTTTAGTGTTATTTTGTTATCTTTGTTATCTTTTTTTGTATCGGTCCTTGAGATAGGAGCAGTGTCAGATTAAGTAGACCATAGGGCCTGGGCTATTCCCAAAACTTGGGCCCCTTTTCCATGGCCGCCCTGCCGCGCCGTGTCTATAGTTAACACCACCTTTCTGTCTGAGCATTGACAAATAGGTGTTACAATTCACCTTGTTAAAGGGCTGTGTCCCTACATGCTGACAGTTTTCAACCATCGATGACCGTATCACACTGTTTAGGGACACATCATCTGACAAGGGAAATGGTAACACCCATCTGTCTATTAACCCTGGACTACACAAGGACTTGTTGTGGAATACAAGGTTTTCCTATAACAGACATGTTAGGAGAAGTGAGTTTTCTATAAACCCAGTGACTCACAGGTAAAGTCTTCACAGATTCTAGCTATTCTTTTTCTCTTTTCTTCTCCATCCGGTCCAGACCTCATGAGGACTTCTCCTGGCCACGACCAATTTCTGCAGAATTTGTCACTCAGATGTCTTCGGCTCCTCACTTTTTCAACATTTCTGCACCTATATGTGTAGATAAACTTTTCATGGTGCCACACACTATTCCCCTAAATATAATAGCACCATATACTGTGCCTCTGAATATAATAGTACCATACACTGTGCCTTTGAATACAATTGTGTCAAGCACTGTAAAGCACCACACACACACACACACACAGTGCCCCCTGTAGATAGTCAGAAGGGGAAGAGAAAAAAAATTGCAGTGTAATTACGGGTATCGGCGCCAGGCTGAAGAGGATCAGGAACGGAGTCAAGTGGGTAGGATCTAAGAGATCTTTTATTGTGAGGACGACGCGTTTCTGGACCGGACTGGTCCCTTCGTCAGGTCAGTATACAATAGTTGCACGTGTAGTGTGCACATATATATGCAGTAAAAAGACCGGGAACACACCAGTGCACAACACTTCCCGGTCTTTTTACTGCATATATATGTGCACACTACACGTGCAACTATTGTATACTGACCTGACGAAGGGACCAGTCCGGTCCAGAAACGTGTCGTCCTCACAATAAAAGATCTCCTAGATCCTACCCACTTGACTCCGTTCCTGATCCTCTTCAGCCTGGCGCCGATACCCGTAATTACACTGCAATTTTTTTTCTCTTCACCTTCTGACTCTCACCTTGTCCCAGGTACTAAGGATTTAGCACCAAGGGACTGCAGTGGGTGGCAGCCAGCTATCTACACTTCACCACCTCATAAGAGTCTCGGAGGAGCGACGCCATCCCCTCATGTTTTTGCTGTACTAACCCTGTAGATAGTGCCTCTCACAATGCCCCCTGGAAATAGTGCCACTCATAATAACACCTGTAGATAGTGCTACTCATAATTCCCCCTGTGATAGTGCCACTCACAACGCCCCTTTTAGATAGTGCCCATATAGAGCCCCCTCTATATAGTGTCCCTCATAGAGCCGCCTTTAGATAGTTCTTCTCATAGAGCCCCCTGTAGATAATTCCGCTTTAGAGCCCCTGTAAGATAATGCCCCTGAGAGCTTACTGTAGATAGTGCCCCACATAGAGCCTCCTGTAGATAGTACCCCATCGAGCCTCCTGTAGATAGTGCCACTCATAGATCCCCCTGTAGATAGTGCTCCCATAAAGCCCCCAGCAGATAGTCCCCCCATAGATGTCATGGCACTGTTTGCATCATTGGTAAAGAGGCTGAAAGATGGGCAGAGAACTGATAGTTCCTGTGCATCGCCAGCGTTAGAATGATCTATTGTATCTGCGTCCTAAGGACGCGCATAGAATTGAGTGTCAGGGACTGGTTCTAGGTCCTGCTTCTCCCCAGTCATCTGAACAAGCTGTCATTTTAATAACTGGCTAGGAAGAACTGGCCAGATTCCATCCCTGCATGGGCCCCCTGGGAGCCTCAGGCCCTGGGCGGCAACCTAAACCACCCATATTGTCACCCACCATTGGTTAGGAGTCGTCTAACACATTATGTCATTATTTTCTGTTGCGTTATTCCTATGTATTACTCTATGACCTACATTTACTAAGGCTGGGGTATCTTAAACCAATCTAAGTAAAGAAGATATTTGGGGTGATTTGTGCTAAATTAATACATTTGGGTAATTTGAACCCTTAGGGTATGTTCACACGAGGGCGTCCGTAACGGCTGAAATTACGGGGATGTTTCAGCCTGAAAACATCCCCGTAAGATCAGCCGTAACGGCATGTGCAGGCGCTTGAACGCCGCGTCAATTACGGGCGTAATTGGCGCTGCTATTCATTGGAGTCAATGAATAACGGCTCCAATTACGGCCAAAGAAGTGACAGGTCACTTCTTTGACGCGGGCGTCTATTTACGCGCCGTCTTTTGACAGCGGCGCGTAAATTACACCTCGTGTGAACAGACAAACGTCTGCCCATTGCTTTCAATGGGCAGATGTTTGTCAGCGCTATTGAGGCGCTATTTTCGGACGTAATTCGGGGCAAAAACGCCCGAATTACGTCCGTAAATAGGCCGTGTGAACATACCCTAACAGTGTTATGGATTTTAAATGAGTATAATCCCTAGATGTATGTAGGAGTGCACCCAGAAATTTCTCCTTAGGGGTTCCCTGAGCCACTTGCTGGTGCCACTGCCCAGTAGATTCCCTGTCCCTCTCTGTCCAATTCGACGGCCGCCGCCTATATCCGTGGTCCATTGCCCTCTTATCTAATATATTATAGCGGCTGACAAGAAAAGACACAGTGCACAATGCGGAAGCTGGCCATTTGTCTGGCTCTTTCTCTCTCTGTACTGCAGTTCGCACATGCGTTCTCTTCTCCTCTTCAGGCTTTGCGGACTGGCTGAACCTCTGCTGTGAAATCCTCTCCCAGGAATAAAATCTGGGGGTGAGAAAAACACAAACAATGGATGGGGCAGTGGAGGCATCAATACCCCAGATCAGACTTCAAAGTAAATTTATACCTCAGACTTAAAGCAGTTAGAAAAGAAAATCATTATAGGGCATAAGTTTGCATTAAATTATTTTTCTAAATCATTGTGTAAGGATATATTGATGTTAAACTGCTGGCTCCTGCACTCAGACCAGACCCTTAAATAAATCAGACCTCAGACCAGACTTCCTAAATGAATTAGAGCTCAGACTAGTTTCCGCTAAATAAATTAGGCCCAAGACCCCTTAAATAAATTAGACTTCAAACCAGACCTCTAAATAAATCAAACCTCAGACCAGACTCCCAAAATACAGACCCACAGCCCCCGTAACTAACACAGACCCAAGACCAGATCCCTTAAATAATTTCAGACCGAATTTCACTTTTGAACACAGACGCTAAATTATATGCCAAGGTTCTGGCAAATAGATTGGCCAAGGTTGCTCCGTACTTAGCCACATAGATCAGAATGGATTTGTCCTTGGTAGATCATTTAAATATAATATCCGTAGGTTGTTTGGCAATTTATAGATAGCCACACGTCATGCCCCGCTCCACCCTGTCTATGGAAGTAACAACGGTGTTTGGCAAAAATAGGGTTTTCTTTGGTCAGTAATGGAGAGTTTCGGGATTGGTGTCACCTTTATGAAATGAGTCTGTTTACAGGCCGGAATTGATAATCTGCCCAAACAGGCAGATTCCAGCTGGGAGAGGAGTTCAGTGTGCCGGACCGTGCCCAGATTGCCAGACTGCTTCAACTGTATACGGTCAGACTAAACCTATGGCCAAAGTCTCCCTGCTCTGCTATTCTCTGCCATGTAGGCTACAAGCCGCTGTTGGCCTGTGGCTTATAAATTGCCAGGACAATGCTAAGGATGTCAGCCTCCCAGCGCAGGCAACATGATGGCATCACGGCATCAAGCCGGCTGCACTGAACTGTAATAGTTCAATAGTGGCTTCTGCTTACGGCTTGGCTTATCGTGGGATCGCCAGGTTAGGTGAATATAATTTTTTTTCTGGTGAGCAAAGGAGGCACTATCACCCATCATGTGGCAAAAAGGTGAATATGTTTATGTGGGGGAGGCATTATTTATTTACAGGGGGCCACACAGGGGACATTATTACTTTTTAGGGGCACGCAGGGGGCATTATTTCATTTGAGGAAGCATAACTATCTAGGGGGCACTATTTTCTTGGGGCATGTTTACTGTCTTGTGTCAGAAAAGGGGAAATATTACTGTCAGAGCGCACTATTACTTTGTTAGAGGCACTATAGTAAACATTATTAGGCCTTATTCACACGAACGTGTTATATGTCCGTGCTACGCGCGTGATTTTCACGCGCATCGCACGGACCTATCTAAATTGAATGGGGTCGTTCAGACTGTCACATACGCTGCGTGAAACTCATGACATGTCCTATATTTGGCCGTGTTTCGCGCAGCACGCACCCATTGAAGTCAATGGGTGCGTGCAAATCGCGCTCGGCACACGGAAGCACTTCGCTACAGTAGGAAAATAAATGAATGAAAACAGAAAAGCACCACGTGCTTTTCTGTTTGTAAACATAAAACCAGAGTATCATAATGATGCCGGCTGCGTGAAAATCACGCAGCCGCGCAACATATGCTGATGACACATGGACCTTTTGCGCGTGCAAAACAGACATGTCCGTGTGAACATACCCTTACTGTGTGGTGCACACTTATTTATTTTATACAACTTATTTCGGGGTCTGGTCTGGGATCTCAATTTATTTGTGTTGTTAAAGAGGCTGGGAATGACTGCAGATGCAAGGAGCCAAAGACTCAGCAGCAAACAATGCAGTCATTAGGAGTAGTCGTCATGGCAGTCTGGGAGGGATAGAGTAGAAAAGAAGAAGAAAGTCCACAATCTATGAAGGTTTATAGAAGAGCTGTCACCTCTACTGACATCTTTGTTATGGTAAATTCTTGTATTACCCATGATATAACAAATCTGGAGCATCCTTTCTTAGAACTCTGTGTTATTATGTTCCTCTCTTATTCCTCCGGGAAATGATTGAGTAAGGCCTGGCCTACTTGGAAACTTTTTGTGATGCAACTAACTGATTTTAACTATAGCGCTACAACTTCCTTGGGGACTACAGCTGTCATTGGATAATTAAAATCTATCAGTAGGGCTACAGAATGTTTTCCGTGTAGCCCTAATTGACAACTGGGTGTTACAATTGCCCTTGTCAATAGGGTGTGTCCCTACACAGTGTGATTCTGTCAGTGATGATTGGGCAATGTCATAGTGGGTAGGGACACAGCCTTTGACAAGGTAAATGGTAACACCCAGTTGTCAATTTATTTATATATTTACAGGAGGAATAACAGAGTAATGGCACAATGCAGTTCCAAGAAATGGTGCTTCAGAATTGTTATTTCATGGGAAATACAAGTATTTACTAAAACAGACATGTCAAATACTCTTTAATTGTTATGTATTCTGCCTGTGACTGTGTCTGATCAGTGCTGTAGTATCTTGTATGGTCTGTAGCATGATAATACTTTGCAGAGAGCTGTGCAGTAATGTATCTGACCACTATATGTTCACTGTATGGTCTGCAGTGAGATAATACTCTTCAGCCTGCCTCTGTAGAACTTGTATCCGACCACTATATGGTCACAGCATGATCTGCAGTGTGCCAATACTCTGCAGAGCGCTTGTGTAGTACTGGTATCTGACCACTATATGGTCACTGTATGGTTTACAGTATGTTAATACACGGCAGACAGCCTCTGTAGAACTGGTATCTGACCACTATATGGTCACTGTATGGTCTGTAGTGTCATAATACGCTAGAGACCGCCTACGTAAGACTGGTACAGTTAGGTTCAGAATTATTTGGACAGTGACACAAATTTTGGCATTTTAGCTGTTTACCAAAACATATTCAATATACAGTTATATAATCAATATGCGCTTAAAGTGCAGATTCTCAGCTTTAATTCGAGGGTATTCACATCCTAATTTGAGGAAGGGTTTAGGAATTACAACTCTTTAATATGTAGCTGGGACCAAAGGTAATTGGACAATTATCTCAAAAGCTATTTAACGGGCTGCATGGACTATTCCCTCGTTAATCCATCATCAATTAAGCAGGTAAAAGGTCTAGAGTTGATTCCAGGTGTGGCATTTTCATTTGGAAGCTATTGCTGTGAACCCACAACATGAGGTCAAAGGAGCTCCCTTATGCAAGTCAAACAGACCATGGTTAGGCTGAAATAAATGAAGAAATCCATCAGAGAGATAGCACAAATGTTAGGAGTGGCCAAATCAACAGTTTGGTACATTCTTGAAAAAAAAAGAGCGCAATGGTGATTTTGTGAACTCCAAAAGGCCTGGACGTCCACGGAAGACAACAGTGGGGGATGATGGCAGAATCCTTTCCATGGTGAAGAAAAACCCCTTCACAACATCTACCCAAGTGAAAAACACCCTCCCGGAAGTAGGTGTATCAGTATCTAAGTCTACTATAAAGAGAAGACTTCTTGAGAGAAAATACAGAGGGTTCACCACAAAGTGCAAACCATTAACCAGCCACAAAAATAAAGAGGCCAGATTAGACTTTGCCAAACAACATGTAAAGAAGCCAGCCCAGTTCTGGAACAGTATTCTTTGGACAGATAAAACTAAGATCAACCTGTACCAGAATGATGGGAGGAAGAAAGTATGGAGAAGGCTTGGAACGGCTCATGATTCAAAGGACACCACATCCTCTGTAAAACATGGTAGAGACAGTGTGATGGCATGGGCATGCATGGCTGCTAAAGGCACTGGGTCACTAGTGTTTATTGATGATGTGACTGAAGACAGAAGCAGCCGGATGAATTCTGAAGTGTTCAGGGATTTACTTTCTGCTCAAATTTAACCAAATGCAGCAAGGTTGATTGGACGCCGCTTCACAGTAGAGATGGACAATGAACCAAAACATACTATAAAAGCAACCCAGGAGTTTTTTAAGGCAAAGAAGTGGAATATTCTACAATGGCCAAGCCAATCACCAGATCTCAACCCGATCGAGCATGCATTTCACTTGCTTAAGAGAAAACTTAAGGCACCACCAAACAAGCAACAACTGAAGACAGCTGCAGTAAAGGTCGGGCAAAGCATCACAAAGGAGGAAACCCAACGTTTGGGGATGTACATGGGTTTCAGACTTCAGGCAGTCATTGCCTGCAAAGGATTCTCTACAAAGTATTAAAAAAACATTTTATTTATGGTAATTTTAATTTGTCCAATTACTTTTGAGCCCCTGAAATGAGGAGGCTGTGTAGAAAAATGGTTGCAATTCCTAAACGTTTCACAGGATATTTTTGTTCAAACCCTTGAATTAAACCTGAAAGTCTATACTTCAGTTGCATCTCAGTTGTTTAATTTCAAATCCAATGTGGTGGCATGCAGAGCCTAAATCATGAAGATTCTGTCACTGTCCAAATAATTCTGGACCTAACTGTATATGCCCACTATATGGTCACTGTATGGCGGTATTATTGGTTATATTGGTGCTTGTATAGTGGTAGCGTACACTTCTCCCTGACTGAAAAAGCGAGTGTACACCTCTCTCTGACAATGTTCCGCTTTTATTTCATAAAAGTTAAATTTTACATTGATATGGACATTAACTTTTCAAACAACTGCTAATCTATTAGTATAACTGATATAAATCAACTCTGTAATTTAATTACTGTTAAAATATATTTATATTATCCATGCAAATTCTGTGTGAAGTTACAGACACTAGGCTTCTCCCTTCCTGTAATCTGTTCTCCACCCCCTTTTGTCAAGCAAAATCCGTCTAGTTGCAGAGCAGAGGAGACAGACTCTATGGAAAGTGGAGGGGGGAGCAGGAGGTGGGAGCAGAGACCCACACATAGACATGCTGCCCTTAGGAGTCTATGGACAAGGGAGGGGGAGCAGGAGCAGAGTGAGAGAGACACAGACAAACTGCCCGTAGACGTCTAGGGAGAGGGGAGGAGCAGAAGCAGAGAGGAGCCACAGACTGCTGGTAAGTTTTATATGTCACCACAGTGCTGGTTTCTCAGCCACACTGCTCAGTACTACTGTATAATGTGCTCCACGTTGCTGCAGCTTATATATATGTGATAGATAAAGAGAGCAGGATTCCCCTCTTTTATGTGTGCTGTGTATAGAAGACATAATAGCAGTTAGGCTCCACCCACTAGCTCAGAGAAAACTGAGAATTTTAGAGCCTGCAGAGGGGAAAACTGCTACAAAATGCCATATACCAGTATAATGGCTAGAAATAATGTTATTCCTCATTGACACACATGACAGCTTATTCTGGAATTGACCTGAAAAGTTAGGCACGCTTTAAACCCTATTGGACTCATTACCGGTGAAACAGATCTGAAGTGCTTAGGAAAACAAGTTCTATTGTCTATTCAATGAAGTACTGTCAAACCCATCCCATCAATGAGACCTGATAAGTGCCAAATTATCAGATATTTTGGATTACTGGAAAGGCATAGAAAAGAATATATTACTCACTTATAGGTAGAAAGCCTTCAGAAAGATATCCAAAAATAAACCTGACTTTAAGGGTATGTTTACGTGTGGTGCATACACGGCGGAAATTTCGCAGCATTTACAGTATCAGCAAAGTGGTTGAGATTTGAGAAAATCTCATCCACATGCTGTGAATTTATTTTCCCCACAGAATATGTATATACATAGTGCAGTGTATTTGTTGGAGAATTTCCCATTGAGTTCAATGTGGAGGTAAAATTCTACAAATTCTACAACAAATGCTCATTGTTAATGAATTTGCTGAGTATTCACAGCAAATAATGAAAGCTTAAAAAAAAAATATATTTTCAAAGTTGGAAAAAAAGAAGAAAAACTTTACTCTCCTGGCTCTTCCATAGCAATTCACCTCTGAATTGGTTCCATAGCAATGCGTCCCTGCCCCCTGGCTGATCTGTGTACAGCCGGTCTCCTGTGATGACATCCTGTGTCATCACATGTGACCACTGCAGCCAATCCCAGGCTACATCTGACGAAATGTCAACACAGGAGGATGGTGGTACACAGACCAGCCAGGAGAGCAGACACGCATTTCTATGGGAGGGCCAGGGGAGGTGAGAAAAGTTTTTTTTTCTAGTCAACTGATTTTCGCAGCAGAAAATATATGCACTAAACTACGCACAGTTTGTTACGTATATTCTGGTGGATTTCCTTGCGGTTTCTGGGTTGGATATGCTGTGGACTTTTCCGCAACGTATCCAATTAGTTTTAACATACCCTTACATGATCACTTAACTAAAAAAAATATTTTTAAAAAGTAGTCGTAGTAGAATATTTTTATTTATTCAGATCTTTATGAGTTCCGATAAATACTTTACTAGAACAATTGATAACGCAACAAACAGTAGATGGAACAATAGTGCACATTTTCCAGTAAAAAAAACATCAATACAATATTTTGCCATGTACGTGAATGTAGTCAACAGCTTTGTCAACTATAGATATGAAGACAACAATGACCCAATATTTGCAAAATACATTTTAATCGGCAATGTAATACCACACGTGGAATTTTTTGTTCAATTTTGGGCACCTGTGGATAAGAAAGATAGAATTGAACTAAAGCGGATGCAAAGAAAGGCGACCAAGGTCATTAAGGGAATGGGTGGATTGCAGTACCAAGAAAGGTTATCAGACTTGAGGATATTTCGTTTAGAAAAGGACGGCTTAGGGATGATTTAATTAAAATGTACAAATATATAATTGGACAGTACAGAGCTCTTTCTAATGATCTTTTTACACTTAGTTTGTAACCATGACAAAGGGGCATCCTCTGCGTATAGAAGAAACAACATTTCACCATAATCATAAATGGGGATTCTTTACTGTCAGAGCAGTGAGACTATGGAACTGCCACAGGATGTTGGTTCATTGAGTATGTTCAAGTACGCCTTTATTAAAAAATATAATATTACAAGTTATGGGTACTAGATTCTGGAGATGGGATGTTGATCCAGGGATTTATTCTGATTGCCATATTTGGAGTCAGAGAGGAATTTTTCCCCTAATGAGGCAATTGGCATCAACCTCATGAGGGTTTTTGCATTCCTCTGGATCAGCATGGTGGGATGATGGGGTCAACTTGATGGATCTATGTTTTTTTTAACCTTGTTAACTATGTAAGACTATGTATAGTATGACGCAGTAATAGTGTGTAGAGAATGCAAATCTACTTAATAATAAAACCTCTGTTTGTAATTATGAAGATATCATATGTCCAGGTGAAAGTGACAAAATATACCAAATAATAAATTTTATGATCCATATAGAATAAGAAGATGTTAGAGACATTTAGTTGGCCCATATAATACCAAAGGTGTTCTAGGCATTGCTAGCGATACAACATTTTGGTCAATAGCTATTCTAGATGTTAAAGTGTCTGTCCCTTAATACTCTCCTGCCCTAACTAACATCTGGCATGGATAGACGCTCCTCCCCGCTGGGCGGTAGCGTTATTAATTATAATAATAAATCTTTATATAGCGCCAACATATTGTGCAGCGAGTTACAATTCAGAGGGTGCATGTACAGATATCAGAAATTACATAGTGACAAAACTACTTAACAATTCAAAGAGGAGTGGTGGCCCTGTTCACAAGAGCTTACAATCTATGAGGAAATAGGGTTAACAACAAAATGTAACAGTGCTTGTTTAGTACAATGGTCCAGTCATCTTTTATAAACATGGGATAGTACACATACAGCAGCATGGGCCAGTCACCAGAAAATGTATGACATGAAGTGCGTTAGGGTGCAATACGTTTGGGGGATACTGTTGAATGAATGGGTCAGGTTCTGATGACTAATGTGATAGGTGGTCAAAGAAAAGGAGTCAGATTAGGGTATGGTATAGGACTGTCTAAAACTATGTGTTTTTAGGGCATGCTTTAACCCCTTAGTGACCAAGCTTGTTTGGACCTTAATGACCAAGCCAAATTTGTCAAATCTGGTATGTGTGACTTTATCAGAGAATAACTCAGCGAAAGTTTTGAATATCCAAGTAATTCTGACATTGTTTTTTTGTCACATGTTGTACTTTATTTTAGTGGTAAAAGTAGACTGATACGATTTGCGGAAATAACTTAAAAAATAGAAAAATGTAAGAAATTTTGTAAAAATTATCATTTTTCCCTATTTTTAACTGTAATATGTCACATATGTACACACATACTGTACAATTTTTTTTATTAAATATATATTTCCATCTCTTTACTCTATTTTGGCAGCACTTTTGAAAAAAAAAAATTTTTTGAGCAATTTAGAAGACTTACAAGTTAAGTAATAATTTTATACATTTTGTAGTACATTTTGTTTTCCTGCACCAAGCCAGGTTTTCATAGGCTCATAGGTGTCAGAATGGTGGAAACCCCCACAAGTGACCCCATTTTGAAAACTAGACCCCTTAAGGTATTTATTAAGGGGTGTTGTAAGTATTTTGACGCCACAGTTTTTTTGTAAGAATTCATGCAAAGCAGGCATAAAAAAATATCATTTCACTTTTTTCATAAAAGTATCGCTTTGAAGACCGATTTCTTTGTAAAGCGATCATGAGAATGAAGAAACACACCCCAAAATCTATCACCCTGTTTCTCCTGTTTTCAAAAATGCCCCCATTGTGACCCTAATGCGTTGCCTGGACACACGGCAGGGCCCGAAAGGGAGGGAGCACCCGGAGGCTTTCAGGACTCATATTTTGCTTGAAAATGTTTTAGACCCCACTGTACATTAATACATTTGTGCGGCACAGAAGAGAAGTGAAGCCGTGTATTCATAACGGATACATGTTGCTATAGATGTATTTGCCTGTACTTATGACTATGTCTTGCTGAAGAAGCAGTTGGTGCCATTATGATGTCATTGTGGACAGAATTCTGTCCTAATATAAAATCAGTCAGAGAGGAAAAAATAAACTGTACTGGAGTGACGGGCAATATCTTCAAACAAATGGAGGAAAATGTATCCAACTATGTTGCAAACTCGAGTCTGTTCACTAGATAGAAGAACACCTGCAGGGCTGCCATGACAAGGTTTTTTTTTTTCAGTGACTGGTTGTACAACGTCTCTTTAGCTCCATCAATCCTTATGAGGGACGAATGTGCCAAGTGACGCGGTACACCATAACAGGCCCCTGCCCGGCAAGGTAGGAACCGCTATGTGCACAAAACAACCAATCACCTACAGAATATATAAAGGGACAGTGTCCAAAACCATCTATAGGAACAGTAAAGGATCACTAATCCCCAAAATGATGTCAGTATTTCCAGAAGAACCGTAACAAAGCCCATGGTGTATTGATAAGGAACAGCTCAATTATTAGAGATCCTCCAAATAAAAAAAAAGATCATGCCCGTATCACGGTACAGAATTAGGAATGTAACAGCTGTATGTGGCAGGACATAGTCATAAGAACAGTCAAAATAAAAAAATTGTGGATGTGGGATTTTGTACTGGACAATTAATTCCAGCACTTGATCACCCACAAATAAATAAAAAAAATCATAAGGAGTAAAATTAGTTTCACGGTCTGAAAAAAATGTGCTCTACAACCTCTCCCACAAGAAATAATCCCTACTTGGAAAGCCCACGAACTAAAAAGAAAATATAAAGAAATTGACACCCTAAAAAGGCCCCCAACCCATTTTTTTTTTTTTGTGTTAAATTCTAGTAATTTGCAACCGTGTGAAAGGTTTCGAAACAGGGGTAGTTACAAAGGGCTGGTTTTGATGGACACATGGGGCAATAAAAGCGGGTATCCCTCCTCCTGCCATGCTTGCTACATACCCGACACCTTTTTTGGGGATATTTTTGGGTCTCAGTGGAAGGAATAGGGTGTAAAAAGTGGCGCTCTGAAAGCCTGCGCACATCCTCAGATTCGCAGGATTGTGCCGGTATAGTGGACTCAAAAAGGAGATGCTCAATGACCTTCTCCTGAAATTGAAGGAAAGTGAGCGTTCCTTGGGCTTTTTTGAAAATAACAAAACTGTTATAGGTAGCAACCTGGATGAGGTAGATTGCTACCTTTTTGTACCAGGCCTTATTTTTGCGCTTCACCAGGTAAGGCTGAAGCAACTGGTCGGAAAGGTCTACACCCCCCATAAATTTGTTGTAGTCTGTTACACAGACAGGTTTCTGCTTTGCAGTGGTAGCCCCCCTCTCCGTAATTGCCACAGTGGTGTCCGTGTGTACGGTGGACAGCATGTAGACATCTTTCTTGTCGGCCCACTTCACTGCAAGCAATTCCTGACTTGCAAGGGCCATGGATGTTCCTTTTCCCAAACACCTGGACACCAATTGTTGTGGGAGTCCCACTCTGTTCTTCCATACTGTCCCACAGGCCCCTGTATTTGCAGCATGGAGGGCTTTATAAAGGGCAACGCTTGTATAAAAATTGTCTGTATAGACGTGGTACCCCTTGTGCAGAAATGGCTCCATTAGGTTCCACACAATTTTGCCAGAGGTGCCAATAGTTTCTGGGCAGCCTGGGGTATGAATTTGGCAGTCCCTGCCTTCATAGATTTTGAAACCGCAGGTGTAACCCGTTGTGCTCTCGCACACTTTGTACAATTTCACCCCATATCTGGCTCGTTTGGAAGGGATGAATTGACGAAAGGAAAGACGCCCTTTGAAGCTCATGAGCGATTCATCTACAGACAAATTTTTGTCAGGGGTGTACAACTTTAAAAATAAATCATTTAGAAGGGTGATTAATGGCCTTAATTTATTAAGCCGATCATAGGCTGGGTCACTTCTTGGGGGGACTTGGGAATTGTCAGTAAAATGCATGAATCGCATTAGGGCCTCATAGCGGTTTCTGGACATCACTGCTGCAAATACAGGGGTAGCGTGGACAGCACTACAAGTCCAGTAGGACCGGACAGAGGGTTTTTTAACCAAACCCATATTGAGGGTAATGCCTAAATTTTTTTTTATTTCTGTGACACTTGTGGGGCTCCACATTCTGGAGTACATAGACGCAGGCTTTTGTAGAACAAACTGCCTAGAATACAGATTAGTCTGCTGGACTATCAAGTCTAGGACCGTATCACATATAAATAAATTAAAAAAATTATAGGGGGTAAAATTTTGGACGTCGACACTAATTCCTGGGGTCGCTTCAAATTGGGGTACTTGGGGGGAAAATGATAGTGCAGGATCCCACATCACGGGAGGGACTGCAACACTCGGCCCTGCACTTGACACCTCTACAGCGACTGACGTATCCACCACCATAGGACTATGAGGTTCAGCGGTCGAATTAGAATCGTCACTGTCACTGTCTGGAACAAATTCTGAAGCGGTGTCTGTTTCGCTTTCAGAAGTGTCGGAACATAGCAAGGCGTAGGCTTGCTCTGCGCTGTACATACGCTGAGACATATTTATAGATATGTGTATGTGTATATATATATATATATATATATATATATATGCCCTATAAGTCCTAACCCTAAAGTAAACCTAAAATCCTAAAAACGACACAAATTATTATTTATTTTTTTTAGATATTTTTTTTTTTATATAACAGACGTAAAATAAATTCTAACGGCCCTAAACACGAACGCTAAACTAGCCCTAACCCTAAAGTAACGCTAAACTAGCACTAAACCTAAAGTAACGCTAAACTAGCACTAACGCTAAACTAGAACTAACGCTAAACTAGCACTAACGCTAAACTAGCGCTGACGCTAATCTAGCGCTGACGCTAATATAGATTTTATATATTATATATATATATATATATGTATATATTAGAACGATGATTTTTTATCACTTTTTCTTTCTTCACAGCACAGGACGCAGACTGATTTCTCTCTCCTCTCAGAACAACTACAATGGGAGGAGAGAGAAACACAGCCCATGTCCTGGCTGTGTTATGAAAATAACTGTCAGTGATCTCTGTGATAGGTTTTATCACAGAGATCACCTGATCAGGGACCAGTCACAACGGTCCCTGATTGTTGCTGTGCCAGCTGCCGACACAGGTAAGATATGCAAAACGCATGCGGGCGCCATTTTGGGGGAGGGGGGAATCGGACCGGGGGGGGGGCATCGGACCGGGGGGGGGGAATCGGACATGAAGGGGAATCGGACGGGGGGGGATCGGAGGTGGGAGGGGGGGCGCACTAATTACCCGTTCTCTCTCCTCTCTAAGGAGTTATTCCATGAGAGGAGAGAGAAATGGCGACGATTTGCCGCTTTAGCGTGAACGCCGTGAAATAGCGATTCACGGTGATCACGTGACCAGAGACCACTCGTTATGGTCTCTGGTCGTTGCTCCGAACTCTCAGCTACCTCCGGTAGCTGAGAGAACGGAGCTCTGATCTTTCATTTCGGCGCTACTTTAGGCTAAAGCGATCACGTTAAAAGGCGTCGCCTTAGCCTAAAGCCCATTAGTGAGGAACGTAAAAAGGCGTACTGTTGGTCATTAAGGGGTTAAACTGTGGATGTTGGGAACTAATCTGATTGTCCAGGATAGCCCATTCTAGGGGATTGGTGCAGCTCAAGAAAAGTCTTTGGGACGGAGTAAGAGGTTCGGATTATGGAGGATGTTAATCTTAAAATGTTGGCAAAATGTAGAGCACGGGTAGAGTGGTAGGCAGAGATGAGGGAGGAGTTGTCCATGGTAACCATGGTATGCCCGAAGAGTATTGTGCACAGGTCCAAATCTAATTAATTGAACCCGTGCACGATAGTGTCCAGCCCTATTACCATGACCGTGGTTAGTTCGAGCAGGGGAATATAACTGGACTGACACATTAATGGCTTGTAACTGGCTGCTCAACATTGCACAAAAGAAGGGAAAATACAAAAATCCATTAAAATACATTGGCTATAAAATAATAATAATAATCTTTATTTATATAGCGTCAAAATATTCCACAGCACTTTACAATTCAGAGGAAATGTCACGAGGGGTATGTGAACCCACTGGGCCGTACCGCCTTGATGGTATGGCAGCTGGCCAACAGGACACAGATC
Source organism: Rhinoderma darwinii (assembly GCF_050947455.1). NCBI lineage: Eukaryota > Metazoa > Chordata > Amphibia > Anura > Rhinodermatidae > Rhinoderma > Rhinoderma darwinii. The sequence continues at coordinate 154,557,607 of NC_134689.1, forward strand.
ACAGTCTATAGTTTATATAGGTTTACCTGTGGTAGCTCAGACAGTAGGAAGACAGGCTCGGCTGGGACTAGGCAGCAGGCAGGCGCCAGGCGTGGTGAAGCAGGACAGGCGTGGTACTCAGCACAGCACTTCTCCAACTCGATACGGCACTTGACCAGGATAGCATGGGATACAGTTTACAGGTAGCAGGAATGGGAAAACACCAGGAGACCATTTGCATAGACAAACTAGGGAAACGACAACAAGGCTCAGGCAAGGCAGGAAGGGGCAGAGCTGAGCTCGCGAGCACACCCTGGTGGTCACTGTGGAACTGGACGGCCGCGTGTGCCGACATCTCTGGAGAGAAGGGCGTCGACCGGATGGAAGGAGTTCGTCAGAGACCACAGACGTTACAGGAAACATGTACAGACAAAATCAGACATTACATAGTGTTAATGTCATTACATAGTTTATACTCTCCTGCCCGAACTAACATCCGGCATGGATAGAAGCTCCTGTGAGCTGGGCGGTGGAGTTATTATTAATAATAATAATAATAATAATAATAATAATAATAAATCCTTATACATGTACAGATAGTATCAGAAATTACATAGTGCCAAAACTAATTAACAATTCATAGAGGAGTGAGGGCCCTGTTTACAAGAGCTTACAATCTATGAGGAAATAAGGGTGACTAAAAATCTAAAAAAGTGCTTGTTCAGTACAATGGTCCAGCCGTCTTTATTACATATGGTGTAGTCAGGGCCGATTCTGCTGCCTGAGGCGAAACTTTAAATGGCGCCTCCCCAGATCTTGATTGACATTCCCCTGTCTGTTCTACATCCCTACCAGCCCCCTCCAACACTTACGGATGCAGCATTTCCTTGTAGTTCCCTGGCATGCGCGGTGCATCGATGAAGCCATGCAAAGTATACCTCAATGTATGGTGCGTGCCCATATAGTGCAAGGCAATGGCACATCCGAGAAAGTTGGAGGAGACTGGTAGTGATGCAGAACAGCCAGGAAGATGTCAATCAAGCATGGAAAGGTGGGTTTGGAGGCAGGATAGCGGCACCGCCCCATGACCCTTCAAAGAGTAATTAGCATATAGCGAGCACCGTTTTGAAAGTTGATTTTTATAGATTTTGCTGCATCCGAAAAAAACATACAGGGGAATGTTTTGAAATATTGGCAGGTCATGTATTACTGCATGGTGGCGGTTCTAGGGGTTAAACCTACCTGACAGGTTCCCATTAAATAGACAATAAATTGCAACAATTCCATCTACCATGCAATTTTGTTATTATAAATATATCCTATATAATTACAGCACCAGAACAAAGCTCATACATATATACAATACCAGAACAAAGCTCAATACATATATACAGCACCGGAACAAGCTCATTACATGAATACAGCACCAGAACAAAGCTCAGTACATGAATATAGGACCGGAATGAAACTCAGTACATATATACAGCCCTTGAACCAAGCTCAGTGTATAAATACTACACCAGATCCAAGCTTAGTACATAAATACAGCACCAGAACCAAGTTCAGTACATAAATACAGCACAGAACCAAGTTCAGTACATAAACACAGCACCAGACCCAAGCTCAGTACATAAATACAGCACCAGAACAAAGCACATTGTCACAATCTGTGGGTATGTGGACCCACTGGGCCGTACCGCTGTAGCGGGATAGCAGCTGGCGAAACAGTGTACCAAGTCAATGTATATATAGTCCAAGCACAGGGTACCTGTAGTAGTTCAGTAGCAATGGCTAGGCTCAGATTGGACCTTAGCAGCAGACACCAGGCGTGGTGTAACACAGCAGGCGTGACCGGTGGCACAATACGACTCCAACTTTCCAAGGTACAGGAACAAGGTAGCATGGGATACAGGTTACAGGTAGCAGGTACGGGAACACTGGGAACAGGATAACACTAAGGGACCATTTGCAAGACTAACACGGGTAAACACAACAACGCTCAGGCAATGAATGAAAGGGCAGAGCCCCTTTTATAGTCCAGGCTGATCATGGGCCAATTAGAGATTCTTTTCATGCCCGGCCTCAAATGGCCATTGCGTGCGCGCGCACCCTACGGGACCCAGTGAAGTGAGGTGGTAGTGAGTGCTGGCATCTCCTAGGAAGGAGTCATGGTCGCGGCCGTCGAGGGGTGAGTAGGAACGACGGTCTGCGGCCATGGCCGTTTCACTCATTACATAAATACAACACCAGAACCAAGCTCAGTACATATATACAGCACCAGAACAAAGCTCAGTAGATAAATACAGCACCAGAAAAAAAGCTCACTACATATATACAGCACCAGAACAAAGCTCAGTACATAAATACAGCGCCAGAACAAAGCTCACTGCATATATATAGCACCAGGATCAAGCTCAGTACAACTTGATGGAAATAAGTGTGACTCAAAATGTAAAAAGTGCTTGTTCAGTACAATGGTCCAGCCATCTTTTATACATGACCCTTCAAAGAGTAATTAGCATATAGCGTCCACCGTGTTGAAAGTTTATTTTATAGATTTTGCTGCATCCGAAAAAAACATACATAGGAATGGTTTGAAATATCATGTCAGGTCGTGTATTACCGCACGATGGTGCTTCAAGGGGTTAAACCTACCTGACAGGTTCCCATTAAATAGACAATGAATTGCAACAATTCCATCTGCCCTGCAATTTTGTTATTATAAATATATCCTAATTTCATAAACACAGCACCAGAACAAAGCTCAGTACATAACTACAACACCAGAACAAAGCTCAGTACATATATACAGCGCAAGAACAAAGCTTAGTTCATAAATACAGCACCAGAACAAATGTCACTGCATATATACAGCACCAGGATCAACTTCAGTACATAAATCCAAAACCAGAACCAAGCTCAGTACATAAACACAGCACCAGCATAAATACAGCTCAGTACAGAGATGATTTGCAAATTTAGTACAACCCCTGCCATATAGGTTTGCACCGCGTAAATTTACATTTCCCAGCATGGCCAGAACTATGGTAAGAATATGCTGGAAGTTGCTATTTTACAAAAAAAAATCATACCACCCATCATCTTGCTGCAGATCATACAGTGACTACAGTATTGATTAGAGGCAGAATAAACATTTACATGGAGTGACTCACAGGTGACGACTTCTCAGATTCTAGTCGTTCTTTTTCTCTTTTCTTCTCCATCCGGTCCAGACCTCTATGATGACTTCTCCCGGCCGCGGCACATTTTTGCAGTTTGCTGCTCAGATGTCTACAGCTTCTCACTTTTCAAACATTTCCACACCTATAAACGACGATTAAATTCTCATGGTGCCCTACACTATGCCCCTACATATAATAGCACCATTCACTGCATCTCTAAATATAATAGCGCCATATACTGCCCATCATAGAGCCTCCTGTAGATAGTGCCCCTCATAGAGCTCCCTGTAGATATTGCCCCCTACATAGTCCCCCTATAGAACCGCCTGAAGATAGTTCTCCCCATAGAGCCTCCTGTAGATAGTGCCCCCCATAGATAGTGCCTGACATAGGGCCCCCTGTAATTAGTGCCCATCATAGAGCCTCCTGTTGATAGTGCCCCTCATAGAGCCCCTATAGACAGTGCCCCACATAGAACCCCCTATAAACAGTGCCCCACATAGAGACCCTTGTAGACAGCGCCCCACATAGAGCCCCTGTAGATAGTGCCCCCTGTAGTTAGTGCCCCCCATAGAGCCCTTGTAGATAGTGCCCATCATAAAGCCGCCTGTAGATAGTGCCCCCATAGAGCCCCTTGTAGATAGTGACCCCTGGAGATAATGCCCTACTTAGATCCCCTTGTAGACAGTGGCCCCCATAGATCCCTCTGTAGATAGTGGCCCCACATACATCTCCCTGTAGATAGTTGTCCCCATTGATTCCCCTGTAGATAGTGACCCCCATATATCCCCCTGTAGATAGTGCACCACATACAGTCCCCCATAGATAGTGCTTCACATATAGCCCTCTGTAGATAGTGCCCCCAGTAGATAGTGCCCCCTTTAGATGTAGCCCCCCTGTAGATAGAGCCCCCCTGTAGATAGGGTCACTCAGGGCCGGCCTTAAGGGTATGCGACATGTGCGAGTGCACAGGGCGCTGATGACTCCCAGCATGTAGGGGGCACCACTGTGCAGGCCGTTTAAACTCTATATTCTCTGCTCCTCCTTACACACACTGAGGAAGCAGAGACAGCAAGAGCAGCATAGTTACATAGTTACATAGTTAGTGCGGCTGAAAAAAGACACATGTCCATCAAGTTCAACCAAGAGACGGGAAAAGAGAAAGGTAAAATTTCTACACATAGGAGCTAATATTTTTTTGTTCTAGGAAATTATCTAAGCCTTTTATAAAGCCATCTACTGTCCCTGCTGTGACCAGCTCCTGTGGTAGACTATTCCATAGATTCACAGTTCTCACAGTAAAGAAGGCTTGTCGCCTCTGCAGGTTGAACCTTTTTTTCTCCAGACGGAGGAGGTGCCTCCTTGTTTTTTGAGGGGGTTTTACATGGAACAGGATTTCACCATATTTTTTGTATGTGCCATTAATATATTTATATAAATTAATCATGTCCCCCCTTAGTCGTCTTTTTTCTAGGCTAAATAGGTTTAATTATTTTAATCTTTCCTCATAACTTAAATTCTCCATGCCCCTTATTAGCTTCGTTGCTCTTCTTTGTATTTTTTCCAACTCCAGGGCATCCTTTCTATGAACTGGAGCCCAGAACTGAACTGCATATTCTAGATGAGGCCTCACTAATGCTTTGTAAAGTGGCAATATTACATCCCTGTCCTGCGAGTCCATGCCTCTTTTAATACACGACAATATCCTGCTGGCCTTTGAAGCAGCTGATTGACACTGCATGCTATTATTTAGTTTATGATTTACAAGTACAACCAGATCCTTCTCAACAAGTGAATGCAGGTTGTTGGTACCCAGATGCATAACTTTACATTTATCTACATTAAACTTAATTTGCCAACTGGATGCCCAAACACTTAGTTTGTTTAAATCCGCTTGCAATTCACGAACACCTTCCATAGACTGAACTATATTACAGAGCTTGGTGTCATCTGCAAAAATAGAAATAGTGCTATTAATCCCATCCTCTATATCATTAATAAATAAGTTGAATAATATTGCTCCCAGCACTGAATCCTGGGGTACACCACTTATAACCGGGGACCATTCAGAGTAAGAATCATTGACCACAACTCTCTGGATACGGTCCTTGAGCCAATTCTCAATCCAATTACAAACTATATTTTCTAAACCTATAGTCCTTAATTTACCCATTAGACGTCTATGAGGGACAGTGTCAAATGCCTTTGCAAAGTCCAAAAACACTATATCCACAGCGGCCCCTCTGTCTAGGCTTCTGCTCACCTCTTCATAAAAACAGATCAGGTTGGTTTGACAACTTCTGTACTTAGTAAAACCGTGCTGGCTGTCACTTATAATATTTTTTATTTTTTGTCACATAAACCTGTATATAGTCCCTCAATAGCCCCTTAAACATTTTCCCCACGATGGATGTTAAAGAGGCTCTGTCACCAGATTTTGCAACCCCTATCTGCTTTTGCAGTAACGTTTTTATTTTTAAAAAACGAGCATTTTTGACCAAGTTATGACCATTTTTGTAGTTATGCAAATGAGGCTTGCAAAAGTCCAAGTAGGTGTGTTTAAAAGTAAAAGTCCAAGTGGGCGTGTATTATGTGCGTACATCGGGGCGTTTTTAATACTTTTACTAGCTGGGCGCTCTGATGAGAAGTATCATCCACTTCTCTTCAGAACGCCCAGCTTCTGCCTGATCACGCTGTGACGTCACTCACAGGTCCTGCATCATGTCAGACGAGCGAGGACACATCGGCACCTGAGGCTACAGTTGATTCTGCAGCAGCATCAGCGTTTGCAGGTAAGTAGCTACATTGACTTACCTGCTAACGCCGAGGCTGCTGCAGAATCAACTGAAGCCTCTGGTGCCGATGTGTCCGACACGATGCAGGACCTGTGAGTGACGTCACAGATCTGCACTGCCAGAAGCTGGGCGTTCTGAAGAGAAGTGGATGATACTTCTCATCAGAGCGCCCAGCTAGTAAAAGTATTAAAAACGCCCCGATGTACGCACATAATACACGCCCACTTGGACTTTTACTTTTAAACACACCCACTTGGACTTTTGCAAGCCTCATTTGCATAACTACAAAAATGGTCATAACTTGGCCAAAAATGCTCGTTTTTTTAAAATAAAAACGTTACTGTAATCTACATTGCAGCGCCTATCTGCTGCAATAGCAGATAGGGGCTGCAAAATCTGGTGACAGAGCCTCTTTAAGCTTACTGGTCTATAATTACCCGGGGAAGACCTAGAGCCCTTTTTGAAAATAGGCACCACATTTGCCCTGCGCCAGTCCCTTGGCACTATACCAGTCACTAGAGAATCTCTAAATATTATGAAGAGGGGGACAGAAATAACTGAACTAAGCTCTTTAAGAACTCTAGGGTGTAACCCATCTGGTCCCGGGGCATTTTGCACATCTATTTTATTTAATTTAGCTTGGACCATATCTACATTCATCCAATTCAGTATATCAACTGATATATTAACAGCACTGGCAGAGGCTACATCAGCTGCTCTTTCTTCTGTTGTATATACAGAGCTAAAGAACCCATTTAGTAACTCTGCCTTCTCTTGATCCCCTGTGACCAATTCCCCATTACCACTATCTAGGGGTCCTACATGTTCAGACCTTGGCTTTTTTGCATTTATATACTTGAAGAATTTTTGGGGATTTCTTTTACTATCCTTGGCCACCTGCCTTTCATTTTGTATTTTTGCTAATTTTATTACATTTTTACAGATTTTATTACGCTCTTTATAATTTAAAAAGGCTACAGCTGTACCCTCAGATTAGTATTTTTTAAATGCCCTTTTTTTTGTCATGTATGGCCCTTTTTACAGAAGGTGTAAGCCATGTGGGATTTAATTTTAGTCGTTTATACTTGTTACCTATAGGAATACATTTTGCACTATAATTACCCAAAGTAGATTTGAAAATCTCCCATTTATCATTTGTCCCATTATTTGACATCAGTTCTTCCCAGTCTATATCGTGAATTGCAGCCCTCATCCTGGGTAAATTGGCTTTCTTAAAATTAAGTGTTTTTGCCCTCCCAGCCTGTGTTTGTTTTTTTACAGTATAGGTAAAATGTAACTATATTGTGATCACTGTTACCGATATGATCTGCATTATTAGAAACGACCAGATCCAACAGAGCTTCACCTCTAGTCGGTTCTTCCACAAACTGGCCCATAAAATTTTCCTGCAACAGGTTGAGGAAATGTCTCCCCTTTGCAGTTGAAGCCGAACCATGACACCAATTAATATCCCGGTAATTAAAATCTCCCATTATTACTACAGTACCTGTGCAGCCCGCTCCATTTGTTTATATAACTGACCTTCCATCTCCTCAGTTATATTGGGGGGTCTATAGATTACACCAAAAGTAATTTTTCAGTGATTACCTCCCTTTCTAGTTCCAAACACAAGGTTTCAACCTCCTCACAGTCTTCACCCACTACTGTCTCTTTCACACTCGCCTTCATATCACTTCTCACATACAGACATACACCACCATCTTTCCTATTTGTCCTGTCTTTCCAAAAAAGTGTAAAATCCTGTAGATTTACAGCCCAGTCGTGCGAAGAGCCCAGCCATGTTTCAGCAACACCAACTACATCTATATTTTCTTCCAGTATCAAGGCCTCCAGCTCCCCCATTTTGCTTGCTAGACTTCTGGCATTTGTGAACATACACTTTAACTTGCCTTTCAGTTTTTCACTTTTATTATCAGAAATGTGATTATTCGACATTATTTGGGCATTTTTATTCACACTGCTGTTTTGTAACAAAAGGATCTCCTTATCCTGTTGTCTAGTCCTCTCCCTACAGTCTGTTTCTCCCCCCACCAATAAAGTCTGACCCCTCTCTAACCTGACTACCCCTTTATTTTCTACATTGACCTCCCTCCTGAGCCCTAGTTTAAATACTCTGCCACCCCAGCTAGAATTCTCTCCCCCAGCACAGTGGACCCCCTTCCATTTAGGTGCAAATCATCTGCAGAATACAGTTTGTACCCCAATGAAAAGTCAGCCCGGTGCTCTAGGAACCCAAAGTCTTCTCCTCTACACCAAGACTTAAGCCATGCATTTAACTCCCTGAGCTCCCGCTGTCTTTCCTGTGATGCGCATGGCACAGGCAGTATTCCTGAGAATACTAACTTGGAGGTCGTTCCCTTCAGCTTGTAGCCTAGTTCTTTAAAATTATTCTTAAGGCTCCTCCACCTACCATTTATTCTGTCGTTGGTACCTACATGGACCACAACAGCTGGATCATCACCAGCCCCTCCCAGCAATTTGTCCACCCGTTCCACCACATGCCGAACCCTGGCACCAAGGAGACAGAAAACCATTCGGTTGAGGTGGTCTTGGCGACAAATTATTCTATCCGTCTTCCTGATTATCGAATCCCCTACAACTATCAATTGTCTTGGCTTACCTGCATTACCATCCCGCCGACTACTAGCTGGGCTGTTCTCCCGGCTGTTAGGGAGATCAGTATCCACTAGGGCTGCCATTTCTGAGACAGACACCCTCGCATCATTACCCAACTTGGCAATTTTGCTTGGAATATCAGAAACAGGATTGTCCTTCCTTTTCTTGGACCCCTTTCTACTGCCCCTAACTACATTAACCCAGCTACTGATCCTGCTCACCCATGTCTTCACTCTCCAGTTCTACCCCACTAACTGCATGCTCCGTGAGCAGCTAGCTCCGCTCAAGATTGTCTATCTTCCTCAGTGTTGCATTCTGCTCCTCCAGATCTCTAATGCGAGCTTCCAGGTGACCAACATGCTCACATCTGGCACAGAGGTATTCACCCTGGAACTCAGGCTCCTGTCGTGCATACATATGGCAAACTGTGCACCGAAGAAAACCTCCAATCTTGCTATCCATTATCCCAGTTACCAAAAAGAAAAACAGGGAACAGTTGTTAAAGTAAAAGAAAAGAAGAGTACTTACAGGGTCTGTAACTCCTCTTTTTGACTCCGGTTTTGTAACTCCACTTGATATACAAACCACTTGATTAGCAAGCCCACCAGAGCAGTGGCTTGTTAACATCACGTGGTTCTTTAAGGAAGCGTTCTTCAGAGGTGGAGGAGGAAGCTCCGCCCACAGCCCATCCTGCAAGAAACCTGAGCGGCAAGGAGAGATAGTTCCTTTCTGTGTACATGTATGTGTGTTTTTTCTGTATATGTGTCTGTATATGTATTAATGTTTAATATTTTTCTGTGTGTGTGTGTGTGTGTGTGTGTGTGGTTATCACTGTGAGTTATTTGTGGTGTTACATAAGACTACAGGTAACACTATAACATTATCTGTACTCAGAGAGCTATCCCTGTGTGTTACATAGGACTGCAGGTAACACTACTACATTATCTGTAACCAGGGCGTTATCACTGTTATCTGTGGTGTTACACAGGACTGCAAGTAGCATCAACTACATTATCTGTACTCAGAGAGTTATCACTGTGTTATCTGTGGTTTTACATAGGACTGCAGCTAAGATCTACATTATCTGTACTGTATATATATATGTGCACATGCCTCGTTTGCGTGTGTGTGTGTGTGTGTGTGTGTGTGTGTGTGTATGTATACATGCCTCCTGTTTATGTTCATATACAGTGCCCACCAAAAGTTCCGGAACACCCTCATAACTTTTGAACGGCTCGAGGTAGAGCGTTGAAATTTGGTGGGATTTAATGGGTTCATAAAATCTACCAGTTAGCACCCCAAAAAAAACACCCCCCCCTTAGGGGCGGTGGGGTGGGCGGGGGCAGCAAAATCTTAAATGGCATGGGAGGTAATTTGAGAGCTCTTTTCAATATGAAAATAATGCCACAATCGATTTTGAGATAGGATTTTTTTTCGCTGAGATATTTAACTTTAAAGTTATCATCATCATTATCGGCTACCGCCGGTGTTAGCATTACCCAAAATGTGCCACGCGGTAGAATCCCAAATAGTGTGGGCACATGTGTGTGTGAGCTTGGGAATGTCCATTCAAGGTGACTTTAAATTACGTATTATTACAATCAGCCTTGGCGATACAAAATGGACCATGTCTACGATTGTAACATGATTTCATGTGTACACATTTCGGTAGTCGCTTGTGAATTTCAGAGAGCGCTAATTCGGAGACTAATTTTCATTTTTGTACATTTCTGTTGTCATATAACAAAATACATTTGACCGAAACGGAAAGGATCACTTTATTGATGATAAAAGGGTATGGTGAAGAAAAAATAATATCCGATCGAGAAGTAGCGGCTTTATTCAATGCCACTTATCCTATCCGTGATTCAATTTCATTGTGAACTGTTAAAAGAACTGTTCATCGTTTCGAAATAACAGGTTCAATTAAAGCGCACCAAGATCTGGAAGACCCAAACATGCAAGTAATGATGAAAAAGCTTTAGATGTTCTGCTCACTGTACATGATAATCCTCATACATCTGTCTCGAATGGAGCTCACTGAGCTTTCAAATGAGCCCCCACTCGACCCCCCGTGCCATTTAAGATTTTGCATGTATACATATATATGTATACATGCCTCTTGCCTCGTGTGTATGTGTATACATGCCTCGTGTGCGTATGTGTATACATGCCTCGTGTGTGTGTGTGTGTGTGTGTGTATACATGCTTCCTGTGTGTGTATACATGCCTCCTGTGCTTGTGTTTGTTTGTGTATACATGCCTCCTGTGTGTATACATGCCTCCTGTGTGTGTATATGTATACATGCCTTGCGTGTGTCTGTGTATACATGCCCCCTGTGTGTGTAGATTTCTCCTATGCGTGTATACATGCCTCCTGTGTATTTATGTATACATGCCTCATGTGTGTGTGTGTGTGTGTGTGTGTGTATATGTATACATGCCTCATGTGTGTGTGTGTGTGTGTGTATACATGCCTCCTGTGAGTGCATATATGTATACATGCCTCGTGTGTGTGTGAGTGTATATGTATAGAAGCCTCGTGTGTGTGTATGTATAAACGCCTCGTGTGTGAGAGTGGGTGTATACATGCCTCCTGTGTGTGTGTGTGTGTGTGTGTGTGTATACATGCCTCCTGTCTGTGTGTGTGTGTGTGTGTAAACATGCCATGCGTGTGTGTACATTTGCCTGTATGTCTAAATATGTCTTTATGTACAGTATATTTGTGGTTCCTGTTTTATTTGTGTACGGCAGCAATAGGGAGTCCCACACAGGACGCCATCCAACCTAAGGCCGGCCCTGGAGAAACTTACACTGTTAACTGAAAAAAAAACAACTTTACATACTCACCTGATCTCGCTCCCGCACTGTCCTCTAGCAGGCCTTGTCTCTTCTGACCAAGTTTACTAGAGCTGAATGATGTGAGCGGCACGATGACGTCATTGCGCCACTTGCATCATTGAAAGGCGCTGAATGGCATGGCAAGGCACATCCGTGCCCTGCCATTCAGTGCCATTCAATGGCGCAAGCGGCGTGATAACGTCATTGCGCCACTTGCATCATTGAAAGGCGCTGAATGGCAGGGCAAGGAACTAATGTTCTTTGCTCTGTCAGCGCTAGTTATCCATGTAATTTTATCTGCGTCCTAAAGACGCAGGAACAATTATAGTACAGGAGGGGGCGGCGGTGGGTTGTTTCAGTGGTGCCGCCGCCCCCTCAGAGAGAGAGGCAACAGGCCGCCGCCTGAGGTGAGACGCTCACCTTGTCTCATGGATGTTGTGGCCCTGGGGGTAGTACACATAAAGTTGCATGAGCCGGTCACCAGCCAGTATTTATGTATGGCAGACATGAGGTGCATTAGGGTGCAAGGAGTATAGGGGATACTGCTGAATAAAGGAGTCAAGTTCTGATGACTAATGTAAAAGGGGGGCAAGGGAAAGTAGTCAGATTAGGGAATGTTATAGGCCTGTCATTTTCAGGGCACGTTTTAAACTGTGAATGTTGGAACTAATCTGATTGTCTGGGGTAGCTCATTCCAGAGGATGGGTGCAGCACGAGAAGAATCTTGGAGACGGGAGTGGGAGGTTCAGATTATGCAGGATGTTAATCGTAAAACTTTGACAGACCGTAGAGCTCGAGTAGGGTGGTAGACAGAGATGAGAGAGGAGATGTACGGAGGTGCAGCACTGTGGAGAGATTTGTGGGTGAGAGAAATAAGTTTACGTTTTATTCTGAAGGGATGTGCTAACTATACATTTCTAATTTTCAGAAAGGCCTGAAAAATTGCAGTTGTGAATGTTAGCTACACCTGTGTAACATGCACATGTCCTCTAACGCCTGTAGTGGGCATGAACATGCCTAGTCTATGTTTAAATGTTATTTCCTGTCTATAATTGTGACAGGCATTATGATGTCTTCTCTATGATGTTCCAGGTGCTGCATGCGCATTTCTTGTCTTGTCAAATCCCTTTCTCTGCGCTCCATCTACATATCCCCATCTACATCCCGTTTTGTTTGCACCCATACCTGTAGTTGTATGTACTTGTCCTGTCTTGTCTATACCAGTCCTCTCTGCAGTTTGCGCTTGTCATGTCTTGTCTAAACCTGTCTACTGCCCTGTTCAAACTTGTCCTTTCTTGCCAACACCTGTACCGTGAGCTGCTTGTGATTGCCTGAAATACCTTTGTGTTTTTACACACCGTCTCCTGGTATTCTTTTTCACACATTCCTATCAGCTGTATTTACATGGATCGTCACTGAGTCAAAAAGCTGCGGTCAGATGTATGGAGTGAAATATTGAAAAGTCTACATAAACAGCATTTTTATCCCATGATATGCAGGCTCCCTCTTGCTGCTGACTAACAGATTTCTGCCTGTGCCCACTAAGGGAGAAATCTGTCAATCTGTAGCAGGTGGCGGGGGGAGCCTGCATATCATACATACATCGGACTCATAGCAGTTCTTGGCTGCACATTACAGGGATTAAACTGTGAATTTGTCCAAATGACACGATAATCTTATATAACATTGTTCAAATAAGTGTACCTGTCACTACTGCATGCTGCTCTCAGATGAGGGCTTGTTTTTTACAGGACTAGTTGTATTTTTTAATGCCACCATTTTGAAATTTATACACTACTACAACTACTCTGCCTGCACAAAATCACATTTCCGCAATACTCACCGATTTCCAAAGTAAAACTGTAGCCGCTTATAAAACTTTCAGGTATTTCGTCGGGACTAGCAGTTTCAGCATGCTCTAAAAACTTCCGATCATGCCCTTCTTTGCCCTTTGATCCTGTTTCCCCATCCTGCTAGCTGTTGCAGTCCGCATGCGCTGGGAAATGTCAGTCCGAGATAGCGCTGAGTAACAAGGGGGCTGGCTCACTACCTCTCTGTCATCACAGTGCTATGTTTTGATGACGCCCTGACACAATGGAAGAAGGAGAGCGCTATTGGTCACATGGGTATGTGTTGGCATGTGGGTATGCTAGAACTACATATATATAAGTAGGTGTCCTTATTTTATGCATTTATATAATTGAAATACAATTTTATGGCTAGATAACCCCTTTAATTTCTGTAGTGCAGTGTATTATGCCTGTCAGTGCCTGTAATGTCTATCAGTGCAACGCATCAAAACCCCGCAATCACCTTGTGATTGCGCCAATGGATTTAAAAAAGAAAGCCCCCTTTGTAAAACAACTTGGGTAATCAATAATAACCACGTCATCTAACGGGTTAAATGGCCAGGATCTAATTTATCTCCAATCCCAGGTGTTGCAGCTGGGTGTCAGCTGTAAGTTACAGCTGACACCCACTGCCGATGGTGTGGGCACAGCTCCTAAACCAGCACTTTACATCCCACCAGCACTGTAAATGTACAAAACATCGTGGAAAGGAGTGAATTCTGCAGTAGGCAAATCATTCCAATCCTGCCCAACAGCTCTAAGAGTCACCAGTATTAATAAATGGGAGACACACTGAGGTACACTAAGGGGCTATAGATTTCTATGGGCGGCGTATTGCAGATCCATACAACTGAGGCCTATTGCTTCAATATAGCCTATTTGGGCACTAGTGAACAAGATAGAGCTGATTCAAAGGCGGGCAACCTAAGTAATTAATGTATTTATAGTTTCTTCCCTCAATCCCTAGTATAAACGTTTCTCCAACCTCCTAGCCATCTTTTCCACCAGCATAGCTACACCTTCCACATTTAGATACAACCCACACTATAGAGTCTGTAGCCGACAGAAGTCGGGTTCATTCTCCAAGAACCCAAAGCCCTTCTTCATACGCAATTCTTGAGCCACTTGTTTACCAAAGTAATACATGGAATGGCTGGACTTCAGCATCCAAAGAGACAAACAATTTTGGGGTTATTTAGTTTGGAAAAAAGACTGCTGAGTGGTGACCTAATAACTATGTATAAACATCAAACGTCAATTCAGAAATCTATCTAATAATCTTTTATTACCCAGGACTGTAAATATAACAAGCGGGCAGCAATACATCCATTGAAATGAATGTTTCTTCGCCAGCATAGAAGAGCTATTTACTGTAAAGCTTTGTTAAAGAGAACCTTTCACCTCCCCATACATGTGCAGCTGAGTGCAGCATGTAATGGGGAGGGCTGCACAAACCCTGGGGCACTTTACATTTTTTTTCTACCTCCTTCCGTTATTTAGATATCGGTGCCGTTATATTTGGCGCCCGATATTTAAATAACCCACTGAACTGTCAACGGGGCGTGTACTGGCAAAGGGGCGCGTTACTATGGCTGTTTATGTATGAGGAGGTGAAAGGTTCTCTTTAAGACGTGTTAGATTTGCCATAGGAAAATCTGATGTCGATTTTCAAAGAATCTGTGGCAAAAACTCGAGGCTGAAATTCATTGTAAATCAATGGGGCTAATCCGCAGCTTTTCTACATCAGTATTCTGTGTGGGCTTTTTCTGCTGCACAAAACCCCATTCACTTGCATTAAATGTGGATTTGGTCAGAATTTAGGGCCGAAATCTGCACCTAAATACTAAACGTGTGAACATGGTCTAAGAGCAATGAGATTATGGAGTTCTCTACAAGAGGAAATCAAATGAAAGAATTCACTTGAAAGTAATAATAATAAAACTTATACGTACTAGATTCCTGAAGATTGATCATTGGTCCAGAGATTTATGCAGACTGACATATTTGAAGTTGGTAAGGAATTTTCACCACAAGATGAAAAAAATTAATAATTGGTTGAGTAAAATGGACTATGAGAAAATATATGAAAATTTAGTACCACTCTAGAATGATAACACTACATTTAACCCCCACCAGTCCCCCTATAATAGCCTCAATATCACTATTATAAAGTAAGCTACTATGCCCCCATAATGACTACAGTTTTGCCACAATGACAGCCAGTGTGCTCCTGTTACGCTACTCACTGGGAAAATAATCTTTAGACTCCGCACCTCAGTTTAGACAGTGTCAATCCAATTGCATATATGGACAGAGACATCAAGTGCTCCGTCCAGGAGCGGAATTCCCGGCCACATGGGAATTCCGCTCCTTCAGGGAGTTACAGTGGCGCTAGTAGATAGCAGAGCAGGAAGATACCTCCTTGCTCTGCTATAGTGGTGTCGCTACCGCTGTAGCAGCCGCCTTTATACCCGGTCTCACCGCTATCATCCGGTAGCGACACTGGCGTAGCTATAGGGGTCGCAGCGGTCGCAATTGCGACCGGGCCCCGAAGCCAGGGGGCCCGCAGCCCCCCCGCACCACATCAATAAAAAGTTACTATAGTAACTCGGGCCGCGGGCCCCTGTTACTATAGTAACAGACTGTACTTACCTTCCTGGTTCCGGATCGCAGCGGAGGTCCTGACGTCAAGCGCTGTGCGCAGCGCATGACGTCACAGCGCTATGCGCCGCGCACAGTATTGAGACGACAGAACTACCGCCGCGGCTGAAGAGGAAGGTAAGATTAGCCCTGACTGGCGGGGTCCGACTCCCGGGACCCGCCAATCAGCTGTTTTGAAGGGGCCGCAGCACTCGTACGAGAGCTGCTCCCCTTCATTCCGGTCACTTCATTCCGGTCACACTGTGAATCGGTGTCGGTGATTCACAGTGTGAGCGAGTAGTGAAATGAAGGGGAAGCAGCTCTCGTACGAGTGCTGCGTCCCCTTCAAAACAGCTGATTTGCGGGTCCCGGGAAACACATCAGCTATTGATGGCCTATCCTGTGGATAGGCCATCAATGTTTAGGGACTGCACAACCCCTAAGCCTACGATGTAGCAGGCTTAGGGGGCCCATGAAACAGGATCACAGATTGTGTGATGCTGTCTGCTGGGCTCTGTATCTAAGCCAATCATATGGTAGGCTTAGATACATGGCCAATGCGTGATCCTGTCTGCTGGGCCCTGTATATAAGCCTACCACATTGTAGGTTTAGATACAGGGCCCCAGCACACAGTAATCTTTTACTGTATAAGATTACTGTCTGCTGGACCCTGTATCTAAGCCTACGTTGTGGTAGGCTTAGATACAGGGTCCCACAGACAGTATCACACATGGGCCCTGTATCTAAGCCTAACACATGTGTTACTAATCGTTTTTCTTGTGTGTTTTCTTACAGGTTCGGTCGTTGGACTACGGCGGATTCCAGGACGACTTCGATGACGGCTTTTTTTTTTATTATCAATAAAATGATTAATGAGGGTTGTGTGTTTTTTATTTTTATTTCAATAAAATATTTTTTCTATGTCTTTGTGTTTTTTTTAAACTATATTACTACCGCCTTAGTAATGCCGCCGGCTGATTGACAGTATCCATTGCTAAGGCGGTGCTTAGTGTTAGCCGGTGCAGAGGCTAACACGAACCCCCTTTATTACCCCGGTACCCACCGCCACCAGGGGTGCTGGGAAGAGCCGGGTACGATCCAATACCTGACCATCTGTAGTGATGGTCGGCGACTGGGGTGGCCGCAGGCCGGTATTATCAGGAGGGGAAAGGCCAGATACAGTAGCCCTTCCCACCCTGGTGATGCTAGGCTGCTGCTGCTTTATTGTATCTGGCTGGTAATCAAAAATGGGGGGGACCCCACATCATTTAAAAAAAAAATATAATAATAATTGGAAAGAACGATGTGGGGTCTCCCCCAATTTTCATAACGAGCCAGATACAACACAGCAGCAGCAGGCAGCATTACCAGGGTGGTAGGTGCCACTGTTTTTGGCCTTCCCCAGCCTAATACTACCAGCATGCGGCCACCCTGGTGCCTGCTCGTCACTACAGATGGTTGGGTACTGGTTCGTACCCGGCTCTTCCCAGCATCCCTGGTGGCGGTGGGTACCGGAGTAATAATGGGGGTTAGTGTTGGCCTCTGCACCTGCTAACATTAAGCCCCGCCTTAGTAATGGAGGTTGTCAATCAGCCAGCGGCCATTACTAAGGCGGTGATAATAAAGTTTAAAAAGATACAAGCACATAGAAAAAATATTTTATTGAAATAAAAACACACAACCCTCATTAACCATTTTATTGAGAATAAAAAAAACGCCGTCATTGAAGTCCTTGAATCCGAAGTCCAACAACCGAACCTGTAAAAAAAACACAAACACACAAAAATAATCAGTAACACATAAAGAAGCACAATTATTATTCTTACCTTTCCTGGGTCCAGCGCTGGAGCCGCAATGTCAGCGAGCTGAGCCCTGTATCTAATCGTATCATGTGTGATACTGTCTGCTGGGCCCTATATCTAATCCTATCATGTGTGATACTGTCTGCTGAGCCACTGTATCCAATCCTATCATGTGTGATACTGTCTGCTGGGGCCTATATCTAATCCAATCATGTGTGATACTGTCTGCTGAGCCACTGTATCTAATCCTATCATGTGTGATACTGTCTGCTGGGCCCTATATTGAATCCAATCATGTGTGATACTGTCTGCTGGGCCCTATCTCTAATCCTATCATGTGTGATACTGTCTGCTGTGCCGCTGTATCTAATCCTATCATGTGTGATACTGCCTTCCGAGCCACTGTATCTAATCCTATCATGTGTGATACTGTCTGCTGGGCCACTGCATCTAATCCTATCATGTGTGATACTGTCTGCTCAGCCACTGTATCTAATCCTATCATGTGTGATACTGTCTGCTCAGCCACTGTATCTAATCCTATCATGTGTGATACTGTCTGCTGAGCCAATGTATCTAATCCTATCCATAGTTTATAGGGTCGTAGTGCTATAGATATGCTATGCTATCTCCTATACACACATTTTTTTGGGGGCGGACACATATGTATTGGGGCTATTTCCCCTGACATTTTAAGCCCTGAGGGTATGTTCACACGGCAGCGTACGTAACGGCTGAAATTACGGGGCTGTTTTCAGGAGAAAACAGCACCGTAATTTCAGCCGTAAAGGCATGTGCAGGTGTCTTTCGCTGCGTCCATTACGGACGTAATTGGAGCTGTTTTTCCATGGAGTCCATGGAAAACGGCTCCATTTACGTCCGAAGAAGTGACAGGCACTTCTTTGACGCGGGCGTCTTTTTTACGCGCCGCCTTTTGACAGCGGCGCGTAAAAAAAATGACCGTCGGCACAGAACATTGTAAGACCCATTCAAATGAATGGGCAGATGTTTGCCAACGCTTTTGTGCCGCATTTTCGGACGTAATTCAATGCTAAAACACCCGAATTACGTTCGTAAATAGGGTGTGTGAACCCAGCCTTAGTGACGCCCCGGCTGCTAGTGCTGCATTGTTGTGTCACTTAGGAGACCCAGCGATGCAGCTGAAAGCTGCGGACCGTCGGCCATGAGGAGTTTGCAGGGGGGGGCCCAATAAGAACTTTTGCATCGGGGCCCATGAGCCTTTAGCTACGCCCCTGGGTAGCGATGCCACTGAGAGAAGAAGCGCCCAGGCGGAAAGGTGGCTGATGAGTCGCCGGGCCCGGGCACTTCTGAAACAAGCAGTGGAAGGGAGCCAGCGGAGCGCCCCCTTCCACTTACTGGAGTGATGCGCCCTGTGCAATGGCACAGGTCGCACACCCCTACAGCCGGCCCTGAATGTACCTGTGTTCCAACTTGTAAACACCTGGTTGAAACTTGTTAGCCTTC
Organism: Rhinoderma darwinii; assembly: GCF_050947455.1. Classification (NCBI taxonomy): domain Eukaryota; kingdom Metazoa; phylum Chordata; class Amphibia; order Anura; family Rhinodermatidae; genus Rhinoderma; species Rhinoderma darwinii. The sequence goes on from NC_134689.1 coordinate 154,576,819, forward strand.
AGCACGGCAAGGCATGGAAACCATATGAAGAATGAGGAGTACCCATATAAGACAGTCTGACAAAGTAAGGGACCAGAAACACAGAACCAGAAAAGATTTAACTCTAGCACTGCAAAATCATAGCAAGTGGAATAGCAAGTGGTTCGTAAAAAATTGACAATTTTACCTCCATGTGTATGTTCATGTGCGTTCCCTGTGTTCAGGTTTTACACGCATTTCATCTTCATGTCATCCGTGTTTCTCATCCGCTTTCTGGCTTTACTTTTTTTTTCCTGTTTCCTTAGCAACTGTGTGAAACACGGACAGCACAAGTTTGTGTGAATAGGGCCTTAATGTGTTATTACTGTGCCTCTTAAGTGCCTGGATTACCTATTCTAACAAAATGCTATTGGATAATGCTGTGGATAAAAGGATCTTCATCTGGTAAGATCATTGCTGCCATCTAGTGCTAGATATGTTTGCAACATTGATGGACAGCGCGCTGAAATATAATAAAATGCAGAAAGAAAGGGTTACGTGAATTCTTATTGTTACAATAACATTAGGTTCTTTATAGCCATGAATATCTACTATAGAAGCCTTTCATAGTATGGCATAATATTTCCATATATGGGGCTTAATGTTTATGTGACAAGTGCAGTGGGGTAAATGCGTCAATTTTACGCCAACAATCTAGATGTTGACACTAGGTCTGAAACTTGTCAGGACTAAAAACTTTTATGTATAACTTGTGAGTGTAAACAATTCAGGGATGTGGTCTCTCTGGACCTGGGCTAGATTAACACTGACTACCTCAAGACATGGTGTTCCCCTAATCTTCATCTCCTAAAAACCCAAAAACAGGCATGAACTTTACTAAAAGGGAATCCCCTGGTCATTGGAAGTTTTCGATTTGAAGCAACTGCTCAGGAAGATTAGAAGGGCAGTCAGAAACTAATCAAATCAAATTCAGTCTGAATTTCCCAAAATGCTAGTATTCTGTGAAATTCTAAGCTTTTGGGGTTCCCTGCACACAAAACGCTGCAAAATGGCGGCTACCCGCGAGCAACGGCACCATTTTACAGATTAGAAAAATAATCACATAACCTTAGCCGGGCTTCCCCAGGACTTGTAGGCAGCCTTCCCAAAATGCACTTTGGTTATCCCTTCCTTTAGCACATCCGATCATTGGTTTAAGGTCAATGATATTACTAATGTTGGCTTTGGATTAAAAAACTTGAAAAGGGTTGACGTTCGCTCATCTCTAGTCAAGACCACAAAATAAATCAAGACCAATATAAGCGAGCAGGACCAGAATCAACTCAGAAAGAAATATCAGGAGCAAAGGAATGAGCATGATCAGAGCCAGGTAACAACTAGGTGTAGACAAGGCTGAAATGCAGGACAGGAACCAGATCAACACAGGGGACAATAATTTTGTAAGGACTATTGACAGGACTCCGGATACAAAATAGATAACAGGCTTTATAAAAAAAGAAAAGAAAAAAAACCCAGATGCGGCACCTTATCGCTTAGGCACTAGAGGGCTGTCCAGAGCCAGAGTACATAGGGGAAGGTTCAGAAAATCATTGACCAGAATGTCAAGACTTGCTGCAGAAAAGTTTGTGACTCTGGTACCAATGTGCAATGTAATTCTGTAATTTGCTATCTCAAATGGATGGCCTACTACATTTAATCAGATGTTGTCACATCTGCTGCTCAATACCAGAGGCCTTTGTAACTTCACTGCATGATGTCACAATGCATGTGGCCCCCAATTAACTGACGTTTAGTAGACAACCGCTCAGATCAGATGAAGGTGAGGAGCGTGTAAGAGCCAGGATAAAAGGTAAACACTTCATTTTTTAATGTCATGTTAAGCTGTTTTAGGACATTTTATTTTGGAGAAAATTGGTCTAAGAAGATTATTTGTCTCGGAATGAGTTTAAAGGCTGGAGTTTCAAAGAAGTTTTAATCATAGCGCCATTCAAAGATACTTACTGAGTTTTACATAAAAAAAGAGAATACTCTTAATGGGACAACCCCACTTAATATAAACAATACCTGCATTGGTAACTTGTTTTTATTATTGATTCTTATATTGATTAAAACCTATTGCATAACTGCTAGAATAATTACTACATTTAAAGGGGTATTTTCAGAATCAACATTTATCAGGATAGGCGACAAGTGTTGGATCAGTGAGGAGGAGAATGAATAGTGTGGAGAACGAGCATGTGCGGTGCTGCTTGAATGAAGGTCTGGAATGGTCTGGTATGTATGTCTGTCTGTATATAGATGATGCTTTTGTATGTGACTTATGTAGTGAGTATGCATGCTTGCATGTAAGTGTGCATCTGTGCCTGCGTGCATGTATGTAGTTAGTGTGCATATTTGTGTATGCATGTATGAGTATGTGTATGTCTCTGCATGCATATGTAAGTATGTCTGCTAGCCTGTATGTAGTGAGTGTTCATTTCTGTGAGGGCCTGTATATATTGAGTATGTATATATATGTACTTGCTAGCATGGGTGTAATTACAGCAATAGCAGCTGCTATGGGGCCTTGAGGTTGAAAGAGCCAACTCAGGTGTTGGAACATCATTCCCTTTTGTAAGTAAAAACAAATTTTCTCCTCAAGTAAAATAAATTATGCTGTTTCTGTTATTGCATGACTTGAGTAAGAAGAGTCATGTATTGTGTTACCTTGTTACCTATTTACCACCCCATATTGCCGTGACCCCAACACATAAAGAAGACACCATACCACCATGTTGGATGTTAATGGTGTCGAAGTGGTATTCAAATATGGTAATTGAAGTATCAGAAGTGCACCGGGAGATCAATAAAGACAATAGCAATCTGTTGTCTCAATCAATATTCTCATTTATTATCAAGATACATAGGTTAATATACCCTCAGGGCGTACCCTCTAACCAGGGTGTTACCTCTCATGGAACAACCAATCGTAACATTTTACACGTAGACTGAAAATACGTCATAGGGTACCTTCCCACTGAGGTCACGTTTTCATAAGTGTATGTGGTGATTTCATATATGTGTGTGAAATACTGAGATGAAGAGAATTAATTACAAATATGATGATTATTTCAGGTCTAGGCGTTCTGCCAGACTCCTATCTACCAGTATTGAAGGCCACGAAAAAGAACACAAAGTAATAACTTATTCCCTTGTGATTCAAACAGAACCAGAAAGAGATCATTACAAAATGGAGAATACATATCTTCATAATCCGGCATCCTGCTTAATAATTCATAGTGTAATTTAATACAGAGAACATAAGCAATTTGACCATCCATCACAAACCCCCCTTTTTCTCATATTAAAATACAGAGATTAAGAATTATCTGATTATAAACCTCAAACAAAATAATGAATAGGGCCACTACTAGTAATATAATGCTATCACCAAGTTCAAGTTTGGGTATAGGGTCCCGTCAGTGCGTTGACAAGTCCCGTAGTTGCTTGTCTGCACGGCTGCTTGGATTTGTTGGACCCTACCTTTGTCAATATTTTATATGGTGATAACAATAACAACATGCCCTGTATAAAAGTCCTAACATGTATATAAGATATAAATGGCAAAGCTTTAATAAATGAACACACTTAGTGTTACATGGTGGGGTGTTCATCCATTCACCAGGTTCTGGCCTTGTGCATAAAATCCCTGTGACATAGGGTATTGTTGATTAAAAGGTTTCGGCTTATGATAGACAATTTTCTTAGCCTTCTTACATAGCATAGTTATCAGACATACTACTATTTTAACAAAAACGTATATAATCAATATTATGAGTAATATATGTAAAGCGCCTTGCATGAGTCCTGCAGCCCATCCTCCAATGCCTCTGAACCATGAGGCCGGGTTCAGCCATGACAACCAGTCTGGCCAATCTAGGTTCCAATCTTCTTCAGAATTGGCTTTCCTAAATTCCTCCTTTAATTGCTTTGCTTGTTCAATATCATGTTTAATCTGTACTGTCCCTTGGGGATCTATATAATGACAGCATGCAGGACCCACTAAACTGGCACATACCCCCTTGACTTGCAGTTAAGTAATCTAGCACAAGTGTATGTTGGTTAGTAACAGTAATAAGCTGTCGGGTAAGTACTGAAGAAACATTTAAAGCATCAAATATTAATTCGGTAATATTGTCAAACAACTCTGCTAGTTTTTCGATGTTATGTGCATTTCTAATTGGTCCTCCAAAGATAGATAGAGCATATCCTAACTTGGTGTACCAAGGTAAGTGTACCAATGGGTGGGCTTTTTGCTTTCCCTCCCTTTTGTACAGCATATGTTTTGGTACTTTATCATAAGGAAGTGCATCCTTGTCCCATGTCCAGGTAGCAGACTGTAACCTAGCTAGGGTACAGGTACCTGTGGTAGTCTGCGGGATCCATTTATATGCATTATGTCTGCACACTATATATATGTCATGGGGAAGGTCAAACCATTGCATACTTCCTAGGGTTAACATATGAGCAAAATGAACTAAGGGAAAAGACTGCTGTAATACACACCAAGGACAATTTGTTCCCAAAGACCCATGGTATACTCCTGTGCATCCACAATACATAGTTTCATTTCCTTGTAAGTCTGTTTCTTCCATATACCCTGGATAACGTTTACAATCAGTCTTACTTCCTGAAGGGAAGAAATGGCCATATTCCCAACTACCATTATGTATGTACCGTTCTACCAGACTTGGTCTAAATACATCTGAGGTCTGTTGGGTTTTATTGAAGCTTATCTTTATGCCTTTTATGGGGATCTCACCTAGTGTCAGTGTTTTAGTGACATTTTTAGGGACCCATTTTCCATTTGTGTGAGAATCAGTGCCTTACCAGGTATCAGGGTTAGATTTACCTGCCACCAGGGATCCTCCATCCATCCTGCTATGGGTAAGGGCACACTGGTATTAGACCATGTATACCTTTTTGTGTTATCCTTTACCTTTGAGGGATCCCAACATGTAGTGTTAAGAAGTTCTTTCTCACTAAGGGGCACAGCCATGTATGGCATGGATTTTGAACTTATAGGACTGTGTGTACATATCCAACAATCAGATAAGTTTGTTAATGCTGTTATAATTTGATGATGTTTTATGAATTTATTGTCCACTTCCTCCTTGAGAACTTGAGTCATCGTCCCCACGAGGGGCAACATCAACACCAACCCTGCCAAGGGCAACATCATCGATCGAGGCGACGTCATCTGGGCTGATAACCTTTTTACAATGGCTTGCATGTATCCAATTCGCTCGTCCTTGGAGCTTCACTGATGTGGCGGTGACCAGCTGTACTTCTACTGGTTGGCTGTACCTTGGTTCAAGACCGCTCCTGTTGTGTATCTTTGTTACCACCCAGTCTCCAGGTTGTAGTGAGTGGGTACCTTAAAGAAAGTTTGGATCTGAAATAGAAGAAAGGATTAGTTTATGTGTCCTCTCCAGTTGTTTGTGTAGGGCAGCCAAGTATGTGGTCATATTGCCATAATGCTTTTGTAACTGCTGAGGAAAATACAGTCCTGTCTTTGGCATATTTCCAAACAATATTTCATAGGGAGAAAGTTTATCCTTCCCTCTTGGTGTGGTTCTTACAGAGTATAAAGCCAGGGGTAGACATTGTGTCCACGGTAAAGAAGTTTCATTCATGGCCTTCTGGATTTTTAATTTCAAAGTTCCATTTAGTCTTTCTACCTTACCAGTGCTTTGTGGGTGATCGGGAGTATGAAATGCTTGTTCTATCCCAAGGCTTTTTAACCGGTTAAGGACTAGGCTGTTTTACAGCTAAATGACCAGAGCAAATTTCACAATTTTGCTATGCGCTTCTTTAGATGACTATAACGCTGCAGGTGAATAAAGTTCATCTTTGAATTTTACACTCTTTTTAAAGGACAGATAGGGCTTTGTTTTAGTGGCATTTGTCAGTATATATCATTTTTATTTTTTTCTCTAAAGTGGGCAAAATTGGAAAAAAATGCAAGAATTTAGCAAATGCGGCAGTTTAGGCTAGCATTTTTCACACACGGTATAGTCCACGGACAAAATTCATCTCCTTTCACATTCTTCCACTTCTCCCGTGCATGGGGATACCAAATATGTGTGCCTTATTCGCTGTGCGGGCATGTGCCAGGGCTTGGCATAAAAGGAGGCTTTTTGGCCTTTTCGGTCCAGGAATTTTGCATTTGATTTTAGAGCCGCATACTGTTTTCTGGGGGGCCTAATGCTGCTGAAACATTAGAAACACCCCATAAAGGGGGCGTGGCCTAGAGGTGAATGTGAGAGGACGTGTGTGACCGGAGCTCCTGCTGTAATCATCCTTTAAGGTCCATATATCCCGTAAAACTCGGGGAAAATAGCTTCCCTAGGGGCTTACCAGAGTCTGGAGGTGGAGGAGCACGAATACCCGGTCATAATGACGCGCTCTAAGAAGCAGAAGTCGCCGCCAGCGAGTCCCGGGTCCCGCGCTCAAGATGGCGCCGAGGAGAAGGAAGGCCGCAATAGAGGCCTCCGGCAGGAAGTTGTGGAGAAGCTGGAGAGGTTCGCCCGCACGCCGAGAGCAGGGGGGGCGGCTGCACAGCAGCGAAAGTCGGCTGGAGATCAGGCAGCTGGAAGCTCATCATATGGATCCAGGTATTCTCCTTTGGCGGGGGACATGAGAAGTGAGGAGGAGGAGGAGGAGGAGGAGATGAGTGGCGCCATGCAGGATCAGCCAGGTGCTGGAGGGAAAAGTGGAGTAAGGAAGGAGGAACCCTCCCTAAAGGACATTTTGGCAGCGGTGAAGCAGAATTCTATGATCCTTAATACCTTAGCAAGCCAGATGGGTGGATTGAAGGAGGACATTTTGCTGCTCAGGAATGATTTGCAGAAAGTTGCGGAACGCACCACTGCCGTGGAAGGGAGAGTCTCAGACATGGGGGATGCGATTCCTCACAAAAAGCAGGATGTACAGGCACATTCGCAGGCAGTGGCGACATTGATGGCTAAGACAGACGATATGGAAAATCGGCTGAGACGAAATAATGTGCGCCTTGTGGGGGTTCCGGAAAGAGTGGAGGGAACGAATCCGGATGACTTCTTTGAAAAGTGGCTGATAGACACATTTGGGAGAGAGGAATTGACCCCTTTATTTGCGGTGGAGAGAGCGCACAGGGTGCCGACCAGACCTGGCCCTCCGGGAAGGCCGCCGAGACCGGTGCTGATAAAGATTCTACATTATAAAGATAGAGACAAGATCCTGAGGAAAGCTAGAGAACGTCAAGACATCTCCTTTAATGGGGTGAAAGTGTCCTTCTTCCCGGACTTCTCTTTGGAAGTACAACGGAAAAGATCACAGTTTATGGATATAAAAAGACGACTAAGGGCATTACAAGTGCAATATTCGATGATGTATCCTGCCCGTTTGAGAGTGGTGGCGCTGGGAACAACTTCCTTTTTTGAGACACCGAGAGAAGCGGTTAGATGGTTGGATAGCCATGAAAGTCAGCTGAGACCGGCAGAGGGACGGCGTTGATCCGGAACAGACCGGCTGGCAAAAGGAGGCTGGGGATGCAGGACTGAACCAGGTGTCGTAGGAAAAATTGCAAGATTTGGCATTTGATTGGACTTGGAGTTGGAGGGCATGGTTGCGGGGACCGCGGAAGACCGGAAGAGGAGGAATGTGTTTATGGACATTGAGGGGTATTGATATGCTGAAGGGATGGTAGTTTATTTGTAAGAAAATGGCAGCGGGAGGAATGGTCAGTTAAGCGGGAAAAGCACATAACGAGTTATGGCATTGTTGAATGTATGGTGGGCGGAGTTGACCTGCCGATGTTTGTTATGGGTAATGGCAGATACGTTCTGTTGCCCCAACCCTTGGAAAGGGGTAGGTTTACGGGGGAGGTTGCAGGGGGGGGGGAGGTTGCAGGGGGGGGAGGGGAGGGAGGGAAAGAGGACCCAGCCGGTCGGATATGTAAAATTAAGAGAACAGGATAGGAGGAGCTGTGATATGTTGAGGGATGATGGGATCACTTAATTGTTTGTCCTGGAATGTACGGGGCCTGCGGGAAGCCAGAAAACGACAGGCGGTATTTGATTTTATTAGAAAACAGGAGTCGAGGGTGATAGGACTACAGGAGACACATATGACTAGGGATTCAGTTTCCATGATGCATAGGGCCTGGGTAGGCCATAGTTTTCATTCTTACCATACTACATATTCAAGGGGGGTGAGTCTTCTCATACATAGGGCAGTGCCATTTGTATGTCACGACTCCTTCCAGGATGGGGAGGGGCGGTATGTGGGGGTACACTGTACATTGTATCATTGGAATTGTGTGTTGGTGGTGTTGTATGTACCCCCTCCGTTTTCTAGTGGATGTATCAAGAAAGTGGTGGAGGAACTGGCTAGGTACCCGGAGGTGCCGTTACTAGTGATGGGGGATTTTAACGCAGTATTGAATACCAATATGGATAAATTTGGCATGACAGGGGGAGGTGTAACAGCTTTTGGCCATCTGGTTGCTGAAATGGGCTGGCGGGACATATGGAGGGATAAACATCCAAATAGCTTTCAGTATTCTTGTGCGTCTTCCACATATCAGTCTTTATCCAGGATAGACTTAATCTTGTGCTCACCGGCAGCGGTACCATTTGTAGCTCAGATAGAATACTTGCAAAGAGCGTTATCGGATCATTCTCCTTTGATAATGAAGGTAGAGACGGAGGAGAGGACAGGGCGGGGGCAAGGGTGTTGGAAACTTAATGCCTTTTGGCTAAAGCTGATAGACAATAAACAAATTTTAGACCTCATAAAGGAGTACTTTCAGTTCAATTCAGGAACGGTACCGCAAGAGATACTGTGGGACGCGATGAAGGCGTGGCTGAGAGGGGTGTTCATCCAGCACATTTCAGCAGTAAAAACACGGTCTAGACAATTAGGAGAAGCACTGTTGGGAAGGGTGGAGGAGACAGAAAGGCTGCATATAATAGATAACACAACAGACACATTGAAGCATTGGGTGGAGGCGCAGCGGTTGTTAAAGCAACATCAGTTGGAGAGGGCAGATAACAAAAGGATGTTTTTAAAACGCCAATATTATGAGGAGGGGGAAACCACTGGACGGTTACTGGCAAGGATGGCGCAGGCTCAGAGGGAGAATAATTACATACACACCATTAAAGGGGAGGGGGGGAAGTTGGAGACTGATACAGGACAGATTTTGAAAGTGTTTCAGCAGTTCTATTCGGATTTGTATGCCTCTAGGGCAGAGCACACGCCTCAGCAGCTGGAAGAGTATATAGGGGAGATAGAATTTCCTAGGTTGGGGGGGGGAGGAGAGAGGGACATTGGAGGAGCCAATATCTCTGGAGGAAATACAGGCGGCTATAGGGATACTAGCCAGTGAAAAGGCGCCGGGGCCGGATGGTCTTCCGGTGGAAGTTTTGAAGGAATATGGGGAGGAGCTTGCGCCGCAGTTACTGGCCACTCTTTTAGATAGCTTCAATAGGGGGCGGCTTCCAGAAACAATGTATGAAGCGACTATAGTAGTTCTGCCTAAAGAGGGGAAGGATCCTCAACTCCCGGGCTCTTATAGACCAGTCTCACTGCTGACGGCGGATATTAAAATCATGGCGAAAGTATTGGCGCTTCGACTAGCTAAAGTAGTAGCTGGGGTGGTACACGGAGATCAGGCCGGTTTTATGCCATCCAAATCGACGGCGGTAAATCTGAGGCGGCTGTTTTTGAATCTACAAGTTATGCCGGATAATCGTGGGGGGAGAGCCATAATGTCCTTAGATGCGGCCAAAGCATTCGATTGTGTGGAGTGGAATTATTTGTGGTCAGTTCTGGAAAAAATGGGATTTGGCCCTAATTATATAAAATGGGTAAAATTGTTGTATGTAGCCCCGACAGCAAAGATAAGGGTGAATGGGGTGTTATCGGATCGGTTTGCGCTGGAGCGGGGAACGCGTCAGGGATGTCCATTGTCCCCATTGTTGTTTGCGCTGGCGGTGGAACCCTTGGCGTGTGCAGTGAGACAACATGAACAAATTCAGGGGTTGAGATATGGGGGGGTGGAGGAAAGAATTGCATTATACGCAGATGATATGCTGCTATTCATGGCGGATACCGAACGCACATTACCGTTAGTGATGGCCCTAATTAAGCGGTTTGGGAAATATTCAGGACTACTCATTAATTGGTCAAAATCGGCCCTAATGCTCATGGACCCGGGGGATATTCAGAATGGGGAAGAGGAGGTGGAGATACCTGTGGTGAAGGAGTTTAAGTATTTGGGGGTGAGGGTGACGGCGAAAGTACAGGATTATATGTCCCTTAATGTAATGCCACTGTTAACAAAGATAAAAGCCAAAGTAGAGGCGTGGAATAAGTTGCCCCTATCGGCTCTGGGTAGGACAAATTTGATTAAAATGATCCTTATGCCCCAGGTGTTGTATGTCCTACATAACTCACCGGTATGGATCCCCAAATATTGGTTCAGGAGATTGCATAACCTTTTTAGGGACCTAGTATGGAAGAAGGGGGTACCTAGGATTAAACTGGAGAAATTACAGCTGCCAAAGGAGGAGGGGGGCCTGGCTGTTCCCAATGCTTGGGTGTATTATTTAGCTGCCCAATGTCAGCATTTCTGGGGGTGGGAGCAGGAAGAGACATGGGGGTCCAGTGCGCGCATCCTATCATATCTGGGGGGGGGAGAACCCGTTGGCAGGACTGGAAGCGCACAGATATAAACAGATGGCGAGTACCAGACCCACTCTGCTTCTCATACATAAGGTGTGGTGGCAGTGCAAGCAATTGCTGGGGATAGGGGAGTGCACTAAATATACACCGCTCTGGAGAAATGCTTATTTGGGGGAATTGGGTAAATTGGAAGGGATGCAGGGGTGGGAGCAGCAAGGCATAATACGGTTGAATCAGTTGTATGAGGGAGACATACTCAAATCTTTTCAGCAAGTAAGGGAGGAGTTTCAACTGGACTCCCGCATGTTTTATCAGTACCTGCAGATTCGGCACGCAGTGCAGACACAAGCGGTCAGTGTGGACCTGACGATGCATGCCGCGGGGGTGTTGGAGCATATTGCAAAGGCAGTAACATCAAAAGGATTAATCTCATTGGTTTATCGCAGGTTGTTGGTGGAACATCTGGGAGATCCTATGGCAACAGTGAAAGCAATATGGGAGAGGGATGTGGGTCCTATTACAACAGACCACTGGGAGGCGGTATTGGCAGCAACATGTACTTTGTCCATTAATGTAGCACAACGAAGATCGCAGTTGTTTCTGATACATAGGGTGTACAGGACCCCGTGGGTGCTGAAACAAATGGGATTAAGAGCGGATGCAAAGTGCCCTAGGTGCCCGGAAGAAAAAGCAGACATCCTTCATATGTTCTGGACATGTGGGAAGCTGGGGAGTCTGTGGACGGAAATATTGGAACTAGTGGGGAGAGTGTTTGAGGTACAGATCCCATGGGATCCGGTAGTAATGCTGCTAGGGTATGTTGGAGACTTGGGGGGAGATAGGATGTCAGGGTTGGCAATTGCTAAAATACTGTATCAAGTTCGGAAAGGAATTGCAAAGCACTGGCTGGATGCGGAGCCACCATCAAAACAAGAAATCATAGGGGCACTTAACTCACAGGTTCTGATGGAGTATAGGATATACTCCAAGAGGGGGTCCAGGGTCAAGTTCGACAAACAATGGGCTAGGTGGATTGATCAATCTGGGTATGCTTCTGTGGAGCTAATGACACTAAGGCAACAAGTGCAGGTATAGGGCCACAGAGGGGAGAGGATTGGAAAAGTAGTACTGAGGAGATCGGCTGGGGGGGATACAGGGGGGAGTTGGGGGGAAGGGAATGTTGGGTTAAATGTAAAGAATTGGGTCTGTTGAAAATTGCTTGTACACTGTATGAGAACGTACAATGACCTGTAATAATGCGGAGTTTTGTTGAATAAAATTGAACTGATTAAAAAAAAAGAAACACCCCATAAATGACTTCATTCACACAAGTAGACCCCACAAGGTTTTCTTCAAGGGGTTTATCATATTTTTAGACAGTCCAGTTTTCTTCTGAAAGTTTCTTGAATAAGATGGAACAAAATAAAATCAGCACTTTTTTAGCAAATGCGTCAGTTTAGGCTAGTATTTTTCACACACGGTATAGACCACGGCCAAAATTCATCTCCTTTCACGTTCTTCCACTTCTCCCGTGCATGGGGATACCAAATATGTGTGCCTTATTCACTGTGCGGGCATGTGCCAGGGCTTGGCATAAAAGGAGGCTTTTTGGCCTTTTCGGTCCAGGAATTTTGCATTTGATTTTAGAGCCGCATACTGTTTTCTGGGGGGCCTAATGCTGCTGAAACATTAGAAACACCCCATAAATGACTTCATTCACACAAGTAGACCCCACAAGGTTTTCTTCAAGGGGTTTATCATATTTTTAGACAGTCCAGTTTTCTTCTGAAAGTTTCTTGAATAAGATGGAACAAAATAAAATCAGCACTTTTTTAGCAAATGCGTCAGTTTAGGCTAGTATTTTTCACACACGGTATAGACCACGGCCAAAATTCATCTCCTTTCACGTTCTTCCACTTCTCCCGTGCATGGGGATACCAAATATGTGTGCCTTATTCACTGTGCGGGCATGTGCCAGGGCTTGGCATAAAAGGAGGCTTTTTGGCCTTTTCGGTCCAGGAATTTTGCATTTGATTTTATAGCCGCATACTGTTTTCTGGGGGGCCTAATGCTGCTGAAACATTAGAAACACCCCATAAATGACTTCATTCACACAAGTAGACCCCACAAGGTTTCCTTCAAGGGGTTTATCATATTTTTAGACAGTCCAATTTTCTTCTGAAAGTTTCTTGAATAAGATGGATCAAAATAAAATTAGCAATTTTTTAGCAAATGCGTCAGTTTATACCAGCATTTTTCACACACGGTATAGACCACGGTCAAAATTAATCTCCGTTCACATTCTACCACTTCTCCCGTGCACGGGGATACCAAATATGTGGCCTTATTTATCACATAGAGATGTAGGAGGGCGGAGGATAGAAGAAGATTATTTCACATATCGCTTTTTTTCAAAGCTGGTTTTACAAAACTCAACAGAGTTTCTATAACACTTCCAAAATATCTGCTCTTGAAGCCGAGATCCCAAAATATTCATCTAGGGGTATAATGGGAATTTATTTTTTGGGGTTTTCTAAAATAAGAAATTGCAGGTTAATGCAAATGGACTCTCCAGCAGATGAACTTTAGAGAATATGCAAACATGACATCCACCCCCCACCCACCCATTCCCTCCCTCACCCTTGGAGTAAAATCATGGGAAAAATAAAAACGTAATTTAGGGCAAATATATTTTCAACAAATTAACTAAAATCTAATAATTCAGAACAGTATGGTATTTTTTAAAACATGGCTCAATGCACAGGCCTGGTTGTGAGGGACATGAGGGACAGAAATATCGGGAATCTTTGCGGTGCCCGTCTTTTCTGCAGACGCGGCACTTTTTCTGAGGGTTGCTTCTGGTTGCTGTTGGGGGAATCCGACTGATGAAGTGTCTTTCAGTCAGTCGCGTGACATCCTCAGACTGGGGGCATTCTCGGGTGTCCTGAACATCAAAAATGAGGCCTTCAATAATTTTTTCCTGGAAATCCAGGTATGTATCTCTGCCTCTGTTTTTTTTGTAGAGCACAAATGAATTGTGGATTGCCACCTGTAACAAATAAATGGCCACCTTTTTGTACCAGGTTTTAGTTTTGCGTTTTACTAAATAGGGCTGTAAAACCTGGTCGCTTAAATCCACCCCCCCATGTACTTGTTATATTCGGACACGCTCACTGGTTTGTGCTTGTCCGATGTTGCCCCTCTTTCCCTCACTGCCACTGTTCCTGCGGTATGAATCGTGCTTAGCACATACACGTCTTTGCGATCCCTGAACTTGACCGCCAGAAATTCCTCAGATCCTCAGAAGCACAGGAGTCCCCCTTTACCATGCGCTTCCCCACTAATTGCTGTGGAAAACCAATTCTGTTTTTGCGCATGGTACCACATGCCCCAGTCCTTGCAGCATGTAAATGCCTAAACAGGGGCACACTCGAATAAAAATGATCACAGTACAGGTGGTACCCCTTGTGAAGTAGAGGCTGCATTATCTCCCACACGATCTTACTGCTGGTGGAAAGATCAGGGGGGCATCCAGGAACATTTATTGTGCGGTCCCGCCCTTCATAAATCCTGAAGGCGGTGGTATATCCTGACCCGCTTTCACACAATTTGTAGAGCTTAACGCCATATCTTGCCCTTTTGGAAGGTAGATATTGGCGAAAGCTAAGTCTGCCATGAAAGTTGAGGAGGGATTCGTCCACACTTACATTCTGCTCAGGGGTGTAGAGTTGCAGAAATAAATTATTCAGGGAATTTATTAGCGGTCTTATTTTGAACAACCGATCCCGGTTTGCATCGGTACTTGGGGGGGCCTGTGCGTTGTCATTGAAGTGGAGGAACCTCATTATTGTCTCATAACGAGACCTGGGCATTACTGCAGAATATACTGGGGTGGCTTGGGCGGGTCTTGTTGACCAGTAAGACCTAATGGAGGGCTTTTTGACAATACCCATATTTAGGGTGAGCCCCAAAAATTTTTTTAATTCCTGCAAATTGGTGGGCGTCCAATCTCTGGCATGGGTGGATGAAGGTTTCTGCCTTATATATTGCGTGGCATATAAATTTGTTTCGTGGACAATCTGATTTAGGATGTCGTCCGTTATAAATAAATGGAAGTAATCCATTTGGACAAAATTTGTATTGTCCACGGTTATGCCAGGAGTGGCCGTAAATCCGTGGATTCTAGGCCCAAAAGATGGGGCAGGTGCCCATACAAGAGCCTGGACTGAAGGGACCAGGCTGTCCCGTGCTACTGCGCTACTTGGCCCTGCGCTTTCATGTTCTGCAGTTTCGACTGCATCAGGGACAACTTCCCCTGAAGATGAACCTGAAGTGACGCTGTCATCGTCACTACCTAAAACAGGTTCCATCTCGGACGCCATCTCTGATGCGGTCTCCGACTCAGACCACAGCATGGCGTATGCCTCCTCGGCGCTAAACAACTTCCTCGCCATAACGTAACTAACACTAACACTAACGAAACAAATTTTTTTTTTTTTTTTTATAAAACACACAAACTAACTGCTATATATATCTACACTACCGCTAACAAAAAAATAAACCGCTATTGCTATATATATTATATATATGTGGATATATATATAATTATATACTCCCTACCTGCCTATTCTAATAGAATAAAAGAAAGAAAGGTAGATAGATAGAAAAAAAGATAGATGGATGGATAGATTGTATAGATAGATAGAAATCTATCTATCCAGAGAATGTTTTAGAGTGTAACTGTATTTTTTTGTAACTGTAACTGTATTCTTCTGGCAGCAATTCTCCCGAGTCTCTTCTTCTCCTCAAACTGAAACAATGTTTGAGGAGAAGAAAAGAGGCAGGAGATTTACTGCCAGAAAAGTCAAAATAAAACAAATGTGGTCGCTGTGATAGGTTTTCACAGCGATCACATGTTCAGGGACCATCAGATTGGTCCCTGATACTCTGCCCAGTGCCCTGAGCTGTTGGTAACAGCGTGGGCACAGGGCTGTGTGCACGCGATCGCGTGCACACTGTTTTATAAGCAGGAATGCATGTGATCGCTGTGATTGGTTGTCACAGCGACCACATGTTCAGGGACCATCAGATTGGTCCCTGATACTCTGCCCAGTGCCCAGAGCTGTTGGTAACAGCGAGGGCACAGGGCTGTGTGCACGCGATCGCGTGCACACTGTTTTCTATGCAGAAATGCATGTGATCGCTGTGATTGGTTGTCACAGCGATCACATGTTCAGGGGCCAAAAGATTGACCCCTGACATTCTGCCCAGTGCCCATGGCTGTTAGCAACAGCCAGGGCATAGAGCTGTGTGCACGCGATCCCGCGTGCACAGTCTCTGAAGTGCGGCCGTATATATACTATACGCCGGACTTTAGAGACCCTGACCGCTGGCCGTATATTTACGGCCAGCGGTCGGGAACCTGTTAATATGTTCCTCAATAGTTCTTGGGTAAAGTGAGTACCTCTGTCACTTTCAATTGTCTCTGGTACTCCATAGCGGCACACTACCTCAGCTATCAGTTTCTTTGCTGTGGTATCTGCATTTGCTTTAGCCACTGGAAAAGCTTCTGGCCATCCTGAAAATAAATCAGTGCAAACAAGTACATATTGGTACATTCCCACCTTAGGTAGTTGTATGTAGTCCACCTGTAATCGCTGAAAGGGGTAGTAGGACTTAGGAGTGTGTTTAGCTGGTGTTTTGGTGGTTTTACCAGGGTTGTGTTGTGCACATGTCATGCAGCCCTCTGTATATTTGGCTGCTGCATTTTGAAAACCTGGAGCATGCCATGTCTGTAACACTAGCTGGCTCATAGCTCCCTTTGAACAGTGTGTTTTCCCATGGGCTAGGGCACACATCATTGGATACAGTGCTCTTGGCAGGCAAACCTTAGAATTAAGATGCCTCAACTGTCCTAGACCTATTGCTGCACCTCGCTCCTCCCATTCTGCTTGCTCTTGAGGGGGTGCTTGGTCCTGGAAAGCACGCAACAGGGTCTCTGTGATGGGTTGTAAAACAGGCTTCACAATCATCAGAGGGAGAGCAGCAGCGTCCTTTGCCGCTGCATCCGCAGCCTCATTCCCTTTTGATAGGAGATCACTGTTATTAGTGTGTGCCTGTACTTTAACTATAGCTGCTTGGTCTGGCATGTGCAGTGATTCTAAAAGTTCTTCTACTGCTTTTGCATTCTTTATAGGTTTACCTGCCGAGGTCAAGAACCCTCTGGCTCTCCATATTGTCCCAAAGTCATGTGCAACTCCAAAGACATATCTGGAGTCAGTGTATATGTTGACACGCTGTCCCTTACCCAATTTACACGCCTCAGCGAGTGCTTTTAGTTCTGCCTCCTAAGCTGAGCTGCTGGAGGGTAGGGACTGTTGTATGACGGCCTTACCATTGTGGACCACTGCATACCCGGTGAGGAAATGTCCTTTGTCTTCGCTCCAATATCGAGATCCATCTACAAAATACTCAGCATCAGGGTTAATCAGTATTCTGACTCCATGACCAGGCTGTAAGTTGTAGGGCCCTTGAGACAATCTCACTGTATATGTCTGTATTGAACCGGTACTCACACCAAGACACTGTCAGATAGCGTCAACTCAGCTGAAGAGGCACGTGGGAAGTTTCCAGAGAAGTTTATTTTCAGGCTGAAATACTTGTAATGTACACAAACCAGCAGGTGAAAAGATGATATTTTGCCAGAGTTGAGCAGGAGATGACTACACAGTATGGGAACCATGAGGAAAGACAACTAAGCACAGAAAGAAGGGAGGAGCTATTACCTCAGAGCCTAGCTACAGGGAGATAGCAGGGACAAACTAAATAAAGCAAAGCAACTGCAATAGGAGCATATAACATAACATGACAGTGAATAGAAACCTAAGTCGAGGGACATGACACTCCCCGTCTGAAATCTTTAGATTTCACAATAAAATCAAACTTGAAAGAATGTCCTTGAATAATGTCCAGTAGTGGATCCTGGAACCTGAAAGACAAAAGGAACATGCAAACAATGACAATAGTTATAGTCCAAGTCTGTTGCCGATAGTCCACAACAGTAGGTATCCGCTTGTACAAGTTCCAAGTAAGAAACCCATCTTCGGATCGGGGAAGCCGCAACTTGCCAATACTTCCACCAACCCACTGTATATTCCAAATGGTAAGGTGTTCCAAATATAACACAGCTAGCAGCCAGCTGGGGGCTGTGTCCTTTATGTGCCTTCTTTCTTTGGAAGAAGAAGCACTAGTTCAGTGATTGGGCGGAAGAAAACTCGCACTGAGCCTCCTTTGGCCACCTTGACCTCTACCTTTCGAGTCTTTCCATCATCACTAGGCATAACCTTGGTAACAAGACCCATTGGCCATTCATTGCGATGGGCTTCCTTATCCTTTAGAAGAACAAGGTCACCTTCCTGGAGGTTAGGTCTCGACGTCTGCCATTTGTGACGGCTTTGAAGTATGTGCAAATACTCTGTCTTCCAGCGGTGCCAGAACACGTTGGACAGGTATTGTACCTGTTTCCATTGGCGTCGGTAAATGTCGCTGTGGTCAAAGATTCCCGGAGGGATTGCAGCAGTCCCGATCTTCTGGGTAAGAAGCGTAGCTGGGGTAAGAATAACTGGGGAATCAGGGTCCGAGGATACTGGGACTAGTGGCCTTGCATTGATTATGGCGGACACCTCTGCAAGAAAGGTGACCAAGATCTCATGAGTAAGCAAGACTTGTGATCCAGCAACATGGAGTCAAGGATTTTGCGTGCAATTCCAATCATGCGTTCCCATGATCCTCCCATGTGAGACGAATGTGGAGGGTTAAACACCCATGTGCACCCATTGTTAGACAAGAAATTGTCTAACTGCAGTTCTTTGCTGGCTCCCACGAAGTTAGTGCCGCAGTCAGACCTCAGTTGCTTGACGGGTCCTCGGATAGAGAAGAATCTTCGGAGGGCATTGATGAAGCAAGAAGAATCCATAGACTCAATCACTTCGATGTGTACTGCTCGGATGCTGAGACATGTAAACAGCACAGCCCACCGTTTGCTGTTTGCGACTCCACCACGGGTCCTTCGTGTAACAACTGACCATGGGCCAAAGACATCCACCCCAACATAAGTAAAGGGCGGTTCCGTACTTAGTCGGTCTGCTGGGAGATTTGCCATTTGTTGTTGATGGTGTCTTCCTCTTAACTTATGACACTTGACACATTTATGGAGCACGGAAGAGATGCATCTCTTCATCCCTACGATCCACAAGCCGGCTGACCTGATGGCACCTTCCGTAAACTGTCTGCCTTGGTGCTGCACTCTTTCATGATGGTGTCGGACCAATAGTGTAGCAATATGATGCCGACCTGGTATAATGACAGGATTTTGTTCCTTGCTACTTAGATCAGATCTCACTATACGGCCGCCCACTCTCAGCAATTTGTGATGATCAAGCACTGGATTCAGTTCAAAGAGTGCACTGCTCTTGGAAAGATTGATACCCTTTGTAATATTGTCAATCTCCTGACTGTATACTTCTTGTTGCACACAACGGGTAATGACTTCTTCGGCATGTTCGATGTCTGCGACAGTAGGGTGTTCTTTACAGATATGCCAGCCATGACACTCTGATGTGTCTTTAGCAAAGCAGTGAGCGATATGAATTAGGTGAGCAACAGCTCGCACAATAGATGACCAATTTGAGAAGCGCTCAAAGCGATGTGACTTCAGCTTCAATTTTGGAATTACAGAAGTGAAGAGCGTGGTATTTGTAGGCCTGATTTCCTTGTCAGACTCGGGATCCACCATCTCATAGGTGGTGTTGGTAGGAATTAAATAGGGATCCTCATACAAGAATCTTGGAGGTGACAACCACATGTCACATAGGCCTGCTGCCGGTTCAGGTCTTGTTCCACGATCAGCTGGGTTAAGGTCAGTGGAGATGTACTGCCACTGCCCAGGAGTAGAAAAACTTCTAATGCGTTCTACTCTGTTGCTGACATATACATAGAATTGTTTTGTTTGGTTGTATATATAACCAAGCACAACTTTACTATCTGTGTAGAAAGCAAATGAATCAATTGCAATGTCCATTTCGTTTTTAATAACTTCAGCAATCTCTACTGCTAGCACAGCTGCACAAAGCTCAAGTCTTGGCACAGAGTGTGCAGGTTTTGGGGTTAGTTTGGCCTTACCCAGGACAAATCCACAGTGAGGCTTGTTGGTTCCTGGGATTCTCAGATAGGCTACTGCAGCTATGGCTTCGATAGACGCATCAGAGAAAATGTGTATTTCTCTTCTGATGGCAGCTGAAAGAGAGCTGGGAACGTAACAACGTGAGACTTGGAGTTGTTCTAATATTTTCAGAGACTCCTTCCATATCTTCCACCTTTGTTGTTTCTCAATAGGCAGAGAAGTATCCCAGTCTATGTTCTCGGTGGTAAACTGTCTCAGCAATTTCTTGCCTTGAATGGTGACGGGGGCTATGAAGCCAAGAGGATCATAGATGCTGTTCACAACAGATAAAACTCCTCGCTTGGTAAAAGGTTTGTCACTGGCTGACACTTGGAAGGTGAATGTGTCTTGCTTAATGTCCCACAGCAAACCTAGGCTTCGTTGTATAGGAGGAACATCAGAACCAAGATCGAGGTCTTTCAAGTTGGTTGCATGATCTTCAGAGGGGAACGCTTTCATTACCTTCTGGCTGTTAGAGATAATCTTGTGAAGTCTGAGATTTGCTACAGACAGCATTGCCTGCGTTCTGGTGAGGAGATCGATTGCCTCTTCACTTGTGGGTAAGGATTTAAGTCCATCGTCTACATAGAAGTTCTTCTCAACAAATTGACGAGCATCAGATCCATACCCCTTCTCACCTTCCTGGGCTGTCCTTCTCAATCCATAGATTGCTACAGCAGGAGAGGGGCTGTTGCCGAAGACATGTACCTTCATCCGGTAATCTGTGACCTTGTTGTTGACATCATTGTCTTTGTGCCATAGAAACCTGAGGTAGTTCCTGTTGTCTTCCTTGACAATGAAGCAGTGGAACATTTGCTGGATGTCAGCCATTACTGCAACAGGTTCTTGTCTGAAGCGGATGAGTACTCCTATGAGGTTGTTGTTTAGGTTAGGCCCAGTGAGGAGCAGGTTGTTTAGAGAAACGCCTTCATGCTGAGCGCTGGAATCAAACACCACTCTGATTTGATTAGGCTTGCGAGGGTGATACACGCCAAAGGATGGAAGGTACCAGCATTCTTCTCCTTCCTTTAGTGGGGGTGCAGGTTCTGCATGATCTCTATCAAATATATTTTGCATGAAGTCTACAAAATGTTTTTTCATCTCTGGTTTCCTCTTTAGGGTGCGTTTTAAAGAGGAAAATCTCGAAACTGCTTGCTGTAGATTGTTTGGTAATTTCGGTCTTGGGGAACGGAAAGGCAAAGGTGCTACCCAGCTGTTAGACTCATCCTGAGCAAATTCTTTGTCCATAACCTTGAGAAATTCTTTATCCTCTCTTGCAAGTGCCAACTTATTGTCTTCACTTGTAGAATTGAACACTGTTGCTCCAAGACTGTCATCCCAGGACAGGAATGTGTTCATATTATCTTGGTGGTCAAGCTGCCACTTACTGTTGCTCAGCTTCTCTTTCACCCAGTAATGGTGTGGGCATGGCTGAAAATAAGTGTTGCGACCATTTGGCAAAATGTGAGTTTTAAATGAGGAAATCTTGGTAGGCTTCTTCATCTTGTCTATACAGACGTTGCCTATGATAACCCAACCTAAATCAAGGCGTTGGGCAAACGGAGCATCATGTGGTCCGTTGATTTGCTGGCGTACCTTATGTACCCTGAGAATGTCTCTACCGAGCAGAAGTAGGATCTCTGCACTCTTGTCAAGGGCTGGTATTTCTTTCGCTATAGCCCTTAGATGAGTGTGATGAAGAGCAGCCTCTGACGTAGGAATCTCATCTTTGTTGGATGGTATCTGGTTGCACTCAACAAGTGTGGGTAAGGGTATCTCCTGATTGTTGAGAGAAGCCACTATAAGTCCACTGGCTCTTCTTCCGGAGACCTCTGTAATGCCACTACAAGTACCCAAGGTGTAAGGGTAAGCATCTCCTTTTAAGTTGAACAGGTCAAAGAGTTCTGATCTTGCGAGTGAACGGTTGCTCTGATCGTCCAGGATGGTATACACCTTTACGGCCCTTTCCGGTTGACCCTTGGGGTATACGTTGACTAGACATATCTTTGCGCAGGACTTGTCGCAAAGGTCGTCTCCGCAGACTTCTGTGCATGAAGAAGATACAGTAGTAAGATTTGCTGCTTGCTCTGCATTCTCCCCGCCATGATTTATCGCAGGAGTGGAATGTGCAGGTGGAGCAGGACTGAATTGAGATGGATGGAGCGCTTGCACATGGTCCTCACAGCCGCACTCTATGCATTTAATAGTAGTTTTACAGTCTTTAGCGAAATGTTCAGTAGACGCACAACATCGGTAACATACCCTAAATTTCTTTAGAAGCTCTTTGCGTTCCTGGAGCGGTTTCTTTCTGAAGCCAATGCATTTCTTGAGAGGATGTGGCTTCTTATGAATAGGACATAGGCGATTAGGATTTTCAATCTTTTCACCTTGGTTGTACTTGTCTGGAGCTGATGAGGGTGTGGGAAGGACATCAGTCTTTTTCACTGACACTGGACCTCTGTGGTTTCTATAGTTAGAACGTGGGCTGTCGTACTTAGGATGGGGTGAACCAGGACCACTGGACTCACTGGAGGTAAAGCTTGGGTCATTCTTGGATTCTGCAATGTTCCTGATAAATTCACAGAAGTAAGAAAATGGAGGAAAGGAGACTTGCTTTTCTTTTTTGTATCTCGACCCAAGTGTAGTCCACCTTTCTTGAATATTGTACGGCAGCTTGGAAACTATTGGGTTTACCCCACGAGCTGTGTCAAGGTAACTGAGGCCAGGTAGGTGTGGGTCTGCCTTGGCCAGCTGGAGCTCTAAGAGTAGGTCGCTGAGCTCTTGGAATTTTTCATTGTCTTTGCCAGATATTTTTGGAAAATCTTGCAGCCGTTTAAACAGAGCATTCTCTATGGCTTCAGGACTGCCAAAGCTTTGTTCCAGTCTCTCCCAAGCAGCGATGAGGCCTGCAGTTGGATTCTCAATGTGGACAGATCTCAATCTCTTGACACGTTCTGTAGACTGTGGACCGAGCCACCTGATCAGCAGATCTAGTTCTTCAGCAGCAGTAATGCCAATGTCACTAATAACGGTTCTGAAGGCACATTTCCAGCCCCTGTAGTTCTCAGGCTGGTCGTCAAACCTTGTGAGGCCGGTTTTAGTAAGTTCGCGGCGAACCATGTATCTTGCAAACTCTGTCATGTCAGTTCTCTCTGACTTTGGGCAGAGTATTGCTGGCTGAGTAGTGCTGATCATATTATTTGCGGTGTTCTGGCTTAGAGACATAGGGAAATACGGGTCTGCACGGGCGTTCAATCCAGGAGATAGTTTAAAGTCCATAGGTTTAGCTACACATGGAACTGGAACTATGTGGTTGTCAGGAGTCTGGTGACTTGCTAGCATATTGGATTTCACCTGGGCGTCTGTGTAATGAGCTTGCTGAGGTGCAGGGTTCTGGTGCAATGTGGTATGTGGAGAAAGGTAAGGATGACAAATTGGTAATGCATTGTACTGACCTTGGATGCAGAATGCTGCAGAAGAATCTGTGCCCCGTTGCTCTGGAGAAATATTTGCGCTGTCAGGATCATTAGCAGCAATCACAGGTTCACTGTTTTGGCTTAGTACGTAGTCTCTTGTGCGCTTAAGAGGATCTTCTACCTCCACTTCACATACACTGATGCTGTCTCTTTCACTTCCCCTGGCAGCTTCTTCTAAAACCTTTAACCTTGCCATAGCTGTGGCATGCTCGCATTGTTTGTTTAAAGTTTCTATTTCCGCCTTTTGGCGCGCTGCATCGGCTTCCATATCTGCCTTCTTTTGCGCAAAGACGGCCTGTATTTTAGTAGCCTCTGCTTCTGCCCGCGCTCTTATGAGCTGTTCGCTGAGCGTGGAATATTTTGAAGATCTTGACTTAGAAGATAGTTTTGAACGACTGGTAGACTTAGAAATGCGAGACGACGTTTCCTGTAATTGCGCGATTCTTGCCTCTGTGTTAGACTTAATTTTGCATACTAGGCTGTCTCGTTCCAAATTAAGTTTCTGGAAGCTTTCAAATTCTTCTAAAGAATCCTTTGTATTAAGTTTCTTCAAAATGCCAACATATTCCTGGCTTTTCAGTGAATAATGTTCATATGCTGTACAAAGCTGTTCTAGAGCTCCCTCTAGTGGTGAAACATTGTGAGCAGGCTGTGAGATGGTGGAGATGTGACTCAGCAATCTTTGCCAGAAGTTTGAGACAGCAGAAGAAAGTTCATGTTTTGCACCTTCTAGATTCTCTGTAACCTTCCATGTAGGCTTAGCAGAGCGTTTAGCTCTCTCACTGTACTGCAGACTAGGATCCATACTTTCTTCTGACTGTAGGTACTGTTCACCTTGAGAAGACTGTGCAATGTTCTCTTCAGACATGACACCTCACAGACAGGATGTGGATAATACAGAGGTGGGGGTGCTAGCTTGCTAGAAGGGTCTATGCTGTGGGGTCACACACACTGATGATTTCTTCTGCAGGCAGTTGCTTGTCTGTGACTATCTCTGCAGGAGCTGCACACTGACTATACAGCAGGATCTGGCAGATATATTAAGCATCTTTTCACTATTCTGACTCCATGACCAGGCTGTAAGTTGTAGGGCCCTTGAGACAATCTCACTGTATATGTCTGTATTGAACCGGTACTCACACCAAGACACTGTCAGATAGCGTCAACTCAGCTGAAGAGGCACGTGGGAAGTTTCCAGAGAAGTTTATTTTCAGGCTGAAATACTTGTAATGTACACAAACCAGCAGGTGAAAAGATGATATTTTGCCAGAGTTGAGCAGGAGATGACTACACAGTATGGGAACCATGAGGAAAGACAACTAAGCACAGAAAGAAGGGAGGAGCTATTACCTCAGAGCCTAGCTACAGGGAGATAGCAGGGACAAACTAAATAAAGCAAAGCAACTGCAATAGGAGCATATAACATAACATGACAGTGAATAGAAACCTAAGTCGAGGGACATGACAATCAGAGCAACATCAAATATACTGTTTATGCCGTTTGATTCCATATCCGCTAGGCTTTGACAGTCATGTTCATGTTCAAAATTAAATAGTTCATCATCAGTGGATAGTTGAAAAATAAGGGGGTGTCCATGTCCCTGTCCCCCCACTCCTCCCTCCTTTTGTTCAGAATCTAGGGGCAGGAGTGTAGCTGGATTCAGAACAACACAACGTTTGATAGTCACATTAGGGGACAGAAGAGTAAGTTCAATTTTAGTAAGTCTTGCAACTGATAAGTGTTTTGTCTTGACTGTGTTCATCATTTCCTGCACTGCGTGTGGGACTTGCACAATAATGTCATGTTGGAGTACAATATCTGTTGCTTTATCAACTAAAGCTGCTGCTGCTGAGACAGCGCGTATGCATGTCGGGGATCCTAGTACAATGGGATCCAGAGCAAGGGAGTAATAGGCAAGTGGTCGCATCTTGCCTCCATGATCTTGGGCTAATACTCCAGAGGCATGGCCTGCCTGTTCATGGCAGAACAGAGTAAATGGCTTATTGTAGTCAGGAAGTCCCAATGCTGGCCTTGTAGTCAGTGACAGTTTCAGGGAGTGAAAATTATCAATTGCCTCAGGTGACAGTACAAATGGGTCAGAGGTGAGACAGTCATATAATGGTTGCATCATAGCAGAGGCATCCCTGATCCAGGCTCTGCAGTACCCTATTAAACCCAGGAAAGTCCTCAATTGTTTAGGGTTTCTAGGGACTGGGTGTTTCTGTATGATTTCCAGCCTGTCAGGGGTTAAGTGTTTCATACCTTGGGAAATACAGTGACCAAGGAAAACAACTGTTTTGGCACATAATTGCAGCTTGTGCTTGCTCGCTTTACAGCCTATTTCTTCTAGCAACATTAATAGTGATTTAGAATCTGTTTCACTGTTCTCCAGACTCTCACTACAAAGTAACAAATCATCTACATATTGTAGTAGAAGTGAGGACTGATTGGGGGGCTGCCAGGTGTCCAGAATATCTTTCATGGTACGTGAGAAGATATCAGGGGAGTTTGCGGCACCCTGTGGCAGCACTACCCAAGCATACTGTCTTCTCCTATGTGTAAATGCAAAATACTGCTGGCACTCTTTATCCAGCGGGATGGAGAAGAAAGCATTGGCTAAGTCTATAACTGTGAAATAGACTGCAGTGCCAGGGACCTGGTTGAGCAGGGTATGTGGGTTAGGCACTTGTGGTGTATTAATGATTGTCACAGCATTCACAGCCCGTAGGTCATGTACCATCCGGTACTGTACAGGTTGACCGGGCAGTGTATTTTTCTTTACTGGGTAAAGAGGAGTGTTGAAAGGCGAGATTATGGGCACTATAAGATTGTTTTCCAGTAAGGAGTTAATATCCTTTTCTATAGCAGCGTCTTGCTGTGGACTCAGAGGATATTGCTTTATACATACAGGACGGTTCTGCATGTCTGGTTTTAAATTTACTTGTACAGGCGGCACATTTAAAACTCCTACATCCATCTTATCTTGTGCCCATAGTTTTTCTGGGATGTCTGCCAACCAAAGGGGAGGGGTACTTGGGGCTTTTTCATTGTCCGGCATACTTGCCATACTAAGGAGTTTGCATAGCAAGGACTCTGGAATGGCAGAAGTTAATATAGGCGTGCCAGAAGAAAAGTCCAATGCTGCTCCCAGGGCACTGAGTACATCTGTCCCCAATAAATTGTAGGGAGTGTGTGGTGACACTAACACACGGGAGACAATTGATTGTGTGTCATGTATATTCAGTCGCATTGGTTTTGTTAACTGTAACTGAAATGATGTTCCCTCCACCCCTTCACAATCTATATAGTCTGGTGATAGCAACTCTGCCGGTACATATTTGGTTTGTAATACAGTTCTGGCTGCCCCTGTGTCTACTAGAAAAGAGGTATTTTCCCCTGTGGGTAAAGTAACAGGCACCATCAATGATGGACCTGTCGGGGAGAGTTTCCTATGCAGCAATCAAAGAATTGGGAGGCTCAACTGGACGGGAGGGACATCGGGCTGAATAATGACCCTTCTTATCACAATTCCAGCATGTAATCTGGCTAAGATCCCTTCTCTGGGTTCTCAAAGTGTCTTTTTGTTCCCTGCCTCTTCCTCTATAGCCCCCCTTTTGTTGCATCGGGGCGAGACGGGTTCTTTTAGGAGCTAAATCTAACTCTGCACCTTTTGCAATGCTTACTAAATCATTAAACTTGCATGTACGCCAGTCGTGGCGGGATCTTTTAACAGCTTCTTGTACTGCCGGCTTAAGACCGGACATAAAAGTTATTTTTAGTAGGCGCAAGTCTTTTGCATCACCTTCTTCATACCCGTGATCTAACCACTGCTGCTGTAAAGTTGTGGCATAATCAGGGACTGACTGTTTAACATCTTGGGAAAATGACATAAAACTATCAGTTCGATCCTGTTGAGTAGCATCTACCCAGGGCTGCATAGCGTTCAGGTATTCTAGTCCTGATTGCTCATTGGTTTTATTTGCTGGTACGGGATTTGTAATAGCAGCTTGAATTTGATTTTTGAGCACTTCCCCTGCCTTTGTTTCTACCAGACTCTCCATATCTGACCATCTAGCACGGTAAGCTAGATGTACTACTATGGAAAGCGCTGGGTGTTTTCCGGGGGTCTGGGAGTGTGCCACATACAGCTAGTAAATCAGCCGGGCTCCAGGGGCGATACACAGTGGCTTCATGTAACTGGATTTCCCCTACTGCCCCAGGTACTGGTTGCCCGTCTACATCTACTGGTTTTGGTCCCCTGTGTGTATGGATACTTGATACTAACGGAAACAATCTAGTGGGGCGCTGGGTACCACAACTGACACAATATCCTTCAGTGAGGGGGTTCTGCTGCCCACAGTGTGGACATGTCCAGCAGCTGCCTTTCTTGCTATTTTCAGAATAAGGAGATGGCGCAGTTGCTGCTGTGGGGCTGTTTGGCAGTTGTAAAGGGGTTAACACATTAGTGAGGAGCTTTTCACTTAAAGGGTCATATAAATCATACATTATTCCATGATTTGCTTCCATACTCTTATGTTCTGTGTTACTCACTCTCTGTGCTACCTCATACCACATTTGGGCTTTTTCCACCATGTTATTGTCTTTCAACCATCCAACACAATTTGTCATAAATCTTTTCCAATCACATTCTGCTAATGTTCCATAGGAGCCAACTCCCATCATTTGAAACATTCTTTTACAATCCTTCACAGCCTCAGATCCTTTTGCTCTTTCTACTATTTTGATGGCAGAGACCCATGTCTCAGGGCTGTCCCGCATTTTTGTCTTACTATTTCCTGACCCCATAGTCAGAGGGCGTAGGGTAGTCTCCGGAAAACTCCCCAGCTCCAAACAGACAGGCCTTAGTCTGTTGACAGATATCTCAGACAATCTATCTTACAGTTTCAGAAAGACTATCAATATCAAAAGTCGTTCCTTCAGACTATTCTAGCAGTGGGATATCCTTTTCTCTGATCCCTCACTGTTTTAAACATCAAGAACAGACAAAATGCTGCCAATCCACAAATTACAAGAGCAAATCCTTCAACACAATCTACATTCATGAACTTCCATTGATTCAAGCAGGAGTTGGTCCCATTCATTTCAAACTTCTACAAACCCTTAGTCTCTTTCACTTATGCAGAACACTTGCTGCCGGGGGGTGTCTTTCGGTTCATACAGCCTGTGATGTAGCATATATCCCAAACTCTTTCCTCTAGCACTTTGCAATGGTTTCACATGCAAATTATATTTGGTAACATATATGTTATCCTCACTGCTCAGCCGTTCACTCTGTGGGTTGTAGTTTAGGGGCCTGTTATGTATGTTGGTGATGATTTCTTAAGGGGCTCTGGGTCTGAGCCAATACCAATTTCCTTCACTGTAATTAGTCTGGGTAGTTATACTACTCCGACACAGGTGGCACCTGGGGTAAGTGTCAGGGTCATTCATTGAATACAGGATGTTATATTACAACGGTATTCAATCCAGCGGTCTGATGTTATACTACTACAGACTTAATTACTTGGATGTTATTTTACATCAAAGTGTATATGCCGGATTATCATGTGCTAGAAATCAGTCTGTACTGATTCCCACCTTATGCCAGTCTGGCAATGCATACAACTGGTTTATGGACCCTTACACACAATATCACAGTTTGGCAGTGAATTTAGGAAAATATAAATGATTTTCTAATACAGTATTCAAAGTTTTCCCTATTGTACTGGGTAATGGTATTGAGTGCAAATTCAATATAGACACAATTGCTCCTCCTTGCACTGAGTGTATATCGTCTTCTATGAAGTGGATATTACTTCTGGGCTGGGAGCCATACAGTTTCAACAATTTGATATGTATGTCTTCTCACAGATGTATTCAACATCACACTACACACACATTTATCACACTTGTCACATACACCCCCATGTAAATCCATTTAACCACACTACCACCCTGACAAAGGACCTGATTATTACGGGACCCCTTTGTAGAGACTTACATATACAAAGTACGTTTCCAGGGACTTAACAGAGTGGCTGAAACAAATGGTGTAACATAAAGTCTGTTACTTACCGATCGGTTTTGGTTTCAGTGACTCCCCAGGTCCTTCCAGATCAGTGGACTTTGCACAAAATTCTCATTAGGAGGTCCCGGGTTTCGGCACCATAACTGTCGAAGAAACCCCTTCCAGGTAGCACCTTTTGGGATGGGTGCTCTAATGGGCTCCCTCTGCTTTGTCAGGTGGTATTCAAATATGGTAATTGAAGTATCAGAAGTGCACCGGGAGATCAATAAAGACAATAGCAATCTGTTGTCTCAATCAATATTCTCATTTATTATCAAGATACATAGGTTAATATACCCTCAGGGCGTACCCTCTAACCAGGGTGTTACCTCTCATGGAACAACCAATCATAACATTTTACACGTAGACTGAAAATACGTCATAGGGTACCTTCTCACTGAGGTCACGTGATCTTTCTAACACCTGCAAATCCTGGCCTACAAACAATAGAAATGTAGGAGGTTTTCATAAGTGTATGTGGGGATTTCATATATGTGTGTGAAATACTGAGATGAAGAGAAATAATTACAAATATGATGATTATTTCAGGTCTAGTCGTTCTGCCAGACTCCTATCTACCAGTATTGAAGGCCACGAAAAAGAACACAAAGTAACTTATTCCCTTGTGATTCAAACAGAACCAGAAAGAGGTCATTACAAAATGGAGAATACATATCTTCATAATCCGGCATCCTGCTTGATAATTCATAGTGTAATTTAATACAGAGAACATAAGCAATTTGACCATCCATCACAATGGCCACAGC
This sequence comes from Rhinoderma darwinii, assembly GCF_050947455.1. Taxonomy (NCBI): domain Eukaryota; kingdom Metazoa; phylum Chordata; class Amphibia; order Anura; family Rhinodermatidae; genus Rhinoderma; species Rhinoderma darwinii. The sequence continues at coordinate 154,607,039 of NC_134689.1, forward strand.
AGCCGTTTTATTAAACAGGAATAAAACATCTCTTTTATTAAAACCCAAACATACACTACCGTTCAAAAGTTTAGGGTCACTTAGAAATGTCCTTATTTTTGAAAGAAAAGCACAGTTTTTTTCAATGAAGATAACATTTAATTAATCAGAAATACACTCTATACATTGTTAATGTGCTAAATGACTATTCTAGCTGCAAACGTCTGGTTTTTAATGCAATATCTACATAGGTGTATAGAGGCCCATTTCCAGCAACCATCACTCCAGTGTTGTAATGGTACATTGTGTTTGCTAACTGTGTTAGAAGGCTAATGGATGATTAGAAAACACTTGAAAACCCTTGTGCAATTATGTTAGCACCGCTGTAAACAGTTTTGCTATTTAGAGGAGCTATAAAACTGACCTTCCTTTGAGCTAGTTGAGAATCTGGACCATTACATTTGTGGGTTCGATTAAACTCACAAAATGGCTAGAAAAAGAGAGCTTTCATGTGAAACTCGACAGTCTATTCTTGTTCTTAGAAATGAAGGCTATTCCATGTGAGAAATTGCCAAAAAACTGAAGATTTCCTACAACGGTGTGTACTACTCCCTTCAGAGGACAGCACAAACAGGCTCTAACCAGAGTAGAAAGAGAAGTGGGAGGCCCCACTGCACAACTGAGCAACAAGACAAGTACATTAGAGTCTCTAGTTTGAGAAATAGACGCCTCACAGGTCCTCAACTGGCAGCTTCATTAAATAGTACCCGCAAAACGCCAGTGTCAACGTCTACAGTGAAGAGGCGACTCCGGGATGCTGGCCCTCAGGGCAGAGTGGCAAAGAAAATGCCATATCTGAGACTGGCTAATAAAAGGAAAAGATAATATGGGCAAAAGCACACAGACATTGGACAGAGGAAGATTGGAAAAAAGTGTTATGGACAGTCGAAGCGAAGTTTGAGGTGTTTGGATCACACAGAAGAACATTTGTGAGACGCAGAACAACTAAAAAGATGCTGGAAGAGTGCCTGACGCCATCTGTCAAGCATAGTGGAGGTAATGTGATGGTCTGGGGTTGCTTTGGTGCTGGTAAAGTGGGAGATTTGTACAAGGTAAAAGGGATTTTGAATAAGGAAGGCTATCACTCCATTTTGCAACGCCATGCCATACCCTGTGGACAGCGCTTGATTGGAGCCAATTTCATCCTACAACAGGACAATGACCCAAAGCACACCTCCAAATTATGCAAGAACTATTTAGTGAAGAAGCAGGTAGCTGGTATTCTATCTGTAATGGAGTGGCCAGCGCAGTCACCAGATCTCAACCCCATAGAGCTGTTGTAGGAGCAGCTTGACCGTATGGTATGCAAGAAATGCCCATCAAGCCAATCCAACTTGTGGGAGGGGCTTCTGGAAGCATGGGGTGAAATTTCTCCCGATTACCTCAGCAAATTAACAGCTAGAATGCCAAAGGTCTGCAATGCTGTAATTGCTGCAAATGGAGCATTCTTTGACGAAAGCAAAGTTTGAAGGAGAAAATTATTATTTGAAATAAAAATCATTATTTCTAACCTTGTCAATGTCTTTACTATATTTTTTAGTCATTTTGCAACTCATTTGATAAATATAAGTGTGAGTTTTCATGGAAAACACAAAATTGTCTGGGTGACCCCAAACTTTTGAACGGTAGTGTAAATAATACTTAAATTCCCACAATGGAATTTAACATTGAAACAACACAAACCTATTCGCGTCATAACTTTTTACACTTAACTAATGACGGAGGAAGTCCCTGAGGTTACCTGCCCCAAACCACCTTTTTTACCCCTAGCCGTGTCCCGGCTCGGAGGCATCGATTACCCATGCAGATGACCCTTTACCAGAACTAAACTTCTAAGGGATAACACCCTAAGAAGTCTCCCAATATCCAGCCGGACTTTTAATAATACTTACATTTCCACAGTGGAATTTAACAACGAAACAACACAACCCTATCAGGGTCATGGAAACAGTAGGAAGAAAACACAAGGGCGATTGTAGTGCTGCTAAACATCAAAAACGGACTTCCAAGTAAAGATAACAGTATTTATTTGGAAATAACGGACAGCGCGTTACCAGGCACTGATCCGGTACCAGGAAAAGCAGCAGCTTGTATCTTTTTAGCCTATTCACTTATTCACAGAGTTGTGCCCGCTCAGCATATCACCTTTTTTACCCCAAGCTGTGACCCGGCTCGGAGGCACCGAGTATCCATGCAGATGACCCTTTACCAGAACTAAACTTCTAAGGGATAACACCCTAAGAAGCCTCCCAATATCTGGCCGGACATTATAGAACCACATGTTCTACTGCTTTAGGGGATGCATACCCGCGATGCATTGTCCCCCAATGCTTCCAAAGACCAACCTCAAGGACTCCCCCCCCCCACCACCGCAAACAGGCCTTGGCTAACTTAAGACTGTGAGTTCCCCCACACAACCACAGCCCTCTCAAACCCATCCGCGATGCCTAAACTCCCCAAATCAAAGCCCACCTCGTTCAAATGTACCCCATCAGGTCTCCAAAAACACCCTTTGCCTGACTCCAACTGCTAATAATGAACGCAGACCCCCCCCCCCCGTTTCTAGCCACAAAACAGGAAACGGCACAGTTGACTCTGATACGGGCCTTATTGATGCGGTCGACCAAGCAGGCCATCTGCCAACATTTTCTAGGAACTATATCAGACCAGACAGTGATAAGGCCTGGGTGGGAGGTCCACAAACAAAGCAGATCATGCAACAATTCACGGAAAGGGCGGAGACCCAGGTCATTTCCACCTGCGTGAACAACCAGAAAGTCCAGAACCCTGCGAATAAGTATGAAACCCGGCTAACACCCGGTTCCACAGCATGCCCCGAATCCAAGCCAGTGAAGGATAGCGCAGTTCCTTGGTATCCTGAGCTGGCGACTGTCCGGCCTAACATCAGCCTCTAGGGCAACCCAGTGCACGTAGGAGTGCCTTCAGATCCAAAGCAATCATGGGTGGCGGTCTGAAAGAAAACTACACTTTCAGCATGAGCACAATCACACACACCACAAGAGACCTACATTAATGTAACCCAAGTACACACACAGAACAAGACAGACGCGATAAACAGAACAGATCACAACAAATCAATTCGAACATACAAACAAAAACGTGCAGACTCCCACCTACCGATACGGCGTACGCCGGCCTCATCCAAGCCCCACCGAACTGCCTCCGTCGCTGCACCAATCCAAAAAGAATGTGAAGGGTAATAATCAGGAATGACAGAACACGACACCAAACAGCGTTTGAAAACGGAACAGAACTGATAACGAGAGAGAAGAGAACCATCCTCATGCACCAGCAGAGGGGAAGCGGCTAGGCCAACCCTACCCCCACAGAACTCCTGCAAATATGCAATAGGGCAGATCCCCATGCCGGGGACAGAAAACAAAACAACCCTCTCCCGGACTGATCAGTATTAGAACGCTGCAAGACAAAGTCCACACTATCAGAATACAGATCCACATCCTCTTGTAGCAGTCCTCCTGGATGACACGAAGTGGGTGAAACCAATTCCCCAAACCGCAAAGCACTAAAAAAAGACAAGGAAAATGATAAACAAAACAGCGGACTCTCATAAATGGAATTATAACCCGCCCCCACCGCCAAACCCAGCGAACATAATAACTCAAACGACACCGGGCGCCTCCTATCACAAACCACAACCCCCTTGGGCAACCCACGTAAAGCTTGGCTCACCAGGAAATGCTTTGTAGCATTCCTCAAACTCCAAAACTCAAAACCGAAGGTGAGGGCCGGCACAAAGCGATTTACCTTAGCAACCGTGCAGTTTGATGAGTAAGCATCCCCAACCAAAACAACAGCGCTACCAACCTGTCCTCATTCGATACCATATCACCGAGCGATCTCACCCAATCCTCCCATTGACGCCAACCTGAGTACGACAACCGAGTAGATCATGCCAAGGACCGTTCAATCAAAAATCCCACTGCTCGGATACCAGCACCCACAGATGATCAGGGCAATCCATTCCCAGTAAGTCCGCATCCGGCACCAGCAGTCGAAAGCGATCCCACTGTGAGCGAGAAAGAGCATCAGCAATACAATTGTCCACACCTGGAACATGCACCGCCACCACCCATGCCTTTAAATACAAACATACCAGTACTAGGTGATGTAGCAAGTGCACCACGGGCGGTGACGCCGTCGATACGTTATTGATAGCCATCACTACACCCCAGTTATCGCAGTGAAAACGCACCTTTTTGTCCCTAAGCCTGTCTCCCCAAATGGTAACTGCTACCACGATGGGAAACATCTCGATCAGGGCCATATTTCAATTCAGGCCCGTTTCCACCCAATAAGTTGGCCAAGAACCTGTGCTTCCCTAATAGCGACTGTAGTTCCCGAAGCGTAATCTTTTTAAGATGACACACTCGCCCGACTTCTAAGCGGAGAGCAAGCAGCTTGTCCTTGGGAAGCCGGCAATCCATTGCAAATCCCCAAAAAACACATAACCGTGTTTGGACCTTCATTTTTGTCGGGAGCAAGTGGAATGCCGAAATCACGACAGACACGCTGGAGGGTATGCAGTATATTAGTGCAAACCGGGGAGCTAGTCGGACCGACACACAGAAAGTCATCCAGAAACTGGATAATTGACTCCATACCCGACACTTCCCTAACCACCCATCCAAGGAAGGAACTAAACGCTTCAAAGTAGGCCCATGAGATAGAGCACCCCATGAGGAGGCAACGATCAACATAAAAATACCCCTCCCAATAACATTCCAACAACCACTGACTCCCCAGATGAACCGGCAAAATGCGAAAATCGGACTCGATGTCCTTCTTTGTCATCAAAGCCCCTTTTCCGTAACGCTAAACACATTTAACTGCCACATTAAACAAGGTGTAAACAACCGAGCACAAATCGGGGTTAATCCCGTCGTTAACCGACTGCCCTTTAGGGAAGGAGAGGTGATGTATCAAGCGAAACTTCTTTATTTCCAGCTTCGGTACCACTCCCAGCGGCATCACGATCAGACCCTCCACCGGTAAACTTGAAAAGTGGTCCTCCATCCTACCCAACAAAACCTCCTTTCTGAGTTTTTCCATAACCACCGTGGAATGCTGGTAAGCAGACATCAAATAGCGCTGCGTAAACGGGACCTCATACGACGAGGGAGGAATAACAAAACCCACTCGAAAACCGTCAAAAATCAAAGTACCCGCCGCCGTATCAGGATATCTATTTAGAAAGGGAACCATCCTTTCCAGCCTCACCGGCATCACTCCCCTGACCAGCTGGACCTTAAGCGCCCCCGTCTGCTTTCCCTTTCTGAGGCACTTCGAGGCCCCGTGTAATGCGCCATTGCAGTGCGAACATATATTTGTTTAAACTTGCAGGTAGCTCCGAATTTGCACTGCTCTTCATTATACTGCCAGCAGAGGCTGAGTTTTGACCCTGAACCATGCCCGGACTGGCTAGATTGCTCTGCCAACAACCCGCTCCCAGGAAAGGACTGACCTGCCTTAGCAGGAGCTGTAACTTTTAGCCACAGGGCGATATCCTCGTGATCCCATTTGATACCGGGCCTAACCGCCTTCCGTTGACGCAACTGTTCGTCATAGGGGAGCCACGCCTGGCCTCCGTAAGCCCGATGAGCCTCACCGATTGCGTCCAATTAACAAAAAAGGGCCGAACAGTTCTCTTTTTCCCTATGACACTAGCCATGATCGCAAACGCCTGCAACCAATTAACAAAAGTCTTCGGAATCAATCCATAATGACGTTTCGTCCTTCCAAATACGTTCTCTAACCTCCTGCTTAAAGTTAGTCCCTAACGGGCCCTCGAAACGCACGTACACCTCCCCCTGGCACGATCCTCCAATCGCACCCTATCCACTTCATGGGGTGCAACAGTCTGCACCGTTATGGCGACCGCATCTGTATGGGCAGCTGCTGGGATGCCGAGGGGTACCTATGTAGCTGAGTTACCTAGCTCCCCGACGGACCCGCCCAGATCGTTACCGGGGATGAGATGACCGCATGCGACAGCGCGGGCCCATTTAAACGCTCAACAAGATCCCTCAGACAATCCACCAGTTCCGACAGACTATCCCGACCCGGCCTGAATTACAGGCAGACCCCCCCCCCCTAGATTCAACTCCCATCGCCACGAGACCGTACCCTGCTGCCGATATACCCGACATAAAGGCAGCAGGAAAAGGTAAAGAAGATAATAAACGCTCACCAGGCTGCACAGGCGCTGTGATCCCACCCGCCGGAACATCTTGTCTGCATTGCGGTGCCGTCAATTCACCCTTCATCTTGGCACCTGGATCTCCTCGCGAATGCCAACACTGACAGTGTTGAGATGGCGTACTTCCATCTGGAAATGATGTGGAAGGGAAACCAGGACTGATGACATCAGAACCGATCCCTTCCGTAAAGAAGGAGCCAGCTCCTCACTGCTCACTAGCTGAAAATGCCACCACTGACCGCAATCTCCGTCCGCTCACTGGTAGGCACCATCACAGAACTCCCACCAGCCGGCCCTTCGGCCGGAGGCTCGCCAGGTAGGGCCGCCACACGACGTCCTGGTCTCAAGTTCGCCGATGGGGGAGGCGATGCCGGATGCGCAGGCCGTGTCAGAGTTGATGCCACCGGGCACCACCGTGGCCTAGGATTCCTCTCAGGACCGGGCCTCAAGGAAGAGGCAGCTCCTCCAGATGCTCGGCCTCAAGAGTCCCTTGAGGGTCTCCCAATGTGGCACCGTGCCCACGGGACGACTTCCGGGCTTAACCCTACAGGAGGGCGTGAAGCGCAGTCCTGAAATGCATCACTGCAGCCGGGACGACACATCCCACCGTATTGCGGTACCGCCGGAGCCACCATCGAGAAGTCCGGTGCCCTGACTTCGCTCCCGGCGTGTGAGGGGGATGGTGCCGGCACACTAAGCAGTGCCGAAACCTGGGACCCCAGCTAAGCAGGGCCATGCAGAGCAGCAGCGCGGAGCTGCTTCAATAAATCCTCCACGGATGCCATACCGATCTCCTGCTCTGGTGTCGGTCAGGGCGCACTGCAGGGGAAAACCACATGACCTGGTTAAGTAGAGTCGTGTGTTGAATGCGTCACTTACCTCTATTCTAAAAAAAGAAAACTTTACTCCCAGAAAAGCACACAGGAAACGAGGTTGGATTTAATGGCCACAGCAGCCGTTTATTTATAAATAACCTAAAGGGGTAAATATATCCAAACATTATAAAACCTTGGGAATTCTCCACAGTAGAATTTCCTCTAATAAATCACCTGACCCTACCTGGGTCAGGATGTTTATATACATAAATAATAAACATCATTAATAACAAATGTAAATAACCCATAAAAACACACACTAAGACAGGGGAAGTCCTTGAAGTTATTCCTTTTGTTTAATTGAGATAGCTATCTGCAAACCACCACCTTTTTTACCTCCAGCCGTAAACAGGCTCGGAGGCACCACTCGCCTCTGCAGATGGCTCCGACCAAAAACCCACTTTAAAGGGATAACACCCTAAAAAGTCTTCCACCATTATTCCTTTTTTGGAGGACGCATACCCCCGATGCGACCCCCCCATCAGTTTGTACTGACCAACCTCAAGGACTCCTCACGCCACAGCGAAACAGGCCCTTGACCCCCTCAAGCCTGTGAGTCCCTCCAAACGACCACTGCTCTTTCAATACCTTCCGCCAGCGCCAGACTCCACAGATCCATACCAACCTCGTTGAGGTGCACCCCGTCACCCCTCCAATAATTGCCCGCACCACACACTAAATCCCTGTGGCGAACGCAAACACCCCCGTTCCTGGCTACAAAAGTCGAAACAGCCCTGTTGACCTTTATACGAGCCTTATTAATCCGGTCAACGGACCGCGCCAAACGCCAGTGCTTCCTGGGACCAATGTCTGACCATACCACGACCAGGCCCGGGTGGAACACCCACAAACAAAGTAAATCGTACCAAATGTCCCGGACCTATTCGCAGAAAGGGCGGACACCCAAATCATTCCCACCCACATATAAGGCCAGGATCCCAGGAACCAGGTCTAACTGGGAATACCGTTGGAACTCAAACAAGACCCTGCTCCATAGCAAACCTCGGAATCCCAGCCAATGCAGTACTGCCTCGACCCGTGGGATCCTCAGTTGACAGCCGTCAGGGCGAACATCCGCCGTCAGGGCATCCCAGTGAACGAACGAGTGAAGAAATATCCACACCAGGCACGGGAAGGAATCTGAAATGAAAAGAAACATACACGCACATCCATCAGCAAACACTCCAGTAACCAACACATCAGAACCCACCGCCACACAAACTCAAATACAATTTGTCAAGTCATTAATTACAACAAATGAGGCCGAACATGAGTCCTAAACCTATTAGATTCCCGTCATCTCCCAATGTGTTGGACTCCCGCTTCATCCAAACCCCAGCGTGACGCCTCAGTTGCTACGCCAATGCGGAAAGAATGCGACGCATAGCCATCTGGGCTAACCCCTGCCGCCAACAAACATTTTTTAAAAACTGCGCCAATGTAATGTCCGTGGCTGCGGGCTGTCAGCTCCAGCCTCCCGCTGACAGCCGCAGCCACGAGTTGGCAAGCGCTGGCCCCAGCCTCCTCCTCAGGAGACGCCAGCGCTTGCATCCACTCACCTCCGCCGGAGCCCGCTCTTAAAGGGGCAGCGCGCGCACCGGACATCTTGAACGACCTTTGACCCGTGAGTACCCTGGGCTATAAGAGGGGTCCAGCTCCCTAGTTCGATGCCTGAGCGTTGTTAGTTTTCCCAGTCTGTCTTGCAAATGGTCCCTTAGTGTTTCCCATTCCTGTTGTTACCCGTACCTTGTTCCCCGTTCCTGTTTCCCGTGCTTTGCCCTAGTATCTAGTCGTGCCACGTCCTGTGTCATCTGCCATGTCCAGAGGAATCTGCCACGTCCCGTGTCATCTGCCACATCCGGAGGAATCCGCTACTTTCCGTGTCATCTGCCACATCCGGAGGAATCCGCCACATCCTGTGTCATCTCCCACGTCCGGAAGAATTCGCCACGTCCTGTGTCATCTGCCACGTCCGGAGGAATCCGCCACGTCCGGAGGAATCCACCACGTCCTGTGTTATCTGCCACATCCGGAGGAATCCGCCACGTCTGGCGCAACTTGCGGCTCCTGTGTCATCCGCCACGTTTGGCGCCATCTGCTGCACCCATCTCATCTGTGCCAGAGCTGCGGCCACCATCTGGACTATTCAGGTACCCTTGTGCGGGACATTGTATTTCTGGGGTGTCCTGTTGTTTGGCCAGCTGCCTCCCCGCTGCGGCGGTACGGCCTAGTGGGTCCACTAACCCGCTTCGTGACAGACAAACTGGAATCTGGAAAGGAAAGTACCATCCTCGTGGCGTAGCAAAGGGAAATCCGACACGCCACCAGAAGGCCTGAAATCACCCATTCACCGCACCGGGCAAACCGCAACCGCCAAGATAGCAAACAATACTATGCGCTTACCCCTGCCCAGTTGATCAGTTTTTGACCGACGCAAGAAAATTTCAATTTCCAACCTGTCCTCGTACAAATCCACGTCATCCTGTCTAAGCCCCCCCCCCCCCCGCGTGCGAAGCGCTAGGAGAGACGAGCTCACCCAGCCGGAAAGCTCCAAAAAACGCCAAAGAAAAAGTGAGCCCAAACAACCGTACTTCAAAACATGAGCAACACACCACCTCAACCGCCGATCCGAGCGAGCAAAGGAGGGAAAAAGAAACAGGCTGTCTAGAGTCTAACTCTTCCCTGCCGCGCCGCAAGCCTTTCAACGCCTGCCTAACTAGAAAATCCTTAGTGACGTCCACTAAACTCCGCAATTTTAAACTAAAAGCTAACGCCGAGACAAATTTATTAACCTTTGCCACCGAATATCCTGCCTCATACGCCTCCCCTAACCAATACAAGAGAGATACCATCCTGTCCCTATCCGTATTCACATCTCCTAAACCTCTCACCCACTCTTCCCACTGACTCCAGCTGGCCGAGTAAGAGGACCAGGTGGACCCAGCCAAAGACCTCTCAATCAACCCGTCTGCTGAACGGAAACCAGCTCCCAAAGGTGATCCGTGCAGGCCGTGCCGATTGGTTCCGCACCCAGTGCCAACACGACCCCGAGACTGTCACAGTGGAATCGAACCTTCTTGTCCCTGAGCCTCTCCCCCCAAATGGTCACGGCGACCACAATAGGGAACAACTCGAGCAGGGCCAGATTCTTTGTCAGACCGCCAACCACTCGACGGCCAGCCGCCTGCACACCAGGAACCCCCCGCAGTAAGCACCAAAACCCCCAGCCCCTGCCGCATCCGTGAAGAGATCCAAATCAAACGTGTTCAACACCTGCGACATCCACAGGGACCGGCCATTGTATGTCTCAAGAAATTCCTCCCACACCCGCAAATCGGCCCTATGATCCGCAGTCAAGCGCACAAAATGTTGTGGCTCCCGCACGCCTGCAGTAGCAGCCGCCCACCTCCTACAAAACACCCTGCCCATTGGCATGATCTGGCAGGCAAAATTCAACTTTCCCAACAGGGACTGTAAACTCCTCAAAGTAATTTTTCACAAATGACACGCCCGCCTAACCTCCCCCCCGAGATCCCGCAACTTATCCTCAGGGAGTCTATATTCCATTGCAACAGAATCTATCTCAATCCCTAAGAAACATATAGTCGAAACCGGGCCGTCCGTCTTTCTGGGTGCTAAAGGGACCCCGGGGGCCCACACACAAAAAATCATCGAGATAGTGAATCAAGGAGTCCGCCCCCGCTACTGCCCTAGTGACCCAGTCAATGAAGGTACTGAAAACTTCAAAATATGCACAGGACAAGGAGCAACCCATAGGCAAACAACGATCAACGTAAAACCCCCCATCCCAAAAACAGTCCAACAGCCGTTGACTGTCAGGATGCACTGGCAACAGTCGAAAAGCCATTTCTATATCGGTTTTTGCCAAAAGAGCACCGCGCCCCACCCGCCTCACGAGCTCCACCGCTTTATCAAACGACGTGTAAACTACCGAACTCAACTCTGCAGCGATACCATTGTTTAGCGACAAACCTTTTGGGAAAGACAAGTGCTGAATTAAGCTAAACTTATAATGCTCCCGCTTTGGCACGATTCCTAATGGGGAAACTACCAAATCCCCTACCGGGGGAACAGGAAAGGGGCCCACCATCCGGCCCAACAATACTTCTTTCTTAAGTTTAGAAGAAACCACCTCGAAACGCTGGTAAACAGATTTAAGATTACGACGTGCACTTGGCACTACATGCGGGGGGGGGGGGGGGGGGGTGGGAATATAATCATTTAGATAGGGGGCCATCTTTTCCAGCCTCACTGGTGTCACTCCCTTGACTAGCTGAACCGAGATGTTTACCTGCCCGCTTTCCCTTGCGCAAAAACTTAGAAGCTCCGTGGGAGGACCCGTTACAGTGCGAGCAAACATGCTTAAATTTACAATTAGAACCGAACTTGCACTGGCCATCATTAAATTGCCAACAGAATCCAAGTTTTGACCCTGCACCTGTGGCTGACTGACTGACCTGCCCGGATGAGCCGCCGCTCCCGGGAAAGGACTGACCCTGTTTTACCGGAGCAGTAACCCGCAATCACAAGGCGATATCCTTTTGATCCCACCTAATGGTTGGACGTATCGCCTTGCGCTGACGAAACTGTTCATCATAACGCAACCACGCCTGTCCGCCATAAGCCCTATACGCCTCTCCTATCGCGTCTTGATAGCAAAAAAGCGCCAAGCTGTTTTCTGGAGCCTTTTCCCCAATCACACTAGTGAGAATAGCAAAGGCCTGGAGCCAATTCATGAACGTCTGCGGTATAAGCCTATACCGCTGACGTTCCTCTTCCTCTTTCTTACTCTCATCCCGCTTGCTTTTGTCCAAATTAAACTTCGCAAGCGGAAGAAGAGAAAAGATTTCCACATACTCGTCTTTCCATATGCGCTCACGTACTTCCTGTTTGAGATGAGCCCCCAAAGGACCCTCAAAACAGACATAAACCTCCCCACAAGCCCGATCATCCAATCGAATCCTATCGCCCTCCCTCATCTAATCCGTCTGGACCGATGCCTCAACCGCCCCCGCAGGAGTTGTCACCGTTTGGACAGAAAGCATGGAACCCTGCGTAATTCCTGCCCTGTTCCCTTCCCAAACCACCGCCGGAGACACCATCGGCGCGACAGGAGCAGAAGCCCTGTCCAACCGCCCAACTAACTTGTGCAAGCAACCCACTAAATCCGCCAACCCCTAGCGCTCCGCGCTAGCCGGACAAGTCTCAGTTGCAGATGAAGGTACGCCAGTTACCCCCTCATTACACCCGACATAAAAATAGCAGGATACGGTAAAGAAGGAGAACCATACTCACCGGGCTGCTCAGGTGCTGTACTCCCGCCAGCCGGAACCTCCTGCCCACTATGGAACTCAATCACCTCACCTTCCTCCACTTCTGCCGCGTCCTGCGGCTGCCTTTCACATTGGCAATGACGGCAGGGCTATCTGGAACAACTGCCCATCCCGACAGATGGCAGCGGCCCCACCCTGGCACGGGCCATGCGGTGGGAGGTGTCCTGTGAGGTGGCCAGGCCAGCGACCTGCTGCCCTGTCAGATATGGCCCAGACTTCAGACTGCAGACTGTGGGTTGTTGCTGACACATCTCCAGAGATCCTCTCTGCCGAGAAGCACGCCCCCTGGCCGGAACATCACCAGACGAGGCTGCAGACGTCATCAAACCAGGCCTGGAACCAGATGGAGCGAGAGTGGCCGGAAATCCAGGCCGAGATCCCTTATTCACCGCCGAACCCCGCCTTGGTTGAGGATTCCTGCCAGACCGAGGCCTCAGAGGAGGAGTAGTCCCTGCCGAAGCCCGACCTGCAGCATCCCGTGAGGGGCTCCTTCTGCAGGCTGAGTCTTTCCGGTGGGCGAGAGCGCCGTGGCTGGCGAGTCCCGCCGGCCCCACGAGCCGCCGACCAACCCGTGCCAGGAGCAGTGCCAGCAGAGGAAGAAGCAACAGGCGGCAGCTGTGCTCCAGTCACCGTGCCTCCAGAAGTGGAAGGAGAGCCGGGAGACTGCACGGCGGCACAAACCGGACCTGTAACCGCACGCCGGGACCTCTGAGGCAACACGTCCGAGGAGGCAGGGGAGCCGGTGAGAGCCCTTACCTGCTCAGAATGAGGAAAGCAGGAAGAAGGCAAAGGATATAACGTCCCACCCACATGCCCCCACCCTGCCTCTAACCACAACACTGACCCCCTCCATTTGACCGCTCATTGAACCCCACGATGAACTCTTAACCTACTCCCTCCTAAGCCTGTCATGGAGGCCTCCCCTTACTGTCTTTTAGGCGGCAGTGCGGCCTCTGCTGGAACGGGCTTATGAACCACAGCTCCCTCCCATGCCCCCAACTCTTTTACTCCCTCCCCTCTTCCCTTCCCTATGTCTAGCCACTGATTTCCATTCAGGCAGCAGTACGGCCTGTTCTGTACAGTTTAGGCTTTGTTCACTTCTCGTTATGTGAACACATTCTGCACATGCGCATGGAAAGTTCCCAGCACATATACCGAACGCAGCCATAGGCCCCTATGCACCCGATGGAGGCAAAAACATGTTGCCATAATTGTTTTTTATTCTATAGGAGAGCACAGCTTTCCTATACAGTGGGCCACCGCAAAAAAGTATATATTTTTTTTATCTTTATTTTAAAGCTGGGGCCAGTGAGCAATATATAGCTATACAGTGGCATACGTCAGTGCCTTCTGTCTGAGGTATAGATCCGATGGAAGGCACTGGCGAGGTATGAAAAAAGCCTTAGCAACAACTTGGTGTGGGCTTATTCCTGACTTTGTTATGGGGCGCTTGGAATTCTAGATATGTGTGCATGCATGAACAGTATGTAGTGATTTATGGCAGTATTATTTGAGCACTAAAGTATGGTGTTATTTGAACTGTGCATGCAGGTATTATTGCAGCATTGTATGGTCTTATTTTCGTACCTTTTGACAGTATTATTCGGGCACCATATGCTGGTATTATTTGGGCTTTGTATAGAGGTATTACTTGAAAACTTTATCGTTGTATTATTTCAGCACTATTTGTCATTGTTTTTTAAATCTGGAATGTCAATGTCCTATAATTGGGTTGTCTATGGAAAGCTGTTATCTGTCTTGCCACATAGGAGCACTAATGTCACAAAAAAATAATACAATGTTGCATATACAATGTATGACCTGCTGTAGGCTACCGAACTGTTTTTATTGCATCGAAAACTCATTTGGCGCATGATTGTGACTAAACCCAAACTGGGTTTATAAAGGTCTGTAACTATGTATTAAGCAGGGGAGTCAAATAATATAATGCATGCAAATTAAGTCTATCATATAAAATATAAAGCAATACCTAATACAATGATATTATTGGACTTTTTTCCCTTTCAAGATGAAAACAATTCTGCATATACACAAATAAGGCTGGTGCGAAGTCTGATTCTCCACTCTAACTTGGTTTTTAGCAAAACTCAACAAAGTTTTGAGTACATGCAAAAAGAAAAAGTACGGTAGTATTTGTCATTCCAATGTTAGGCACAGGACATGGCAATTTCCTAGTACCCTCCCATTTAACATTCTAATTTTTAATGTGTATATATATAATTTCTAAGTATCAGAGAAGTTCATGTGTGAAGGCTTCTAAAGATCTAGATGTGTATTATTTTATGCAATTCATCCTATACAGTGACTGATGTGGTTAATAGAGAAGCAAGCTATGGAAGGAAGTAACTGTTTAATCTCCTTTTGTCTTTCAACACACCTACACGTATCTACCACAGAGTCTGTGTTTATGGCTGTAAACAGTAATTGCTAAGGCTTAGTTTATCTTTTCTGTGGCTTTATCATAGGTTTTGGTTGATATACGACCAGATTAAGTATACCATAGGCCTTGGGCTGTTCTCCAAACTTGGGCCCCCTTATCCACGGCTGTCCTGCCACGCCATGTCTATAATTAACAGCACCTTTCTGTGTGAGCATTGACAAATAGGTCTTACGATTCCCCTTGTCAAAGGGCTGTGTCCCTGCATACTGACAATCTCCAACCATCACTGACAGCATCACATTGTGTAGGGACATATCCTCCTGAGAAGGGGAATGGTAACATCCATTTGTATATTAGTCCTGGACTACACAAGGACTTTTTGTGGAGTACAAGGATTACCTACAGGACTGTGTCCCTTCACCAGATCTGACGAAGCATCGGAGGCATGTTCGCCAAGTCCTGTCACGGTTACGGGGGAATAACCTCTACTCCAAACTCGAAAAGTTCGTATTCAAAAAAGCCCTTGCCCTTTCTGGGCTATGTAATTTCTGATCGTGGACTCCAGATGGATCCGGAGAAAGTGAAGTCCGTCTTAGAGTGGCCACGCCCACAAGGTCTCTGTGCCATACAGAGATTTCTTGGTTTCGCAAATTTCTATCATCAATTCATCCCAAACTTCTCATCTCTTACTGCTCCAATCTCAGCTCTCACCAAGAAGGGAGTCGGCATTCACCAATCTCAAGAGAGCCTTTATTTCAGCTTCCGTTCTTCACCATCCTGATGTGTCTCGGCAGTTCTCGTTGGAGGTTGACACTTCTTCCATTGGTGCCGGAGCACTGTATTTTCAAATAAACTCCAATAGTAAGGCAGTAAGTATCCTTTGGCTTCTTCCCTAAACTCTTCTCTCCTGCAGAACACAGGTACTCCATTGGGGACTGTGAGTTACTGGCCGTCAAATTAGCCTTAGAAGAGTGGAGGCACCTACTAGAGGGGGCTGCTCTTCCTATTTTCATCTACACCGATCACAAAAATCTCACTTATTTACAGTCTGCACAATGACTGAATCCTCGTCAAGCCAGATGATCACTGTTCTTTGCCAGATTCCAGTTCCTGCAGATTCACTACCATCCTACAGATAAAAATATAAAGGCTGATGACCCTTCTCGATAGTTTAAGACAGATGACTCAGAAGAGGACCCTCAACATATTATTGTTCCTTCTAGGATTATTTCTGTTAACCCTTTGCACATTAGAGACATTCCTCCTGGAAAATTTTTTGTTCGTCCTGCTGATAGAAAAAAATTCTCATTTGGGTTCATAATCCAAAATTGGCTGGGCACTCTGGTGTCCGTAAGTCTCGGGCCTTTATTTCTCATCATTACTGGTGACCCACGATGCCTAAAGATGTTGTGGACTATGTCTCTTCTTGTACAAACTGTGCTCAAAACAAGGCTACCCATTCCAAGCCTGCTGGTCTGCTTTAACCTCTGCCTTTTCCTGATCGTCCCAGGCAACATATTGCTATAGATTTTATTACCGACGTTCCTCCTTCTGCTGGATGTAAAACTGTCTGGGTCATGGTGGATCGTTTTTCTAAGATGGCACATTTCGTCCCTCTGTCTGGCCTCCCCTCTGCTCCTCGTTTAGCAAATCTGTTTGTTCAACATATCTTTCGTCTGCACGGACTACCCCTCCATATCGTGTCTGATCGGGGTGTAACATTTTTGTTTAAATTCTGGAGAGCCCTGTGTAATCTTATAAATGCGGAATTGGATTTTTCTTCTGCTTATCACCAACAAACTAACGGCCAAGTTGAAAGGATTAATCAAGTTCTCGAGAATTATCTTCGTCATTTTATATCTGTTCAACATGACAATTGGGTGCATCTTCTTCCATGGGCCGAATTCTCTTACAATAATTACACGAGTTAGTCTACTGCTTTTTCTCCATTCTATAATGTTTACAGCCAGCATTCACGTGTTCCTCTTCCTGTACCGGCTACATCTCAAGTGCCTGCAGCAAATTCTTGTTTCGGAATCTTTCTTCACATCTGGCAGCAAACCAAGTCAGCCATCCTGCAGGCAGTAGATCGCATAAAGAAATATGCCGATAGGAAGAGTAGAATTTCTACTCAATTTCTTCCCGAAGTCAAAGTCTGGTAATCTTCAAAAAATATTAGTCTGAATATCGACTCCTACAAATTTGCTGCCAGATTTCTTGGTGCCTTTGAGATTCTTCAACAAATCAATCCCGTGTCTTGTAAGCTACGGCTATCCCCTACTTTCAAGATTCCCAATTCGTTCCATGTGTCCCTTCTGAAGCCTGTGGTCCTGAACTGATGCAGTAAATCTCCTGGCTCTGCAAATTACTCCCGGTGGTGCTTCAGATGTCTTTGAGATAAAGTAGATTCCAGACTACAAGGAGATAGAAGGGAAGACTTTCTACCTGGTAGATTGGAAGGGTTTTAGTCTTGAAGAGAGGTCTTGGGTGCCAGAAGCAAATGTAGATGCTCCAGCTCTCATAAAAACCATTTGCCCTATGCTCTTGTCGCTGCAGAATTTAGTATGTCCGTTAACGTTGGACATTATCTGCATTTGTCTATGAGCTCCAAATTAATGAATGCTCTCTCAATGGTGGATCTGAGAGAGGCCAGCCGGAGAGAGACCATGACACGCAGCTTCAGTGTTCAAACGATCTCTGCCCTAGGGGGCGGATCCATCTTTATTTATAGGAAAATGAGAGTAGGTGGTAACCTTATACTTGCAAACATAAACATTCTATATATGGTAATATCCCAAAACTCCACATATGGTATAATGACAGGAAAGGTGTAGGCTTTGGTTTCAGCCAATCATCTACAATATGATAATGACTCTGATTCAGCCAATAAGAAGTATTTCAATGCATTATAATAATTCTTCACCCTCCACGCCCCAGGTGGCCTGAACCTTGTCCCATGGGAAGACACACATTTCAGATACACAAGTTAATGTGTCTACTTCTTATCTCACTAGAGAATGGAGACTGCAGATAAGTTTAAATTAATTAAACAGAGGCCTGAATCCAAGGCTGACGTATGGTAAACAGTCATTGTCCATTCCACCAAAGCTATTTGATCTGCTCCTTACAAGAGTAATAAAACATTCAATTCAAGAACACAAAATAGAATTGCTTCAAGACATCTGCTGACATTTACGTTTTACTTATTAACCTCAAGATGGCTCCTTCAGGCCAAAAGCTAGATTCCAATGATCCAAAATGGATGCCTACCATACAAGATGGAGTCCATGTAAAATGTTATCTTTTTAAACATATTCTAATCACCTTCACAAAAGAAATATATGTTCACACATATAAAGATAATTAAAATATTTTTGACACTCTGGACCTAAGAAAAGGGGGCATAAGGGAGGGTTGTGTAGTGCCTGCGGACCGCTAGCATCCCCCTCTTACCAGCAGCCATGACCGATGGACTGTGTCCCTTCACCGACGTTCCCCCTTCCAGAGACAACGGTGTTGCTTCCGCGGTTGCTGACCGCCAGCATGCCGTACTTACTGTCAGTCGCAACCGCGGGACACTAAGAGCTTATCGGTGTCTCCCTCCCAGGAGACGCCAACTCACACGGCTGCAGTCTCCTGTCTCTAGGATCGCACCAACTAAATGTTCCCTAACCTATCCCCTTACTTTCTGGACTATATAAAGGGCTCTGCCCTTCCACTCCTTGCCTGGGCGTTGTTGTATTCCCATGTTAGTCTTGCAAATGGCCCCTTAGTTGTTATCCTGCTCCCAGTATTCCCGTATCCTACTACCTGTATCCTGTATCCCGTAACTGTGATTGTTCCTGAGCTGTATCTAGTGTTGGAGTCGTGTTGTCCTCTGCCACTTCTGGTATCATCTGCCATGTCTGGTGTCATCCGCCACATCTTGTATCATCCGCCATGTCTGGTGTGTTCTACCACATCTAGTATCATCTGCCATGTCTGGTATCATCTGCCATGACAAGCATCACCTGTGCCACATGTCTGCTTCTCCGAGCATCTGCCTGAACATCCTCCTGGGTACTCTTACCCCAGAAACTGTTATAGACTGTAGTTTGGCCAGTGGCTACTCCGCTTTGGCGGTGTGGCCTAGTGGGTCCACATACACCACAGGCGTGACAGTACGCTCAGTCCATGGAGCCCGCTGATCAACCTAAGATGGCGATTCAGGTGATGCAAACAGACATGCATGATCCGCGGGCCCGCCAGGATCAGCTCCTACAGGCAGTAAATTCAGACATCACCCATTTGGATCATCCTACTGTGCCTCCTCTGGATGCTACTGCTGTTCCATTACCTGTAACCTGTCCTGCCTGCCCTGGATCTACAATTTCGCTGCCTCTACTGCCTCGCTACGACGGGGACGCTACTGCCTGTAGGGGCTTCATCAATCTATGTATGATCCACTTTAGGTTACATGCCCATCTCTTTCCCTCATATGAGGCCAAGGTAGCATTTATTATTATTTCTCTCCTCACTGACAAAGCCATGGCATGGGTGAACCCCGTCATGGAACGAGAGGGCCTGGAATTCTCTATCTATCCCGGTTTCTAGAGAGTTTCTGTACAGTGTTCGAGGAACCGGGTTGAACATCCTCTGCAGCTGCCTCACTGCTAACCCTCAAACAGGGGAGTACACTGTCTCCTTCCGTACACTGGCAGCGGAGCTGGCTTGGAATAATGAGGCCCTGGTGGCAAACTTTTGGCAGGGTCTTAATCCTCATATTAAGGATGAACTGGTGGCGGTTACCTTGGATGCCTTAATACTTCTGGCTACCTGAATCGATATGTGGATCCAAGAGCGCACTCTGGAATATCTGGACGACATCTTGATCTACTCACCTGATCTGACGATGCATCAGAAGCATGTACGCTAAGTCTTGTTGCGGCTAAGGGGGAATAAATTATACGCAAAACTGGAGAAGTGCGTATTTGAAAAGAGGTCCTTGCCCTTCCTGGGCTATATTGTCTCCGATCGTAGTCTTCAAATGGACCCGGAGAAGGTGAAGGCCGACTTGGAGTGGCCACGTCTTCAGGGTCTCCAAGCTAAACAAAGATTTCTAGGATTCGCTAATTTATATTCCCAGTTTATTCCAAATTTCTTGCACCTTACTGCTCCCATCTCAGCTCTCACCAGAAACTGAGTGAACACTAAGGACTGGACCCCTGAGGCAGAGTTTGCATTCTCCAACCTCAAGAACACCTTCACGTCTGATTCTGTTCTTCATCATCCAATTGTTACTCAGCAGTTTTCTGTGGAGGTTGGTGCCTCTTTCATTAGTGCTGAAGAGCTCCTGTTTCTAAAAAATTAGAAAGGTGAGGCCGTATCTTGCGGATTCTTCTCCAAACTCGTCTCTCCTGCTAAGCGCAACTACTTTATTGGGGATAGAGAGTTGCTCACTGTCAAGCTGGCCTTAGAACAGGGGGTCTCAAGCACGAGGCCCGCGGGCCACATGCGGCCCCTGGGGCTGTCATCTGCAGCCCGCGAGACACAGAGCCGCTGGTACAGGCTCTGCTCCGGGACTCTGTGAAATTCCCTGACATCGCTATGGACAGCGATGTCTGGGGCTTCCCCAGAGCGTAGTCGCGTGCAGAGCACTAGTATAGGCTCTGCTCTGGGACTCTGTGGAATTCCCTGATATCGCTGTCCATATATGGACAGTGTTGTCAGGGTATTCCCCAGAGCCGGAGTCCCGTGCAAAGCTCTAGTATAGTTTCTGCTCCGGGACTCTGTGGAATTCCCTAACATCGCTGTCCATATATGGACAGTGTTGTCAGGGTCCTCCCCAGAGCGGAGTCCCGGACAGAGCACTAGTATAGGCTCTGCTCCGGGACTCTGTGGAATTCCCTGACATCGCTGTCCATATATGGACAGTGTTGTCAGGGTCTTCCCCAGAGCAGAGTCCTGGTCAGAGTGCTAGTATAGGCTCTGCTACGGGACTTTGTGGAATTCCCTGACATCGCTGTCCATATATGGACAGTGTTGTCTGGGTCTTCCCCACATCGGAGTCCCGGGTAGAGCACTAGTATAGGCTCTGCTCCGGGACTCTGTGGAATTCCCTGACATCGCTGTCCATATATGGACAGTGTTGTCAGAGTATTCCCCAGAGCGTAGTCCCGGGCAGAGCGCTAGTATAGGCTCTGCTCCGGGACTCTGTGTAATTCCCTGACATTGCTGTCCATATATAGACAGTGTTGTCAGGGTCTTCCCCAGAGCGGAGTCCCGGGCAGAGCGTTATATAGGCTTTGCTCCGGGACTCTGTGGGATCCCCTTGTAACGTCTATGGCCGCGGTCTGTCGTTCTAACTTACCCCTTGATGACCGCGGCCATGGACATCCTGCTGCTGTGCTGCGTCGTCCCCTTGTGAGGCGCCTGCACCCACTTCCGGGTATCGAGCCTGCTCTTAAAGGGCCAGCGCGCGTACCTGAAAATCATCATCATCAACTCATTAACTCCTGGACTATAAGAGGGTCACCGCCATTCTTATACTCGCCTGAGCGTTGTTGTTGTTTCCCTTAGTCTGTCTTGCAAATGGTCTCCTAAATGTCTTACAGCTTCCCAGTGTTTCCATTTCCTGTATACTGTATCCTATTTCCCGTGCTATCCGGACCATCCTGGTCTACTGCCATGCTGAGCTGTTGTCGTGTTGCGCTGCATCTCCACGCCTGTTCTACTACTCCACGTCCGACGTCTACCTGCTGCCTGGTCCTAGCTGAGCCTGCCTTGCTACTGTCTACACTGCCCCAGGTACCCTTTTCTGGACTATAGACTCTGTGCTATACCTGTTTGACCAGCTGCCATCCCACTACGCGGTACGGCCCAGTGGGTCCACACCCCGCCCCATGACAGTACACTCAAGCCATTGACCCCGCTGGCCAATTTAAGGGCATGTCACCCTCCCAAGCCATGCAGGTGGACCTACAGGATCTCCGAGCAAGACAGGATCAACTTCTTGTGGCAGTGGACTCCATGGCGCAGCAGCTAGGGACGCTAACTGCTTCCATTTCCTCTATACAAGCTCCTCCGACCGACTCTCCTGCTACTTCTCCTGCCGGTTCCGGTTCGGATTCCCGGTTCTCGCTGCCATTACCTTCTCGGTTCCATGGAGACACAAGTACGTGCAGGGGATTTCTGAACCAATGCTATATCCATTTTTCCCTGCACTCCCAAGCATTTCCGTCGGACAGAACCAAGATTGCCTTCATTGTGTACCTACTTGCTGGCAAGGCCCTGGCATGGGCGAACCCAATCTGGGAACGACAGGGACCCGAGACTCGAGACTTCCAGGGGTTCCGTGCGGTTGTTCCGTACTGTTTTTGAGGAGCCAGGACGTGTTTCGTCGGCAGCCACGGCTATCTTCAACCTTCGCCAAGAGGACACCTCTGTGGGCGAATACACCATCCAGTTCCGGATCAAGGCGGAGAGCTGTCCTGCAACAATGAGGCCTTGGTGTCATCCTTCTGGCATGGCCTGTCGCCCAGGATCAAGGATGAACTTGCTGCCCGAGACCTACCACCTTCCTTGGACGACCTGATTCTGCTGGCTACTCAGGTAGATATAAGGTTCAGGGAGAGGTCTCATGAGATGCAACAGGAGAGACGGCTTCCTAGATTGGCGCCCAACTTTCAACAACCCCTCTTGCCTTCATCTACTGCTACGCCCAAGGTACCGATGCAGGTGGATCGCCTAAAATTGTCTATACAAGAGAAGCAGCACAGGCGCACCTCTGGTCTCTGTCTGTATTGTGGCCTCACTGGCCATGTCGTGCGTTTGTGTCCACAGAAACCAAAAAACCCCAATGCCTAGGTTTGGTTGGAGAGAAAACCATGGGCGCTACTGCATTTAATTGTGAACTCTCTTCCAAACTGTTTATTGCCGTGACCATCGTCACTGGCGAGAGGTTCCATCCGGTTTCTGCCTACCGGGACTCTGGCTCTGCAGCTAATTTCATCCATCAAGACCTTGTGGATCTTCTCCAGTTGCTCACTGTCCGCCTGGAAAGGCCGTTGATCGTTGCCTCGGTAGAGGGACTGCCTTTGCCTGATCCAGTTTTTTCTGTTACCAAGCCATTGAGACTTCAAGTGGAAGCTCTTCACACTGAGCTCATCTCCCTGTTTGTTCTGCCCAAGGCTGTCAACCCGGTGCTGCCCAATCTTGATATGTGTGTCTCTGCCAAATGCCGCCAACTGAGCTGCCGTACTGTATTTAGCGAGTGGGCGTGGCTATTATTATTTAAAGCACCTGCTCACTCTCCTTCATCCGGCGTTTCTGACCTGGCTGTGTCCATTTGTAAGTATGGCCTTTTTCAGTGTTTTTGTATTTAGCGACACAAACCGGAAAACTGGATTGTTGAAATAAGCACGTGGATAATTCTCTCAAATTTTAAACATAGCGGTATTGTTATAGTAATGTAGTATTATTATTATAGTAGTATAGTGTTATAGTAATTCAAATAACGAATTGATTAACAATAATTTTGTATTGTATCAAATTTGAATGTAATGCGGCCCGTCAACTTCCCATTTTTTCTTTATGTGGCCCACTTACCCGGCCGAGTTGGAGACCACTGTCTTAGAAGAATGGAGACACCTGCTTGAAGGCTCTGCCCACCCCATCATCATCTACACCGACCACAAAAATCATACATATCTGCAGTCTGCACAGCGACTAAATCCTTTTTAAGCTAGGTGGTCGCTGTTCTTCGCCAGATTTCTCTCTCTTCTTCATTTCCGCCCTGCGGACAAAAACATTAAGGCCAATGCCTTGCCTCGATAATTTGAGACTGACGATTTAGAAGAGAAACCTCAACATATTATTGATCCTTCTAGGATTATTGCCGCAAACCCTCTGCAGATCGAGGACATTCCTCCTGGAAAGATCTTTGTCTGTTATTTTTCACTGTGTGCATAATTCAAAACTGGCCGGGCATTCCGGTGTTCAAAAGACTCAGGACTTTATTTCTCATCATTACTAGTGGCCCTCGCTACCTTGGGATGTCTTTGAATTTGTTTCCTCCTGTACTAACTGTGCTCTAAACAAGTTCCCTCATTCTAAACCTGCTGGTCTGCTCCAGCCTGTGCTGCTACCTGATGCTCCCTGTCAACACATTGCTATGTACTTTATTACTGACCTTCCCTCTTCTGCTGGATGTTTTACGATTTGGGTGGTGGTGGTGGATCGTTTCTCCAAAATGGCACATTTTATTCCTTTAACGGGCCTCCCCTCAGCTCCTCGTCTGGCAGATCTGTTCGTCCAACACATATTTCATCTACATGGACTACCTCATCATATTGTTTCTGACTGGGACGTACAGTTCATGTCTAAATTCCGGAGAGCCCTGTGTAATCTTTTAGATATGAAGCTGGATTTCTCTTCTGCATATAAACCACAGTCTAGCGGTCAAGTGGAGAGGATCAACCAGATACTAGAGAATCATCTCCGTCATTATGTGTCTGTCCAACATGACAATTGGGTACAGCTCCTGCCTTGGGTGGAATTCTCATATACTAACGAGTCTACTACTTCCTCTCCGTTCTATATTGTATATAGTCAGAATTCACGAGTTCCTTGCTATACCTAAATGGAGAGCACCAAAGATCCCTAAATATATATAATATATGAATAATTATCATTATTGGTGTATGATGTGTAGAGGGGGAGGGGCATACGATCCCATGATGAGCATGATGGTAACGGTGTAAAACCCGCTGAACGAAACAAACAATCTAAAGATCGGAGTCTGACACACCAGAGATCAATTAAAAAGGTATACATTTATTATTGAATAAGATTAAAACAACAAACAAATAAATAAAAGCATAGAGATGATTACCACAGTACAGATGGACAACCAAACAGTGATATGCAAAAAATGGCGCTGTATCAGAAATAAAGGGGTAGAGCTGTGCAATGAATAACACAACGCACACAAATGTGCATGTATGAGGCCACAAAGGGCCAAAAGAGCCTGCTCCCCTGATGTCATATGAAACTATACATAACCATATATAATCACAGCAACAAAGCAAGCACGAAAACAATCAGTATACATTGAAAATAAACATGGTATGGTTCAATAATTGGTGTAGCAGTGGATACACCGTATATTATCTCTGCACAGTGCACTGAAAACCTTACCCATGTCAGGGACAACACTGTCTGGCGCCACACCTCGACGCCAGTTTCGGCCAGAAGCCTCCGTCTGAGGGTGGTGTCAGAAAGTAACACCGAGCCATTTAAACCTCCATGAATCAATCTCAAGTGAGAAACTCACCTGCGATTGATCCAAATCAGAAGGTGAAACGCAGCACGCAGCAACCCAGTCCGGCGTGTCAAGATCCGGGGCACGTGTTCCACGATCCAGTCCGGCCGAGGATGCAGAGACCCGGACTGAGAAACCGCGTATGCGCACCAGAGATGTAATACTACATGGACTCCCCATCATATTGTTTCTGAGTGGGGTGTACAGTTCACATCTAAATTCTGGAGAGCCCTGTGTAATCTTTTAGATGTGAAGCTGGATTTCTCTTCTGCATATAAACCACAGTCTAGCGGTCAATTGGAGAGGATCAACCAGATACTAGAGAATCATCTCCGTCATTATGTGTCTGTTCAACATGACAATTGGGTAAAGCTCCTGCCTTGGGAGGAATTCTCATATACGAACGAGTCTACTACTTCTTCTCCGTTCTATATTGTGTATAGTCAGCATTCACGAGTTCCTCTTCCTGTACCAACTATTTCTTAAGTGCTTTCAACCAATTCTTCATTCGGGTCGTTTGTTTACATCTGGCAGCAGACCAAGTCCGTAATTCTTCAGGCAGTGAATTGCATGAAAACATATGTCGATGAGAAAAGAAAGGTCCCTCCTCAGTTTCTCCCCGGAGTCAAGGTCTGGCTTGCCTGTAAGAACATTAGTTTGAAGATCCCTTCCCACAAGTTCGCTTCCAGGTTCCTCGGTCCCTTTGTGGTGTTACAACAGATCAACCCAGTGTCCTATAAACTTTGACTGCCTCCTACTCTCAAAATCCCCAATTCGTTCCATGTTTCCCTCCTAAAGCCTGTGGTCCTGAACCACTACAGTAAATCTCCTGGTCCTGCTCTCAGCGGTTCTTCTGATGTCTTTGAGGTGAAGGAGATCCTGGACTACAAGAGAGTAGGAGGAAAGACTTTCTATCTGTTGGACTGGAAAGGGTTTGGTCCTGAGGAGAGGTCCTGGAGCTAGAACAGAACATCAGTGCCCCAACTCTCCTCAAGAGATTCCTCATATGCTCTGGACCTAAAAAGAGGGGGCGTAAGGGGGGTACCGTTGTGTCTGCTGTCGCTGACCGACGGCACGCTCCACTTACTGGCAGCCACGACTGAGGGACACTAAGAGCTTGTCAATTCACGCAGCTGCACTCTCATGCCTCTAAATGTTCTCTAACATATCCTCTTACTTCCTGAACTATATAAAGGGCTCTGTCCTTCCACTTCTTGCCTGAGCGTTGTTGTATTCCCAAGTTAGTCTTGCAAATGGTCCCTTAGTTGTTATCCTGCTCCCAGTATTCCCGTATACT
Organism: Rhinoderma darwinii; assembly: GCF_050947455.1. Taxonomy (NCBI): domain Eukaryota; kingdom Metazoa; phylum Chordata; class Amphibia; order Anura; family Rhinodermatidae; genus Rhinoderma; species Rhinoderma darwinii. The sequence goes on from NC_134689.1 coordinate 154,633,543, forward strand.
ACTACCTGTATCCTGTATCCCATAACTGTGCTTGTTCCCGAGCTGCATCTAGTGTTGGAGTCATGTTGTCATCTGCCACGTCTGGTATCATCTGCCATGTCTGGTGTCATCTGTCAGGTCTGGTATCATCCGCCACATCTCGTGTCTTTTGCCACGCCTGGTATCATCTGCCACATCTGGTATCATCTGCCATGCCAAGCACCCCCTGTGCCACGTGTTTACTACTCCGAGCATCTGCCTAAACATCCTGCCAGGTACTCTTACCCCAGAGAGTGTTATTGACTGTAGTTTGGCCAGCTGCTACTCCGCTACGGCAGAGCGGCCTAGTGGGTCCACATACCCCACAGGCATGACAGCCGGCATGCTGTGCTCTCTGCTTTCTCTCCCCAGCTGTCCCATAGGGTGCGCGCGCTTGTGCCAAGCCTTAAAGGGCCAGCGTGCGCACCAGTAAGATTATCAGTAACATTTGTACCATATTTGTGGTCCATTTTGTGGGACAGTTTTTGTTAAAAATATGGGATACGTATCTTGCAGTATCAAGATCTCATTATCAAAATCAGATAGGGAATGAAGGTAGCAATTAATGTAGAAGTAATATGCATGTATGTGCATTTCACACGGAGCCAGAAAGGGAACATCCAACGATACTTGATTGCTCACAATCGGAAGCTGCTTATATTACTTGTCTTGTATACAGCTTCCGATTGTGAACAATCAGGTATCGTTAGATGTTCTCTTTCTGGCTCCAATTACACATGAGTGTACTGTTAAGGTCTTAAAATCATACATTTTGTATGACCAGGTACGCAATCTTTGATTATTCAGCCCCTGATAGGTCTGGTTTATCTCTTGATCTATGGCTTTTTGCCAGGTCCTTCCCAGCTATTTTGGATGAAGGATGTCTTTTATACCTGTAGTAGATAGGAATGAAATGAGTTTTTCTTCTGCATGTATGTGCACTCCTTTTTAGGGCTTTTATACATGTCCCTCAGATTAATAATTAATGAGGTAGTAGCTATATATTTATCCATCCCCTTTTACAAGACAAACCATATCTACTGATGGGTTTATTGGACCAGTGCTACTAGAATTGTGGTTAAATCCAAGGATCTCTATATTTGCATGTATCCCACAGAGCTAGTATGTTATTGGGCCATGTCCCTTTTATATATGGAAGCTATTGTATTTTTTAGCCTACTGAACATGTGCGTATGACGCTTTCACGGCATAGACATTGTTAATTGGTTCCTCTTAGTGCTGACATGCACAGTAGTGACCTGTAGACGTGGGGTACCACGAGTAGAGAGTCGGACCACTGGGATTCTAATTACTTAGGGTATTTTTTCACTTTATACACCTATGATTGATAGTTTAGACTATCTTGAATAATCCACATTGTTTATCACTATTTTATTGACATTTTTATATGTACTCTATATACCTTTGAACTGTTCTATACACTTTTATATATGATATATGGAATCTTTTTTGATATATTTGTATTTGCACATCTTTATATTAATTGCTTGATATATTGTAATTGGCTTTTTGGCCCTTTAAATATTGGTGACTTTATGCATTGTGTTATGCTTTAGAAAGGCTCTGAGTAGCTGAAACGTTGCATGGGTGAATAAAAGTTCCTTGATTTTTGGATGTGCTGCCTGAATTCCTCTTTGTTGCCACTGTATGAACATTGTACTTTGAAAAAGGCCACATTTGCACTATTTTGTATTGTATATGATTAAAGTTGTATTGTTTGTGTATAAGGGAGTAGAGTTTAGATGAATGCCAGGGCTTCGACAAAGTGTGAACTATATATGAAACGACCATAACCTGTATTTTTATCTGCATTCTGTGACCACTATCTTGGAATAAAGATGTTAGCTGAGGAAACTTTGGAGAGTGCCGTGGGACTCATTACTTTGACATTATTCTGCTGGAATTTATTGCTGATTCCACTAAGCATTGCTACTTCACTGGAAAAAGTTGATTTGTACAAGTGCTTCAGGAGGTTTGTTGTTGTACTACAGATGCGGGGCAGTGCCAATCTTCTTTCTATAGACCTTGTTAAAGGGGTTATGTGGGGAGTGAAAAGTATTAGCCGTGTACTCACTGCAGTATGTGAGTACACTCACTGATATACATTCCCCATCGTGCTAATTATGAGATTTTCATGGATTTTTATAGCGCTGGCAGGGGACCGGAATTCTAGTTGCACAGTCTTCCTTCATGACGACACGACTCTTCATCACATGACTGGCCCCGCTGTACTCTATGTACAATCAGTAGCAGTAGTTTCTGCTTGTACATAGCTTGCTGTGGGAACGGTCACATGACGAAGAGTCGTGTCGTCATGAAGGAAGACTTCCGGTCCCCTGCCAGCAATATAAAAATCTATTAAAATCTCAAAATTAGCACGATGGGGGACCGGAATGTATACTAGCGAGTGTACTCATATACTGCAGTGAGTACATTGCTAATACTTTTCTCTCCCCATATAACCCCTTTAATTAATATTAAAGATAGGAAAATGTAATGTTTTTCTCGACCAGCAGGGAGCACTGTGGATTAGGAAATGTATTTAAAAAGTGTCTATTAAGGAAATTTTCACCTAAAAGCATCACTTCATTATAGGAATAAACCGGCTAAAATAGTGTTAACAGGGTAGTCCAACGCCATATTTATTTTTTATTTTTTCTAAAAAACCTCCTTACAATGCTGTAAAATACCAAAAACAAGTCATATTCAATTTATCAATCCTCTGTTACTTCCAGCTTTCCTGTATCCCCACTTTTATCTGTCCTTCTCTAGTGATAAAGTGTCACCATTGATTGGCAGCAGTGATCACATGACGTCAACGCCGGAGCAGGAAGAATGGTGATCGGCGGGGGTCCAAGAATGCAGTGGCACAAGAGCGGCAGTGGATTGATACAATGAGTACTTTTTAACCATTGTTAGGAGTTAATAAAAAATTTAATGGGGATGGACAGCCCATCTAATCTGTTTAATTCCAGATTGTGAATCTTATTTGCCACACACTGTATACATTAATAATTGTTCTATTGCAGCTTCCTCCGTTTCATCAATTTGCGATATTGATCAGTTATATTAACATATTTTAGACTTCTTTTTTTAAAAAGGTTCCTTAAGGGGTTGTCTGGTTTTTATTTATAGTATAGGAAATTATATGTTTTTTCTAATACACATGTATCTAAAACTCTACGTACATATCTTTATTATCAGTGCAGTAGCCTCTGTCAAATAAAAAATGCTATAGACACAGATTAGTCCATAGTCATGCATCCATGGGTTAACTGAATACACTACAAATGGTGTCAGTCATGTGACTGACCACCCACACATCACGTGACACATGGCATTCAGGTAACACTGTCTAGGTATCTAACAGGTGTATAGTAATTATAGGTGCAGACATTATGAGGTATTTCTATTGACAGCAGCAAGCATCTCAGCATCATGTATGTCAGTATCTGTGTAGAAACATTTTTTTTACATTCTTCTCCCTGTCTTTTGTGGTGAGTTTTCTTTTTAACGATAAACTTTTTATTAAAGAGGGTGTCCACTTTTGTAAACCCCTTTGTGCTATAATGGTCCCCCAGACATAAGCTGATTACAGGGGCATCCAGCAATTAGCTGTAATATGTTGGGGTACCAGGCAGTAAGTGTTCATTTTTCCTGCAATGCCACCACAGGAGAAATTAAAGAGGCTCTGTCACCAGATTATAAGTGCCCTATCTCTTACTGTAATGTCAGGATAGGGAGCCCTAATCTACCCGCCACTCAGTCCCTGCCTACTTGCATAGCCCGTCCTAGGCGACGGCGTACAACTGGGCAACGGTCCCTACGCTCAATATGTGCACAACAGACCAACAAGACAAGGGAACACAAAAGCAAAGGAATGTGGGGCAGTTGCCCACGGCAACACCGTGAGCAACAGAGTAGTGGACGAGCCGAGTTAAACCAGGAGAGTACGTGGTAACAAATGCAGAGCAGGAGAATAGTCAGTCAAGCCAGGGTCAATATGAAGCAGAGGTCAATAGTAACAGCAGGAACAGAAGAGCCAGGAAACAGGAGAAAGGCAAAGGACAAGCTGCAAATGAAGGTATAAGTGGACCAAGGGTGGGAGCTAGAACCGTCTGGCCAGGCTGCAATAGGCTCTCCCAGTCCTCAGCCTACCAGCCTGAGTGGTAGCAGATCGAGTCACTCTAGCAGACCTAGGAACAGATGCAGGCTGATTAACCACGGGCGTCGACACAGAAGCTGTGTCAGGCAAATTCTTCACATCTACGTAATCTAATCGGCGCTGTAATGGAGATAACATCAGTGGTTTTTAGCTTGAAAAAACGATCATTTTTGAGCAAATTATGATCAATTTTAGATTTATGCTAATTTGTTTCCTAATAGACAACTGGGCGTTTTTTACCTTTTTACCAAGTGGGCGTTGTAAAGAGAAGTGTATGACGCTGGCCAATCAGCGTCATACACTTCTCTCCATTCATGTCCATTCGTACTCAGCACAGCGTGATCTCGCAAGATCATGCTGTGCTGTCACATACACCCACATTAACTTTACTGAAGTGTCTTAAGAGTGAATAGACATAACCTCCAGCCAGGACGCGATGTCTATTCACACTCCCGACACTTCGGTAAAGTTTTTGTGGGACTTACTCACACACAGCACAGCGAGATCACGCTGTGCTGTCATTCACAGCGTGATCTCACAAGATCACACTGTGCTGTGATTAAGTCCCATACAAACTTTGCCGAAGTGTGGGGAGTGTGAATAGACATTGTGTCCTGGCTGGAGGTGATGTCTATTCACTCTCAAGACACTTCAGTAAAGTTAATGTGGGTGTATGTAACAGCACAGCGTGATTTCGCGAGATCACGCTGTGCTGAGTACAAATGGACATGAATGGAGAGAAATGTATGACGCTGATTGGTCAGCGTCATACACTTCTCTTTACCACGCCCACTTGGTAAAAAGGTAAAAAACGCCCAGTTGTCTATTAAGAAAACTAATTAGCATAAATCTAAGATTGCTCATAACTTGCTTAAAAATGATCGTTTTTCAAAATAAGAACCACTGTTGTTATCTACATTCCAGCGCCGATCAGATTATGTAGAAGATAGGGCACTTATAATGTGGTGACAGAGCCTCTTTAAGTATTACACACTTACCATTGAAATGAATGGGCTGTCCATGCAATGCATAGGCAAGATGTTCCTCCAGAGCAAGATACACCCTTTGTAGCAACTCTCTGCTCTGGCTAATAGATGAGGATCCTGATCAGAAGTCCCCATCTATTTATTAAGAAGTCTGTAATAATAGTTTTGAAAATGGATGATGTGGTATCTGAGCAGATTTTCTGATACATTTATATTAGAAAACGGAATGATTTCCTATCCTAGAAATAAAAAAATAAAAAAATGGACAACCCCTTTAAAGGCCAATCTATATATCTCAACTATACACCATACAACTTAAAACACAGCCAGGGCCCAACTTCTTCTAAAGACAGTTTTGAAAGCAAATCACCCAGTTTGGCTCCACTAAAAATTGTACCAATTTAGATTTTCTTTGTATTTACCTGCATGTCTATATAGATATCTATATCTCTACCTTTTTGTTTTTTCTTAAACAAGGATTTTAGTATGTGCAGTTTTGGAAAAACAGTTTTAAGTCAGGTTCACACAGATTAGTTTGGTGCAGGTTCTGATGCCTTTTATAGCTAAAACCAGGAGTGGATCATAAAGGAAGTTTAAAGAGGCTCTGTCACCACATTATAAGTGCCCTATCTCCTATATAAGGAGATCGGCGCAGTAACGTAGGTGACAGTAATGCTTTTTATTTAGAAAAACGATCTATTTTAAACCACTTTATTAGCGATTTTTAGCTTTATGCTAATGAGTTTTTTAATGCCCAAGTGGGCGTGTTTTTACTTTCGACCAAGTGGGCGTTGTACAGAGTGTATGACGCTGACCAATCAGTGACCAGTCAGCGTCATACACTTCTCCCCATTCATTTACACAGCAGCATCGCGTTCTTACTAGAACACGATGTGCAGCCACATACACAGACATTAACGTTAATCAAGTGTTATGATAATGAATATACATGACCTCCAGCCTGGACGTAATGTGTATTCAAAATCCTGACACTTCTGAATCTTTTCTGTGAGATTCCAGCAAGCCACGCGTAATCTCGCGAGATTACGAGGTAAACAAGATTTTGTTTCCCTTGCTGGAATCTCACAGAAAAGATTCAGAAGTGTCAGGATTCTGAATACACATGACGTCCAGGCTGGAGGTCATGTATATTCATTATCAGGACACTTGATTAACGTTAATGTCTGTGTATGTGGCTGCAAATCACGTTCTAGTAAGAACGCAATGCTGCTGTGTAAATGAATGTAGAGGAGTGCATGACGCTGATTGGTCAGCGTCATACACTCCTCTGTACAACGCCCACTTGCTAAAAAGTAAAAACACGCCCACTTAGGGAATTAAGAAACTCATTAGCAATGAGAAGTGTAGGACACTGATTGGTCAGCCTCATACACTCCTCTGTACAACACCCAGTTGGTAAAAAGTAAAAACACGCCAAGTTGTCCATTGAGAGTCATTAGCATAAATCTAAACTAGCTCATAACTTGCTCAAAAATGATCGTTTTTCAAAATAAAAACCACTGCTGTTATCTACATTCCAGCGCCAATCAGATTATGTAGGAGATAGGGCACTTATAATCTGGTGACAGAGACTCTTTAAGTATAAAGGAAATACTTTTACTCCCCCTTTCTTATATATCTGTTTCTTGATTTGGCTAAAAAAGATGCACCAAAAACTGCATTGTTTGTATCTAACCTTAATGCCTCTATTTATGAGAGTTAAGTCTGTTGAGATCTTAGACCATGTTCGCACAGTTTGTGGATTTTGCTGTGGTTTTCATCCTTTGAACTATAATGGGTAAAATCCAGAGGAAATCCTTGACTAATAAAGCATGCTGCAAATTTACAAATCTGCGGCTTGTGATCAAAGCAGATTGTTTTTTCAACAGCGTGTAAATAGAGTTATGTAATCACTCATTAGCATTCATTGAACTGTTTACTATGATATAACTATAATATCTAAGAAGCAATAGTCCTGATGTGTTGTGGGACTCAGATTCAGTTGAAAAACAAATCTGTGGTCTATGCATTCTGACACAGGCTGACACAATAACATCGAGTGTCAGTACAGGGCATCACTATCAGAGCAAAAACTGGTAAGAAGGGATACTTAAAGAAGCACCCCACTTTGTTTTGTTTTTTTATTGCACCCTCCATTTGTACATTGGTGTTTCAGTGGGGTGCTGTGTGCAGAAATACTTACCAATCCCTGCATCTTGTAGTTTTTTGGGTCTAACGCCGCTCACGTGATTTTCATTCTGACCTGGTCTGGAATAGCTGCTTTTTAGAAAACCGGAAGTAAGGCTCTCAATGCATTCCTATGGAGCCTCGTTCTGGCTCCAATAGGAATGCATTGAGAGTCTGAGTTCCGGTTTATTCAAAAGCATAGTGACTCCAGACAAGTCGGAGTTAAAATCACGTGAGTGGCACTGGACCCAAAAAAGACAAGATGCGGGGATCGGTAAGTATTTTTGCACACAGCACCCCACTGAAACACCAATATACTAATGGAGGGTGCGATAAAAAAAAAAGTGGAGTGCTTCTTTAACACTGCTTGTGCTATAGGAGCACTGAATGGATAATTACCCAAGTGTTGTATGGCGCTAACTGGGAAATATGGGCATTGTATGCAGGGCCGGTTTCAGGTTTATGTGAGTCCTTGGGCAACAGAGGCTTAGTGGGCCCCTTTGCGTTGCAACTAATGCTGCAGTGGCAATATGACGGCCCCCAGTTTGTTCCCCAAGTTTGTGCCCCATGTAGAAGTTAGGCCCCCTTTTCGCCAATAAAAAAACCCCTTCACCTTAACAGTTCCCACGACGAGCTGATGGGTTCTGTCACTCCGTCATGTATTTGTCTTCTTTCTGGTACCTGGCGCAGTCACGCAATCCCGTCATGTTGACGTTATTATGTCACATGCGCTGGGATGCTGATGTCCCTTGCATGTGTGAGCGGCAGTGCAGAGAGTCTGCTCTGCATTAGTAAGCAAACCTTACAGATGCAGTTTGGCGGCTTGGCCCACCAGATGGTCCTCCGGTGGGCCAATCCGCCGCCGCATCCCACCGCTATGTTAAATGTAGTTTCAGATGGGCATCGTAAGTACAAGGAGGCTGAGTGGGTGGGCGTTACCCAGCACTACCCTGGGTTCGCCAAGTGCTGACACCGACCCTGACTGGATGTGTTTTTTTAACTAGTAGATATATGCACTCTATAGCATTATATGGCCATTTATCTCTGAAAAGGCCACACTTCTACGTTCAAGGTGAAAATACCAATTCCCAGCAGGTTGCAGACAAGCTCGTGTAATATAAGAAAGGAAGTACAGAGGTGCAATATTCTGATAAGAAGACATTTACCGAACATTCAAGAGAAGAGTGGTAGCTTAGAATTATATTTACTCACAGATGTGTGACGTGACTGGCACGATTAAGAAGTGTTCTGTGTAGTGCACCATGATGGTTAGCAGCCTTTTGGTCACGTTCATAATATAAAATCAAGAGGGGTGCCCAGTAGTACACCACTCAAAATACTGACACAACTACTCCCCCTCCAACATCACTACAGTGCCTTGTGAAAGAATGCAACCTCTTGGTGTTTTTCCTGTTTAGTTATAATACAAACTTGAATTAAAATGGATTTTCAGGAGGTTTTTACCATTAGATTTACCTCTTTGAAGGTGCTTAATATTTTTTACTGTAAAACAAACAATTATTAAGACAAAAAATAGATAGTCAATACTTTATGGAGCACCTTTTGCTACAATGACAGATACAAGTCTCTTGGGGTATGTCTCTATTAGTTTATCACATCTATACACTGGGAATTGTGCCCATTCTTCAAGGCAAAACTTCTCCAACTCTTTCAAGTTAGATGGGTTGCATTGGTGTAAAGCAGTCTTCAAGTCATGCCACAGATTCTCAATTAGATTTAGGCCTGGGCTTCGACTGGGCAATTGTAAGACATTTATATGTTTCCCTTTAAACCACTCCAGTGTAGCTTTAGCAGCATGTATAGGATCATTGTCCTGCTGAAATGTGAACCTCCGTCCCAGTCTCAAATCTCTGGCAGACTGAAACAGGTTTTCCTCAAGAATTGCTCTGTATTTACTGCCATCCATGTTTCCTTCAATACTGACCAGCTTCCCAGTCCCTGCCAAAAAAAAGCATCCCCACAGCATGATGCTGCCACCACCACCATTCTTCACTGTGATGTGCTTGGGGTAATGGGAAGTGTTGGCTTTGCGCCACACGTATCTTTTTCCATGTTGGCCAAAAAGTTAAATTTTAGTCTCATCAGACTAGAGAACCCTCTTCCATGTGTTTGGGGAGTCTGCCACATGCTGTTTGGCAAACTCATTTATTTTCTTATGTTTTTCATCAAGTAATGCTTTTTTTTTTTCTGGCCACTCTTTGGAGTGTATGGCTTATAGTGGTCCTGTGGACAGATAATTTCATTTCCGCAGTGGATCTTTTGATCTCCGACAATGTTAGTGGTTGGTGTCTCTGTTGAATCTCTAAATAATGCCCTCCTTGCCCGGTCTGTTTTGGTGGGTGGCCCTCTTTAGTAAGGCTTGTAGTTGTGCCATATTCTTTCCATTTTGTTATTATGGATTTAATGGTGCTCCGTTGAATGTTCAAAGTTTGGCATCTTTTTTTTATACCCCAACCCTGATCTATATTTCTCCACAACTTTATCTCTGACCTGTTTGGAAAGCTCCTTGGTCTTCATGTTGCTTCCTTAGGGTATGTGCACACGTAGTGACCAAAAACGTCTGAAAATACAGAGCTGTTTTCAAGGGAAAACAGCCCCTGATTTTCAGACGTTTTTTGAGCAACTCGCGTTTTTTGCGGCGTTTTTTACGTCCATTTTTGGAGCTGTTTTCATTTGAGTCTATGAGAAAACAGCTCCAAAAACGTGTCCTGCACTTCTTTTGACGAGGCTGTATTTTTACGCGTCGTCGTTTGACAGCTGTCAAACGACGACGCGTAAATGACAGGTCGTCTGCACAGTGCGTCGGCAAACCCATTCAAATGAATTGGCAGATGTTTGCCGACGTATTGTAGCACTATTTTCAGACATAAAACGAGGCATAATATGCCTCGTTTACGTCTGAAAATAGGTCGTGTGTACCCAGCTTAAGTGGTGTTGTAGACTCAGGTTCAGAAGAGGTGTATTTATACTGACATCATCTGACGGATCATGTGACACTTTGATTGCGCACAGGGGGACCTTATTCAACTAATTATGGGACATCTGAAGATAATTGGTTTGACCAGACCTTATTTAGGGGTTTCTTAACGAAGGGGGAAAAACATATGCACTCACAACTTTTCAGTTTTTAGTTATATATAATTTATTTTTAAAACAAGATTTTTTTTTCATTCCACTATAACAATCTGGACTATTTTGCCAGGTTCATTAGACAAAACTCCAAGGGGTGAATACTTTTGCAAGGCACTGTATATGTGAACTGTATGCACTACATATTTGGCCAATGTATGGCACTCACTGGGCAAGACATGCATTAATTTTGTGCGCACAGTACAATGTATCTGGGCACTATACTTTGTATCTGGGCACTGTGTATGTACTATGAATCTATGCACTATATGGACTCTTTATGGTGGTATTTTAATAGTGTGGGGCAGTATTATTTGGGTAGTGGATGTTAGTGTTATTTTGGATTATTATGGCAGTATTTTTGCAATGTATGTCAGCATTATAAACAAAACATCCACCAATACTAATATACCATCAAAACACCCTAAGCAGCATTTATTTTATGTATTTTATATTCATAACATCTATATTTTTTGTAAGCCTAAATAAGAACCTCAGACCAAAAATCACTGCCAAAATGAAAACACCACAGTGATTACCAAACCAAAACTTGGTGGACACCACAAATATCCAATGGTACCATAACCTTCTACAAGAGGATGTGCGACTTGAACCCTCTTAAGGGTAGACTGAGTTCACTACTCCAAGGGTATGTTCACACGCAGTGTTTTCAGGCATAATTCGGGCGTTTTATGCCTCGAATTACGCCTGAAAAAACGCCCCTAATGCGCCTACAAACATCTGCCGATTGCTTTCAATGGGAATTATGATGTTCTGTTCCCACGAGCCTTTATTTTACGCATCGCTGTCAAAATACGGCGCTTAAAATGACGGCTCGTCAAAAGAAGAAGGGCAGGACACTTCTTGGGATGTTTTTGGAGCTGTTTTTCATTGACTCTATAGAAAACAGCTCCAAAAACGGCCATAAAAAACGGCGCTAAAAACGCAGCAAAAATCTTGAGTGGCTTAAAAAACATCTGAAAATCAGGAGCTGTTTTCCCTTGAAAACAGCTCCGTATTTTCAGACGTTTTTTGCTAAACGTGTGAACATACCCTAATAGTTTTTGTTTTGTTCAACCCTTTTATCTACTCTTACATCACTTTAGAAGTTTTGCCACTGGAGCAGCATTAATTGTACTTTAGGTATTTTAAGCTAGAATTTAAGGACAAAAGATCCCTGCTCTATATTTGCCTTCTACACAAGTGGCTGATGGATAACTGGTTTTGCTAAACATGCTTTGCTGTAATTTTTTTTCAGACTTAGAGATGAATCGCTTAAAGTTTGACAAAACCCAGGTCAACATCCCGTAATATATATAAATATATGTTCAGACAGTAACATCAAAATACTTAGTGTTCTAAAGCAAATTTTTTATATATTGTGCATAGGGAGATGCCGTTCTAAATAAGGGAAATAATGAGCCCAAATGTAAGTAGCTTCTAGTTTCTCTTTTTGGAATATGAATTATAACCGCAGGAGCCAGAGGCATCTGTGAATACAGTTCAGCGTTGTTGCCTTTTCCCGACATGTAACATAAAAAAGGGTGGTAAGTTAACCCTTCATTTTCTCCTCAGAAATACTGTAGGAACATAGACTGTCTCAAAGAAATGAAACATGCCCAACATGTTTGGTGCCTGCAAACAAAAATCATTGACGTAATGAATCACGAACTTCAAACCGGTCTCAAAAGCCACCACCCATTAGGGACATGAACTGAACATCTCAAAGTAGTGGCACGATATGGAGCTGCCCATAGAAATGCATGTATCAAAATAAAAATTGCCTTTGAGTTGACACCCCAGTAGGTGACAACATTTGGTACGGTCGGACTGTGAGAAGATGAAATGCTGTCGGCACCGCAACCTGCCTCCCTGACCAGCAAAACTGCCCGATCAAAGGAGACATAAGAAACCGAGGCATATTCCGGAGGAAAACCCATCAGCTATAGATAAGCCTTTAGGATATTATAGGTGGTGAATAAGACAAAACTTACTGACCTATTTCTTGGGAACCCCATCTAACGGAGAATATGGATGTTAGGGAACAGAGGGGAGTTAAATGGGCCCTCTATTCTGCCTAGTACAACTTCTTTGGACAACTTCTCCCTGAGCACTTCTGGGTGAGCCCTGGCAGACTTCAAATTGTCCGCAAACACAATATGCCCACTAAATATAAACAGGATAAAGAAACCAAGCGTAAAACCAAATCGTAACTGAACAATTGCCTACTTATTTGGATACATGTCTAACCATGGCCGCATCGCAGCTACGCTCACTGCAGTCCTTAGTGTCACCCTAGACAGCCGGCTTGGAAGAAGGCTTGACTGGGGGGTGGAGGCAGCAGACTGCAGAATTGCAGCCTCCACATATGGAACCAGGGCCAGCCTTAGAGGTGTGCGACCTGTGCCTTCATACAGGGCGCATTACTCCAGCAGGTGAAAGGGGGTGCTGCGTTGGCTCCCTTCCCCTGCTTGTTTCAGAAGCGCCCGGGGCTGGCGACTCAGCAGTCGCCTTTCCACCCGGGCGCTTCTTCACTCAGTGGCCGTCGCTACCGCTTTAGCAGCCATAGCGGCTGCTAGCGGCGACACAGGGCATGAGGGCGGTGGCGCCGCTGCAGCTGCTACATCGGCAGCGACGGCACTATAGAAGAGCAGGGAGGTATCTCCCTGCTCTGAAATCTACTAGCGCCACTGTAGCTCCCTGAAGGAGCGGAATCCCCGTGTGTCCGGGGATTCCGCTCCTGGAGCGCTCCGCTTGATGTCTCTGTCCATATATATACATCAGGGGAAACTCCTGAAGCGCAATCCCAGTCCACAGTGTTGGGGATTGCACTCCAGGAGAAGCCACTGACGTCACTGTCCATAAATGGACACAGACGACAGGAGCTTTTCCTGGAGTGGAATCCCCAGTCACAGCGTCGGCAACGCTGTGGATGGGGACTCCGCTTAAGGAGTTTCCCCTGATGTCACTGTCCATATACGGACAGAGACATCAAGGAGCGCTCCAGGAGTGGAATCCCCGGTCATACAGGGATTTCGCTCCTTCAAGGAGCTACAGTGGCACTTTGTACAGGAAGGGGGGTTGCTATCTACAAGGGGGCTGTGTGCTGTGTGGCACTACCTATCAGGGGGCTGTGGGGCACTTCCTACCAGGGGGCTGTGTGACACTCCCTACCAGGGGACTGTGTGGCACTCCCTACCAGGGGGCTGTGTGGCACTCCCTACCAGGGAGCTGTGTGGCCCTCCCTACCAGGGGACTGTGTGGCACTCTCTACAGGGGGCTGTGTGGCACCCTCTACTGGGGGCTGTGTGGCTCTTAACAAGGGGGCTGTGTGCCACTCTCTACAAGGAGGCTGTGTGGCGCTATCTACAAGCGGCGGTATGACGCTATCTACAAGGGGGCTGTGTGGCGCTATCTACGAGTGGACTGTGTGGTTCTACCTACATGGGGGCTTTGGGGCGCTATCTACAAGGTGGCTGAGTGGCGCTATCAACAATGGGGCTGTGTGTTGCTACCTACAAGGGGGCTGTGTGGCGCTACCTAAAAGGGGGCTGTGTGGCACTACCTACAAGGGGGCTGTGTGGCGCTACCTACAAGGGGGCTGTGTGGCGCTACCTACAGGGAGAATCTGTGAGTGGTGGGCTGATGGTCATTTTACTGTGAGTGTTGGGCTGATGGTCATTTTACTGGGAGTGGGGGGCTGATGGTCATTTTACTGTGAGTGGGTGGCTGATGGTCATTTTACGGTGAGTGGGGGGCTGATGGCCTTCAAGTGGTTTCCGCCTCTGAGCTCCAATTGAAATTAATAGGAGGCAGAAAATACCTGTGGCGCCCGTTTGGAGCTTTTTTGCCTGCGTCTTTTGTATTGGCTTCAACGGCTTAAGAAGAAACACAAAAAAAAGGTCAAACAACACTGTCAATTCAAAATCTGCGTCAAAATTCCTGAAGGAATTTTGATGCATATTTTTTTTGCCTTACAAAAAACGTGTGTAAACATACCCTGCGAGTGTTAAAAAAAAGAAGAAAGCGGAGTATAAAGCCATATATGTATATATATATATATATATATATATATATATATATATGTATATATATATATATATATATATATATATATATATACATACACACACACACACACACTACCATTCAAAAGTTTAGGGTCACTTAGAAATTTCCTTATTTTTGCAAGAAAAGCACAGTTTTTTTCAATGAAGATAACATTAAATTAATCAGAAATACACTCTATACATTGGTAATGTGCTAAATGACTATTCTAGCTGCAAACGTCTGGTTTTAATGCAATAGCTACATAGGTGTATAGAGGCCCATTTCCAGCAACCATCACTCCAGTGTTCTAATGGTACATTGTGTTTACTAACTGTTAGAAGGCTAATGGATGATTAGAAAACACTTGAAAACCCTTGTGCAAATATGTTAGCACCGCTGTAAACAGTTTTGCTGTTTAGAGGAGCTATAAAACTGACCTTCCTTTGAGCTAGTTGAGAATCTGGAGCATCACATTTCTGGGTTCGATTAAACTCTCAAAATGGCTAGAAAAAGAGAGCTTTCATGTGAAACTCGACAGTCTATTCTTGTTCTTAGAAATGAAGGCTATTCCGTGCGAGAAATTGCCAAGAAACTGAAGATTTCCTACAATGGTGTGTACTACTCCCTTCAGAGGACAGCACAAACAGGCTCTAACCAGAGTAGAAAGAGAAGTGGGAGGCCCCGCTGCACAACTGAGCAACAAGACAAGTACATTAGAGTCTCTAGTTTGAGAAATAGATGCCTCACAGGTCCTCAACTGGCAGCTTCATTAAATAGTACCCGCAAAACGCCAGTGTCAACGTCTACAGTGAAGAGGCGACTCCGGGATGCTGGCCTTTAGGGCAGAGTGGCAAAGAAAAAGCCATATCTGAGACTTGCTAATAAAAGGAAAAGATTAATATGGGCAAAAGCACACAGACATTGGACAGAGGAAGATTGGAAAAAAGTGTTATGGACAGACGAATCGAAGTTTGAGGTGTTTGGATCACACAGAAGAACATTTGTGAGACGCAGAACAGCTGAAAAGATGCTGGAAGAGTGCCAGACGCCATCTGTCAAGCATGGTGGAGGTAATGTGATGGTCTGGGGTTGCTTTGGTGCTGGTAAAGTGGGAGATTTGTACAAGGTAAAAGGGATTTTGAATAAGGAAGGCTATCACTCCATTTTGCAACACCATGCCATACCCTGTGGACAGCGCTTGATTGGAGCCAATTTCATCCTACAACAGGACAATGACCCAAAGCACACCTCCAAATTATGCAAGAACTATTTAGGCAAGAAGCAGGCAGCTGGTATTCTATCTGTAATGGAGTGGCCAGCGCAGTCACCAAATCTCAACCCAATAGAGCTGTTGTGGGAGCAGCTTGACCGTATGGTACGCAACAAGTGCCCATCAAGCCAATCCAACTTGTGGGAGGGGCTTCTGGAAGTATTGGGTGAAATTTTTCCAGATTACCTCAGCAAATTAACAGCTAGAATGCCAAAGGTCTGCAATGCTGTAATTGCTGCAAATGGAGCATTCTTTGACGAAAGCAAAGTTTGAAGGAGAAAATTATTATTTGAAATAAAAATCATTATTTCTAACCATGTCAATGTCTTGACTATATTTTCTAGTCATTTTGCAACTCATTTGATAAATATAAGTGTGAGTTTTCATGGAAAACACAAAATTGTCTGGGTGACCCCAAACTTTTGAATGGTTGTGTGTATATATATATATATATATATATATATATATATATATATATATATATATATAAAATATCAAATTTTTATTAATCACAAGAAATGGGACAAACATTTAAAAGAAGTACATGATGAATAAGAAGACTATAATGTTACAAATTATAACATGAGATCAGGCTTTCCATGTATTGATGAAAATACAGTACAAATTGTAGTCCTTAAAATAAGGATATATGGAATGGGTGGTATATTGCTCAGCAGATGGCTATCACCACATGTAAAAAACCCATCTAGTTATGGACACAATGGTCCTGGGAAGAAACACACTGGAAGCCAAATTAGTGGAAGAATCAAAAAGACCTTACCCATATCAAAAGTCATAGAAGCCTAGATAACATGTATAGGAACCCAACATGCGTTTTGCGGTGTGTGCTTCCTCAGGGGATGCATAGTGTCATATTGAAGTTGTAGCCTTAAATAGGGGTGGACCCAGGTGCATTTATCTAATTATTCTGCCTTGAGAGCATGAGAGTTTGGCATGCCCCACATCCGCCCTCCAGCGCCGCAGCTCACATCCGGGTTCCTGACACGTACAGGAATAACGGACATACGCAGTGTGCATAGGGAGGCGGGAGCGGAGCAGTCAACACCCCCGGCAATGTACGAACGGAGTGCGCACCACATTGGACCATTTGGACAGAGAAGAAGAGCAAGGTAACATATAAATAGTCCTCTGCTAAAGTGGTTAATCCCACCCATTCCAGATATTCACAAAACATCAAGGACAGGGGAAATGGCAGAAACACTGCATAATTAGAAGTGACAAAAATTGCATGTGATGCATTCATTTTTTATATAAATTATAACATACATAGAAGAGGGAGTAATAAATGACTCCCAATTAATCATAGTGTTAATTGAAATAATTAAAATATGTAACCAATTGGCTGTGAATAATCACAATATTGTGCAACAACATAGTGAACCTCATGGAATGAGTGTTAATAACTAGATAAATAAGGTCACGTCAAGTTATTAAACTACAATAAATGATGTGAAAAAAATATTAAAAAAAATATGGGTATAGACAGAACATGTCAATCTATCTCCCAAAACAAAATAATATGTGACAAAAAAGGAAAATTACAAGAGTATCAATATTGGCTCCGCATCAGAGAACAATTAAGTTTATTAGAATCTTCTCTGTCCATGTTGTAGGGATCATCTGGGTCTAGAGCTTAGACTTCCCATAAAAAAGGCAATCAATCAGATACCTAATAAAATATAGTGCAAGACACAAAATTAAAAACAAGCTGATGGTAGAATTGGGTTTGTTTAGAAATATGGGGCAAAGCTAAGTTTCTCGTTAAGTCCAAAGGGTGTCATTGAACCCAATTTGACTATCCACTTGCACTCTCTTTGTGCCAGAATCTTCTTCAAATTGCCCCCCCTGATGACACAATGTATATGGTCAATACCACGGACCTTTAGAGATTTAGGGTTACAACCGTGATATAGTTTGAAGTGCCTCAGCAGAGTTTTAAGTTGTGTAGGATCATCTATGGCACTAGCTCCAGAGATGTCACGCACATGTTCTCTAGTGCGTAACCTCAACTCCCTGGATGTCAGGCCTATATAGACCTTTGGACAGCCACATACCACATAGTACATTACGTGTGTGGTACTGCAGGAAATGTACTCTCTGATTTTCAAGGATCTTTTCCCGTCCACTGACATAAAATCCATCTCTCTGCTAATGTTCAGGCATGCAATGCAGTCACCATACGGGTAACATCCCACTCTCGGTTCCCGTGATCCAAAGGGGTTTATTTTTTTCGGTACATAATGGCTTTCTATCAAGAGGTCCTTAAGATTTCTACTTCTCTTGGCCGTCATCATAGGCGCGCACATGTGAAACAATCATCATCATCATCACCTACACATTCCTGGACTATAAGAAGGGCCCTACCCTTCTGATCCTTGCCTGAGCTCTGTTAGTGTATCCCAAGTCTGTCTTGCAAATGGTTCCTTAGTGTTTTCCCGTTCCAGTTGTTACCCGTGCCCTGTTACCCGTATCCGGTATCCCGTGCTGTGTTCTAGTTTCTGAGCCTCTTAGTGTTGGAGTCGTGTCCTACTGCACCTGCTGTCGTTGTACTGTCCGCCACGTCCAACCTGCTGCACCTACCTCCTTACGAACTTCTATAGACTTTTGTATAGACTGTGACTAGGCCAGTTGCCTCTCCGCTATGGCGGAGCAGCCTAGTGAATCCACAAACCCTGTGATCGTGAAAGTACTCTCAGGCCATAGAATCCGCTGGCCAGCCCAAGACCACAGTCCAGAAGATAGACTCGGAGATGCATGACCTATGCACTCGTCAGGATTAGCTCCTTGAGGTAGTAAATACTATCATGGTCCGTCTGGATCAACTCACTGTTCCTCCTCCCTTTCCTCCTCCAGAGGCTGTTGCTGTGCCACTGCCCATTGCTCCCCCTGTTTGTTCGAGATCCACAGTTCCTCTGCCTCTTCCTCCTCGCTATGGCGATGATCCCAGAGCCTGTAGGAGATTTAGTAACCAATAATGCACGGTTCATTTTGGGCTACGGGCTCATCTCTTCCCCTCCGAGGAGGCCAAAGTAGCGTTTATCATCTCCCTCTTCGCTGGCAAGGCCCTCGTATGGGCGAACCCAATCTTGGAACAACAAGGACCTGTATCCTCGGACCTAGCCTTGTTCCTGCAGCCCTTTCATGCTGTGTTCGATGAGCCGGGCCGAACATCCTCTGCCGCAGCCACTCTGTTGACCCTCAAGCAAGAAGGTTCCACAGTAGGGGAGTATGCTATCTCCTTCCGTACCCTGGCAGCAGAGCTGGCATGGAACAATGAGCCAATGGTGGCGACCTTCTGGCAAGGACTGTCCTCTCATATCAAGGATGAACTGGCGGCCTGCGACCTTCCTTCTACCTTGGATGCCCTCATCCTGTTAGCTACTCGGGTTGACGTGAGAATCCGGGAGCGCACTCAAGAGGTTCGACAGGAGAGCCGGGGTCACAGACCAGCACCCTCGGTCCGGAGACCACTATTGCCTCCCCGTAGTGCGCTACCTGAAGAACCCATGCAGGTAGACCGAGTCCGGTTGTCTGAACAAGAGAAGCAGCGCAGATGCTCCTCTGGACTATGTATGTATTGTGGCCTTGAGGGTCATTATGTGCACCAATACCCACAGAAACCAGGACACTCCAGTACCTAGGGTTGGTTGGACGTCTCCAAACATTAAAACCTCTTCCAAATTATCGATTCCTATGACCATCGTTTCCGGAGAGACGTCACATCCCTCCTCTGCCTATCTTGACTCCGGAGCAGCTGCTAATTTCCTCCAGCAGATTCTAGTGGATCGCTTACATCTACCCACAGTTCTTCTGGAGAGACCCCTGGCTGTTGCCTCTGAGAATAGTCTACCATTGCCCAATCCGATTGTATTCATCACGGAGCCGTTGAAGCTACTGGTCGGAGCTCTTCACTCGGAGCAGATCGCCTTCCTTGTACTACCTAAGGCTATCAATCCTATCCTGCTGGGTCTGCCATAGCTATGCCTACACGCCCCGGTTCTTGACTGGAGTTCCGGAGAAATTCTTCAATGGGGTCCCAGATGCCATAGCCATTGCTTGTCACAAGTTCGTCCTGTTATGCCCCCTCTGCCTCAGTCACTCTTTGATCTACCATCTCAGTATGCCAGTTTTGCGGATGTCTTCAGCAAGCGAGAGGCTGAGACGTTGCCTCCACATCGGAATTATTACTGTCCCATTGAACTGGTTCCAAATGATTCTCTTCCCCGTGGACGGGTATATCCTCTTTCCTTGCCAGAGACTTTATCCATGTCAGCCTATATCATGGAGATTTTGGAGAGGGGTTTTATATGAAAATCTTCTTCCCTGGCCATGGCCGGGTTCTTCTTTGTTAAGAAGAGAGACGGATCTCTTCTACCCTGCATTGACTACTGTGGTCTCAACCAGATCACGGTCAAGAGCAAATACCCGTTGCCACTTATATCTGAGCTGTTTGACCGTATACAAGGAGACAGAATTTTTTCAAAATTAGACTTGCGTGGGGCGTATAATTTGATTCGAATCCGTCAAGGGGACGAGTGGAAGACGCGCGTTCAATACCCGAGACGGGCACTACGAATAACTGGTGATGCACTGCGGACTGTGTACCACTCCCGCAGTCTTTCAGGAATTTGTCAATTATATCTTCCGAGATCTCCTCTATATCTGTGTTGTAGTTTATCTCGATTATATTTTGATTTTCTCCCCTGATCTGATGACCCATCGGAGGCATGTCCGTCAGTTTCTACTGCGACTAAGGGAGAATCACTTATATGCCAAGTTGGAGAAGTGCGTCTCTGAAAAGAGGTCTTTGCCCTTTCTGGGCTACATCATCTCGGATCAAGGTCTTAAGATGGATCCTGAGAAACTAAAGTCAGTCCTGGAATGGCCATGTCCTCAAGGCCTGGGGGCCATACAGCGTTCCTGGGATTCGCCAATTTCTACCGGCAGCTTATTCCAAACTTCTCATCTCTGACTGCTCCCATCTCTACCCTTACCAAGAAGGCTGTGAACACCAAGGTGTGGACTCCAGAGGCAGAGTCCGCATTTATTAGCCTTAAAAAAGCCTTCACTTCAGCCTCGATCCTCCATCATCCAGACGTATCTTGTCAGTTTTCATTGGAGGTGGATGCTTCTTCTGTTGGTGCAGGTGCACTTCTGTTCCAAAGGAGCTCCAAAGGAAAGGCAGTAGTATGTGGCTTTTACTCAAGACTTTTTTCTTCTGCAGAGCGCAATTACTCTATTGGGGATCGGGAGCTACTGGCCATCAAATTGGCTCTGGAGGAGTGGAGACATCTTCTAGAAGGAGCAGCTCACCCCATCTTGCTCTACACCGACCACAAGAACCTCACCTATCTCTAGTCCGCTCAACGACTAAATCCCCGTCAAGCCAGGTAGTCACTCTTCTTCACCCGTTTACAATTCGTGCTCCACTACCGTCCCGCTGACAAGAATGTGAGGGCCGATGCCCTGTCCAGGTCACTTGAGACGGATGACATGGTGGAGCCCCTTCAGAGTATCATAGACCCGTCTTGCATTGTCACTGCCAGGTTAGAGACATCCCTCTAGGGAGGACTTTTGTTCAGTTGGCAGACAGGAGAAGAATTCTCCGCTGGGGACACAGCTCTAAACTGGCTGGGCACGCTGGTGCTCGTAAGACCCGAGACCTGATTGCTCGTCTCTTCTAGTGGCCCACGCTACCCAAAGATGTTGTGGAATTTGTCTCTGCCTGCACGGTGTGTGCTTCTAACAAGGTAACTCACTCCAGGCCTGCTGGCCTGCTCCAACCTCTGCCTGTACCCAATGCTCCCTGGCAGCACGTTGCGATGAACTTTGTCACAGACCTTCCTCCCTCAGCAGGATGCAACACTGTCTGGGTGGTGGTGGACCGGTTCTTGAAGATGGCACATTTTATCCTGCTGACCGGCCTGCCTTCTGCTCCCCAACTGGCGAGTATCTTCATTCAGCACATCTTCCGCTTGCATGGCTTGCCCCTTCACATTGTGTCCGATCGGGGGGGTTCAATTTACCTCGAAGTTCTGGAGAGCCCTCTGTAAACTCCTAGATGTGAGATTGGACTTTTACTCGGCCTATCACCTCCAGTCCAATGGGCAAGTCGAGAGGATCAACCAGATCATGGAGAATTATCCCTGCCACTTTATTTCCTTGCAGCATGATAACTGGGTACAACTTCTTCCATGGCCCGAGTTCTCATACACCGTGTTCCAAATTATTATGCACATTGGATTTAAGTTTCATAAACATTTAATTATTCGTTTTTCAATTAAACTCATGGATGGTATTGTGTCTTAGGGCTCTTTGGATCATTGTAATCAATCTCAGACACCTATGATAATTAGTTTGCCAGGTGTGCCCAATCAAAGGAAAACTACGTAAGAAGGATATTCCACATTATTAAGCAGGCCACAGGTTTCAAGCAATATGGGAAAGAAAAAGGATCTCTCTCCTGCCGAAAAGCGTGAAATAGTGCAATACCTTGGACAAGGTATGAAAACATTGGATATTTCAAGAAAACCTAAGCGTGATCATCGTATTGTGAAAAGATTTGTGGCTGATTCAAAGCACAGACGGGTTCGTTCAGATAAAGGCATACTGAGGAAGGTTTCTGGCAGAAAAATTAATAGGATTAGGAGAGCAGCTGCTAAAATGCCATTGCAAAGCATCAAACAGGTATTTGAAGCTGCTGGTGCCTCTGGAGCCCCACGAACCTCAAGGTGTAGGATCCTCCAGAGGTTTGCAAGTGTGCATAAAGCTATTATTCGGCCACCCCTAAACAATGCTCACAAGCAGAAACGGTTGCAGTGGGCTCAGAAATACATGAAGACTAATTTTCAAACCGTGTTGTTTACCGATGAGTGCCGTGCAACCCTGGATGGTCCAGATGGATGGAGTAGTGGATGGTTGGTGAATGGCCACCATGTCCCAACAAGGTTGCGACGTCAGCAAGGAGGTGGCGGAGTCATGCTTTGGGCTGGAATCATGGGGAGAGAGAGCTGGTAGGCCCCTTTAGGGTCCCTGACAGTGTGAAAATGACCTCTGCAAAGTACGTAGAGTTTATGACTGACCACTTTCTTCCTTGGTACAAAAAGAAGAACCGTGCCTTCCGGAGCAAAATTATCTTCATGCATGACAATGCACCATCTTAAGCTGTAAAGAATACCTTTGTGTCATTGGCTGCTATGGGCATAAAAGGAGAGAAACTCATGGTGTGGCCCCCATGTTCCCAACCTCAACCCTATTGAGAACCTTTGTTGCATCCTCAAGCAAAATATTTATGAGCTTGGGAGGCAGTTCACATCAAAACAGAAGCTCTGGGAGGCTATTCTGACATCCTGCAAAGATATTCAAAGCAGAAACTATCCAAATACTCACAATTTCAATGGATGCAAGAATTATGAAAGTGATATCAAAGAAGGGGTCCTATGTTAACATGTAACTTGGCCTGTTCAGTTTTTTTTGATTGAAAGAGCATTTGATTTCTGTAAATATGACCTCCTGATGCTGCAAATTCAACAAATTACCATTTTAGTTCTCTTTACAACCTTTAAAATGTTTTGATCTCTGTTGTGCATAATAATTTGAAACAGTGCATTTAGAGTTTTTTTACTTCTAAAAAAAAATCTGTTATTAGGAGATTTGTTCAATAAAATTTGCATTATACCCCAACGGCTGATGCCTTGAAGATTATACTGACTGTCATTTGAATCGACTATTTAGGAAAATTAGCGAAAAATAACATTTGCATAATAATTTGGAACGTGGTGTATAACAACCACACAAGCAAGTCCACCACTTCCACTCCGTTTTACATTGTATACAGTCAACATCCAGTGGCGGATTAAGTAGACCATAGGCCCTGGGCTGTTATCCAAACTTGGGCCCCTCTTCTCCACCGCCGCCCTGTAACTATTGTTAACACTTCCTTTTTGTCCAGACATTAACAAATAGGTGTTACTTCCCTTGTCAAAAGGCTGTGTCCCCACATACTGACAGTCTCCAACCATCGCTGACAGTATCGCACCGTGTAGGGACACATTCTCCTGACAAGGGGAATAGTAACACTTATTTGTCTAACAGTCCTGGACTGCACAAAGACTTTGTGAAATCCAAGGATTTCCTATAATAAACATGTCAGTAGAGATGACAGATTGTCTATAAACCTAGTGACTCACAGGTGACGACGTAATTTTTTTCCTCTTTTCTTCTCCATCCAGTCCAGACTTCATGATGACTTTTCCCGGCCATGACCCATTTCTGCAGAATTTGCCACTCAGATGTCTTTGGCTCCTCACTTTTCCAACATTTCCACACCTATAAACAAAGATAATATTATCATGGTGCCACACACTGTGCCCCTAAGTATAATAGCACCAAACACTGCGCCCCTGAATAAAATAGTACAAACACTGTGCCCCTAAATATTATAGCACCATAGACTGCGCCCCTGAATATAATTGTGTCAAACACTGTAGATAGCACCACACACAGCCCCCTGTAAATAGCGCTACACAGTTCTCCCCCTCTGTAAATAGCGTCACATAGCCCTCCCCCTCTTGTATATAGTGCTACACTGCAATCCCCCTTGTATATAGTGCTACACAGCGTCTCCCAACCCTTGGACCTACAGCTCTTGTAATTGCTCAGTATAATGTCCCCCATAGCTGCCCCCACAGTATATTGCCACCCATAACTGCCCCCACAGTATAATGCCCTTCATAGCTGCCTCTACACAGTATAATTTTCCCCTTAGCTGACCCTACACAGTATAATGCCTCCATAGCTGTGACACAGTATAATGTCCCCATAGCTGCGACACAGTATAATGCCTCCATAGCTGCGACACAGTATAATGTCCCCATAGCTGCGACACAGTATAATGTCCCCATAGCTGCGACACAGTATAATGCCTCCATAGCTGCGACACAGTATATTGCCTCCATAGCTGCGACACAGTATATTGCCTCCATAGCTGCGACACAGTATATTGCCTCCATAGCTGTGACACAGTATAATGCCCCCATAGCTGCTACACAGTATAATGCCTCCATAGCTGCGACACAGTATAATGCCTCCATAGCTGCGACACAGTATAATGGCGGAGCGGAGCGGCCTAGTGGGTCCACATACACTGTGATAGGTGACAGAGATTCTCTTCTGGCTCCCAGGACCTCTCCTCTGGACCAAACTCCTTTCTTTCCACCAAATACAATGTTCTTCCTCCTGCTTTTTTGAAGTCCAGGATCTCCTTAACCTCGAATACATCAGAAAATCCACTGGGAGCAACTGCAGAGCTAGACGTTTTTGTGTAGCGGTTCAGGACCACAGGCTTCAGGAGGGACACATGAAAGGCGTTGGGGATCCTGAGGGTAGGAGGCAGCCGAAGCTTGTAAGAGACAGGGTTGATTTGCTGTAGGATCTCAAAGGGTCCGAGGAACCTGGGAGCAAACTTGTATGATGGCCCCCTCAGCCGGATATTCCTTGAGGATAGCCAGACTTTGGTACCTGGAAGATACAGAGGTGGCTCTCGTCTCTTAGTATCTGCTTTTCGCTTCATGCGATCGACTGCCTGCAGAATAGAGGACCGGGTTTGCTGCCAGACCTGTAGAAAATCTCCAAATGCAGAGTCAGCTGTGGGTACCAGGGATGTAGCCAGAACAGGAAGAGGAATTTGTGGATGTTGGCCGTAGACAATGTAGAATGTTATGGAGGTGGTGTACTCACTTGTGTTGTTGGTGTACGAAAACTCGGCCCATGAAGGAAGCAGTACACAATCATTATGCTGCATGGCGATGAAGTGGCGAAGATAATTCTCCATGATTTGTTTAATCCTCTCTACTTGGCCATTAGACTGGGCATGATAGGCTGAAGAAAAGTCCAACTTCACGTCTAGGAGTTTACAGAGGGCTCTCCATAATTTCGAGGTGAACTGAACTCCCCAAGCAGACACGATATGAAGAGGCAAACCATGCAAATGGAAGATGTGCTGGATGAAGAGATTCACCAGCCGAGGAGCAGAAGGTGGGCCGGTCAACGGGATAAAATTAGCCATCTTTGAGAACCGTTCCACTACCACCCAGATCGTATTGCATCCTGCAGAGAAAGGAAGGTCAGTGACAAAGTCCATTGCTATATGCTGCCAGGGAGCATTGGGCACAGGCAGAGGTTGGAGAAGACCAGCAGGCTTGGAGTGAGCAACTTTATTGGAAGCAGACACAGTGCAGGACAAGACAGAGTCCACAATATCTTTGGGCAGCGTGGGCCACCAGAAATGACGGGCAATCAGATCTTGTGTCCTACGAGCACCCGCGTGCCCAGCGAGTTTGGAGCTGTGCCCCCAGCGAAGGATTCTTCTCCTGTCTGCCAACCGCACAAAAGTCCTCCCTGGAGGAATGTCTCGAACTTGCAGAGGATTAGCAGAAATAATACAGGATGGGTCAATGATACTGTGTGGAGGCTTCACAGTGTCCTCTGTCTCAAATGACCTGGTGTAATGAATCGGGGTAGGGAGACGGACAGGTGAGCCCTAATCTACCCACAACTCAGTCCATGCCTACTTGCACGGCCCGTCCGAAGTGACGGTGTACAACTGGGCGACTGTCCCTACGCTCAATAAGTTTCCACGGAAACACGGAAAGTATGTAGTAGCAAAATCAGAGCAGGAGAATAGTCAGTCAAGCCAGGGTCAATAAGTAACAGCGGTCAATCAAGTAAATAGCAGGATTTGCAGAGCCAGGAAACCAGACAATCACAGGCAAGGAACATGTTGCAAGTGAGGGTGTAAATAGACCAAGGGCGGGAGCTAAAAGCGTCAGGCCTGACTGTGATAGGTTCTCCCTCTCCTCAGCCTGCCAGCCTGAGTGGTAACAGATCGCGTCACTCTAGCAGACCTTGGAGCCGATGAAGGCTGATTAACCCCGGGCGTCGACACAGAACCTGTGTCTGGCAAGCCCTTTACACCTGGACAGGGTATTGGACCTCACATTATTGTCCGCGGGACGGTAGTGGAGCACAAACTGGAACCGGGCGAAGAACAGCGACCACCTGGCTTGACGGGGGTTCAGCCGTTGAGCCGACTAGAGATATGTAAGGTTCTTGTGGTCTGTGTATATCAGGATGTGGTGGCCTGCGCCCTCCGGAGCCAATTTAATGGCCAGTAACTCCCGATCCACAATAGAGTAATTGCGCTCTGCGGTGGAAAAAAGTCTTGAGAAATAGCCAAACATAACTGCCTTTCGTTTGAGGCCTCTCTGGAACAGACGTGCACCTGCACCAACTGAGGAAACGTCCACCTCCAATGAGAACTGTTGAGAGATGTCAGGATGATGGATGATTGAGGCTGAGGTAAAGGCATTATTGAGGCTATTAAATGCAGATTCTGCCTCTGGAGTCCACACCTTGGCGTTCACACCCTTCTTGGTAAGGGTAGAGATGGGAGCCATCAATGATGAGAAGTTTGTGATAAACTGCAGGTAGAAGTTGGCAAATCCTAAAAAACGCTATATGGACCGCAGGCCCTGAGGACGTGGCCATTCCAGGACGGACTTTACTTTCTCAGGATCCATCTTGAGACCTTGATCCTAGATGATGTAACCTAGAAAGGGCAGAGAGTTATTTTCAAAGACGTACTTCTCCAGCTTGGCATACAGACGATTCTCCCTTAATCGCAGTAGAACTTGACGAACATGCATCTGATGAGTCGTCGGATCTGGAGAGAAAATCAGAATATCATCGAGATAGACCACAACACAGACAGAGAAGATTTCGGAATATATCATTGACGAATTCCTGGGAGACCGTGGGAGCGTTACACAGACCGAAGGGCATCACCAGGTACTCGTAGTTTTAAAAGCCGTCTTCCACTCATCACCTTGACGGATTCTGATCAAATTGTAAACCCCATGCAAGTCTAGTTTAGAGAAGATCTTGGCTCCTCGTATGCGGTCAAATAGTTTGGAAATTAGTGGCAACGGATATTTGTTCTTGACCGTGTTTTGATTGAGACCACGGTAGTCGATGCAAGGCCAAAGAGATCCGGCTTTTTTCTTGACAAAGAAGAACCCAGCCCCGGCCGGGGAGGAGGATTTTTGTATGAAACCCCTCTCCGGATTCTCCTTGATATAGGCCGACATAGACTGAGTTTCTGGCAAGGATAGAGGGTTTACCTGACCATGGGGAGGGGACGCATTTGGAACCAGTTCAATGGGAGCAGTCATAAGCTTGGTGTGGAGGAAACGTCTCAGCCTCCTTCTTGCTGAAGACATCCGCAAACTGAGAGAAATGAGGGGGTAATCCTGCCAAAGACTGATATAAAGAAACAAACACGGCGCCACATAGTGTGAGTAAGCCCAATCAGACAGTCAGAGTATGACAGATGGATGCTTACCACAGCTGGATAGGTCAAACACTTTGAAATAGAAGTAGATCGTGGAGAGTGCTGCTGCCGAAATCCCAAACGGTAACACCAATGGGTAACCGTGCAATATTGGTAATTATAAGGTAGAAAGAAAAGGGATGTAACCACGGCGCTGCTACTCAATAAGGATCCAGAAATTGATAATAGTATTTATTGGTAAGAAGGCTACGCGTTTCAATGCCGCACCGGCATCTTCCTCAGGCCATAACTGAGGAAGATGCCGGTGCGGCATTGAAACGCGTAGCCTTCTTACCAATAAATACTATTATCAATTTCTGGATCCTTATTGAGTAGCAGCGCCGTGGTTACATCCCTTTTCTTTCTACCTTATAATTGCCAAAGACTGAGGCAGAGGAGGCTGGATCTGTAACAGACAGCAGCTGCGACATTTGGAGCCCCATTGGAGATCTTCTCCAGTTCAGGACTGGGGCATGTAGTCGGAGCCAAGGCAGGCCCAGTAGGACAGGATTGACGGTTTTAGGCAAAACACAAAACAAAATTATTTCCGAATGAAGGGCTCCAACTTGCAGCTTCCGCGGCTTGGTTTCAGATACAATCAGGTCGGGCAGAGGCAGTCCATTCACCGAGGCAACAGCCAAAGACGTCTCCAGAGGGACTGTGGGCAACTGGAGAAAATCCACTAGGTCTTTTTGGATGAAGTTTGCTGCGAACCCTGAGTCCAGATATGCATAGACCCGGTGCGTTTTTTCACCAGTCACTATGGTCACCGGAATGGACAGTTTCAAGGAGAACTTTCTATCTAGCGCCGTTCCACCTAGGGTTGTCTCTCCAACCAATCTTAGGCATTGGAGTATGTTTTGCTTCTGAAGGCACAAACGCACAACATGGCCTCCTAGGCGCAATACAGACAAAGTCCTGAAGTGTGTCTGTGGTGTTTCTCTTATGCTAGGGCCTTGCCAGTAAGGAGTGAGACTATAATTGCGATCCTTGCGCCATCAGTAGGAAATGCTCTGGCATGTAGACTGAAGTGGATCTAGCACTGATTCAGAAATCCCCTGCAGGTCCTCGCGTCTCCGTCGTAGCGAGGAGGTAGTGGCAGCGAGAATCGGGAGTCAGCACTGGTACTGACAGGAGGTGTAGCAGGAGGAACAACCGGAGCAACAGGAACAGATGCTGAGATGACTGCAGCTTGTGCATCCAGCCGATGAGTAATGGCGATCACCGCATGGAGGAGTTGGTCCTGTCGTAATTGTCAGAATAGCATATCCACCTGCAAGGCTTGTGATGTCATCACGGTCTTGGGTTGACCAGCGGGGTCCATGGCCTGAGCGTATTGTCACAATCTGTGGGTATGTGGACCCACTGGGCCGTACAACCGTAGCAGGATAGCAGCTGGCCAAACAGTGTACCAAGTCAATGTCTATATAGTCCAAGCACAAGCGTACCTGTAGCAGTTCAGACAGTAGTAACGGCTAGGCTCAAATGGGACCTTGGCAGCAGAAACCAGGCGTGGTGTAACACAGCAGGCATTACTGATGGCACAACACGACAACTTTCTAAGGCACAGATACAATGGTAGCACGGGATACAGGATACAGGTACAGAAACACTGGGAACAGGATAACACTAAGGCACCATGCACATGACAGTATTTTTCATCAGTAATTACGGACCCATTCATTTCTATTGGCCACGGACACCTTTCAGTATTTTTACTGATGGGTTTCCGTGCTGAAAAAAATCATAGAACCTGTCCTATTCTTGTCAGTAATTACGGCAAGGACTCTCCCATAGAAGTCTATGAGAGCTTCAGTAGATACGGACGGCTACTGATGTGCATCCGTAAACCGTTCGTATTTACGGAAGCTTTGCTAGGCAACATGTTGATGACATCATTTGCAACCTCCCTCTTTTTATAAGGATCCATATATTCGGATGAAATACGGATGCAGTACGGACCGTATTTACGGACAGTATTTCAGGATAGATGAAAATACTGTCGTGTACATGGGGCCTTAGGCCTTATGCACACGAACTTATTGTTTTCCTCCCGTAAATACTGGTGTAAATACGGGTCCTTGGTCACACGTATTCGACCCGCATTGCACCAGTATTTACGGACCCGTTCCCGTAAATACGGGTCCGATGTCACCAGTATTCCACCCGTATTTACGGGCACGTTTTCGCTGCAAAATTGCACTGCACTAATCGGCAGCCCCTTCTTTCTATCCGTGCAGGATAAAGAGAAGGGGCAGCCCTTTCCGTAGTAAAAGTAAAAGAAATTCATACTTACCCGACCTTTGTCTTGGTGACGCGTCCCTCTTTCGACATCCAGCCCGACCTTCCTGGATGACGCGGCAGTCCATGTGACCGCTGCAGCCTGTGATTGGCTGTAACGGTCACATGGGTTTAAACGTCATCCCGGGAGGCCGGACTGGAGGAAGAAGCAGGGAGTTCTTGGTAAGTATTAACTTCTATTTTTTTTACACGATCTATATTGTGATCGGAAGTCACTGTCCAGGGTCCTGAAAGAGTTACTGCCGATCGTTTAACTCTTTCAGCACTCTGGACAGTGACTATCCACAGACGTCGCCTAGCAATGCTCCCGTAATTATGGGTGCACACACGTAGTCACCCGTAATTACGGGAGCGCCATAGACTTCTATGTGCCTGCCCGTGCCGTAATTACAGCCTGAAATAGGACATGTTCTATATTTTTCAACGGCAAGGGCACCTTCCCGTAAGCATACGGGGAGGTACCCGTGGCCAATAGAAGTCTATGGGCCCGTAATTACGGGCGTTTTTACGTTCGTGTGCATGGGGCCTTAGGGACCATTTGCAAGGCACAGGCCCCATGCACACGACTGTGCCCGCAATCATGGCCCGCGATTGTGGGCACGAACGGCCGCCGACTGCCACCCGCATTTTCGGGCCGTGCTCCCATACAAAGTATGGGAGCACGGCCCGCAAAATGCAAAAGAATGGACATGTTCCCTAATTTTCGGAACATTTCTACGGCACGGACACCCATCCGTAGCGCTACGGAAAGCTGTCCGCGTTCAATGAAAGTGAATGGGTCCATTTTTGCGGAACGCAATTGCGATCCGCAAAAACAGAGGTTTATTACGGTCAGGTCTAACTTGGGTAAACACAACAATGCTCAGGCAATGAGTGAAAGGGCAGAGCCCATTTTATAGTCCAGGGTGATCATGGGTTATTTGATGATTATTTTCATGTGCACGTTCTGGCCCTTTAATGCCGGGCACGAACCATGGGACACTGCAGAATGGAGCGGAAGTGAGCGCTGGCGTCTCCTGGGGAGAAGATGGGGGCCAGCGCTCACAGATCCTTGGCTGCGGCCGTCGGGGGGTGAGTAATCCCGACCATCCGTTGGGCTACATATAATGTATTGAAAAACTTATTTTATTTTTGTTTTTGGGGGAGATTGAAAAAAACAAAATAATTCTGCCATTTTTGGGTTTTAGTTTTTACGGCGTACAAGACAAATTACATATTAACTTTATTCTGCAGGTCGTTACGTTTTAGGGCAATACCAAATTTTTATAATATAGTTTTTTTGTGTGTTTGACTACTTTTGCACAATAAAAATCCTTATTTTTTTTTTGTCATTTGTTTTTGTGTCGCCACATTCTGAGAGGCATAACTTTGTTTTACAGTTAGCGAACCTTCATATGGGCTCATTTTTTGTGGGACCAGTTGTCATTTTCATTGATACTATTTTGGGGTACACACCGTAGGACTTGTTGATGAACTACTATTCCTTTTTTTGTGAGGGGGAATATAGTAAAATTCCTTCCCAATTCCTTCTTGTATTTTTTTGTCGTTCACCATGCCGGATTAAAACACACGTTCATTTTATAGTATGGGCAGGCTCATAGAAGTCAATGGGGCTCCCGTAATTACGGGTGACTACATGTGTGCACCCGTAATTACGGGAGTATTGCTAGGCGACGTCAGTAAATAGTCACTGTCCAGGGTGCTGAAAGAGTTAAGCGATCGGCAGTAACTGTTTCAGCACCCTGGACAGTGACTTCCGATCACAATATACACTACCGTTCAAAAGTTTGGGATCACCCAGACAATTTTGAGTTTTCCATGAAAACTCACTTATATTTATCAAATGAGTTGCAAAATGACTAGAAAATATAGTCAAGACATTGACAAGGCTAGAAATAATTATTTTTATTTGAAATAATTATTTTCTCCTTCAAACTTTGCTTTCGTCAAAGAATGCTCCATTTGCAGCAATTAGAGCATTGCAGACCTTTGGCATTCTAGCTGTTAATTTGCTGAGGTAATCGGGAGAAATTTCACCCCATGCTTCCAGAAGCACCTCCCACAAGTTGGATTGGCTTGATGGGCACTTCTTGCGTACCATACGGTCAAGCTGCTCCCACAACAGCTCTATGGGGTTGAGATCTGGTGACTGCGCTGGCCACTCCATTACAGATAGAATACCAGCTGCCTGCTTCTTGCCTAAATAGTTCTTGCATAATTTTTAGGTGTGCTTTGGGTCATTGTCCTGTTGTAGGATGAAATTGGCTCCAATCAAGCGCTGTCCACAGGGTATGGCATGGCGTTGCAAAATGGAGTGATAGCCTTCCTAATTCAAAATCCCTTTTACCTTGTACAAATCTCCCACTTAACCAGCACCAAAGCAACCCCAGACCATCACATTACCTCCACCATGCTTGACAGATGGCGTCAGGCACTCTTCCAGCATCTTTTCAGTTGTTCTGCATCTCACAAATGTTCTTCTGTGTGATCCAAACACCTCAAACTTCGATTCGTCTGTCCATAACACTTTTTTACAATCTTCCTCTGTCCAATGTCTGTGTGCTTTTGCCCATATTAATCTTTTCCTTTTATTAGCCAGTCTGAAATATGGCTTTTTCTTTGCCACTCTGCCCTGAAGGCCAGCATCCCGGAGTCGCCTCTTCACTGTAGACGTTGACACTGGCATTTTGCGGGTACTATTTAATGAAGCTTCCAGTTGAGGACCTGTGAGGTGTCTATTTCTCAAACTAGAGACTCTAATGTACTTGTCTTGTTGCTCAGTTGTGCAGCGGGGCCTCCCACTTCTCTTTCTACTCCGCTTAGAGCCTGTTTGTGCTGTCCTCTGAAGGGAGTAGTACACACCGTTGTAGGAAATCTTCAGTTTCTTGGCAGTTTCTCGCATGGAATAGCCTTCAATTCTAAGAACAAGAATAGACTGTCAAGTTTCACATGAATGCTCTCTTTTTCTAGCCATTTTGAGAGTTTAATCGAACCCACAAATGTAACGCTCCAGATTCTCAACTAGCTCAAAGGAAGGTCAGTTTTATAGCTCCTCTAAACAGGAAAACTGTATACAGCGGTGCTTACATAATTGCACAAGGGTTTTCAAGTGTTTTCTAATCATCCATTAGCCTTCTAACACAGTTAGCAAACACAATGTACCATTAGAACACTGGAGTGATGGTTGCTGGAAATGTGCCTCTATACACCTATGTAGATATTGCATTAAAAACCAGACGTTTGCAGCTAGAATAGTCATTTAGCACATTAACAATGTATAGAGTGTATTTCTGATTAATTTAATGTTATCTTCATGGAAAAAAACTGTGCTTTTCTTTAAAAAATAAGGAAATTTCTAAGTGACCCTAAACTTTTGAACGGTAGTGTATATAATTATTTTTTATTTTTTTATTCTAGTCCGATTATAGTACTTCAGATCCTAATATTGAGACATCAAATCCTACCCAAGACAAGACATCCTAATACAAACCCCAATATTCAGACCAAGAACAGACCTTAATATTCAGACCTCAGATCATACCAGATCCCAATATTCAAACTTCAGACAATACACCAGACCAGATGCCATTATTGAGACCCCAGAGCCTAAAGCTCCTGGCTTCTCTTCTGCAAGCATGTCTCCTCTTCGGTTCCGCGCACCGCCACACATTACATCCTGATTATGGCCAGTGTCAAGACATTGTATGAATCGAGGGCAAGGAGAGGTGAGTTATTAGTATTGTCCGTTTCCTATTGAAATAATCCAATAGAAGATGGCATATTTTAAAATAACTGCTGCACCGCGGGACAATACCTGGGCCAAAATGTTTACGCTAGTGCTGTAAATGCATGACACATGTTGCCATGGGGTTAAAGTGACCCTTCTGTCTAGTAAGTTATTGTAAGAAATAAGACCAGTAGTGAATAAAGAACAGAGGAGGCCTATTTGCCGTACATGTACGTCATGGAAAGCATTGACTTCCCGCATCTTGCCGTACATGTACGCTGAATGTTTGGGACCGGCTCAGAAGCTGAGCCGGTGCCATCATCACCGGATCTCAGCTGTATCTTACAGCTGACATCCGGCTTTAACGGCGGGGACCAAAATTAGCTTAGATCCCCGCCATTAACCCCTTAAGTGCAGCGCTCAAACGCGATCGCTGCACTTAAGGTGTTTGCAGCTCATCGGAACCCCAGTAATGAAATTGCCGGGGTTCCGGTGGCTGCAATGGCAACCGGAGGCCTAATACTGGCCTCCCGGTCTGCCTAGCACCGAAGCCGGAAAAGATCCGCCTGGCGGCGGAGCCTGATCGGCTTCCGTAGCTGCCGGAAAGATGGCTCCGGGTCAGGAGCTGATCCGGCGTCATCAGCGGTGGAAGTCAGCTGTACTGTACAGCTGACATCCACCTGTAACGGCAGGAACCGGAGCTAGCTCCGATCCCTGCCATTAACCCCTTCGATGCAGCAATCGAAAGCGATTGCTGCATTGTAGCGGTTACTAGCAGATCGCCAGCCCTGACAGGCAATCAGGACTGGCGACTGCTGTTATGGCAACAGGAGACACAATGGTCTCCTGCTCTGCCATTACGGAAGCCGATTTAGGCCCCGCCGGGAGGCGAAGCCTAATCGGCTTGCTGTCAGTGAATGACTGACAGATCTAATACATTGCACTACATAGGTAGTGCAATGTATTAGAAAAAAATAAAATTTGACCGTTGGACCTTCAAGTCCCCTAGTGGGACTTGAGAAAAAGTGTAAAAAAAAAGTATAAAAAAAAAGTGTAAAAAAAAGTGCAAATAATAAAAGTTTGAAAACAATAAAAGTTTCAAGTAATCAAATAAAACACAATCCTCCTTTTACTCTTATCAAGTCCTTTATTATTGAAAAATAATAATAAACCATATGTATTTGGTATCGCCGCGACCGTAACGACCTGAGGTATCAAAATATTATATTATTTATTGCACGCGGTGAACAGCGTAAAAAAAAAAACCGTAAAAAACGTTACCAGAGTTTCTGTTTTTTAGTCACTTTGCCCTACAAATGTTAGAATAAAAAGTGATCAAAAAGTCGCACATATCCAAAAATGGTACCTATAAAAACTATAGCTCGTCCCGCAAAAAACAAGCCCTCATACACCTCCGTCGACAAAAAAATTACAAAGTTATGGTTCTCACAACTTGGCGACAGAAAAAATACATTTTTTAGAAAAGTAATTTTATTGTGCAAAAAGTTGTAAAACATAAAAAAGTGCTATAAATTAGGTATCGCCGGAATCGTACTGACCCGCAGAATAAAGTTAACATGTAGTTTATAATGCGTGGTGAACGCTGTATAAAAAAAAAACGAAAAAAGCTGTGCCAGAATTGCGTTTTTTTGTTTACCTGGCATCCCAAAAAATAGGATAAAAGGTGATCAAAAAGTCGCATGTACCCCAAAATGGTACCAATAATAACTACAGCTCATCCCGCAACAAACCAGCCCTCATACCGCTACGTCTATGAAAAATAAAATTAGTTATGGCTCCAATAAGTCAGGAAATAAAATAATATGCAGTTGTGCCCGAGGGGAACATTTCTTCTGTTTGAAGAGGCGATTTATCAAGGACCTAAAATTAGGGAACCAGGAAAGGGAGGGCCCAAACATATCCGCTGGAAGCGACGGTGCCCGTATTATACCAGGACAACACTTCCTAGCAAAATTCCCCAAACTACAAAGGCGCGGAGTGTGGATCAAAAGGGGGATAATAAAGGACGTCATATATCAGTGCGACACCGGCCTGTGCAGAAAGGATTGCTTCACAGCGTAAAACACATCTATGGATTATTTTATTGTTTTTTTTTACCCCATTATTATACCACCTGACTATGCCCCTTATATACTCTGCCCGGCTTACATATGCCCTACATTATAAACACCAGTAAGACGCCAAACAAAACTACTACCAAGCAAAATCCACGCTCCAAAAGCCAAATGGCATTTCCTCCCATCTGAACCCTACAGCGTGCCCAAACAGCAGTTTCCTTCCACATATATGGCACCGTCATACCCGGGAGAACCCTTTTAGCAATTTTTGGGGTGTGTGTCTCCAGTGGCATAAGTTGGGCATGACATATTTGCCACTGAATGGCATATCTAGGGAAAAATATAAATTTTTAATTTGCATTATCCACAGCGCATTCATTTATGGAAAAGACCTGTGGGGTGAAAATGCTCACTACACCCCTTAATAAATGCCTTGAGGGGTGCAGTTTCCATAATGGGGTCACTTCCCAGGGGTTTATTTTTATTATTTCACATCTGAGCCTCTGCAGTTGTGAACCAATACTTTATAAATCGCCAAATTAGGCCTCAATTTTACATGGTACGCTTTCACTCCTGAGCCTGGTCGACTGTCCAGGCAAGAGATTAGGGCCACATGTAGGGTGTTTCTAAAACCAGGAAACCCAGCATAATAATTAGAGAGCTGTCTTGTTATGGTGGCACAAGCCGGGCACCACATATTGTCCACATATCTGTGGAAAAAATCCCATTTTCACTCTGCAACATCGAGTTCACACTAATTTCTACAAAACACCTGCAGGGTTAACATGCTCACTACACCCCTAGGTAAATGCATTGAGGGGTGTAGTTTCCAAAATTGGGTCACTTCTGGGGGGTTTCCACTGTTTTGGGCCCACAGGCGCCCAGAAACCAATCCAGCAACATCTGCACTCCAAATGGCAGTCCTTCCCTTCTGAGCCCTGCCGTGTGCCCAAACAGCAGTTTATGACCACATATGGGGTATTGCCGTACTCGGTAGAAATTGCTTTACAAATGTTGCATTCTTTTTTTTCCTTTATTTGCAGCGAAAATGAAAAAATTTGCGCTAAAGCTACGTCTTATTGAAGAAAAAGGATTGTTTTTATTTTCACTGCCCAATTCTAATAAATTTTATGAAACATCTGTGGGGTCAAAATGCTCACTACGCCCCTAGATGAATTCCTCAAGAGGTGTAGTTTCCTAAATGGTGTCACTTTTTGGGTGTTTTCATTGTTTTTTCCCCTCAGGGGCTTTGCAAATGTGACATGGCCGCCGCAAACCATTCCTGCTCAATGTGATCTCCAAAAGCCAAATAGCGCTCTTTCCCTTCTAAGCCAAGCCGTGTCTCCAAACAGCCGTTTATTACCACATGTGGGGCATTGTTTTACTCGGGAGAAATTGCTTTACAAATTTGTGGTGCTTTTTCTCCTTCAGTCCTTGTGGAAATGAGTAAAAATAAGCTAAACCTACATTTTCTTTGAAAAAATGTTGATTTTTATTTTCAGGGCCTACTTCCAATAATTTCTGTAAAAAACCTGTGGGATATTTCCTAAAACTGCAGAAACTGGGCAACAAATATTGAGTTGCATTTCTCTGGTAAAACCTTCTGTGTTGTAAAAAAAAAAAATTGTACTAAAAATTTATTTCTGCAAAAAAATATGAAATTTGTAAATTTCACCTCTACTTTGCTTTAATTCCTGTGACATGTGTAAAGGGTTAAGACATTTTCTAAATGCTGTTTTGAATACTTTGAGGGGTGAAGTTTTTAAAATGGGGTGACTTTTTCGGGGTTT
The DNA here is from genome assembly GCF_050947455.1 of Rhinoderma darwinii. NCBI lineage: Eukaryota > Metazoa > Chordata > Amphibia > Anura > Rhinodermatidae > Rhinoderma > Rhinoderma darwinii. The sequence goes on from NC_134689.1 coordinate 154,671,695, forward strand.
CTAATATATAAGGCCCTCAAAGCCACTTCACAACTGAACTGGCCCCTGTAAAAATGGCCTTTTGAAATTTTCTTGAAAATGTGAGAAATTGCTGCTAAAGTTCTAAGCCTTGTAACGTCATAGAAAAATAAAAGGATGTTCAAAAAACGATGCCAATCTAAAGTAGACATATGAGGGATGTTAATTAGCAACAATTTTGTGTGGTATAACTGCCTGTCTTACAAGCAGATACATTTAAATTGAGAAAAATGCTAATTTTTGCAATTTTTCGCTAAATTTTGGTGTTTTTCACAATTAAATACTGAACATATCGAGCAAATTTTGCGAGTAACTTAAAGTCCAATGTGTCACGAGAAAACAATCTCAGAATCGCTTGGATAGGTGAAAGCATTCCGGAGTTATTACCACATAAAGTGACACATGTCAGATTTGAAAAATGAGGCTCGGTCAGGAAGGTCAAAAGTGGCTAAAGAGGGAAGGGGTTAAAGAGAACCTTTTACCTGCCCATACATGTGCAGCTGAGTGCAGCCTCACAAACACTGTCTCATTTTAAAAAATGTTCCTATCTGGCGTGGTTATTTACATATCGGTGCCGTTATATTTGGCGCCCGATATGTAAATAAGCCTCTGAACTGTCAATCGGGTGTTTCTATCTAACTAAATGGCAAGGATGTCTTCGCTCTGACACTGTCCAATCAGCTACGGACAGTGTCAGGGCGGCTTGCGCTGTGTTCCCTCCCGCGAGAACACACACAGACTGAGAGAGCGCTCTCTGCAGAACCACCAGTCTGTGTGTGTTCTCGTGGGAGGGAACACAGCGCAAGCCGTCCTGACACTGTCCGTAGCTGATTGGACAGGAAGTTAGACATTTTTTTTCAAGTGAGACAGTGTTTGTGAAGCCCTGCCCATTACATGCTGCACATGTATGGGAAGGTGAAAGGTTCTCTTTAAATTAATAAATCTCCCCATAACGTTTATTTTAAGGTGTATTTTTTAAACACCATTTTACGGTCAGTTTTTTCTATATTAGATTACTGTACACAGGACTGGCTTTAGGTTGGATGGCACCCTATGCTTCTCTTGCCGCCCCCTACATAAACCAAAAATTAACCACATATATAGACACGCACATATTGGAACATGTATACTGTACATACATAAAGACAGATATTTAGACATACATTCAAATATATACATACAGCTAAATATATAGACGTGCAGGCATATATACACACAAACACACACCGGCAAATACACGTACAGGAACATATAGATAAAAGGCACATAGATACAAGCACAAAGACGCATTCACAAACAGACCCATATATACCCAGTACAGATAATGTAGTAGATTTCACACGCAGTCCTATGTAACACCACAGATAGCGTTATCACTATGTTGAGTACAGATAATATAGTAGATGTTACCTGCAGTCCTATGTAACATCACAGATAACACAGTTGTAATGACGGGGTAGGGAGACAGACAGGTGAGCACTAATCTACCCGCCACTCAGTCCCTGCCTACTTGAACGACCTGTCCTAGGCGACGGTGTACAACTGGGCGACGGTGCCTACGCTAAATATGTGCACAACAGACAAACAGACAAGGGTACACAGAAGCTAAGGGAAATGGGGCAGTTGCCCACGGCAACACTGTGAGCAACAAGAGAAGTGAACGAGCCGAGTCAAACCAGGAGTGTACGAGGTACCCAGTGGCGGATTATCATTAGGGCGTTTCGGGCGGCCGCCCGGGGCCCAAGGCTCGCAGGGGGCCCATGACCACCTGAACCCCCTCATGCCCAGTGGCGTCGCTAGCACCGGAGGGAGCCTCGGTGCCAGGACCGCACCTGTCAGGCGAGGGGAGCTTCGCTTCTACTTAGCAGCCGTGGTCTGTGCTGCTTTAGAAGCTCCCCCTCCAGCCCCCTTCCCTGCTCTAAACATCTCTCCTCTGCTGCTAGCTGTCGGGACATGGGGGAGGGGAGACTGTCGGCGGGCTCTGTGCTATGAGCAGGAGAAGAGCTGCAGTGAAGACATAAAAGGTAAGTGCATGTGTGTTTAATGTCCATATTCATGTATGTTTAATGTCCATATTCATGTGTGTTTAATGTCCATATTCATGTGTGTTTAATGTCCATATTCATGTGTGTTTAATGCCCATATTCATGTGTGTTTAATGTCCATATTCATGTGTGTTTAATGTCCATATTCATGTATGTTTAATGTCCATATTCATGTGTTTACAAGGTGTACTTTGTGTACAATGTGCATACTCGTGTGTACTATGCATACTTTGTGCATAATGTGTGTACTTTGTGCATAATGTGTGTACTTTGTGCATAATGTGCGTACTTTGTACTGTGCGTACTTTGTGCATAATGTGTGTACTGTGCATACTTTGTGCGTACTTTGGGCATAATGTGCATACTTTGTGCATAATGTGCGTACTTTGTGTACTTTGTGCATAATGTGGTACTTAGTGTACTGTGCGTACTTTGTGCATAATGTGCCTACTTTGTGTACTTTGTGCATAATGTGTGTACTTTGTGCATAATGTGTCTACTTTGTGCGTACTTTGTGCATAATGTGTGTACTGTGCGTACTTTGTGTACTGTGCGTACTATGTGCATAATGTGCGTACTTTGTCACTTTGTCTGTGATAGAGATAGTGTATATATACATACGTGTGTGTGTATATATATATATATATATATATATATATATATTTCAGCAGAAATTCCGCTACAGAAAAAAAGCACCATTTCCTGTGGTTTTTACTGCAGTAAGTGGTGCGTATTTTGCTGCGTTTTTCTCAGTGTTGGGGGATGGTGACGTCTCCTCTGAAAAAACGCAGCAATTTAGTCACTTTCCGCAGCAGGAATTGACATGCTGCAGTACGAGAAATACGCACCGCAGGACAAAATGTCTGGTCGGAAATTTTACGCAGTGTCTGGATGAGGTTTGTTAAATCTCACTCACTTTGCCACTAGTTTATTCTGTGTATTTTCCGGGTGGAAAATGCGCAGCAATTCCGTTAAGTGTGGACAAGCCCTAAAACCGTAGCAGCAGAGTAGATTAGATGTGAACCATTCTCTACCACACGCTGTGTAAATGATAAGTGGGAAATAAAAAGCTGCGGTGCGTTTTTTTATTCCGCAGAATGTCAATTGTATTTGCGTAAACGCTGCTCATTTGTTTCGGGTTTTCCCCATTTAACTCAATGGGGAGGTAAAACCCGCAACAGATAGCAGATGTTATGTAAAAACGCAATTTAGAAAAAATAAAAATCTTACACTTGCCCAGAATTCTGTTTCTTCATCCGGGCTGGCCATCCTGGGATGACGTTTCGCCCCATGTGACCGCTGCAGCCAATCACAGGCCAATCACAGGCTGCAGCAGTCATATGGGATAAAATGTCATCCCAGGGCTGCAGCGGCGCTGTGTAGCACTATATACAAGAGGGGGAGCGCTGTGCGGCACTATATACAAGGGGGGGATTGCTGTGTGGCACTATATACAAGGGGGAGTGCCGTGTGATACTATCTATAGGGGGCTGTGTGACGCTCTCTACAGGGGGCTGTGTGTGTGTGTGTGTGTGTGGCTTTATCTACAGGGGTTTGTGTGTGTGTGTGTGTGTGTGTGTGTGTGTGTATGTGTGTGTGTGTGTGGCTCTATCTACAGGGGGTTGTGTGTGTGTGGCTTTATCTACAGGGGTGGGGGGGTGTGTGGCTTTATCTACAGGGGTGGGGGTGTGTGTGGCTTTATCTACAGGGGGTGGGTTTGTGTGGCTTTATCTACAGGGGGTGTGTGTGGCTTTATCTAAAGGGGGGGTGTGTGGCTTTATCTAAAGGGTGGGGGTGTGTGGCTTTATCTACAGGGGGTGTGTGTGGCTTTATCTACAGGAGGTGTGTGTGGCTTTATCTAAAGGGGGGGATGTGTGGCTTTATCTAAAGGGGGGGATGTGTGGCTTTATCTACAGGGGGGGTGTGTGTGGCTTTATCTACAGGGGGTGTGTGTTTGTGGCGCTGTCTACATGGGGGGATGTGTCCCTGCACAGTGTGATACTGTCAGTATGTAGGGACACATCCCTGTGAAAGGGGAATCGTAACACCCATTTGTTAATGCTTGTGCAAAAAGGTAGTGTTAGCAATAGTTACGGCGCGGCAGGGTGGTGGTGGAGAAGGGGGGCCCCAAGTTTGGGTAACAGCCCAGGGCCCATGGTCTTCTTAATCCGCCACTGGAGGTACCAAACGCAGAGCAGGAGCGTAGTCAGTAAAGCCAGGGTCAATATGAAGCAGAGGTCAATAGTAATAGCTGGAACAGCAGAGCCAGGAAACAAGAGAGAATCACAGACAAAGACAAGAAGCAAATGAAGGTATACATAGACCGAGGGCGGGAGCTAGAACCATCTGGCCAGGTTGTGATAGGTTCTCTCACTCCTCAGCCTACTAGCCTGAGTGGTAGCAGATCGAGTCATTCTATCAGACCTAGGAGCAGATGCAGACTGATTAACCGTGGGCGTCGACACAGAAGCTGTGTCTGGCAGATAGTTTACAACAGTGATAACTCTCTGAGAACTGATAATGTAGTAGCTTTCCCTTCAGTCCTATGTAACACCACAGATAACACGGTGATAACTCTGAGTACAGATAATGTAGTAGAGGTTACCTGCAGTGCTATGTAACACCGCTGATAACACAGTGATAACTCTCTGAATACAGATAATGTCGTAGATGATAACTATACCCACAGACACATATAAACCCACACACACACAGGCATATATATATATATATATATATATATATGGGCAACAGAGTATATAAGGGGCAGCAGGGCTTATAAGGGGCAGCTGAGTATATAAAAGAGGCAGCAGGGTATATAAGGGGCAGCAGGGTATATAAGGGGCAGCAGGGTATATAAAGGGCAGCAGGGTATATAAGGGGCAGCAGAGTATATAGGGGGCAGCAGGGTATATAGGGGCAGCAGGGTATATAGGGGCAGCAGGGTATATAGGAGGCAGCAGGGTGTATAGGGGCAGCAGGGTTTATAGGAGGCAGCAAAGACATCTTCATTTTATCCGTTCCAATTTAATATTGAACACACACTTTTACAAAGAGACATAAACACATGCAGACACACACACAAACACAGAGACACATACTATATACACATAGAGACACATACTCTTTACACACAGGGACACACAGACACTTAGATACTCACCATCTCTCCTTGCTGACTGGAACACAGGCTTCATGCAGGACGGGCTGTGTGCGGAGCTTTCTCCTCTTCTCTTGCTCCTCGGCTCTTATTTACTCCATGTGTGTAACTAAGAGCAGAGCACAGAGTAGAGTCAGAGCCCAGTGGCGCCCCCTACATGCTGGGAGCATGCAGCGCCCTGTGCGCTCCAACACCTCGCACACCCCTAAGGCCGGCCCTGACTGTACAGTGTCTTGTGTAAAGACAACATGTCCCAGGCACAAATAAGCAGAGTATGTACTGTATAAACACTGAACCACTAAGGGCTGCTGGGAAATAGGAGTGCAAAGCCTTCAGAATAAGAATTGCAACTCTGGATAACAATTCGTTTTTCAATCATGCTATCAAGTTCAGCATCGAAGCAAGGGATGTTCAACGTTCTGAAATAGAATCTCATAAACTGAGGTTCCCATCACCCCTTGTATTGATAAATATGATATATAAAATAATCTGATACGATTGCCTTGAAAATGTTCAAATTGTGTGTGAAGAGATCCGCTTTGGATGCAGCTGTGATTCTCTCTCTTGTATACAAAATGAGTAAATATTCAGCCCATGAGATACCTTAGTTTACATTCATCTATAATACACAAGCAAAGTTCAGCTCAATCCAGACTTTAGTATAAAATACATATTAGCTCTCCTTCTATCTTGCCTGTAAGACTCCCTACAGCAGCTGGATGTCCGTAAGGAAAACGCATACCACCTGAGAGCCAAGTATAATACCGCTATTTCCACTATTTATAACTATTATAACTTGGCCTGCATTTAGAATATTATATAAGCTTTAGTTCATGTCTGCTGCATCCTGTTACCATTGAGTTCCGTTGTACTCAAAACTGGATCAGTCTAGGTCCTGTTTTTAGTGTACAAGTGTTGATTTCCTCATGGTAACAGGACCACTATCGCAGGGAAAGCCCACACAACATTCAGACCACAAGAGAAGATTCTACTAACCTTAGCAAGTTTTAATATTGTCAGTAAGAAAAAAAAGAAAAAATAATGAAATGGTTGTACATCCAACCTCTAATTAAATATAAATCTTCCCTAGCAGCCAGGGTGATGGCCTTCTGTGTAGTCGCTAACATAAAAACTGTCCATACTGGCATCACCATACTGGCATTCCACACTAGAGTGCCCTGTAGTAGCAGGTCAAACCCGTCTTAAAGAGCCATCACAGGTGGACCATAATAAGGCCTGTTATTCATCTCAAACCCTGGGATTTCTTAAAGAATAAATGGAGTGGGGGCTAGATATGAGTAAAAGTTTAAAAATTCCCTTTGCTGGTGTTTTGGTGAATTTCTAACTGAGGGTATGTGCACACGTAGTGACCAAAAACGTCTGAAAATCCAGAGCCGTTTTCAAGGGAAAACAGACCCTGCTTTTCAGACGTTTTTTGACCAACTCGCATTTTTCGCAGCGTTTTTCGTGTCGTTTTCGCGGCGTTTTTTACGTCCGTTTTTGGAGCTGTTTTCATTGGAGTCTATGAGAAAACAGCTCCAAAAACGTCCAAAGAAGTGTCCTGCACTTCTTTTGACGAGGCTGTATTTTTACGGGTCGTCGTTTGACAGCTGTCAAACGACGACGCGTAAATAACAGGTCGTCTGCACAGTACGTCGGCAAACCCATTCAAATGAATGGGCAGATGTTTGCCGACGTATTGTAGCACTATTTTCAGACGTAAAACGAGGCATAATACGCCTCGTTTACATCTGAAAATAGGTCGTGTGAACCCAGCCTAAAGCCACAAACTGCCTGAAGATTACTATGGTCATTATACACATTTTACCATATAAGGTAGGCTTCAGACTTTAATAACACCATATATACATATAACATTTTGAAATAAAATACACATCAGTTTCAGTTTTGTATAATTAATTAAAGTAAATTAACCAAGTAAAGTTGCTGTCAGGTCCACTCACAGATTGCTGTCAGGTTAAATATAAATGTTTTTTTTTTTATAAATGGCATAGAAATAATAATAAATCATGCAAGGGAATAGTATACTCTCATATGTAGGAGGTAATGGAAATACATTATAGACTCTGGAAGCAATCTGTGGGTAAAACATACATGTAACTCGAAAGTAGCTGGTAGGAGTAAACTATGAGAGGAAGTAGCTGTATACAATACCTTATCTCAGACAAAACTTGATAAACAATAGACAGCAGTCATGAAAGTAAAATGTGGTACAGTGGCAGACATACCATACTATTGGCAGTGGAGTCATGACTCTAGTGTCCCTGATATATATATATATATATATATATATATTTTTTTTTTTTTTTTGGGGGGGGGGGTTTAAACATTTGTTTTGGGGCTTGTGCCCCTGATGCTTTAAGACCTTAAAAATGCCCCTGATTGCTAGTGCTGCATTGATGGGTCACTTAAGAGACCCAGCTATGCAGCTGAAAGCTGCGGGTGCCAAATGCCATGAAGAGAAGTTGGGGGGCCCCAAGAAGAACTTTTGCACCGGGGCCCATGAGCCTTTAGCTACTCTTCTGACTTTGGTGCAACCTTTGCAGCTGCGCAGGGGCTCATTAGATAGTGGCGCCCACTGCCACCTTAAAGAGAACCTTTCACCTGCCCATACATGTGCAGCTGAGTGCAGCATGTAATGGTTAGGGCTGTACAAACCCTGTCTCACTATAATAAAAATTCAGACTGTGTCACTGCAAGAGCTGGAGAGAGGAGAGCGAGAATTCATCTTCTTCTGTTCCATGGCGGTGGGAGTATCTTCGGCAGCGGAGCTGTGCGTTCAAGCGCGCACGCTCTCACTCACTCTTCAGCTCTCGGCAGACAAGGACAAGACTGTGTGATCTCTCGCGAGAGATCACACAGTCTTGTTCAGCTTGTCTGCTGAGAGCTGAAGAGTGAGAGCGAGCACAAGCATGCTAGCACAGCTCCGAGCTGCGCGTGCGCGCTTGCACATGCTCTCCTCTCTCCGGCTCTTGCTGTGGCACTGTAGTAGCTGATTGGACAGTGTCACAGCAATGTTACATGCCCCCTTGCCAATTACACGCCCCATTGACAGTTCAGGGGGTTATTTAAATATCGGATGCCAAATATATCGGCACCGATAGCTAAATAACGGAGGAAGATAGGAAAAACAATGTAAAGTGCCCCAGGGTTTGTACAGCCCTGCCCATTACATGCTGCACATGTATGGACATATGAAAGGTTCTCTTTAAAAGCATGTTTGTACTGACTTTTGGATTGTATGTGAGGGAGTAATGACAATAAATCACAATTATTGATGGATTGCTGGAAAGATATAAGGGCATGGTGTTATTTGATGAACTATTGGACAGTAAAGGACCTTCGGACTGCTCTTGAACAGGGGCCCTCTGCTGTCTATGTTCCACATCTGATGTTATCTAAATAGTGTTCATAAAAGGATAGTCTCAGTGTTTCCCTTTGTAGCTTCAGTCTATCTCCTCTGTATTCTACTTGTGATAGGTTTCTCCATGTCAGTTTTTAGACATGAGGCAGTGAGGAGCAGCATCTCATAGAAATAAACTGGACTCTCTGCACACAGCACTCACTAGTATAGACAATCAGTATGAGTCAGGGGAGTTTTATAACTCTGCAGCTAATCATTGTATGGACTCACCTATTATATCACTGCACTCCTGCTCCCTTAGATAGGGAAGAAATGATCTTTTAAGCAGTATTATATGAATGCAGGGTCATACGTAGGAACAAGGAGGGTAGAGCTGGTAGGGGTCTCGGAGCTGCCAGGTGGGATTTGAGTGGCGATTTTGTAATCTCATAGTTCACTGGAAGTCAGCCGCGCTGGAGAAATTACCTTCTGTCTACACATGAGAGCATGGCCTATTTTGGTGGTCAGACTGAGATCACATGACACAGCTGCCCTTAAAGAGGCTCTGTCACCAGATTATAAGTGCCCTATCTCCTACATAATCTGATCGGCGCTATAATTTAGATAACAGTGATTTTATTTTGAAAAACAATTATTTTTGACCAAGTTATAAACAATTTTAGATTTATGCTATTTAGTTTCTTAATAGACAACTGGGCGTGTTTTTACTTTTTACCAACTGGGCATTGTGAAGAGAAGTGTATGACGCTGACCAATCAGTGACCAATGAGCGTCATACACTTCTCATTGTTCCAGCTCAGCATGATCCACAGAACAGTGTGATTGTGCAGTGAAAGAAGCTGGAACAATGAGAAGTGTATGACGCTGATTGGTCACGGATTGGTCAGCGTCATACACTTCTCTTCACAACGCCCACTTGGTAAAAAGTAAAAACACTATTAAGAAACGAATTAACATAAATCTAAAATTGTTTATAACTTGGTAAAAAATTATCGTTTTTCAAAATAAAAACCACTGTTATCTACATTACAGCGCCAATCAGATTATGTAGGAGATAGGGCACTTCTAATCTGGTGACAGAGCCTCTTTAATGAAAGGGTTCAAAAAAACATGGATGCTAATGAGCTGGGAAGAAACAAATGACACTGGTAGAATATGGCTGGTGAGTTAGCATTATATGTACAAAAAAAAAAGTACCAGTGGATATATATATATATATATATATATATATATATATATATATATATATTGTAAGGGAATTAGGTAGCGGGACAGTCGTCTCCTGGGGTAGACAGGCACTCGGTATCAAATACGCCAGTAAATTTCAGTCCGCACAGCAAAGATGTGGTACTACTGGCCTCAGCCAGTTTTATTTACAGGTTGTACATGAATAAAAAAAGAAAACAAACAAAAAGAAAACTCTATGTCTGTCCGGCACTAACTATACAGTCAGGTATCCTAACTAACAGTGCAGGCCTAATGCCTGGCACCATAAACCATGCAACCTGTTATGAATGCAGTCTGTTTGCTCTCACAAGCTCCTCTCCCCAGGCTGAGAGAGAGTGTGACTGAACTGCAGCCTTTTTAAAGGGCTATCACACCTGACCCCTGATTAATAGCTAGACAGCCCAAGACCAGGACTGTGGGGATGGAGTGGGGACCCACCCATCTCTCCCCACTCCAAAAACCAGGCCCTTTTCCAGGTTTTAGATAAAACCTATTGCAGAGGAAGAACCACATTCTCTGCTGAATTTATTCCCTGGTTGTTTTCAGATAGCCGAAGAAAGAAATCTTGGGGAAATATAGACCCCCATCCACAACCTCTCCACATGGTCTGTCACAACATATATATATATATATATATATATATATATATATATATAAAAAGCAAAATAAAAGCAGCACCATTCCTCCAGTATAGGGTGCACAGATACCTGTTCAGACACACGACCAGCGTCCCAAATACACAGCAAAATCCAATATACAGGTCAGCACTCCAAGTTCAGTGAAAAAAATTAATCTTTTTAATCAATACATGCAACGTTTCAGCCCTGCTCAATGGGGCCTTGCTTGAGAAAGGCCCCATTGAGCAGGGCTGAAACGTTGCATGTATTGATTAAAAATATCCATTTTTTTCACTGAACTTGGAGTACTGACCTGTATATTGGATTTTGCTATATATATATATATATATATATATATATATATATATATATATATATATATATAAACTACCATAGAGCAGAATAACGGCACCAGGACTTCAGTGCAGAGGAAACAGGGTGGATTTAAACACCTCAAGTGAGCAACGTTTCGGTTCGTCACAGAACCTTTCTCAAGCTAGCTTGAGCTTCTGACGTAATCCAGGCCGGCCTCTTGGGATGACGTTTCATCCCCTATGACAGCCACTATAGCCTGTGATCGGCTGCAGCGATCACATGGGATGAAACGTCATCCCGGGAGGCCGGCCTGGAGGAAGAAACACAGACTCTTGGGGAAGTGTACATTTTTTTTTGGAGTTGCATTTTTTTGCGGCGGATTCGCTGCGAACCCGCTGCAAGCTACCTTGAGGTGATTAAATCCACCCTGTTTCATCTACTCTGAAGTCCTGGTACCGTTGTTCTGCTCTATGGTTGTTATATATATATATATATATATATATATATATATATATATATATATATATATATATATATGTATATATATATATATATATACATGTATATATATATATATCCACTGATAGTCGATTTTGACTATTTTTTTTTTTTTTATTATATTTATTCCCAGATTAAGTTATAGTTCACCATTCTCTTGCTTGAAAAAGGTCCTATAGCAGGACGGAAACGTTGCAGCTGTTGACTGAATAAATCACATAATTTTTGGAACCATCGGAGTGCTGTGGCATTTCTTTCGTTTATGTTTTATAATCCACGGATCTGCTTGCACCCATTACCGTGTTGAAATCCACTGGTAGTCAATTTTGACTATTTTTTTAAAATTATATTTATTCCCAGATTAAGTTATAGTTTACCATTCTATAGCATTATGCAGTACATTTACCATATATGGGGATTTGCTGTTGACTGTCCTGGTTTATATTACATTTTAATGAAAGTTGTTATGATATATCATGAAATTGTCTTTTAATTGATCATGGATATTAAAAATGAAATTATGATTGAATACATTTGCAATGGATAAGCTCAGTTTTTTTGATAGGCATTTTTCTTGGTGATTTTGGGCGATATTCTTCAGGAATGTGGATTTAAAAAACATTTCAAAGTCACTTTTATTGGAGGTATATTATCTTCAATGTATAACACTGCAAAATCTTGAACCTGCTTAGATTAAAAAATGCACTTTAAGGGGGGATTTACACGAGCGTGTGCGTTTCGCGCACGCAAAAAATGCGGCGTTTTGCGTGCGCAAAAAGCACTTAACAGCTCCGTGTGTCATCAGATAGGATGTGCGACTGCGTGATTTTCGCGCACCCGCCATCATTATCACACTCTGTTCGGATGTTTGTAAACAGAAAAGCACGTTGTGCTTTTCTGTTTTCAATCATCCTTTTGACTGCTGTTGCGCGAATCACGCTCATCACACGGAAGTGCTTCCGTGTGCTGCGCGTGATTTTCACGCACCCATTGACTTCAATGGGTGCATGATGTGCAGAAAACGCAAAAAATATAGGACCTGACGTGAGTTTTACGCAGCGGACTCACGCTGCGTAAAAATCACTGACAGTCTGCACTGCCCCATAGACTAGCATAGGTCTGTGCGACGTGCGTGAAAAGCACGCGCGTTGCACGCACGTATTACATGTTTGTGTAAATCCGCCCTAAGTTTCACCGAGGTACCAAATGAAAACTGCTTTTTGGGGGGTATTTGAGAAAAATATATTTTCATTTAAGTTTTTGTCATTAAAATATCTTTCTTACCGCCTCAATAAAAGTTTGATTGTTCAAAATATTTCAGAGTATTCCTCTGAATTACTGTACATCAATATAGAAATTGTCGGCACAATGCTTTTTAGAATTTCTTAACCTATTTTCCTCAGAATCTACTTACACAGTGATAGAAGTTCATATTATCCAACTTATTGGCTGGTTTATATGTAAAGTATTTTAAACGCATGGCATAAATGGTAGGATCCTATTGTAAAAATGAAACATAGTGGTTGAGTAGGTGTTTAAAACCTATATTTTACTGTCAATGGAAAGATAACAACTTATTGACCTTTAAATAAAGCCACACTAGTTTTCCATAACATTATAGAGACATACAGTACCACAATAAACTTTAGTGAGCATAATATTTATGATTTATGTATATTTATGAAACCACACTGTTTTTAATACATGTGGAAAATGCAATACTTGAAGTTGAAGATAAATGCATATTCCAGATCAGAGGTCGGCAACCCATTGATCGCGATTAACAGGTCGATTGCCGCGGCAGAGCTCGGGAGCCAACGGCTAACGTGGCTTGCTGCGTTGCCATACCCCTCCTACACAGGACATATTCCTGGCTCCTGCCCTCACCTGCAGTTATAATATGAGGTCCGTTCGCATTGGATGAGGGTGGCGCTCTGTAGAATTATTTTGTCGCTGCTCTGCTGGAGGAGGCTGTGGGTGATTTGGTGTGCTTGTGGCTGAAACAATCAGCAGGTGCATGTTAATATCAAGAGTTATCAAGTAAGGCTGGGTTCACACGACCTATTTTCAGACGTAATGGAGGCGTTTTACGCCTCGATTTACGTCTCAAAAAACAGCAAACATCTGCCCATTACTTTCAATGGACTTTACGATGTACTGTGCCGACGACCTGTCATTTTACGCGTCGATGTCAAAAGACGGTTTGTAAAATTACAGCCTCGTCAAAAGAAGTGCAGGACACTTCTTGGGACGTTTTTGGAGCCGTTTTCTCATAGACTCCAATGAAAACAGCTCCAAAAACGTCCGTAAAAAAACGCCACGAAAACACCGCGAAAAACGCAGCGAAAAATGCGAGTTGCTCAAAAAACGTCTTTGAGACGTTTTTGACTCTACGTGTGAATATACCCTTACAGTTCAGGTTCAGTACACAGACAAGCAGCAACAGGTTGTAGCATGAGGCAGAGATGTGGTCAGCAAACAGACTAAGCTCGGTGTACAGATAAACGGAAACATGTTGTAGGGTGAGGCAGAGATGTGGTCAGGAAACAATTTACGTTTTTTACACAAATGAGCAGCAACAATTTGTAGCATGAGGCAGTTAGACATTTACTTAACATATATGTTACGTCTATGGCCGCGGCCAGTCGTTCTGACACCCTCTGACGGCCGCGGCCATGGACATATGGGTTCTCGGCGGCATCTCCCTCCTGGGAGATGCCGGCACTCACTTCCTGGTTCAAAGATTCTCTACCACAGGGCGCGCGCGCCTACGTGTGCATGGCCTTAAAGGGCCAGTGCGCACACAATTGCAGGAGAACTGCATTCAGTCCAGAATGCTGCTGGACTATAAAAAGTGCTCTGCCCTCTTGATCATTGCCTGAGAGTTGTTGTGTACCTAAAGTTTGTCTTGCAAATGATCTCCTAGTGTTTTCCAGTTCCCAGTGTTACCCATTCCTGCTGCCTGTACTCTGTATCCTGTGCTACCATGCCTCTGTGCCGTCTAGAGTTGAAGTCGAGTTGTGTCTTCCGCTGCATCTACTGTGTTACAACCACCGGGTGTCTACCTGCTGCCGGAGCCTTATCGTAAGCCTGAATCACCGCTACTGTCTACATTGCCACAGGTACCCTTTCTGGACTATAGACATTGTATTGTACCTTGTTGGCCAGCTGCCTTTCCGTTACGCGGTATGGCCCAGTGGGTCCACTCCCCGTGACAGTACACATGAGGGATTTGTCATGTTTCAAAAACATATAGAGCATATTAGGGAGCCTATCGATGCAGAATACTACGTAATACAGAAACATTTTGATAATAGTTGTGATTCTCCACTATTAAAAGGATATTTCCAGAAGGGACAATTGTCACCTGTCAACAAAATAGTTGATAAGCGTCTGAGCCCGCCATTCCTCCTCACTGCACCAACCACAGTTTATGGGACTGATGGAAAAGCCAAGCACTGTACTTGGCTGCCTCCGTCAGTCATATAGACTTTGTATGAAGTGACATCGCATATGCTTGTCTGCCACCCCATTTAAAGTTCCCCTCAATGCGGATGTGCAGTGAGTAGAAATGGGTTTGGAACCCCCGTTCTAGTGATTGGTGAGGGTCTCAGCAGTGGGGACACAGGATAGGTGATAATTGGTAATTTTGTAAACTGTAAATAAGCTAATTACATTATAACATGCTTTGCAAAGCGGTTTCTTATCTAGGTTATAAATTGAATGTTAAAGCGGAATAACAGAGGCGTAGGGTAACACTGTATCAAATATAATTTATTTTAAAAAAAATCTTATTTACCAGTTATTTTCCTTACGTTCAGTTTCCTAATGGGGCATCTTGAACAGCAATTGATCTCATTTTAGCATTTTCCCAAGGGCTTCTTTTCTTTCTCATTCCATCTTTAACCCCTTAATGACTAGGCCATTTTGCACGTTAATGACCAAGGATTAAATTTTGTTTTTTCACGGTCGCATTCCAAGAGTCGTAACTTTTTTTTTATTCCGTTGTTTTTTGCGGGACGAGTTGTATTTTGTAATTCTACAATTTTTAGATGCTTATAATATATTGATTAACTTTTATTAACTTTATTTTAGGAGAGAATTGAAAATAAGTATCTATTCCAGCATTGATTTTCACGTTATAAATTTACGCGATTTACTATGCAGCGTAAATAACATGTTAACTTTATTCTACGGGTCGGCACGATTACGGGGATACCAAATATGTAAAGGTTTTATATGTTTTCCTATGTTTGCACAATAAAAAGCCTTTTAGAGAAAAATTACTTGTTTTCGCATCGCCGTATTCCAAGAGACGTAATTTTTTATTTTTCCGTCAATGTGGCCGTATGTGGGCTTGATTTGTGCGGACCAATGTGTAGTTTTCATTAGTACTATTTTGGGGTACATAGGACTTATAGATTCACTTTTATTTAATTTTTTATGGGGGGAATGAGAATTTTGAGAGAATTTTGAGAGAAAAGAGAAATGTTAAATACTTTTGTGTCAAAAAAGACAAAAGTATAATAGGTATGATACCTTTATTGGCTAACCATAAAAGTTCTATATGCAAGCTTTCAGAGCACAGAGGCCCCTTCTTCAGGCAGTTTTTTTGGACGCCGTTCATCCGGCGGTTTAATTAATGTGTTCATTTTATTGTTCAAGTTGTTACGATCGCGGGGATACCATATATGTGTATGTGTTATTTGTTTTGACACTTTTACTAAATAAAACCACTTTCTGGGCAAAAAAAAAAGTTTTATTTGATTTTCACTGTAATTTATTTATTTATTTTTTTCACAAACTTTATTTAACTGATTTACATATTTTTTTTTAGTCCCACCAGGGGACTTCACTATGCGATCTACTGATCGCATATATAATGCTTTGGTATACTTAGTATACCAAAGCATTATTGCCTGTCAGCCATGGAAACCCGACGGTGACCCGCGATTTCTTTGCGGGGGCGCCGATGGGGTGACAGAGGGAGCTCCCTCCCTCTGTCAAACACATTAGATGTCGCTGTCACTATTGAGAGCGGCATTTAAATGTTTAAACTGCCGGAATCGGAGCTCGTTTCGATTCCGGAAGTTGCAGCAGGAGCCAGGCTGTGTATAACAGCCGTGCTCCTGCCGCTGATCGCGTGGGTACAGTGTCAGTACCTGCGCCATCACAGGACGGATATATCCGTCCTCCTGCGTGAACTAGCAGCTGCTGAGGACGGATATATCCGTCCTTCGGCGTTAAGAGGTTAAAGGTTAAATTATACGGGTATGTGACATTAGTTTAGCAGACTAGGCCCTTTTACATGTTTTAATAGCACAAATAATTTAGTTATTTATTGAAGCAGCTACTCTAGTTTGGAAACTATGAGTAAGAAAGTAATTCCGAAACATAAGGCCTCATACACATATCCTTCACCGTTTTCACATCCGTTTAAAACGGATCAGTGTGTCTGTTGTGACATCCGTGTGGTTTCCGTTTTCACTCCGTTTTAAATGGATGTTGTGCTTCCGTTTGTCTTCCGTTTTAAACGGTCCATTAAAATCCATCTTGTGTGTTCAATTCAGGGAACTTTGGCACGCCCTGCCATTGCTTAGCAACGGAGCCGCGAAAAATGGACCGCACACGGATGCCTTCCTTCCGTTTTTTTGACGGATCCATAGACTTCAATGGTCCCTACGGTGACTGAATGACGGATAAAAGTAGGACATGCATTGATGGAACGGATGAATGGAACCGTCAAAACAACGGAATTGTGCATGGCCCCATAGAAATGAATGTGTCAGGGTGCTGTCAGTTAAAAAAAACGGATAGCATCCTGAAGAAAATAACTGAAGTGGGCATGAGGCCTAAGTCGTAAACTATTGAGTGAGCGGATGAAGTGTTTATATTGGATTTTAATGGACTTTCAAAAAAGACAATTTTATCACTAGGAGGCCTTATTCACACGGACCTGTCCGTACTGCGCGCGCAAAATACGCTGCGTTTTGCGTGCGCAAAAGGTCCGTGTGGCATCAGCATATGGTGCGTGGCTGCGTGATTTTTGCGCAGCCGGAATCATGATGACACTCTGGTTTTATGTTTACAAACAGAAAAGCACGTGGTGCTTTTCTGTTTTCATTCATTTATTTAACTACTGTAGCGCGTATCACGTGCGGCACCCGGAAGCACGTGTGCCGAGCCGATTTTGCATGCACCCATTGACTTCAATGGGTGCATGCTCCGCGAAACACGGCCAAATATAGGACATGTCGTGAGTTTTACGCAGCGGACATACGCTGCATGAAATTCACTGACAGTCTGAACAGCCCCATTCATTAACATAGGTCCGTGCCACACTCGTGAAAATCACGCACGTAGCATGGATGTATAACACGTTCGTGTGAATAAGGCCTGAGTGCTGATTATATTCTATACAAAGAACTGAAGCTTTGTGCACCAGCTATGTACTTTGTAAAAGAAAAAAAAAAAAAAAGGAAAATAGTCATGGGGTATGCCACGCTACACATAGTTTAATGGATTACTGGTCTTAATCTGATCCAGCTACAGCAAGTAGCCAATCTACTCACAAGTATTTCTCTTTACTGCCTCCTGAATACCAAAAGCTGATTTGGCCTGGAACCAAGCATTACTGGACTTGTGAAAGTTGTTTTATCATTTTTTTTTTTGAAGGACCCTCAGCTGGCCATACACATTAGATAAAGATTGGTTGGATTGGACAATGATCTAATGTTTGGGGGCCTCCATAGTGTCCCCATAGTCCAGATGGCAGATATCAGAGGAAAGGGGAGTTGCGCATTGGGGAAATCCAACATGCCGATCCTTTGTTTCCATGGAAGATAAGCTGCTGCCAGAGGTGTCGAGCAGATGCTAACTCCCCTCTCCCTTGTGTATAGCCAACTTTCTTCTTTGATATAAGGATAAGAGTAGATCTTCTCATCAACACAAGCAAGTTGCCTGGGGATAGACAGGCATGAAATACATGTGGAAGGTGACTGATTAAAATGATTTTAAGAGTCTTATATAGCTCAGCCTACTGGATCTGGTCATGTCACCTCAGCATCTCCAAGCAGTTACCAACTATATTGCCATACAGTAGTCCTCTCTTTTTCCTGTGAGATTTCAAACAAATCAAACATTGATTGAAAGACTCCACCTTTCTTGTCAGAGAGCAACAAAAACAGACTCCGCCTGTCTACAACCTTAGGAGTAGGCAGAGGTACAATTTGAAGCTCCTGGGCCCCAATTCAAAATAGGTAACAGGACTCCATCTATCATATGTCAATAACAATGCTGGTGTCTTCTTATGTGGCATAGGGAATATCAGTACCCCGCAGGCATCAGGACCCGGGTGTGACTACTACCTATGCATCCCCTAAAGCTACTCCGCCCAGGAATAGGGGAATTTCATGATTCCACTTATACATAGAAGTGACACTATTACAGGCTAGATTATCTTTAACAGTCTCTCCTATCTTTGGGCCTAACAATAATATTAAAGTCTTCTTTTCTCCCATTTATACTTCAATGACCCAGCAGAGCTGTAAAAGACTAGAGCTCTTATGTCTGCATTCCTTGTTTGCAGACTCAGATTTTGTACTACAGTAGATAGCTGAAAGCCCATTGTGATTTATCAGTAAACCTCGATCAACTTCGATGCTGTTTACCTATTTATTTTTGTAATCACTTTTGAGATTCTATTAAGATATGCAGGGCTGGCATCAGCTCCAAGCATTTTTGGGCAAATGCCGGTGCCCGCTGCTACCGTTCACTCTGCATTTACTTCCTGTGCCGTTTCTCTTACAGAGGGCAGTAGTAGAGACTACTCAGAACATTTTTACTGTGTTCTTAGGTCCTGTGTAGACACTCCTGCAAAGGACACACACCCAGGGAGAGGTCCTTCTTCCCTTTCCTGTAAGTGCTTGTGGGAAGCATCTGTATACCGTATTTAATTATTTTTCAGCCTATTCTCTTAATTTGTCTCAATTTTAGGACCTGCTAATTAGGGGGGGGGGGGGGGTAGACTCCCAAGCTACTGTTGTCTATGAGAGGATCTTCCTTACCTAAATACCTCAATATTATTCTTCTTCACAGACATAACATACTATTATATGCCAGTACATTATATGCAGAAAATAAAGATTAGAAGTCAAAGTTTATTTCTTTCTAGTAAGGTTAAAGGCTATGTAAACCTTTGTAGCATTTGTTTTATGAAATGTGTTTACATCCATTTTTGAAATTTACATTTATTACAACTTTTCTTTACCTTTTGTGCTGCAGTTTCTATGCATTCACTATACATAGAAGCTGCATATCAACGTTGTGAGCTGAATCCGTCAGTCAGCTGGAACGACAGCGGCTCCTGTCTGTCTCTAACACACAGGATAACCCTAAGGCCGGGTTCCCACGCGTCAGATACGCTGCGTAAATACTGCGCAGCGTAATTGACCTGGAACGGCAGCACCTTCCATCCGGAAAAACCTTCATACTTACCCCCTCCCTCTTGCGTTGCAGGCCATGTGATGCTGCAGCCTGTGATTGGCTGCAGTGGTCACATGGGATGAAACGTTATCCAAGGAGGCTGGCCTGCAGCAAGAAGGAGAGAGTTCTTGGTGTGTTGTCTTTTTCCTGAATTGCGATTTTTGCGGCAGAATCGCTGCGGTTCCACTGCAAAAGACGCAACACATGGCTTTCTGCTGCAGGTTTTGCCTCCCCACTGAATTCAATTGGTAAAATCTGCTGCAGAAAATCAATGAAAACGCAGCATAAATTGACATGCTGCGGATTTAAATTTCGCCCTGCAGGTCTATTTATTAACATTTATGCTGCGTATTCTTTACGCAGCGTGAGCATGAGATTTTTTTAATCTGATCCACTTTGCTGCTACTGTTAATGCTGCGGAATTTCCGCATAGAATTCCATTGCGGAAAGTACGCAGCATTTACGCTATGTGGGAACCCGGCCTAAGGGTGCAGTCACACGCTACAGATTTTGTTGCAGAAAATCAGTTCTATTCATCTGAATGGAATTTGCAGACATCCATGCGCCTACCACAGATATAACCCCATTCAGATGAATGATAGTGATTTTCAGGCACAGACAATTTCTGCAGAAAAATCTACTTCGTGTGAACTTACCCTAATACCGTTCACATCTAAGATAATGAACTGTAGAATGATTACTGGCACTCCAAAACTCTTTATTATTCTCTGGATGCTTTCTATACTGAATAGTAGGTGTAAGAAATGAGCAAGCAGGAATGGCAGTCCTTATATCTTATAGAGAATGGGGAGTATGCTATAAAAGTAAGGAGCCAAAGATGTTTGTGTTGCAAATTCTGCAGAGGTAATTCTTGTCTGGAAGAAGTCGTCATGGCATTCTGGGCTGGATGAAGAAGAAAAGGAAAAGTGAACAACTCCAATCTGAGTAGACGTCAGCGGTGAGTCACTGGATTTTACTGTATTGTATTAAAGGGGTTTTCCCATCTGAGACATATATGGCATATCCAGGACATGCCACAAATGTCTGATAGATGTGGATCCCAGCTCTGGGGCCAACACCTATATCGAGAACTGGCCGCAGAACACAGGCGGAGACTAGTAGATAGAGGGTCATGCGTGCTTTCAGCACTCTCCATTCTGTTGTATGGTTGTTATGGAAACAGCCGAGCAGCACCCTCTCTTCACTGGTGTCCACCTGGATTCTGCGGCGAGTTCTTGATATAGGTTCGGGAATTAGAGCTGTGACTTGTATCTATCAGACATTTATGGCACATCCTGTGGATATTCCATATATGTCTAAGATCGGAAAACCCCTTTAACTTGTATGGCCTGCAGAGGACCTTTGTAGGACTAGTAACTACCAAATGTGGTCACAATATGGTGGTAATCTTTGGTAGTCTTTGTTTTACTACACAATTAACAGTGGTCGCATTATTTCTATATAGCTGAAGGGTGGGCCCCAAGAATTACAGTATTTATTCTGGTGGGCCCAATGTACTTCAATCCGAAACTGCCACAGATTCCCTCAGGAACGACCACAAAACCTTCCAGAAATAACCATTTGCATGCACATTTGCATGAGTCACACCCTTTTTGAGTTCCATACAACAGACATTCCAAACGAAGAATGGGACTATTTGGAAGTAGGTCTTTGTGCCCATTTTTTCAAAAGTGATTAAAATGTATTCCTGATTCCCAGAAAGAAGGTGTTAGATTTGAGCATGAATGCCGTCATCAACACATTTAATAGGCCTCAAGGTTTGTTAGTTCTACTGCACTGTACTATTACCCACTAGATTTTGTGTGCTGTATCTGTGATTGGAGTTATAGGCATTGTGTTGCATTTAATCAGAAACAGGCATAAAGGCCCTATTACACTGGCCGATTTTGGCTGGGACAGCAAGCGCCGATCGAGACAGCTCGTTGATTGGCGCTCGTTTGCTCCTGTCACCAGAGCTATGTATGGGGACGAGCGGTCATTACTCCGATCGCTCATCCCTATACATTATCATCATGTCGGCAGCCCGTCTCCCTGTTTACACAGGGAGATGCGCTGCCGACAACGATAATATTTTACTTTTTTAAAACGATACGGCCAGCAGATTGAGCGTTTGCTCGTTCATCTGCTGATCGCTGCCCTTTTTACACAAGGCAATGATTGGCAACGAGCATTCTATGAAGGATTGTTTGCCTGATAATTGCCCAGTGTAAAACCTTACACACCAGAATTACATAGTACGGTTGAAAAAAGACACATTCATCAAGTTCAACCCATGGGCAAACTACAGAACTCTGTCTTACCCCTATTGATCTAAAGGAACTTTAACCCTTTCCTGTCACAGCAACTTTTGGGATTTTCGTTTACATTTTTTTATCCCCACCTTCCAGAAGCCATAATTTTTTACTTTTGCATCGATAAAGCCATATGAGGGCTTTTTTTTGTGGGACGAGTTGTAGTTTTTTACAGCACCATTTATTTCACCATATAATGTATTGGGGGAAAAATTAAATGCTTCAATATTTATTTATTTTTGTATTGGGCATATGTGGCCATGTTAGGCGGGATTCACACAACAGGGTTTCCCGGCCGGGTGCCGGCCGTTCATAAATCGGCCGGCACCCGGCTGCATTAGGAATAATAGACCCCTAATGGGGCTATTCACACGACCGTTTTTTTGACGGCCGGGAAAACCGGCCGTCAAAAAATGGGACATGCCCTATTTTCGGCCGGGTGCCCGGCCGCCCGGCTCCCGTAGAAGTCTATGGGGCCGGGTAATACACGGCCATCCCCGGAATGTGTCCCGAGTGATGGCCGGGTCTACCGACGCTCGCGCACTCTCTTTCCTCCTCTTCACAATGCAGAGTGCATGTGAGGAGGAGGAGGGTATTTTATTGCTCGCTGTAGGAGTCGGAATCCCCAATCCCCGGCCGGGGATTGGGGATTCCGCTACAGGAGAAGTGAGTGACTACACTGTCCATATATGGACACAGCGAAGTCACTCACTTCTGCAGCGGAATCCCCGACTCTATGGCCGGGGATTCCGCTACAGGAGTAGTGCCTGACTGCACTGTCCATATATGGACACAGCGAAGTCACTCACTTCTGCAGCGGAATCCCCGACTCTATGGACGGGGATTCCGCTACAGGAGAAGTGCGTGACTGCACTGTCCATATATGGACACAGCGAAGTCACTCACTTCTGCAGCGGAATCCCCGACACTATGGCCGGGGATTCCGCTACAGGAGAAGTGAGTGACTACACTGTCCATATATGGACACAGCGAAGTCACTCACTTCTGCAGCGGAATC
Organism: Rhinoderma darwinii; assembly: GCF_050947455.1. Taxonomy (NCBI): domain Eukaryota; kingdom Metazoa; phylum Chordata; class Amphibia; order Anura; family Rhinodermatidae; genus Rhinoderma; species Rhinoderma darwinii. Next base: position 154,694,774 of record NC_134689.1, read on the forward strand.
CCCGACTCTATGGGGGGGATGGGTGCAACCTACAGGGGGCTGTGTGGCATCACCTACAGGGGACTTGGTGGCATCACCTACAGGGGGCTGGGTGGCATCACCTACAGGGGGCTGGGTGGCATCACCTACAGGGGGCAGGGTGGCATAGAGAAAACAGCACCGTAATTTCAGCCGTAATGGCATGTGCAGGCGTCTTTCGCTGCGTCCATTACGGACGTAATTGGAGCTGTTTTTCCATGGAGTCCATGGAAAACGGCTCCATTTACGTCTGAAGAAGAGACAGGCACTTCTTTGACGCGGGCGTCTTTTTTATGCGCCGCCTTTTGACAGCGGCACGTAAAAAAAATGACCGCCGGCACAGAACATCGTAAGACCCATTCAAATGAATGGGCAGATGTTTGCCGACGCTTTTGAGCCGCATTTTCGGACATAGTTCGGGGCTAAAATGCCCGAATTACGTCCGTAAATAGTGTGTGTGAACCCAGCCTTATGTTGCTTCCTTCACTAGCTCTAATGTACTGGCACAGCTTCATTCCTGTGCTGCTTTCTCCTTCTACAGACTCATAAAGCCCATGTTTGATCTACTCTTCCCTGTATTAGCACAGAGAATAATGCTGCCTGTGTCGGATATCTCCCCCCTCCCTATACATATACCAGGGGCGTAGCTATGGGGGGGCAAGCGGGGAATGTGCCCCGGGCGCAGTTCAGAGGGGGGCGCCAGCGCCACCTCCTCCTGCACTATAATTGTACCTGTGTCGCAAGGACACAGGTACAATTAGAAGCAATGAATGACCGGGCACGTTCCGTGCCCGGCCATTCAGCGCCTTTCCACGAATGAAGCGACTGGTACCTTTTGTACCAGTGACGCTTCCGTCGATGAAAGGCGCTGACTGACAGGGAAAGTCATCCTGCCCAGCCAATCAGCGCCTTTCATAGACACTGTGTTCAACCCCCTGGAGACCTGCGCATAAGAGAGCAGGTCTCCATGGCTGCCGGATGGCGTGGGAGCGGGAATAAGGTGAGTTTGAATATTTTTATTTTTTTAAAATTGTAATAGAAGTGTGGCTGTATCTGCGGGGGGGACTTTGTCTACACGGGGGACTTTATCTACGGGGGGTGTCTATCTACAGGGGGACTATATCTACAGGGCTGGGCTATATACAGGGGGACTATATCTACAGGGCTGGGCTATATACAGGGGGACTATATCTACAGGGCTGGGCTATATACAGGGGGACTATATCTACAGGGCTGGGCTATATACAGGGGGACTATATCTGCTGGCTTATATAGAGGGGGACTATATCTACAGGGGGGCTATATACAGGGGCACTATATCTACAGGGCTGGGCTATATACAGGGGGACTATATCTGCTGGGCTATATACAGAGGGACTATATCTACAGGGGGGCTATATACAGAGGGGCTATATACAGGGGGACTATATCTACAGGGGGGCTATATACAGTGTATAGCCCACGCCTGTATATAGCCCCCCTCTGTAGATATAGCCCCCCTCTGTAGATATAGCCCCCCTGTGTATAGCCCACCCCTGTAGATATAGCACCCCTGTGTATAGCCCAGCCCTGTAGATATGGTCCCCCTGTAGATATGGTCCCCCTGTAGATATGGTCCCCCTGTGTAAAGGATCTGCCAGGCACAACTTCTGTGTATACGCCCATAGGTAATCAGTCTGCACCTGAGTCTATGTCTCTGAGACTGACTCCATCTTCCACCACTCAGGATGGCAGGCTTAGGAGCGGGAGAGCCTATCGCAGCCTGGCCAGACGGAGCTAGCTCCCGCCCTCTGTCTATTTATACCTGCTTTTCCTGTTCCTCCTTTGCTTGGGATTCTTCTCGTGTGGTTTCCTGGCCCAGCTACAGCTTCTGACTATTTGATCCTGCTCCATACTGACCCTGGCTTACTGACTACTCTCCTGCTCTGCGTTTGGTACCTCGTTCACTCCTGGTTTGACTCGGCTCGTTCACCACTCTTGTTGCTCACGTTGTTGCCGGCGGCAACTGCCCCATTTCCCTTAGCTTTGTGTACCCTTGGCCAGGCATTCCTGGATATACTCTCTCATGGCTTCACATTCGGGGCAAGAAAGATTAAATATCCTACCCTTAGGGAGCTTAGCTCCTGGTACCAATTCGATAGCGCAATCGTATTCTCTATGAGGAGGTAACACTTCGGAGGCTTCCTTAGAGAAAACATCAGCGAAGTCCTGAACAAACTCAGGTAGCGTGTTCACCTCCTCAGGGGGAGAAATAGAATTAACAGAAAAACATGACGTCAAGCATTCATTACCCTATTTGGTAAGCTCCCCAGTATTCCAGTCAAACGTGGGATTATGCAACTGCAACCAGGGAAGGCCTAAAATCAAATCGGACGATAATTCCTGCATCAACAGTACAGAGCACTGCTCCAAATGCATTGAGCCAACAAGGAGTTCAAAAACAGGGGTATGCTGTGTCTCTAGCTATGCCTTTGATTGATTTGCCTAAACCTGTCCCTGTAGTGGATATCGACTCCACTCCTCTTGCTAATGGTTATTTTACACAAAGCTAAGGGAAATGGGGCAGTTGCCCACGGCAACACCGTGAGCAACAAGAGTGGTGAACGAGCCGAGTCAAACCAGGAGTGAACAAGGTACCAAACGCAGAGCAGGAGAGTAGTCAGTAAGCCAAGGTCAGTATGGAGCAGGATCAAATAGTCAGAAGCTGTAGCTGGGCCAGGAAACCACACAAGAAGAATCCCAAGCAAAGGAGGTACAGGAAAGGCAGGTATAAATAGACAGAGGGCGGGAGCTAGCTCCGTCTGGCCAGGCTGCGATAGGCTTTCCCGCTCCTAAGCCTGCCATCCTGAGTGGTGGAAGATGGAGTCAGTCTCAGAGACATAGACTCAGGTGCAGACTGATTACCTATGGGCGTATACACAGAAGTTGTGCCTGGCAGATCCTTTACACCCTGTAGATATGGTCCCCCTGTAGATATGGTCCCTCTGTAGATAGCCCACCCCTGTATATAGTCCACCTGTAGATATAGCCCCACTGTAGATATGGCCCCCCTGTAGATATGGCCCCCCTGTAGATATGGTCCCCCTGTAGATAGCCCACCCCTGTATATAGTCCCCCTGTAGATATAGTCCCCCTGTAGATATAGTCCACCCCTGTATATAGTCCCCCTGTAGATATAGCCCACCCCTGTATATAGTGCATCACAGATAGCCCACCCTTGTATATAGTATATACAGGGGTGGGCTATCTGTGGAGCACTATATACAGGGGTGGACTATCTAGTGGAGAACTATATACAGGGGTGGACTATATGTACAAGGGGGGGCTATATACAGGGGTGGGCTATCTGTGAAACACTATATACAGGTGTGGACTATATGTGGAGCACTATATACAGGGGTGGGCTATATCTACAGGGGTGGGCTATCTGTAGAGCACTATAGGGGGAGTTATTTGTGGGACACTATATACATTATATTTATTTATAGGTGCAGAAATGTTGGAAAAGTGAGAAGCTGAAGACATCTGAGCGGCAAACTGCAGAAATGGACCGGGAGAATTCATCATAGAGGTCTGGACCAAATGGAGAAAAAGAACTAGAATCTGAGACGTCACCGGTGAGTCACTTAATGTAAATGTTCACTCTGCCTCTAATCAGTAATGTAGTCACTGTACGATCTGCAGTGAGATGATGGGTGGTATGATTATGATAGGATTTATTTTTTGTGAAACGGCATCTCCCAGCATATCCTTACCATTGTTCGGGCCTTGCTGGGAGCTGTAGTTTTACGCCGTACAAACCTATACGGCAGGGGTTGCACTAAATTGAGCTGTATTTGTGCTGGTGCTGTATATATGTACTGAGCTTGGTTCTGGTGTTGTGTATAGAACCATATTGCTTGTGAAATGTACAAATAATTTTATGCTTGCGTTACATAAAAATAAATGACACGTCGATTAGTAGAGAAAACAAACACAGCGAGGGGGAAGGAGATGTCGGGAAAGAGGTTGGGGGGGGGCAAACTGAATCTTTGCACCGGGTTCTGGAGAACCTAGCTACGCCTCTGCATATACTGCCTTGTAAAGGATCTGCCAGGCACAGCTTCGGGGTTAACTCCCATAGGTAATCAGTCGGCACCTGAGTCTATGTCTCTGAGACTGACTCCAGCTTCCACCACTCAGGCTGGCAGGCTTAGGAGTGGGAGAGCCTATCGCAGCCTGGCCAGACTCAGCTAGCTCCCACCCTCGGTCTATTTATACCTGCCTTTCCTGTTCCTCCTTTGCTTGTGATTCTTCTCGTGTGGTTTCCTGGCCTTGCTACAGCTTCTGACTATTTGATCCTGCTCCATACTGACCCTGGCTTACGGACTACTCTCCTGCTCTGCGTTTGGTACCTTGTACACTCCTGGTTTGACTCGGCTCGTTCACCTCTCTTGTTGCTCACGGTGTTGCCGTGGGCAACTGCCCCATTTCCCTTAGCTTTGTGTACCCTTGTCTGTTTGTCTCGTGCACTTACTGAGCGTAGGGACCGCCGTCCAGTTGTACCCCGTCGCCTAGGGCGGGTCGTTGCAAGTAGGCAGGGACAGAGTGGCGGGTAGATTAGGGCTCACTTGTCCGTTTCCCTACCCCTATCATTACATAATCACAAGCCAGTTACCTAGTCTACCCTGGTCCCTGTCTCTACTATGGACCCCCTTGAGACCCGGGCCCAGCAAATGCAGGGTCTCTCCCTACAGGTCCAGGCCCTGGCTCAGAGGGTCAACCAGCCTGACACTACCATGGTAGTGCCCCTCACCTCACCTCTTGAACCCCACCTCAAGTTGCCTGACCGGTTCTCAGGGGACCGGAGGACTTTTCTCTCCTTTCGGGAGAGTTGTAGGCTCTACTTTCGCTTAAAGCCTCACTCCTCAGGTTCTGAGAGCCAGCGGGTGGGTATAATTATGTCCCGGCTCCTGGAAGGGCCCCAATAGTGGGCCTTCTCCTTGGCTCCTGACGCCCCTGAACTTTCCTCCGTTGACCTTACGTCAGGATAAGAGACCTGTTGAGGAGTATTGTTCTGACTTTAGGAAGTGGTGCGTAGCTTCTCGGTGGAATGACCCTGCCTTAAGGTGCCAGTTTGGGTTGGGTCTGTCGAACGCCCTGAAAGACCTGCTAGTTAGCTATCCCTCTTCTGACTCCCTAGACCAGGTTATGGCTTTAGCGGTACGACTTGACCGACGTCTCAGGGAACGACAACTTGAAAGTTTTTGTGTTTTCCCCTCTGACTCCCCCATGATGCCTCCCGAGGTCCCGTTGCTTCGCTCTTCCACGGAAGACTCGGAGGTACCTATGCAACTCGGGGCCTCCGTGTCCCCCCGACAACGTAGAGAGTTCCGCAGGAAGAATGGTCTCTGCTTCTATTGTGGGGATGACAAGCATCAAGTGAACACCTGTCGCAGGCGTAAGAATAAGCATGCGGAAAACATCCGCGCCTAAGTGATCATCGGGGAGGTCACTTGGGCGCACAGGTATTTCCCGTAAATATGAAACTTAATAAGATCTTGCTTCCCTTTCAGGTCTCTTTTGGTGGTAGGTCTGCTACCGGCAGTGCCTTCGTGAATTCAGGGTCTTCTGCTAATATCATGTCTGTGGAATTTGCTATGTCTCTAGCTATGCCTTTGATTGATTTGCCTAAACCTGTCCCGGTAGTGGGTATCGACTCCACTCCTCTTGCTAATGGTTATTTTACACAGCATACCCCTGTTTTTGAACTCCTTGTTGGCTCCATGCATTTGGAGCAGTGCTCTGTACTGTTGATGCAGGGATTATCGTCCGATTTGGTTTTAGGCCTTCCCTGGTTGCAGTTGCATAATCCCACGTTTGACTGGAATACTGGGGAGCTTACCAAATGGGGTAATGAATGCTTGACGTCATGTTTTGCTGTTAATTCCATTTCTCCCCCTGAGGAGGTGAACACGCTACCTGAGTTTGTGCAGGACTTCGCTGATGTTTTCTCTAAGGAGGCCTCCGAAGTGTTACCTCCTCATAGAGAATACGACTGCGCTATCGAATTGGTACCAGGAGCTAAGCTCCCTAAGGGTAGGATATTTAATCTTTCTTGTCCCGAACGTGAAGCCATGAGAGAGTATATCCAGGAATGCCTGGCCAAGGGTTACATTCGCCCCTCTACTTCTCCGGTAGGTGCTGGCTTCTTCTTCGTAGGGAAGAAGGATGGTGGTCTTAGGCCATGCATTGACTACCGTAAATTGAATAAGGTCACTGTAAGGAACCAGTATCCCCTTCCTTTGATTCCTGATCTCTTTAATCAGGTTCAGGGGGCCCAATGGTTCTCTAAGTTTGATCTACGGGGGGCGTATAACCTTATCCGCATCAAAGAGGGGGATGAGTGGAAGACTGCGTTTAACACGTCCGAAGTTCATTTCGAATACCTCGTCATGCCCTTTGGGTTGTGTAATGCTCCTGCGGTCTTCCAGAATTTCATAAATGAAATTTTAAGGGATTACCTGGGGGTATTTCTTGTAGTGTACCTTGATGACATACTGGTGTTTTCCAAGGACTTGTCCTCCCACATTGAGCATGTCAGGAAGGTGCTCCAGGTCCTTCGGGAAAACAAACTGTTTGCGAAAACCGAAAAATGTGTGTTTGGGGTACAGGAGATACCATTTTTGGGTCAAATCCTCACTCCTCATGAATTCCGCATGGTCCCCGCCAAGGTCCAGGCTGTGGCGGAATGGGTCCAACCTGCCTCCCTGAAGGCGTTACAGTGTTTCTTGGGGTTCGCTAATTATTACAGGAGATTTATTGCTAACTTCTCGGTCATCGCTAAGCCTCTTACGGACCTCACTCGCAAAGGTGCTGATCTCCTCCACTGGCCTCCTGAGGCTGTCCAGGCTTTTGAGGTCCTTAAGAAGTGCTTTATCTCGGCCCCGGTGCTGGTTCAGCCCAACCAAATGGAGCCATTTATCGTGGAAGTTGACGCATTCGAGGTGGGAGTGGGGGCTGTCTTGTCCCAGGGTACCAGGTCCCTCACCCATCTCCGTCCCTGTGCCTACTTCTCCAGGAAGTTTTCGCCCACTGAGAGTAACTATGATATTGGCAACCGCGAACTCTTAGCCATTAAATGGGCATTTGAAGAGTGGCGCCACTTCCTGGAGGGGGCTAGGCACCAGGTAACGGTCCTTACCGACCAAAAGAATCTGGTTTTCCTAGAATCTGCCCGGAGGCTAAACCCGAGACAAGCTCGATGGGCGCTATTTTTTACCAGATTCAACTTTTTGGTTACCTATAGGGCTGGGTCTAAAAATATTAAGGCCGATGCACTGTCGCATAGCTTCATGGCCAGCCCTCCTTCGGAGGAAGATCCTGCTTGTATTCTGCCTCCTGGTATAATCATTTCTTCTATTGATTCTGATTTAGTCTCTGAAATTGCGGCTGATCAAGGTTCAGCTCCCGGGAACCTTCCTGAGGACAAGCTGTTTGTTCCCCTGCAATTCCGGCTAAGGGTACTTAGGTAAAATCATGACTCCGCACTATCTGGTCATCCAGGCGTCCTGGGTACCAAACACCTCATTGCCAGAAACTATTGGTGGCCTGAGTTGCCTAAAGACGTTAAGGCCTACGTCGCCGCTTGTGAGGTTTGTGCTAGGTCCAAGACTCCCAGGTCCCGACCAGCGGGCTTACTACGTTCTTTTCCCATTCCCCAGAGACCTTGGACCCATATCTCCATGGATTTTATCACCGATTTGCCTCCATCTCAAGGCAAGTCGGTGGTGTGGGTTGTAGTAGACCGCTTCAGTAAGATGTGCCACTTTGTGCCCCTCAAGAAACTACCCAATGCCAAGACGTTACCTACCTTGTTTGTGAAACACATCCTGCGTCTCCATGGGGTCCCTGTCAATATTCTTTCGGACAGAGGGGTACAATTTGTTTCATTGTTTTGGAGAGCCTTCTGTAAAAAGTTGGAGATTGATCTGTCCTTCTCCTCTGCCTTCCATCCTGAAACTAATGAAACAAAACCGAGAGGACTAATCAATCTCTAGAACAATATTTAAGGTGTTTTATCTCTGACTGTCAATTTGATTGGGTCTCATTCATTCCCCTCGCCGAATTTTCCCTTAATAACTGGGTCAGTAACTCGTCAGGGGTCTCCCCCTTTTTCTGTAATTTTGGGTTTAATCCACGGTTCTCCTCCGTTTCACCTGGTAGTTCCAACAATCCCGAGGTAGAGGTCGTTCATCGGGAACTGTGCACAGTCTGGGCCCAGGTTCAGAAGAACCTAGAGGCGTCCCAGAGCGTACAAAAAACACAGGCTCATAGAAGACGTTCTGCTAACCCCTTGTTTATGGTCGGGGATCTGGTGTGGTTATCGTCTAGGAACTTGCGCCTTAAGGTCCCGTCCAAGAAATTTGCTCCCCGGTTTATTGGGCCGTATAAGGTCATTGAAGTCCTCAATCCTGTCTCCTTCCGACTGGAGTTGCCCCCATCTTTTCGAATACACGACGTGTTTCATGCCTCCCTCCTTAAACGCTGCTCCCCGTCCTTGGCTCCCTCGAGGAGACCTCCTGTTCCCGTTCTCACCCCTGAGGGGGTGGAATTCGAGGTGGCCAAGATTGTGGACAGCAAGATGGTCCAAGGCTCCCTCCAATACCTGGTCCATTGGAGAGGATACGGGCCTGAGGAGAGGACTTGGGTACCCGCCCGGGATGTTCACGCTGGGGTATTGGTCAGGAAGTTCCACCTTCGTTTCCCCAATAAACCAGGTCCACTTAGAAAGGGTCCGGTGGCCCCTCATAAAAGGGGGGGTACTGTAAAGGATCTGCCAGGCACAGCTTCGGGGTTAACTCCCATAGGTAATCAGTCGGCACCTGAGTCTATGTCTCTGAGACTGACTCCAGCTTCCACCACTCAGGCTGGCAGGCTTAGGAGTGGGAGAGCCTATCGCAGCCTGGCCAGACTCAGCTAGCTCCCGCCCTCGGTCTATTTATACCTGCCTTTCCTGTTCCTCCTTTGCTTGTGATTCTTCTCGTGTGGTTTCCTGGCCTTACTACAGCTTCTGACTATTTGATCCTGCTCCATACTGACCCTGGCTTACGGACTACTCTCCTGCTCTGCGTTTGGTACCTCGTACACTCCTGGTTTGACTCGGCTCGTTCACCTCTCTTGTTGCTCACGGTGTTGCCGTGGGCAACTGCCCCATTTCCCTTAGCTTTGTGTACCCTTGTCTGTTTGTCTCGTGCACTTACTGAGCGTAGGGACCGCCGCCCAGTTGTACCCCGTCGCCTAGGGCGGGTCATTGCAAGTAGGCAGGGACAGAGTGGCGGGTAGATTAGGGCTCACTTGTCTGTTTCCCTACCCCTATCATTACAGCCATGTGTTCTCTCTTTCCTGTCTACACTGTGAAACAGTACAACCTGCGTGATTCCCCTCTGCACACTTTGCAGTGCTGGAAATCGACAGCCCCAACATGTGGATGAGTTTGAAACAAATTCGCTACATGCTGTTGAACATTTTCAGGAAGGAAATCAGAGCATGCAGCGGATTTTCAATGTATAAAAAGTGAAATCCGCAGTGACCTTGCAGATTTTACTGCGGATATTCTCTGGAAATGCAGTTGGCAAATCTGCAACATTTCAGTCCCTTGTAAATCCAGCCAAAAGTGGGGAAAAGTAACCGCTATATAGTACAAATAAGTGATGAATGTCTATAGAATATTGTAAAAATAAATATGTTGTTTATATGCATGCAATAAAGTACAGGATGGCTACGTTTTAAGCCCTGGCCTCACGTTGCCAACTTGAGCATGACATGTTTTGCTTGGCACAGAACAATAGTCAATTATAAATTGTAAGTCAGCAACTGACAAGTTATGTATTAATTGATTTTATCTGCATCTTTCTCCAAAAGGGTAAGGTAATTTATAACTTTAAGCGAGCATTTGACAATCAATTGCATTTATAGAATTAGATATTTGGCCTGATTACGTTTCTGTAAGGACAGTGGTAGGATTAATAATTTTCTAGTAATCATTGCACTTTATGATTTACTTAGGCAAGAATTTTGCAATAGTCACAGGATTGCATGCAACTTCAATGTCTTCTTTACGAGAATGGGGAGAGTTCATTAACGACATTATGCCAGTTTATTGGCATTAAAACGCTTAAAATTACAGCGCACGCCATATTTGTGTAATAATTTGCGACTTTTTGGCATTTTCAGGCAATCCACTTTTTAAAAAAGTGTGCAGGGCTTTACTATAGTTTACTATAATTACAGGGATTGGAAAATAATCGAGTAAGGTGATGAGTGAAGGAAGAAGTGCTGCTGATTTATCCAGAATTTACAGAAAATCTATTTGTCTATAATAAGATCAAGAAGAATTATTTGTTGGACATCTTCAGGCTCAGCATGTACACCTGCTTCCATAATGGCTCCTGTTTAATACTTCTCTGGTGTGCTTAAAGGGGTTTTCTGGAAGCAATTAACTAATTTCTATTTCACTGCACATATAAAAATAATGTCATTTGTAATATACTTACGTTTTGATTTAATCTTCTAACACCAGATTCCAGCGCCGGTCACGTGATGCGTCTCCTGTAGCAAAATCCTTACTTCTGGCGCTAGTACGTTCATGATCTGAGTTACGTTTTCCGGCTGTCTCAATATACGGGTACGTCATTCCTGACGTTACCGTACACTGAGGGAAGGGGTGGACCGGATACTCCCTTTCTTCTGATAGTTTCCAGTCTGCAGCTAGGGGAGAGAAACACTGCTAGTCTCTGATCATGCGTGGTTTCTACACTAGCAGTGTTTAACACGTATGCCCACTCCTGCGCTACCACAGTGCCTGCGCTGCATTTTCTCCCCCTAGCAGCGGACTGGAAACTATCAGAAGAAATCAGATGTCAGGAGCCATTTGCAAGTAGCGCTCTCACAAGGACTCCGGTGCTGGGGTTAGGGGATTCCACAGAGTCCCGGAGCAGAGCCTATACTAGCACTCTGCCAGGGACTCCGGCTCTAGGGAAGCCCCTGACAACACTGTCCATATATGGACAGTGATGTCAGGTGATTCCACAGAGTCCTATAGCAGAGCCTATACTAGCGCTCTGCCAGGGACTCCAGCAATGGGGAAGACCCTGACAACACTGTCCATATATGGACAGGGATGACAGGGGATTCCACACACTTTACATATATGGGAAGTGATGTCAGGGGATTCCACAGAGTCCCGGTGCAGAGCCCATACTAGCGCTCTGCCCGGAACTCCGCTCTGGGGAAGCCCCTGACAACACTGTCCATATATGAAGAGTGATGTCAGGGGATTCCACAGAGTCCCGCAGCAGAGCCTATACTAGCACTCTGCTCTGCTCTGGGACTCCGGCTCTGGGGTCAAATTAAGGTTTTTTTCACGATTATGTAAGAGAGTGTTGTTTGGTACAGCACTGATATGTTGCAGGTTTATCGTTAGCTCTCACTGATCTATTGAGAGCAGTAAAATGGGAACGGAGATTGTTTATAGCTGGGTGTAGTAGGCGTGAGGAGTCCCTGCTGCTGGTGCATTGCATTCTGGGAAACAAGCAGTGCATGCCGGGAACTGTATGACCAGAAAAGAGCAAGACAATGAACACACAGAGGTAAGCAAACCTCTCAATGTAAACAAAAGAGAATAATGGTAAATTAAAAAATAAAAATGTAGATAAAGTTATTCAGGGGGCATTAATAGATAAATTGAGAAGCGTTGCAGTGATTAAAAAAAAAAAAAGTATTGGAAAATCCCTTTAAAGAGGTAGTTTTATGAAGGCAACCCCTGTCCATATGCCATATTAAGGCATATAGTGTAGGTATGGAGTACCTATGTACTATTTACAGGTGCCTAAATAAGCACAGCTCTAACTGCAATAAAAAATGATGGATACACAGTATCCTCAAACACTGCACCTCGATGCACGGAGGGGTTTTCAAATGTTTTTCAATAATGCCTATTGATCACATTCACATCTTAAAAACGAATAGATTAGAATCACTTTGGCGACGAGACGTATACTGGATGTATAAGCTAAACACTCTAGTTCCCTCTGGTCTTAACGAGATTTCAGAAGTAATAATTTAAACATCAGTAACACTAAAACCAAGAAGAATTACCTGTTTAGTATCCTAATTAGAGATATTTTCATACTGTACACAAATAATTTCACACAATACATCTATATCCACGTTTTTATCAATTTTAACTTATGTTCAATCCCATGGGGCATTTTTTGAATTTTCACAGCATAAACAGTTTTATCTCTCATGAGGTGTATACCATCATCAATTATGTAATGGATTTTAATGAACCCCTTATAGCCACCTTTTATTTCAGGATTATTTTGCTGTTTTATCAATATGTCCTTTATCCTTTTTATATACGAGTCAACCTTAATGACATATTGATGACATAGTTTCTTGTTTATGTGAACTATAGTTCTTTTATTCTTCTTTTTATTTTTATTCCTATTTCTCATATTCACAGCCAGGGGCGTAACTAGGAAAGACTGGGCCCCATAGCAAATTTTTGACTGGGCCCCCTCCCCCCGGTAACCAACGGCGCCACAACTCCCGCCTTCCCGACAATGAACATTTATCAGTTCTGTGTGCCAAGTGTACTCTTATTAACCTTTTAGTTACTGGGTTACAAATAATGTAACAAACAGTTAAGCACTGATATTATAAAACATTTTTTTATCACTTAATTATGTTATTTCATAGTTAATTTAAAAAAACATGATAGGATTAGATACACAGCTCAGCAGTCAGTATAGGACTCAGCTCACTGACATTGCGGCTCCAGTGCTGGACCAGGAAATTTAAGATAATAATTGCTTTGCTTTTTTATGTGTTACTAAATTTTTGCCTTTTTTTTTACAGGTTCGATTGTCGCACTACGTCAATGACAGAGTTCTTTTTATTCTCAATAAAATGGTTAACAAGGGTTGTGTGGTGTTTTTTTTTTTATTTCAATAAAATATTTTTTCTATGCATTTTTTTAAACTTTATTACTACCACCTTACTGATGCCCGCTGGCTGATTGACAATGTCCATTACTATGGGCTGGGCTTAATGTTAGTCATGCAGAGGCTAACACTAACCCCCATTATTATTCAGGTACCGTCTGCCACCTGGTGTGCCGGGAAGAGCCGGGTACGATCCAGTACCCGACCATCTGTAGCGGCGGTCGGGCACTGGGCCGGCAGCAGGCTGATATTATTAGGCTGGGAAAGGCCAACAATATTGGCACTTCCCACCCTGGTAATGTCAGCCTGCTGCTGCTGTGTTCTATCTGGCTGGTTATGAAAAATGGGGGGGGGGGGTGCGGGGGATTTTTTTACCATTTAAAAAAAAAATGACGTGGGGTCCCCCCCCATTTTCATAACCAGCCAGATACAACATAGCAGCAGCAGCCTGGCATTACCAGGGTGGGAAGGGCCACTGTATTTGGCCTTTCCCAGCCTAATACTACCAGCCTGCGGCCGCCCCAGTAACCGACCATCGCTACAGATGGTCAGGTACTGGATCATACCTGGCTCTTCCCAGCACCCCTGGTGGCGGTGGGTACCGGGGTAATAATGGGGGTTAGTGTTAGCCTCTGCATCAGCTAACACTAAGTCCCTCCTTAGTAATGAACACTGTCATTCAGCCAGTGGCCATTACTAAAGAGGTAGAAATAAAATGTTTAAAAAATAAAAAAGACATAGAAAAAATATTTTATTGAAATAAAACAAAAACACACAACCCTCGTTAACCATTTTATTTAGAATAAAAAAGTCGTTATCGAAGTAGTCCTCAAATCGGACGTAGTCCAACAACCGAATATGTAAAAAAAATCACACAAACAAAAAAAACCCCATTAGTAACACATGTGGTAGGCTTAGATACAGGGCCCCAGCAGATAGTAATGTTTCACTTACCCTTCTCTTCGGCTCTGGGCGCACCAAAGGTCCTGACGCCATCCAGCGCCGCGACGTCAAGATGTGAAAAAGACGTCAGGACCAAAGCTGCGCTCGGGAACGAGGAGGGTAGTTTATTACATAGGGCCCCGGTTACTATAGTAATTTATAATAGTCATGGCGCGTTGGGCAACGGGCCCACTGCCTTCGGGGCCAGGTCGCAATTGTGACTACTGCGACCCCTATAGCTACACTGCGACACTGGGCTGTATTATACAGCCAACACCTGCTGAGTATGGGGGCGCTCAGCCCGTTCCATACTTCCCCATGATGGCTGCTATACGTACATGTACGTGGCATGTCGTTAGGGTGTTAAAGGGGTCCTCTGGACATTTCTTATTGATGGTCTATCTTTATGATAGGTTATCAATATTAGATCGGCGGGGGTCCACCTCCCAGAACACCCGCTGATCAGCTTTTTTGGAGGGGCCGTAGTACTCGTCGCCTTGGCCTCTTCAGTGTTTACCAGGCACAGCGCCGTACACATCGGTAGCAGCTGCGCCTGGGATTGCAGCTCAGTCCCATTCACTTGAATGCAATCCCAGGCACAGTCGCCCCGTGTGTGTACGGTGTTGTGCTTGTTAACTGGGAAAAGTCAGACGAACGCTATGGTCCCATCAATCACGGACCCCCACTGATCTGATAGTGATGGTCTATCCTAAGGATGGGCCATCAATATAAAATGCCCAGAGGACCCCTTTCTTTAATGTAATGTGTGTGAAGTTTGACGTTATATAATGTGGCAGAGGGCAGGGCCAGGCAGGCATCAGTACATGTGTTAGGGGGAATTCACACTGAGTTTTTCAGCATGCTTTTTGACGCGGAAAAACGTGTAAAAAAACAGACGGAAACGGATGCGTTTTTTCCAGCGAGCGCTAAAACCGCTCATGGGAACAAGCGACTTACCCCTATCTTCGTGCGTTTACGTCTCTGACCTCCCATTGACAATAAGAGGCAGAGAAATTTGCCCGTGGCGCTCAATGTCCGCAGCCAAAAAACGCAGCAAAGAACACGGCAAGCGGCGTCTAGGCATGTGAAAATCTGACTCAAAATTACAGAAGGAATTTTGAGGCAGATTTTTCTGCCTGGAAAAAACTCTGTGTGAACAGGACCTTAAGGGCTGATTCAGACGAACGTGACGTTTTTGCGCACGCAAAAAGCGCGGCGTTTTGCGTGCGCAAAATGCACTTGACAGCTTCGTGTGCCCTGTTCATATGGATGCGCGGCTGCGTGCTTTTCGCGCAGCCGCCATTTTTATGACACTCCGTTTGGATGTTTGTAAACAGAAAAGCACGTGGTGCTTTTCTGTTTACATTCATTCTTTTACTGTTATTGCGCGAATAACGCTTGTCCCACGGAAGTGCTTCCGTGGGGCATGCATAATTTTCACGCACCCATTGACTTCACTGGGTGTGTGAGGCGCGGAAAACGCCGACACATAGAACATGTCGCGAGTTTTACGCAGCGGACTCACGCTGCGCAAAACTCACGGACTGTCTGCACTGCACCATAGACTTCTCTAGGTCCGCGCGAGCCGCGTGAAAACCATGCGGCTGGCACGGACGCCAAACACGTTCGTCTGAATCCGCCCTCAGGCTTCAGTATAGGTGTTAGGGGGAAAGTGCCTCCCATTGAAATCCATGAAATTTTTCCTGCGAGCAGTAAAAAACGCCTGCGGGAAAAAGAAGCGTTAGGCTATGTTTACACAGAGTTTTTTTGCAGGAGGAATATCTGCCTCAAAATTCCGTTTGGAAGTTTGAGGCAGATTTTCCTCTCCCTGCACGCCTATTTTCGCAGCGTTTTTCGCCCGCGGCCATTGAGCGCCGCGGGCATAAAACACCGTGAAATACGCTTTCTCTGCCTCCCATTGAAGTCAATGGGAGGTCAGAGGTGTAAACGCCCGATGATAGGGCATGTCGCTTCTTTTTCCCGCGAGGCATTTTTACTGCTCGCGTGAAAAAGACGCAGACGCCTCCCATTGAAATCAATGGGAGGCATTTTCGGGCCGTTTTTGGCGAGTTTTGCGACGTGGTTTCCGCGTCAAAAAACTCGTCAAAATACTCTGTGTGAACATAGCCTAATGCCCTTTCTTTGGGCGTTTCTGTCTCTGACTTCCCATTGACAACAATGGCAGGCAGAAAATGCGTTTTTTGCTGCGTTTTTCTGCCCACGGCCCGATGGCCGAAAAACGTCACAAAAAACGCAACGAAAAACGCGGGAAGTGTTCAAAATATGCCTCAAAATTCCGGAAGGAATTATGAGGCAGATTTTTCAACCTAAAAACTTTTCCCTTCTCCCATGAACTTTTTAACTTGATGTACCTGTCCTCTGCAGTCTGCACGTCCTCCCGTCCTGCGACTGTCCTCCGCCCGTCCTATGGGATACTAGTACTCCGGCAGTTCTCGCTCCTGACTGTACTGTCCTCCGCCCGAAGTCCCGCGTCGTTCGTTCCCTTTAGCTCCGCCCCCTGTCCTCTCCCCTGCCTGAGCGCTCCTCCTACCACCTATCGCTGTTCTATTCGACTATCAGTGCACAGTGTGCAGTGCAGCGGCTATCACCGGGCCCCCGGCCCCCCCCCCCCGGATGCCTAGTGTAACGTTAGTGTCGTGATGCTACTACTAGGCCTCCAGGCCTGGCACATAATGTAATGTGCCTGTCAGGGCGACACGGGCCCCCCCCATGCCGCAGCTGCTACGGCTGATACTGTGGTAGTTAAGCCACTGTTCACAGCCTATGTTTTCTTACAGTAGATTAATGTCATTTATATCAATCCATTAATTGACAGTAGGATAACGAACCTACTTGCCACCACCAGACATGCAACTATATACATAATATCTTGACATTGCAACTTTTTTTTTACACTGCTGTATAGTGTAACATCTATAACATTCTTTGTTTTACTAACTAGCGCTTTAAACCATCTTCCACTACATCTGCAACTTAGTTGCGCTGACGTATTTACTAACAAGCAACCTCGGTTGCTAAGGACACCAGGGCTCTAGCGATGAGCACCAAGCACCGGCCTTTGGAGCCGTTTTCAGTAGTATCATGTCATGCAGCTCCGGTTTCCCTTAGAGGATTCCACAACTGCCAACTACCCCTAGTCTCTCCTTCCTGTCGCCCAATCAAATTTGAACTTTTCTGGTCCCATCTACTTGCCACAATCAGTCAGATTTAGTATGACCAGCAACATAAACAGAGAAGCGTTACATCGCCGCCCTCAGACTTGGGTGCTGCTGGAGCAGAGGAGGGACGTAGATGACCGCCAACAATGAAATAAACAGTTTGGAGAGGGAGAAGGGCAGAGGCAGAGCACAGTGGGATCGCGTCTCTCCAGGCAAGGACCGCCTACCACAGTGTTAGTGGCGTATTCTCATCGCGTCTGTGCCTCTCTGTCAGTGGTCCAATGTGAAAACGCTTCTGGAGCATTCCAAAGGAGATGGAGAAGATTTTAGCTTAACAGAAGATAGAAAAAGCCAAAGCATTTTTTACATTTGTTTGTAACAAAGACAAAATAGAAATTGTTGCTTTTCTGGCTGATATTACAAGCCATTAATGATTTAAATTTAAAACTACAAGGTAAAAGTCAAACTATATTTGATTTGATGAAAGCGCTGACGGCTTTTCAGAAGAAATTAGAGCTTTTCATAGTGATCTACAAGATCACGTACAGTTACGCGAAGGGAGCTGGTGTTTTCCCGCAATTCCACGTAACTGTACGTGAAAGAGATGGAGCTGGCTCAGGAGCTGAGCCAGCGACATCACCGCCGGGTGACAGCTGTATGTTACAGTTGGCACACTGAGGTATCGGCCAGGACCGGAGCTGGCCTCCAATCCGACCGATTAATCGCTCACATGCTGCCTTCAATAGAGATCGCAGCATGTGAGGAGTTTATAGCCACCGGCACCCCAGCAACGTGATCGCTGGGTTGCCGGTGGCTGCAAAGGTGATTGGAGGCCTAATACTGACCTCCCGGTCTGCCAGTAATGGAATCCTCCTATGCGCCGTCGTCGGCGGGGCCCAAAAGGCTTCCGGTACCATCAGCAACAGTGGCGTTACTACTGCCGTAGCAGCCGTAGTGGCTGCTATGGGCCCCGCGGCATGAGGGGGCCCGTGTCGCCCGCCGGCACGTGACCCACCATGGCCGGAGGCTCCGCTAGCAGCTTCTATGGCTGCTACAGCGCGACGCCACTGAACACTACGGCAGAGCTGGGAGGTATCTCCCCGCTCTGCCAATAAACAGGATAGGGGATACATGTGTGATCACTGGCAGCGATAGGGAGAACGGGGGACAGTAAGTCCCCTGAAGTTCTCCATCACAAACCTCGGACTTCCGGGGTCTGTGTTGGCAGCTCCGTAGAAATGAATGGAGCGCCGGTCGCGCTTGTGCGCATGCGTGACCAGCGCTCCTTTAATTTTTAGTGAGCTGCGCAGACGCCGGAAGTCAGAGGTTAGTCATGGAGAACTTCGGGGGACTTTCGGTCCCCCGTTCTCCCTATCGCTGCCAGCGATCACACATGTATCTACTATCCTGTGGATAGGGGATACATGGCATTACCTACAGGGGGGGGGACTCTGCATGGCGTTACCTACAGGGGGGGACTCTGCATGGCGTTACCTACAGGGGAGGACTCTGCATGGCGTTACCTACAGGGGACGATAACTCTACATGGCGTTACCTACAGGGGGGGGACTCTGCATGGCGTTACCTACAGGGGGGGACTCTGCATGGCGCTACCTACAGGGGGGGGACTCTGCATGGCGTTACCTACAGGGGGGGAACTGCATGGCGTTACCTACAGGGGGGGACTCTGCATGTCGTTACCTACAGGGGGGGACTCTGCATGGCGTTACCTACAGGGGGGGGACTCTGCATGGCGTTACCTACAGGGGGGGACTCTGCATGGCGTTACCTACAGGGGGGGACTCTGCATGGCGTTACCTACAGGGGGGGACTCTGCATGGCGTTACCTACAGGGGACGACGACTCTACATGGTGTTACCTACAGGGGGGACTCTGCATGGCGTTACCTACAGGGGGGACTCTGCATGGCGTTACCTACAGCGGGGTGACTCTGCATGACTCTGCAATCGCTGCATGAAAGTGGTTTGTATGAAATCAGCAGCCTGCCATGCGATGGCAAGGCTGGCGACTGCTACTATGGCAACAGGAGGCCTAACAATGGCTTCCTATCTGCCATTACAGAAGCCGATTAGGCCCCATCCGGAGGCGGAGCCTGATCGGCTTGCTGTCAGTGAACAACTGACAGTTCTAATACATTGCACTACATAGGTAGTGCAATAGGAAAACACAGAGAAAAAGGAGTCATACACTATTAGAATATAGTTTGCCAATGGCATAGAAAAATAAATTTTATTTGAACAATACAAGTTACATATAGTTTAAAAATAGACTACAAATCAGACAACTGTATACCTCCTAAATGACATAGGAGAACACAAAGCCAGGCTCATAGTAACATTACTAAGAAGAAAAATATAAAATGAGCATTAACAATAACAGCAGTGATGCTTATATGTATACAGAGCCTCAAGTAGTAGGCTCAAAAATAACTAAGCCTAAATAGGGCAAACATATCTTCCCAGAGTATAGGTATAGCTATAAGAAATAGGTAAATCAATATAGGGCACAGCAAGTAACATTACTAACCCCTTGAAAAAGCCATCCACGCGAAACGCGCGTCGGGGTCCCTCCGTACTTGGAAAGTTACTGAATCACAGGAACCATATGGGTTAGTAATGTTACTTGCTGTGCCCTATATTGATTTACCTATTTCTTATAGCTATACCTATACTCTGGGAAGATATGTTTGCCCTATTTAGGCTTAGTTATTTTTGAGCCTACTATTTGAGGCTCTGTATACATATAAGCATCACTGCTGTTATTGTTAATGCTCATTTTATATTTTTCTTCTTAGTAATGTTACTATGAGCCTGGCTGTACCTGCGATACGATCTATTTAGATGCCGTATCTTGGTTTTTGGCTTTTATTACCATTCATTGCTATTCACCTTTGCCTCAGTAACAGTTCACACCCTATCTTCTGTTGGAAGTGTTTTTCTTCCTTTTATTGTGCTATATGGGAGTGGTTCCTTTGTGTTCTCCTATGTCATTTAGGAGGTATACAGTTGTCTGATTTGTAGTCTATTTTTAAACTATATGTAACTTGTATTGTTCAAATTAAATTTATTTTTCTATGCCATTGGCAAACTATATTCTAATAGTGTATGACTCCTTTTTCTCTGTGTTTTCCTAATATATTTTGGAGTTTCTATTCTGATAGTAGGGAGGTCTAAATCCGCACTCGCTGGTGACCTAACCATTATAACAATTTTTCCTGTTGAGACATATGTTTATATTATAGGTAGTGCAATGTATTAGAACATCAAACAAACAGTTGGAGCTTGAAGTCCTCTAGTGGGACTAAAGAATAGTGTAAAAAAAAAGTGTAAAAAAAGTGAAAATAAAAGTTGTAAAAAATACAATAAAAGTTTCAAGTAATAAAATAAAACACAATCGCCCTTTTTCCCTTATCAAGTCATTTATTATTGAAAAAAATAATAAAGCCATATATATTTGGTATCGCTGCGACCGTAACGACCTGAACTATAAAAATATTCTGTTATTTATTCTGCACAGTGAACGCCGTAAAAAATAAAATAAATAAATACTGACATAATTGCTATTTTTTGGTCACTTTGTCTTCCAAAAATGTAAATAAAAAGTGATCAAAAAGTCGCATGTACCCAAAATTGGTACCTATAAAAACTATAACTCGTCTCGCTAAAAACAAGCCCTCCTACAGCTCCGTCAATGAAAAAAATAAAACCGTTATGGCTCTCACAACTTAGCGACAGAAAAAATCCATTCTCTTTACAAAAGTTATTTTATTGTGCAAAAAGTTGTAAAACATAAAAAAGTGCTATAAATTAGGTATCACCGGAATCGGACTGACCCGCAGAATAAGGGTAACATGTAATTTATAACGCATGGTGAACGCTGTATAAAAAGAACTAAAAAAATATGCCAGAATTGCTGTTTTTTGGTCACTTTGCCTCCCAAAAAAAAAGGATAACAAGTGATCAAAAAGTCGTATGTACCCCAAAATGGTACCAATAAAAACTACAGCTCGTCCCGCAAAAAAAAACAGCCTTCATACCACTACGTCTATGAAAAAATAAAATTAGTTAGGGCTCCAATAAGTCAGGAAAGAAAAAATATGCAGTTGTGAGGACCCGAGCGGAACATTTCTTCTGTTTCAAGTGGCGAATTATCAAGGCCCCTAAAATTAGGGAACCAGGAAGGGTAGGGCCCACACATATCTGCTGGCAGTGAGGGTGCCCGTATTATACCAGGACAACACTTCCCAGCAAAATTCCTCAAACTGCAAAGATGCCGAGTGTGGACCAAAAGGGGAATAAGTAAGGACCATTTATTAGTGCGACACCGGCCTGTGCAGATAGGATTGTGTCACAGCATAACAAATATCTATGGATTATTTTATTGGTCTTTTTTACCCCATTATTATACCACCTGACTATGCCCCTTGTATACTCCGCCTGGCTTACATGTACCCCCACATTATAAACGGAAACACCAGTAAGACTCCAAACAAAACTACTACCAAGCAAAATCCACGCTCCAAAAACCGAATGGCGCTACCTCCTTTCTGAACCCTACAGTGTGCCCAAACAGCAGTTTACTTCCACATAAATGGCATCACCATACCCGGGAGAACCATTTTAACTATTTTTGGGGTGTGTGTCTCCAGTGGCACAAGCTGGGCACGACATATTTGCCACTGAAATAGCATATCTAGGGAAAAATTTTAATTTTTACTTTGCACCTTCCACAGCGCAATCATTCATGGAAAAGGCCTGTGGGGTGAAAATGCTCTCTACACCCCTTAATAAATTCCTTGAGGGGTGCAGTTTCCAAAATGGGGTCACTTATCGGCAGTTTCTTTTATTATTTCACATCAGAGCCCTGCAATTATGATCCAATACTTTATAAATTGCCAAATTAGGCCTCAATTTTACATGGTACTCTTTCACTCCAGAGCCTGGTCGAATGTGCAGGCAACAGAATAGGGCCACACGTAGGGTTTTTCTAAAACCGGGAAACACAGCATAATAATTAGAGAGCTGTCTTGTTATGGTGGCACAAGCTGGGCGCCACATATTGGCATATCTATGGAAAAAATCCCATTTTCACTCTGCAACATCGAGTGCACACCAATTTCTGCCAATCACCTGTGGGGTTAATATGCTCACTACACCCCTAGGTGAATAACTTGAGGGGTGTAGTTTCCAAAATGGGGTCACTTCTGGGGGGGATCCACTGTTTTGGTCCCACAGGGACTTTGCAAATGCGACATAGCGCCCAGAAACCAATCCAGTAAAATCTGTACTCCAAAAGCCAAATGGCGCTCCTTCCCTTCTGAGACCTACTCTGTGCCCAAACAGCAGTTTATGACCACATATGTGGTATTTCCGTACACAGGAGAAGTTGCTTTACAAGTGTTGGGGTGCTTTTTTTCATTTATTTGTTGAGAAAATGAAAGATTTTCAGCTAAAACTACGTCTTGAACAAAAAGGATTTTTTTAATTTCTAATTCTAATAAAATCTATGAGATACCTGTGGGGTCAAAATGCTCACTACACCCCTAGATGAATTCCTCAAGGGGTGTAGTTTCGTGAATCGAGTCACTTTTGGGGAGTTTCCACTGTACTGGTACCTTAGGAGCTTTGCAATAGTGACATGGTGTCAAGAAACCAATCCAGCAAAATCTGCGCTCCAAAAGCCAAATGGCGCTCCTTCTCTTCTGATCCTTGTCGTGTGCCCAAACAGCAGTTTATGACCACAAATGGGGTATTGCCGTACTCCAGAGAAGTTGCTTTACAAATGTTGGGGTTCTTTTATTCCTTTATTTGTTGAGAAAATGAAAAATTTGGAGCTAAAGCTACGTCTTATTGGAAAAAAAGTTTTTTTTTTAAATCTTCACTGCCCAATTCTAATAAAATCTATGAAACCCCTGTGGGTTCAAAATGCTCACTACACCCCTAGATGGATTCTTCAAGGGGTGTCGTTTCCTAAATGGAGTCACTTTTTTGGTGTTTTCACTGTTTTGGTCCCTTAGGGGCTTTGCAAATGCGACGTGGTCTCCGCAAACCATTCCTGCTAAATTTGAGCTCCAAAAGCCAAATGGCGCTCTTTCCCTTCTAAGCCCTGCCGTGTGTCCAAACAGCCATTTATGACCACATGTGGGATATTGTTTTACTCGGGAGAAGTTGCTTTACAAATGTAGTGGTGCATTTTCTCCTTTAGTCCTTGTGGAAATTAGAAAAAATTAGCTAAACCTACATTTTCTTTGAAAGAATGTAGATTTTCATTTTCACGGCCTACTTCCAATAATTTCTGCAAAAAACCTGTGTGGTCAAAATGCTCACTATACCCCTAGATAATTTCCTCAAGGGGTATAGTAACCAAAATGGGGTAACTTTTGGGGGATTTCCACTGTTTTGGCACCGCAAGAGCCATTCAAACCTGACATGGTGCCTAAAATATTTTCTAATAAAAAGGAGGTCCCAAAATCCTCTAGGTTCTCCTTTGCTTCTGAGGCCTGTGCTTCAGTCAAAAAGTGCACTAGGGTCACATGTTGGGTATTTCTGAAAACTGCAGAATCTGGGCAATAGATATTGAGTTGCATTTCTCTGGTAAAACTTTCTGTGTTACAAAAAAAAATAGATGAAAATTGAATTTCTGCAAAAAAAAAAGAAATTTGAAAATTTCACATCTACATTGCCTTAATTCCTGTGAAACGTCTAAAGGGTTAAGAAACTTTCTAAATGCTGTTTTACAACGGCGCTGCTAATTGATGTGGACGAGATAAATCCCGAAGTCAAGTAGTAAGTTTGAATAAACTCTTTTATTCGCAACGCGTTTCAGCGCCGAACTGGCGCTTTCATCAGGCATAGGGATACAGAAAGCAAGACACAAGTTTATATAGGGCCAGTTCAGATTGAGCAATTGGGCGTCCCATCATTTCGGGAATAGGTTCCCTCACCAGCAACCTCTCACACTTCATTGACCTTCATCTTCAACCCCTAGTTCTCACCCTACCATCCCATCTCAAAGACTCTACACAACTGATCAGGGACCTTAATGTTCTAAAAATTGATCCTTCAGCATCCCCAGTTTGTTTTTTGACAGCAGATGTAACCACCCTATACAGCAATATCCCGCACAATAAAGGCATAGAAGTAGCCCATTCATTTCTTTCCTTAATTAACACCATCTCCAAACCCCAGGTTGACTTTCTAACAAACTGCATTGATTTCATTCTCAAACACAACATCTTCAGCTTTGACAATAAATTCTACCATCAAATAAAAGGGTGTGCAATGGGAAGCCGCTTTGCACCATCCTATGCAAACCTCTATATGGGGTCGTTTGAAAATACCTACATCTATGGCGAACACCCCTATAAAAATAACATACTATTTTACAAACGCTACATCGATGACCTGTTTCTAATTTGGAAAGGCACTGAGGAGGAAGCTATGCGCTTCATTGAAACCCTTAACAAAAACAATTACGATCTAACATTTACATACACATTCTCCCCCACATCCATAGACTTTTTGGATCTCACGATCAATTATGATAACGTCAACAACAAATTCACAACGAGAACACACTTCAAACAAGTTGACGTTAACAGTTATATTAACTTCAGAAGCGCCCACCACCGCCCCTGGTTGAAAAACATACCTTTTGGCCAATTCAGAAGGATTAGAAAAAATTGTAGCACTGACAAAGATTTTAACAAAGAATGCTCAATCCTTGAAAAAAGATTCAGAGATAAAGGTTTCCCAACTAACCTTATAAAAGGGGCACGGTCCAAAGCTTCAGAACTCACTCAAGTGTCGTGTCTGAATCCATCTACTAAGAACTCCAAATTAAGCACTAATAGCACTAATCTTAACTTCATTACGACCTACAATAGAGGCAATAAAACAATTAGGAACATTCTGTCCAAACATTGGCACATCCTTAAAAGCGACCCCTTCCTAAAAGATACATTATCATGCAAACCGAATATCACCTTCAGACGATCCCTGACGTTAAAAAATATTCTGGCTCCTAGCAGAGTAAGGAAGCATCTTATACCACACACTAACTTTCTTTCTGATATAAAAGGGTCATATAAATGTGGACACTCGCGCTGCTTGTGCTGCAATTCCATTAGTCATAAAAAATATAACTATACATCCACAGTTACCAAAGAATCCTTCACTATACAAACTTTCCTTAACTGTGGCAGCTCATACATTATTTATCTATTAGAGTGCCCGTGCCAATTGCAGTATATTGGAAGAACAACCCAATGTCTGAGAACCAGGGTTAACAATCATCGGTTTAATGTAAACACTGGCTACCTTAAACACAGCATTTCCCGACATTTTCTCCAAAAACATGACTGCCAATTTAACAAAATCAAAATTACACCAATAGAACACATTAACGTTGATGTCCCAAACAGATTTAGCAAGCTGAAACAGAGGGAGAACTACTGGATCTTTAAAATGAATACACTTCATCCTCTTGGTTTAAACGACATCGCAGAGTCCTCATTGGACTAATTAATACACTAGCTGCCTAATAAATCATCATTGTAACACCTTATGTAATCATATATCTTCCTTAAAATTAATTAAATAAATTAATTAAATAAATTTGTTGCGGTACCCCGTCACACCTCATCTCCAAACAGTTTCCTGGTATTATCACTATTTTTTGCGCTTACTTAGTCATTCGTTCCGTTCAAATGAATAAAAAGCTTAATGTGCATATATTGTTATATTTGTATATTTTTGCTCTTTGAATATTGGCTTAGACTACCGTACTACTGTGCTCATTCTTTAAAAACTGCCCAGCGTTCTATACAAGTAGACGCCGACAGGTGACAAATTAGCATATGGGCCGCATCATGACCCTAGTTTATATCTAATATTCCATCCTCACTCACCTGTCCTCCGATCCCCATACTTCTATATTTCCCTTCTCCTTCCTTCTTTGGAACAATCGCTCCAAGGTCCCGTTCCTGTCCGAGTAAATCCACGACCCGAGACGGAATGCGGTTCACCTTGCGTTCCACCATATGCGGTACACCATGCGTTCCATCCGGTATGGAACGCCTCGGCTTCCGTAACACATTGGGTCTCCGTGGCAACATGTAAACATAAACATTTCCACTGACATACTATAGTATTCCACATACATACCTTTCATTCATGAATACACTAATAAAATCAAGTTTTCACTCACTCCTAACTATTGTTTTAAACTTTTGAATGATAAACTGTCTTTTATATACTGCACTTAGTTGTATTTTACTATGTTCTATTATCATTTCCCGATAGGACGTATAGTCCCTTATTAATTATACCCTTTTACTTATGTATTAAAACTTTCATTTATTTATAGCAGATCGGATTGCTAAATGTGAACTTTGACCTTCCGATTTGTTTTTCGCGGTTTTTTACCCAATTGCTCAATCTGAACTGGCCCTATATAAACTTGTGTCTTGCTTTCTGTATCCCTATGCCTGATGAAAGCGCCAGTTCGGCGCTGAAACGCGTTGCGAATAAAAGAGTTTATTCAAACTTACTACTTGACTTCGGGATTTATCTCGTCCACATCAATTAGCAGCGCCGTTGTAGATCCGCTTGTTCTATTTGCATTTCTCTCGTACCCAAGCGGTCACCTTGGTGACCGGCCCGGATCTGGCAGCAGCTACCTCGTGGATTCCAGTGCTGAACTCCTCCAACCTCACGGTGAGAATATATATCCCCTTCCCTATCTCACCTCCAATTTCCTTGATCCACACATAGTGGCGCCGTGGCTTTTTTTCTCCGTATTCTACCCCAGATCGGATTGCATCTGCCCCGCAAAGCAGTTACTCCGACTCCAGGAGCACCGCACCAACTACTCCCGGTGACCTCTCCGGTCTGTTTTTGGTCAGCGATCAGACTCCTGCACTGGCAGCCGCTACTTGGGATCTTTTACACCTGATCAGTCTTATCCGAATAACACCATTTGACAACTATTTGGAGCTACCATCACTACTCTTGAACGACGTCTGAGAACATCTACAAGCATCTGCAACTACCACCCATGATGTTGGATTTCGTCAATGAAAGGAGCCTTCTTCGTGAACGTCTCATCTTCGAATCTATTGGGACTGACATCCTGCCGGGACACTCTCACGTAGTGAGTAATACCTCATCATTTGAGGAAACCCAAAAGATGACAAGTTTGTACCTTTCTCTTGAGGACCTCCTGAAAAAAGAGGCCCTACAGAATATTGACTGCCAGTTTTTATTGTTGTACATCTCTGGCAATATTACTCCTAGGGGTCTAAGGCTTTCGATCACTAACCCCTACCCTACGGACACAGATTTCAGTACTGACTGGAAGGCCTTTATAGATGCTTGTCATTTAGGCTTCCTGGAAAGATTACTCACTAAACGAACATCACTCAGTAATACCTTATTATCAGAGATCTCTGTTATCAAGGAACAATTACTACTCTATAGTGATCACTGTGATTTCCCCAAATTGGAGGAATCCACCAGCAAAAGATTAATCTTATATGAAAAGGATCTCATTTGGAGAAAAGTCAAAAAATTCAAAAGAGACCAATCAGATTACGCCAGTAACCCTACAGGCGATTGGAAATCAAGTACCATTCCTCCGGCACACAAGGACACTACCGTATCCGATCACAACATCATTGCTAATAGGAACATTCCAAGCTTATCCATTCATACCACTCCTCGGAATAGGGTCACAACCCACAGCAGGTCCTTCAGGAATAGCTCCAAGTCTAGACCCAATTTAAATGACAGAACTATAGCACACAGAAGAGAGGATATTTTGGAGATCCAAAAACACCCTCTGAGAACAAACACCCCAATCATGGTCCCAAGCTTACTGTGTGCTAACACAGCCACAACTCACACCCCTCATCACGGTTCACAACCTAACTTACCATTAAAGTGCATTCACTTTAGCCCCAAAATACCCATGAACGCATTTAAATCCTCCGAGTTAGCAATACACTTATCTAAGCTCCCTTCCGTATCTGAACCAATGGAAGTACCCCCAACCTCCATTGACCTTTCCCACACATGTTTGATCAACGATTCCATTGACGAGGAGGATGGTAACCATTTTCCATCCCTCCTCGAACTATCAATCCATGACCCCCCCTTTTTTTCCAACCCCAATTCACCTGACGATCATTCCTTTAGTCCCACAGAGGAGCGCAACGTCACCCAGGGGTCCAATAACCCCAGCACTGATTTGGCTACCTCGGCTTTTGACATCACTTATGCAGCGGCCTCTTTTTTAGGACTACCCTCCCAACTAGTCAGACCTCCATTAACTCCCACTGTCGTGAGCAAGGATATACTGATCCCTTACATTATGAGCCCCAAAGCTCAAACTATCACCAGTTTCTTCCCCAAAATCCAGAAAATCTCTACCAAAAGGAAACTAGGTACAGACCCAGAGGACGAAGAGGGGGCAAAAAACGACACAAAACTACATCCATCCCTGAACAAAAAGAGGAATCTTGTCCAACAATAAAAATAAAAACTTTCAATCTGTCAGTACATACTTTGAGCAGTGATGAACACAGTCTTTTGAACAAAGGCCTTTCGTTCTGCCCTACATCGTCAATTAATAACTTTGAGCTTTTCATGGACCTCAATAGATTCACAAGAAAGCTTACCCTCACCAGACATTTTGCCATGACTAAACCCATCCCCACATCCAGCACAACCATAGAATTATCTGAAAACCCAACCTCACCCAGAGCCATTCCAGTGGAAGTCCACCCCAAATCCAGTTTTTATCCAACCCACCATCAAGGCCCTATGATTGAAACTTTTACGTCCCTTGTAAGTAATGAATTTAGAACCCTAGACCTACCGTCCCATTACCCTGACAATTTAAATACACACGAAAGGAAGGCCATGAGGGACCTCCAAAGAAATCAAGATATCATAATTCGCCCGGCTGACAAAGGAGGGGGCATTGTCGTTCAGGATAAAGAAAAATACCTCAAAGAGACTATGAGGATTCTTAGCGACACTACATTTTATAGTAAATTGAGCACAAATCCACTATCCACTTACATACTGGAATACCAGAATTTGATTGAGTCAGCATCCTTATCAGGATTGATAAATAAAAAAGAGAAACGGTTCCTTTCTGTTACATTTCCAAATATGCCCTTCATTTACCACCTACCTAAGATCCATAAATCACTTACAGATCCCCCCGGGCGTCCCATCATTTCGGGAATAGGTTCCCTCACCAGCAACCTCTCACACTTCATTGACCTTCATCTTCAACCCCTAGTTCTCACCCTACCATCCCATCTCAAAGACTCTACACAACTGATCAGGGACCTTAATGTTCTAAAAATTGATCCTTCAGCATCCCCAGTTTGTTTTTTGACAGCAGATGTAACCACCCTATACAGCAATATCCCGCACAATAAAGGCATAGAAGTAGCCCATTCATTTCTTTCCTTAATTAACACCATCTCCAAACCCCAGGTTGACTTTCTAACAAACTGCATTGATTTCATTCTCAAACACAACATCTTCAGCTTTGACAATAAATTCTACCATCAAATAAAAGGGTGTGCAATGGGAAGCCGCTTTGCACCATCCTATGCAAACCTCTATATGGGGTCGTTTGAAAATACCTACATCTATGGCGAACACCCCTATAAAAATAACATACTATTTTACAAACGCTACATCGATGACCTGTTTCTAATTTGGAAAGGCACTGAGGAGGAAGCTATGCGCTTCATTGAAACCCTTAACAAAAACAATTACGATCTAACATTTACATACACATTCTCCCCCACATCCATAGACTTTTTGGATCTCACGATCAATTATGATAACGTCAACAACAAATTCACAACGAGAACACACTTCAAACAAGTTGACGTTAACAGTTATATTAACTTCAGAAGCGCCCACCACCGCCCCTGGTTGAAAAACATACCTTTTGGCCAATTCAGAAGGATTAGAAAAAATTGTAGCACTGACAAAGATTTTAACAAAGAATGCTCAATCCTTGAAAAAAGATTCAGAGATAAAGGTTTCCCAACTAACCTTATAAAAGGGGCACGGTCCAAAGCTTCAGAACTCACTCAAGTGTCGTGTCTGAATCCATCTACTAAGAACTCCAAATTAAGCACTAATAGCACTAATCTTAACTTCATTACGACCTACAATAGAGGCAATAAAACAATTAGGAACATTCTGTCCAAACATTGGCACATCCTTAAAAGCGACCCCTTCCTAAAAGATACATTATCATGCAAACCGAATATCACCTTCAGACGATCCCTGACGTTAAAAAATATTCTGGCTCCTAGCAGAGTAAGGAAGCATCTTATACCACACACTAACTTTCTTTCTGATATAAAAGGGTCATATAAATGTGGACACTCGCGCTGCTTGTGCTGCAATTCCATTAGTCATAAAAAATATAACTATACATCCACAGTTACCAAAGAATCCTTCACTATACAAACTTTCCTTAACTGTGGCAGCTCATACATTATTTATCTATTAGAGTGCCCGTGCCAATTGCAGTATATTGGAAGAACAACCCAATGTCTGAGAACCAGGGTTAACAATCATCGGTTTAATGTAAACACTGGCTACCTTAAACACAGCATTTCCCGACATTTTCTCCAAAAACATGACTGCCAATTTAACAAAATCAAAATTACACCAATAGAACACATTAACGTTGATGTCCCAAACAGATTTAGCAAGCTGAAACAGAGGGAGAACTACTGGATCTTTAAAATGAATACACTTCATCCTCTTGGTTTAAACGACATCGCAGAGTCCTCATTGGACTAATTAATACACTAGCTGCCTAATAAATCATCATTGTAACACCTTATGTAATCATATATCTTCCTTAAAATTAATTAAATAAATTAATTAAATAAATTTGTTGCGGTACCCCGTCACACCTCATCTCCAAACAGTTTCCTGGTATTATCACTATTTTTTGCGCTTACTTAGTCATTCGTTCCGTTCAAATGAATAAAAAGCTTAATGTGCATATATTGTTATATTTGTATATTTTTGCTCTTTGAATATTGGCTTAGACTACCGTACTACTGTGCTCATTCTTTAAAAACTGCCCAGCGTTCTATACAAGTAGACGCCGACAGGTGACAAATTAGCATATGGGCCGCATCATGACCCTAGTTTATATCTAATATTCCATCCTCACTCACCTGTCCTCCGATCCCCATACTTCTATATTTCCCTTCTCCTTCCTTCTTTGGAACAATCGCTCCAAGGTCCCGTTCCTGTCCGAGTAAATCCACGACCCGAGACGGAATGCGGTTCACCTTGCGTTCCACCATATGCGGTACACCATGCGTTCCATCCGGTATGGAACGCCTCGGCTTCCGTAACACATTGGGTCTCCGTGGCAACATGTAAACATAAACATTTCCACTGACATACTATAGTATTCCACATACATACCTTTCATTCATGAATACACTAATAAAATCAAGTTTTCACTCACTCCTAACTATTGTTTTAAACTTTTGAATGATAAACTGTCTTTTATATACTGCACTTAGTTGTATTTTACTATGTTCTATTATCATTTCCCGATAGGACGTATAGTCCCTTATTAATTATACCCTTTTACTTATGTATTAAAACTTTCATTTATTTATAGCAGATCGGATTGCTAAATGTGAACTTTGACCTTCCGATTTGTTTTTCGCGGTTTTTTACCCAATTGCTCAATCTGAACTGGCCCTATATAAACTTGTGTCTTGCTTTCTGTATCCCTATGCCTGATGAAAGCGCCAGTTCGGCGCTGAAACGCGTTGCGAATAAAAGAGTTTATTCAAACTTACTACTTGACTTCGGGATTTATCTCGTCCACATCAATTAGCAGCGCCGTTGTAGATCCGCTTGTTCTATTTGCATTTCTCTCGTACCCAAGCGGTCACCTTGGTGACCGGCCCGGATCTGGCAGCAGCTACCTCGTGGATTCCAGTGCTGAACTCCTCCAACCTCACGGTGAGAATATATATCCCCTTCCCTATCTCACCTCCAATTTCCTTGATCCACACATAGTGGCGCCGTGGCTTTTTTTCTCCGTATTCTAAATGCTGTTTTGAATACTTTGAGGGGTGAAGTTTTTTTAAATGGGGTGATTTATCGGAGGTTTCTAATATATAAGGCCCTAAAATCGGCTTCACAACTGAACTGGTTCCTGTAAAAATAGCCTTTTGAAATTGTATTGAAAATGTGAGAAATTGCTGCTAAAGTTCTAAGCCTTGTTACGTCCTAGAAAAATAAAAGGATGTTCAAAAAACAATGCCAATCTAAAGTAGACATATGGGTGATGTTAATTAGCAACTATTTTGTGTGGTATTACTATCTGTCTTACAAGCAGATACATATAAATGTAGAAAAATTTTGCAAATTTTTGCAATTCTTTGCTAAATTTTGGTGTTTTTCACAATTAAATACTTAATGTATCGAGCAAATTTTGCCAGTAACATAAAGTACAATGTGTCACGAGAAAACAATCTCAGAATCGCTTGGATAGGTAAAAGCATTCCGAAGTTATTACCACATAAAGTGAAACATGTCAGATTTGAAAAAATTGGCTGTGTCCTGAAGGCCAAAACAGGCTGCGTCCTTAAGGGGTTAATGAACACATCCAAGAAGCAAAGACCGAAGAAAGTGTTTTCTGTAACCATGGGGGCTTTATGCAAAAAATAATTGACAATATTTGACAAGGTTCCAAGATTTCACAATTGGCCAAGAAGTCTTGCTGTTCAATAAAAAGCCATATCTAGTTAAAAAAAAAAACAACTCGCCAATTTGCTGCCAAGAACCATCATGCTTTTACCTGGGCAAGTTCCGCTACGCTACAGATAGAGTTAATTGATCTGCAAATAATAGCAATCCATGTTCTTACTATATTTGTTTCTACATGTACTTGTGAATCTGCATTCACCACTATGAATCTGTTGAGGAACAGTTGGATCACAGATGAGCATTTGCATCAGTCTTTTCAAATGGCAGTCACCCCCTTTACACCTAATTTCAAAGGGCTGGTGAAAGAGAAGAGATGCCAGTTTTCCCACTAATAAAATCTGGATATAAATAGTTTGACAAAGTTTGCAAAAATTAAGCAAGAGAACATCTTTACTACTGGTGTTCAGCTCGGACCTTCATCTGACGACAAACTCCGGTAAGTGGACCTTTACTAGAAGTAGTTGAGTAGCCTTGTTCTGTACCATCTACTGAAGATAATTCAGAGAAAGCAGTCTTGGTTTGTAGAAAATTCAGTTACAGACGAGTGTAATTTCATTTTCTAAATTTTGGCTTTATCTTTTGATGCATAGATGCATGTAGCACTATTGTAGTATTTTTTTATTATACAAATAAAGATACATGCTGATTTATTGTGGTGTGGCTCTCAAGCTAAAATAAGTACTTTATTTCCTGTCGACATAACACCTTTTTAACTGCCAGAGCCTGTGGCTTTTACTTCTAGTGACATAGTATATAATTACTGTAAAATGTTCGTTGCCAGACGTTTCCAGTAAGTTTATTTATTTTCTCTGAACAATAGAAGAAATAATCAGACTTTTCCTGTAGTATTGTGTTAGACAGCTAAGATACATTATGTGACACTTCAATTAGTGAAAGCAACACAGTCATATTTGGTATTCAAAATTCGCTGTCCTCAAGTATGGAAGCTTATCTACAATATGTATGTTACAAATTAATGTTATTGGTGATAAAAGAAAGGATTTAAAAATATATTTCTTTAAAGGTGACTTGAGTTTGGTTATTCTTCTATTTTACACCATACACGATATACAAGGACGCCACATGCGCTTTCACTTGCCCTTCTTTTGCAGCTGGGCCATTGTGCTTAACTGCATTTTTTTGCTATGTTCTAGGGCTAGCTGCCAGGAGTGGGTCGGCCCTTCGGGTGGTATCCATGCGTATCCCCTTCAAGGAATAGGGTTATGCACTGTACAAGCGTCAACTAGGGAAAGCGATAGGAACCCTGCCTGTACTGCTGATTTGAATGGACTAAGCAGCGGCTATCTGTGGACATTCGTAATCAGAGTTGGTGAGAACGTTCCATTTTTCTATTTCGTCCACTATATACGTTACACCATTGGTAGGCAGGAATTCTGTGAATTTATTCTACTTTTGCCTTAAATAAAGTAAGACACTTTGTATTATATCTTCCTACAGATAAAAATGCTTATTACTTCACTTATTAGGTTCATTCCTCCTCACCCTCCTAACTGTTCACTCACTTTGAATTCACTGCTTTCTCCGTCTCCACAGGACTATCAGCTTACTGAGGGATCAGGTTACAGCTGCCCATAGAAGTTTATAGAGAGGGGATGGGGAGGAGAGCTGGAGCAGAGTGAGAGATAGCGGTAGAGAGACACACACAGAGACACTGCTACAGCTTTTAGTAAGTGTTAGTTAGCTAACTGTGTTATCCACAGTTACACTGTTCATTACTGCTGTACAATGTCCTTAATATTGCTGCTGTTTCTATGTATGTGATAGAGATAGGGGAACAGGGTATTTTCATCTTTATATGCTATGTATGGAAGACATGATAGCAGTTCGGCTCTGCCCACTAGCTCAGATAAAACTGAGAATTAGTGATAGAGCCTGCAGAGGAAAAGACTTAAAAAAAAGCAGAATACAAGTCAAATAATGGCCCGAAATAGTGTTATACCTCATGTACACAAACGACAGCTTATTCTGAAAAGTCACCTAAAAGGTCAGGTTTTCTTTAAGCTAATAAAATAAAAGTTAGACTTACATTTTACGTTTTCACTTTTTTATTTTTTCATATAGTTATAAATTGCATTGTGTTAAGCATGACCCACCTGCTGCAAAGAGTTAACACATAAGTCCATGGGAATCTACTGTATTTACATGTCTCATGTAAATCCGTGAGATATACAAAAACAATTACAACGGTCTACTTTGTGCCTGGTTTGTTTTAGTGCTTAGTCTGACAATTGTTTGAGGTTTTTGGCAGACAGCTACTGCATGCATATAGCTTAAGGTACCGTTAAGGTGAGGTAGTAATCACCTCCTGAAGAGGAAATGTAAATTACATTTAAGCCCTAAATAAATGCCTTATTAATTTTTACATCTGCCATTGAGAGCCTTAATTCTAGAGTGCTGCTGTTTTACAACTTTTACTCTACGGTACATTCAGAGACAGTCGGACAGCTCACAGAGTAGATCCACAATGTTTGATTTGCACTTTCTATACAACAGAGGAGCAGTGCTGTATGTTCATGTGACAGCATACAGTAGCTCTGTTTGCGATTAAACGCCACATTAACAAGACTGTTTTTACAATTAGGCTTCCCAACATTTTAATGTGCCAGGCAGATGCATAGCTATCAAGTGTAGCAGGGGGGCGGTGGGATTTCCTGGTTTCAACTGTATCTCCATCCTCAGGATGCAGATACAATTGAATTTAATGCTGGAGGAGGGAGCTGATGGCTCCTTGTTCCAGCATTTACTATGTAATTAAGATCGTGACCGGCTCAGTGCAGACAGGCGCGATGTAGTGATGTCATCATGCCTGTCTGTGCCAAGTCACACACTGCCCAGGCCGGATCAGCATAGGGATCTCCTCCACTCGTCGTGAGAATGAGTATAGATGAGTATTTATTTAATTTTTATTTTTTATTAGGCACTATGAAGGCATTATACTGAGTAAGGGTGGTCGCTATGGGGCAATATACAGTATGGGGCAGCTATGGGGGAATTATACTGTGTGGGTACAGCTATGGGGGCATTATAATGTATGTGGGCAGCTATGGGGCATTATACTCTGTGGGAGCTACTTTAGGAGCATTACACTGTGTGGGGGCAGTGATAGTGGCATTATACTGTTTTTGGGGCAGCTATAAGGGCATTGTACTGTGTTGGGCAGCTGTAGGGGCATTATCCTGTGTGGGTGCAGCTATAAGGGCATTATATTGTGTGGGGGCCACTGAGGGGTCATTATACTGTGTGTGGGGACCCACTGGGTTGGGGCCCACTCAGATGTGTTTTGCCCACCTGGGCTAAACTCCTAGCTATGCCTCTAGTGCCAGGCCCATTTGTTGCCCAATGTCTATGGCAACAAGCATCTTCTCAATGGCCCCAACTTAAAAGTTCCAACTCTACCACCTACATAAAGGCAATGTTACTCCACCAAGCAGATGTTACTAAAACTCCAATTTAGGTTTAATCCTGCCATGCCCCGTGTTAGCAGTCACTTAACTACCAAAGACATGATGAGATATTACCCAGACTATACAAGTCCCTGCGAATACTTTTAATTGTATGAAATGTTTGTAACGAAAGTTCTGTGGATCCAATTATGCCCCCCTTCCTGTAGTTCGCTTCCCTAGCATTTCTGCAGGGTTTCTGCAGCAAAATCTGCACATCACGTGCAGATTTTGCTGTGAATATTAACACTTTTAAACTGAAAAGCGTAAAATCCGCAGTGAACATCCATAACAAAATGTGCATGATGCCGATTTTAAAACTATTATTATTATTTCTGTACAAAAAGCTTTCCGCAGCATGTGGATAAGATATGTTAAATCTCATCCACTTGCCTGCAACAGACTTCCGTTGCAGATTTTCTTCCTGCAAATCTCGATGGAAAATCTGCAAAAAAATCCCCTACATGTGCACGGGGCCTAACACCGGATCAGATTTCTGTTGTATTTACAGTTTGCTGCAAATTGCTTCTGTGACAGCGTCTGCAACTAACTTCAGGCTTTGTCCACCCTTACTTGATTTAATGGGACTCCCCCTCTTGTTTTTCACAGTTAGGGCTTATTCAGACGAAAGTATAATACGTCCGTGCTACGCGCGTGATTTTTACGTGCGTCGCACGGGCCTATGTTAGTCAATGGGGCCGTTCAGACTGTCAGTGATTTTCACGCAGCGTATGCCCGATGCGTAAAACTCACGGCATGTCCTATATTTGCCCGTTTTTCGCGCATCACGCACCCATTGAAGTCAATGGGTGCGTGAAAACCGCGCCGGCACACGGACGCACTTCCGTGTGCCGGGCGTGATGCGCGCTACAGTAGTGTTATAATGATGGCGGCTGCGTGAAAATCACGCAGCCACGCATCATATGCTGCTAACACACGGAGCTTTTATGGACCTTTTGCACGCGCAAAACGCCGCATTTTTTGCGTGCGCAAAACGCACACGCTCGTGTGAATCTGGCCTAAATAACTCTTTTATTCTCCAAATTCTCTGAACTTTTTCGGCCTTTCTATGGGGCTCAGCAGCTAAGGGTTATGAATCTCACTGTTAAAGGCTATGTACACCTTGTGGTGTTTTTTTTTGTTTAATAAAAATGTTGTATCAGTTTGTTTGGTACCACTTTCTAATTACTTTTTATTAAAAATTATTTTTGCTTTTTGAAATACAGCTGCTTTGTATCCTGTATACAGACCAACTGTATCTTGCGCTGAAACCTGAATCCGTCAGGTCTGCGGCACTAATGGGTTCAGTATCAGCGGGTCCACTTGTTATCGATCACATCTAATTAATGAACTTAGATGTGATTGGTAACAGCTCGGTAACACAGGACCCGCTGACACTGAACCCGTCAGTCTTGCAGACCTGACAGATACAGATTTTAGCGCTGGATACAGCTGCTCTGTATACAGGATACAAAACAGCTGTATTATTAAAAGTTAAAATAATTTTTAATAAAAAAGTAATAAGAAAGTTGGAGCACACACACTGAGGCCTAATTCACACGAGCGTATTTCACCTCCGTGTTACAACGGACGTCACATGGACCTATGCAAGTCAATGGGGCCATTCAGACATTCAATGTTTTTCACGCAGCATGTATCCACTGCGTGAAACTCACTGCATGTCCTATACTTGTTACTATACTGCGTTTTCTGCGCATCATGCACCCATTGAAGTCAATGGGTGTGTGAAAATCAAGGACAGCACACGGACGCACATGCATTTGCTGTGCGTGATTCACACAACGGTTGCTAAAGAAATGATGAGAAAAAGAAAACCACCTCCTTCATTTTATTTTGCTGACGTAAATAACGCATGACATACGGATGACATACGCACGTAAAAAACGCTGACAAGCACCATACACTGATGTCACACGGAACTGCAACGCAGGAAAAACGCTGCATTTTTTACGCGCGCAAAATGGACATGTTAGTGTGAATAAGGCCTTATACACATTTTTATTTTTAAAAAGACAAAAACAAAAAAAACTTTTTCAAAGGTGTACAGAGGTTCTCCAGGATTAAAAAAAAAGGGTCTGGTTTTTTTTCAGAAGCAGTGGCACTCTAGTTAATGGGCTACAACTTGTATTGCAGCTCAGCCCCATTTACTTGAATAGGTATAGAAGGCAGATCAATTGATAAGACATAGAAGCATAAGGAGATCAACATACTCCAAGATACATTTTATTTTTATTTTTTTTAGAAATCCATATATAGCGCGAAAAGGGAATGAACAATGAAATTATAGAAAAGCACTGAAGGTGAATCCTTCATTCAGCCCCAGGGGGGTCATGGTACTCAGACGGTGAATCCACCGTGCCTCCTCCTGTAGGAGCTTGCGATCTAAATTCCCAGCCCTAGGGCCTAGCTTTATCTGTGCGATACCCCAAAATTGGAGCGACTTTGGGTTACCAGCATGGAACCTGTGCATATGTCTTGAGAGAGTGGTATCTTCCTTATGATTGATGGTACTAAGGTGTTTGGACACTCTCCTCCTCAGTTCCTGCAAAGTCTTACCGACATATAATTTGGGGCAAGGACATCTGACAACATATATGACCCCACTACTTTGACAATTGAGAAATTGTTTAATGTCATATGACTTCCCATCAATAGGATTAGTAAACCTCTTGACCGTGGGCATCAAGGGGCAAAAGGAGCATCTGCCACATGGATGAAACCCTTTAACAGGTGATTTCAGCCAAGTAGATGGGGTATTCGAAGATATTGGCGAATAGTGGCTGTGTACTAGGAGATCACGCAAGTTCCTACCCCTACGGTAGGTAATGGTAGGATTGGTGGACATAGCGTCTTTTAAATCAGGATCGGCAGTAAAGATGGACCAATGTTTTTTCAAAACCTTGACAACCTGGGGACAACATACATCAAAGGTGTCAATACACCGAATGGCACTGGATGATACTGACATTGCAGATTTGGTACCTCTATCAGAAAGTAAGTCATGTCTATGAGACGCCCTAGCCCTGGCATAGGCCCTATGTAGCCACTTTTTGGGATACCCCGTGCCAATAATTTTTTATAGAGTCCATCGCATTCCATTTGAAAAGATAGTTTATTAGAACAATTGCGCTTGGCCCTAAGATATTGGCCTATTGGTATCCCTCTCTTAAGAGCTGGGGGTGATGACTGTCCCAGTGTAGGAAACTATTGGTGGCCGTAGCCTTCCGAAAGATGTCAGTTTGGACACCGCCACCAGGATCCAGAGAGATCTTAAGGTCAAGAAAGTTGATAACCCGATCATGTATATCATAGGTGAATTTCATGCCGATAGAGTTATTATTGAGCATAGACATGAAGTCAGTGAATGTATTTGCATCCCCATCCCAAAGGATGAGAATGTCATCAATATATCGACCCCAGAAGGAGATATGTGATGTGAAGAAAAGAAAATCATCGGAAAAGACAATGGTGTCTTCCCACCATCCCAGAAAAAGATTGGCGTAAGTGGGTGCACATACAGTGCCCATAGCTGTGCCTTTTATCTGATGATAATATTTATCATCAAAAGTGAAGAAGTTATGAGTGAGCAGAAAACGTAATAGTGACAGGACAAAATTGTTATGTCGTTGGAATTGGGTGCCTTTGGTGCTCAAAAAATGTTGCACTGCAGTGAGACCTAGATCGTGCTGAATATTAGTATATAATGACTCTACGTCTATGCTCGCTATCATGGTGGTGGAAGTAACATTAATCTCCTGGATCTTGGTGACGGTGTCCTTAGTGTCCTTAAGATAGGACGATAAAGAGGAAACAAAGGGGGACAAAATTTCATCAACGTAGAGGCTTATCCCCTGTGTCAGGTTGTCATTTCCTGACACAATGGGTCTGCCAGGGAGAGGGCGTTTATTTTTATGAACCTTCGGTAGGGCATAAAAAGTTGCCAGGGTGGGGGTGGGATTATACAGATGCTTAAATTCGTCCATAGTGATAAGATTATTACTTTTAGCATCAATGAGAAGATCATACAGATAATTAATCGTGGGATTACCTCTTAAAATGACATAAGTAGTATGATCATCAAGTAATCTATGGACCATGCCTGTATAGTCGACACGGTCCAGGATCACTATATTGCCTCCTTTATCGGAAGGTTTGAGGACCAAATTATCATTACTGCATAAATCATCCAGTGCCATCCTTTCATTATTGCTAAGATTACTGAAGGGCATTGATCTATCACCCCTAAACTTCTTGAGGTCATTGCAGACCATCTTAATAAAAATGTCAATATGACTGTACTGGGAGAAGGGGGGAGTGAGCTTGGACTTCGGACGTAGGGAGGAAAAGGAACCAACAGCATCGGTGGCTCCAAATTCATTCTCCTGAAGTAGACTTTCAAGGTCCCTCAGTGTATTGGATTCCTTACGATTGTGATAAGTTCCATCATGTGTGGTGCCCTTAAAGTATTTATGTAGAGCTAATTTTCTGGCAAAGAGATTGACATCTTTAGCCCATGTGAATTCATCAAAAGGAGGGGTGGGGGTATAGGAAAGTCCCTTCCGTAGCAGGGTCAGCTGGTGGGGGTTCAATTCGTATGCAGATAGATTAAATATCTGCATATCATCATCCTTGGTGGCAGATGTAATTGGGGTTATTGCTTCAGCCC
Source organism: Rhinoderma darwinii (assembly GCF_050947455.1). NCBI lineage: Eukaryota > Metazoa > Chordata > Amphibia > Anura > Rhinodermatidae > Rhinoderma > Rhinoderma darwinii. Next base: position 154,735,859 of record NC_134689.1, read on the forward strand.
CCAATGTAGGTTGAGTGGTCCTAAAAAAGGAAAAGTAGCAGGAGGACCTGTGATGGTGTTGGTAGTGCTGTTCCCTCCACTTAGGGTTACATTGGAAGTCAGCGACTGAGAATTGCCCGGCATGTTCGTAATGTTTGGCACAGATGTAGTTACAGGTATAGATGAAGTAGATGACGGATTTTGAGGTGGTAGATGGACATACTCTATTACGGTTAAAGAATTCAGTTGTGGCTTGTTTTGATACAGTAGGTATTCTCTTTGAGAAGCCTGGTTTATTATTCTTAACCTTACGTTTAGTGCCCAGCCTAGGACTGTCAATGGTCTGTCTAGATTCCTCTGTGCCTGAGGTGTCTGACTCAGAAAAGTCAGTGAACACAGTAGTCCGTTTAGGAATGGGAAAAGAACGAGTTTTATACGTATATATCTGTCCTATATCAAAGTGCCTCCGGTCACGGATATATTTGCAATGTTTGCGTTCCTTAATTTCACCCTGTAGTTTCTCAATCTTTTTTTGCAATTTGACCTCTGAGGCGCTAAACTCAGGACACAATTGAAAGACTTGTATATCTGCTATTTCCTTTTCAAGCTGATCGCCAATTTTACTGTGATTCTGTTTTTCTAACTCTAATAAATAGTGGAGCATACGTAGAGAGCTATCGGTAAGAAGCTCCTCCCACCCCTTAATAAAGGCGGTGTTGTCACGATACGAATTAGGTGTAATGTTAATTCTTAAGCCCCTATACACTATTTTTTGTTGTACATAGGTTTCAAGACTAGCTATCTCCCAGCATGATCGTACAAGTTTTTGATACGTTTTTTGAAGATCCCTAAACGCTGTATGGATATCGAACTGATGTAATGGAATATTATCGGTAGAGAAGACGTATGCCACCTCGGCGGACAAAGTCTCTATATTAGGTTTCTTGGACAAAAGAAAGGGTAATTAACCCAGCAGTACAAAGGCAAAAAACGAACAGAGACCCTGGGTAGTCGGCAGGTATAATATATAATATATATAATCAACAGAAAGAATGCCTGCAGGCAAACAAACCCTTTGTATGTGCACCCACTTACGCCAATCTTTTTCTGGGATGGTGGGAAGACACCATTGTCTTTTCCGATGATTTTCTTTTCTTCACATCACATATCTCCTTCTGGGGTCGATATATTGATGACATTCTCATCCTTTGGGATGGGGATGCAAAAACATTCACTGACTTCATGTCTATGCTCAATAATAACTCTATCGGCATGAAATTCACCTATGATATACATGATCGGGTTATCAACTTTCTTGACCTTAAGATCTCTCTGGACCCTGGTGGCGGTGTCCAAACTGACATCTTTCGGAAGGCTACGGCCACCAATAGTTTCCTACACTGGGACAGTCATCCCCCCCCAGCTCTTAAGAGAGGGATACCAATAGGCCAATATCTTAGGGCCAAGCGCAATTGTTCTAATGAACTATCTTTTCAAATGGAATGCGATGGACTCTATCAAAAATTCTTGGCACGGGGGTATCCCAAAAAGTGGCTACATAGGGCCTATGCCAGAGCTAGGGCGTCTCATAGACATGACTTACTTTCTGATAGAGGTACCAAATCTGCAATGTCAGTATCATCCAGTGCCATTCGGTGTATTGGCACCTTTGATGTATGTTCTCCCCAGGTTGTCAAGGTTTTGAAAAAACATTGGTCCATCCTTACTGCCGATGCTGATTTAAAAGACGCTATGTCCACCAATCCTACCATTACCTACCGTAGGGGTAGGAACTTGCGTGATCTCCTAGTACACAGCCACTATTCGCCAATATCTTCGAATACCCCATCTACTTGGCTGAAATCACCTGTTAAAGGGTTTCATCCGTGTGGCAGATGCTCCTTTTGCCCCTTGATGCCCACGGTCAAGAGGTTTACTAATCCTATTGATGGGAAGTCATATGACATTAAACAATTTCTCAATTGTCAAAGTAGTGGGGTCATATATGTGGTCAGATGTCCTTGCCCCAAATTATATGTCGGTAAGACTTTGCAGGAACTGAGGAGGAGAGTGTCCAAACACCTTAGTACCATCAATCATAAGGAAGATACCACTCTCTCAAGACATATGCACAGGTTCCATGCTGGTAACCCAAAGTCGCTCCAATTTTGGGGTATCGCACAGATAAAGCTAGGCCCTAGGGCTGGGAATTTAGATCGCAAGCTCCTACAGGAGGAGGCACGGTGGATTCACCGTCTGAGTACCATGACCCCCCTGGGGCTGAATGAAGGATTCACCTTCAGTGCTTTTCTATAATTTCATTGTTCATTCCCTTTTCGCGCTATATATGTATTTCTAAAAAAAATAAAAATAAAATGTATCTTGGAGTATGTTGATCTCCTTATGCTTCTATGTCTTATCAATTGATCTGCCTTCTATACCTATTTACTAATGCCTCTTATAGTGGAGGGGCTAGATTTCGTTACATTACATATAACGTATATATATTTACTAGTTCCTGATTTGACCATATTTCTAGCATGGCGGCTTTTTGTCCCTAATATGGGGGTTGTTGTGTCGGTCCTGTCTACAATCACATATACTTACCTTTAACCATAGCGGTGGTTCGGTTTTGCATTAAGTCCCCAATGACGCTGACTGCGCCTGCGCCGAGTCGCTTTGTCTCTGCTATACAGCAGATTGTTCTAAGTCCTCCTCTTCCCTCACTGCGCACTTTCTAGACTATCTCCGTAATTTTTAGCAGTGCGCATGCGCGGTCCCTTACCCGTCATTGGCTTTTGCTACGCCACCCCTTATAGGACAATCCATCTCTTCCGATGGCTGTATCCTTTTGATCCACCTGATTGGCTGTTCCTTCCGACACACCCCCCGGTACTTACGTCATCATACACTCCCTTAAGAGGAGTAATTTTTTCGCTGCGCCGCCATTAGCCCCGTGTACCCCTGAGGACGCTACTAGTTAGCGAAACTTGTCGGGGGGGGGGGCTCTGTTTGTTTCCTGCCTAAGCCGTATCTACTGCCTTATTACTTAGTCAATTTAACTTGCTAACACTATTCATTACGGCCTCATGGTTGCTGACACAGTGCTGTATTTGTATCAGCAGTTCACTTTCATGTCCGGCTTCTGGCAGTGACAATTTTAATAACATATATGTGGTCTGTCTAGTTTTGCTATACGTAGCATAATAAAATATAGCTTTTATTGCATTTTGGGGTAATTGGGAAAAAGGGTTTGTTTGCCTGCAGGCATTCTTTCTGTTTGCCTCTGGGCCTTTGACTCCACTTTTAGCTCTGAGGCTGTATTAATAATAATAATAATCTTTATTTATATAGCGCCAACATATTACGCAGCACTTTACACTTTAGAGGGAACGTGAAACAAACAATATCAGACATTACATAGTGACAAAGTTCATTTACAATTCAAACCTGAGGAGTGAGGACCCTGCTCGCAAGAGCTTACAATCTATGAGGAAATAAAGGAGACACAAAGTGTAACAGTGTTTGTTCTGTACAATAGTCCAGCCATTTTTATACACATGGGGTGGTACACATAAAGCTGCATGAGCCGGTCACCAGCCAGTATCCGTGTATGACTGACATGAAGAGAAGGAGTGTGAGGGAATCTTATTCTGATGACTAATCTAAAAGGAGGGCCATGGAAAGGAGTCAGATTAGGGAATGTTATAGGCCTGTCTAAATAGATGTGTTTTCAGGGCACGTTTAAAACTGTGGATATTGGGAATTAATCTGATTGTCTGGGGTAGCGCTTTCCAGAGGACTGGTGCAGCACGAGAAAAATCTTGGAGACGGGAGTGGGAGGTTCGGATTATGGAGGATTTTAATCTAAGGTCGTTGGCAGAACGTAGAGCCCGAGTAGGGTGGTAGACAGAGATGTGGGAGGAGATGTAAGGAGGTGCAGCACTGTGGAGAGCTTTCTGGGTGAGAGTAATAAGTTTGAATTTTATTCTGAAGGGGATGGGCAACCAGTGCAGTGACTGGCACAGATTAGAGGCATTGGTGTAGCGGTTGGTCATAAATATGAGCCTGGCTGCTGCATTGAGGATAGATTGGAGAGGGGAGAGTTTGGTGAGGGGAAGACCGACTAGTAATGAGTTACAGTAGTCAAGACGAGAGTGAATCAGAGCAAAAATGAGAGTTTTGGCTGTTTCCTCAGTAAGGAAAGGCCGGATTCTGGAGATGTTTTTGAGGTGAAAATGACAGTAGCGTGAAAGTGATTGAATGTGAGGAGTAAAGGAAAGATCTGAGTCAAAAATAACCCAGAGACAGCGGGCGTGCTGCTTAGGAGTTATGATAGTGCCACACACCGAGATGGAGACATCAGGTTTAGGGAGGTTAGTAGATGGCGAGAACACAAGGAGCTCAGTTTTAGAAAGATTCAGTTTCAGATAGAGAGAGGACATGATGTTAGAGACAGCGGACAGACAATCACTGGTGTTTTGTATTAGAGCAGGGGTGATGTCACGGGAAGAGGCATATAATTGGGTGTCATCAGCGTAGAGATGGTACTGGAAGGCAAATCTGCTGGTTTGTCCAATAGGGGCTGTGTAGAGACAGAAGAGGAGCGGACCTAGGACTGATCCCTGAGGAACCCCGATAGCAAGGGGAAGAGGAGAAGAAGTGGAACCAGCAAATGACACACTGAACGAGCGGTCAGAGAGATAGGAGGAAAACCAAGAGAGAGCAGCGTCCCTGAGGCCAATAGAGTGGAGCATGTTAAGTAGGAGTTTGTGGTCTACAGTGTCAAAGGCTGTAGAGAGATCCAGAAGAATCAGTAGAGAGTATTTGCCGTTAGATTTAGCCGCCAAGAGATCATTTGAGACTTTACTAAGGGCAGTTTCTGTAGAGTGCGGAAACCAGATTGTAATGGGTCTGTATTCACATCTGCAAATTTGACTGCAGTTTTGGTGGCATTTTTTGATGCATAAAAGTCACAACCAAAGACGCAGCAGAACTGTGGCAAAACCGCTGCAAAAATGGCACACGAAAATATAGCCTAAGCATTGGTCAAGTTAGTTTTCTTTAATTCTCACATAAAGCGCCTCTTTTTGTAAGCTACTGTGTTTTTGCGCTTTATGTATCAAACAGTATCCTACCTGTTATACTATACTTTATTAATAAAAATCGAATCATTGAAATATAAATTGTTGGTAGTAAAGGTGATTCATACTTTATTGCTGCCTGAGGTAGAAAATGAAATTGCAATCCCTCACCAAATTGGAGATGGGAAATTACATGGATGGACAGCATATCACACTATGTAATTTATTTTCATTATGTACCATATTTGACCTTTTTAGAAAGATTTGACAATTGGTGAATATTTCATATGCTGCACTAAAAAAAATGGATTTTGTGGACAACTTAGTTCTTTCTTCTAAATTTCTGAATAAAAATGTATGCATCCTCTTTAATTTAAAAAATATTTACTCTTTCCCAATGACACTCTGCAGTCTTCTGTGTTTGTCCCATAAACACTTGAAATATTGGTAATGTAAAAAATATGGAATCCAAGTGATGGAAAAGTTTGCTCTCTGCGGTTTTATAGAGGCAGTTTAATGTGCTTCCGTTATAAATTTTTTAAGGGTATCAAGTTCAAAAATAGATTTTTCCTGTACTTGTTTTTTATTCTGGAAGAAAAATAAAAATGAACATCAGTTAATTACAATTTACTACTAGTTACTTAAAGCCAAATATATTTTTGAATTTTAATTAAATCGTATACTAAAAACTGAACTGATCTATAAGGGTAAGGCCACATGTGCGTTGTTGACCCGGTTTTGTTGCGTTTGAAAACTGCGTTTTTTGTCTCTGTAAGGGTATGTGCACACAACCTCTTTTCAGACGTAATGGAGGCATTTTACGCCTCGAATTACGCCTGAAAAGACGGCTCCAATACATCTGCAAACATCTGCCCATTGCTTGCAATGGGTCTTTCGATGTTCTGTGCAGACGAGCTGTCATTTTATGCGTCGTTGTCAAAAGACGGCGTGTAAAATTACGCCCGCGTCAAAGAAGTGCAGGTCACTTCTTGGGACGTAATTGGAGCCGTTTTTCATTGACTCCATTAAAAACAGCTCCAATTACGTCCGTAATGGACGCCGCGAAAAACGCGTGCACTTGTAAAAACGTCTGAAATTCAGGAGTTGTTTTCTTCTGAAAACCGCTCCGTAATTCCAGACATATTTGGCGTTGCCGTGTGCACATACCTTTATGCTGCAGTTCTGTTGCGTTTTTATAGGAAATAATTGATGGACATTGTTTCCATCCATGTTGAAGTTTGTTAGGAGCTTCCTGTATATAGGTCATTACAATGCATTGCAGAACTGTTCGCAAAAATGCAAGCCGTTCAGCAACAACTTTGGCAGCGCGGTCAGTAACTGCATGCGGTCAGACATTGTGAAGATGCAGTTAACTGCACAAAAAACACATTGTAATATAATAGCAACAGTCTGTCCATAACAAACATTTCACCATTGACTTCTATTGAAAAATGACTTGCTGCAGTTTAAAAACACAACATAAACGCACCATGACTGCACCGTGTGGCCTTACCCTTAGGCATCATTTACACCACGTGCTTTTCTGTTTACAAACATCCAAATGGAGTGTCATAATGATGGCGGCTGCGTGAAAATCACGCAGCCGCGCATCATACACTGATGACACACGCAGCTGTTAAGTGCATTTTGCGCACGCAAAACGCCGCGTTTTTTGCTTGCGCAAAACGCACACGCTCGTGTAAATCAGGCCTTACACAGTGGGCCCCACCCTTTTTTTTAACAAAGGACCAGTTTCATGCAAGACAATTTTTCCACTGACCGGCGGTGGTTGTAGGTTCAGGGGGGTTCAGGGTTTAGGGTCAGATCACACGTTCCGTAAATACAGCGGCTTTTCCGCAACGGAATTCGCTATGGAAAATCTGGGGCATAATACAGTAGCAGTAAAGTGGATTAGAGAACACAAATCTCATCCACATGCTGCGTAAATTGTGAGCGGAAATAACGCTCAGAAATTGACCTGCGGTGCAGAGTTTTATTCCGCAGCATGTTAATTATATTTTCTTATGTGCTGCAGGTTTTCCCCATTGAATTCAATGGGAAGGTAAAACCCACAACAAATAGCAGGTGTTTATTGCGGCGGAATAGCAGCGATTCCGCCACAAAAAACACAACTCAGAAAAAAATATAATCTTATACTTACTTAGAAGTCTGTTTCTTCCTCCAGGCCGGCCTCCTCGGATGACGAGTTATCTCATGCGACCGCTGCAGCCAATTACAGGCTGTAGTGGTAGTCACATAGGATGAAACGTCATCCCAGGAGATCAGACTGGATGACGTCAGAGGGCCGGCCTACTGGGATGACGCTTCATCCCATGTGACCACCGCTGTAGCCAATCACAGGCTGTAGCGGTCACCTGGGATAAAACGTAATCCTAGGAGGCCGGCCTGCTAGAGTGCCGGCAAAATGCTTTCAACATATTCAATTATACTTTTAATGTCAGTTGACATATATTAGTTTATTATAAGAATAAGGCCATAGCATATCTATGGTTAGATATTTTTCTGTAATTTATATATACTTTTTGTTTTTTTACTTCAGACATCACACTATCATAGTAAGATTGCATATACTACATAACAATATTCCATAAAATAGGCCAATATACCATCTAAAATAGTCCTCTAAAAAGTATACTATTTGGCTTTACTACTATGTTAAATGATAAACTATTGGCTAGTGTAGAGATGAAACTGAAGAACATACCTTTTTGTATGCTTTTTCTAAAAGCCTTTGTTGACAATGCATTATTTGTGTTTGGTTTAACACCATACGCGTACTGTAGTTTTTACACTGTAAAATAAAACACAATATTTTAGTTAGCGTCAATTTAAATTGTATAAGCAACACCCAATAATGCGCATTGAGAAAAGATTTGTATTAAAGCTGTTTTGACCAGTTGTGTGAAACGTGGGCCTTATCTAGTTTAGTCATAACCTTTAGGGTATGTGCACACACACTAATTACGTCCGTAATTGACGGACGTATTTCGGCCGCAAGTACCGGACCGAACACAGTGCAGGGAACCGGGCTCCTAGCATCATACTTATGTACGATGCTAGGAGTTCCTGCCTCTCCGTGGAACTGCTGTCCCGTACTGAAAACATGATTACAGTACGGGACAGTTGTCCTGCAGCGACGCAGGGACTCCTAGCATCGTACATAACTATGATGCTAGGAGCCCGGCTCCCTGCACTGTGTTCGGTCTGGTACTTGCGGCCGAAATACGTCCGTCAATTACGGACGTAATTAGTGTGTGTGCACATACCCTTAGGGTATGTGCACACACAAACTCAAAAACATCTGAAAATACGGAGCTGTTTTCAAGGGAAAGCAGCTCCTGACATTCAGGTGTTTTTTTTAAACAAAGTTGCGTTTTTCGTTGCATTTTTAACGGCCGTTTTTGGAGCTGTTTTTCTATAGAGTCTATGAAAAACGGCTCCAAAAATGGCTGAAGAAGTGACATGCAGATCTTTTTCGTGGCCGTTTTTTTACGCCCCGTCGGAACAGAACGCCATTTTTCCCATTGAAATCAATGGGCAGATGTTTGGAGGCGTTCTGCTTCCGATTTTTCAGCCGTTTTTCGGGACGTTTTTTTTTTTTAGTTAAACAATTAGTGTGTGGGTGATTAAACATTGTTCTAATGTTTTTTATTTTTTTCACGAGTCAGGAAATATTATAAATTGGATTCAATTTATAATATTTCCCATTGCTGGTCACTAGATGGAGCAATTCCCAAAATTGCAGCATTGCATGTGGTAAAGCAACCACATTGCTTAATGCTGCAAAATTGGGAAAAAATCCCTCGCTCTAGTGAGCTCTCAGATTCCCCCCCCCTCCTTTATCCTGGCTAGTGCCGGGAGAAACGAGGGGATTGAACGGTCTAACCTCCTACACTGTGTGTCGCCATTTTTTGAGCTAACACACAGTGTAGTAGGTTAACATACACTAGTAAACACACAGTAAAACACGAACATACATAGAAATCACTTACCTGCTCCAGTCGCCGCCGCACCCTCCGGACCGTCCGCTCCGTCTGCTGCCGCTGCTCCATGTGCACAAGTCCGGAAGCCGCGACCGGAAGTAGTAATCTTACTGTCCGGCCGCGACTTCTGGTCCACAGGAAAATGGCGCCGGACGGCGCGCATTTCAAATTGGACTGTGTGGGAGCGGCGCATGCGCCGTTCCCACACAGACGGCGTACACCATAGTGGATGGAACGGGCCCCGTTCGCAGTCCCTATGGGACTGGAGCTGCCGTATTCCATGTCTGTATGTGTCGTTAATCGACACATACAGAAATGGAAAAAAAAATGGCAGCCCCCATAGGGAAGAAAAAGTGTAAAAATAAAAAAAAGTAACACACAAACACACAAATAAATACAAACGTTTTTAATAAAACACTAACATCAAACTGATATAAAAACATTTTTTGTAGCGACACTGTTCCTTTAAAGCCCGAAAAACGGCTGAAAATACTCTGTGTGAACATACCCTTATTCGTGTCTGACTGTATTTGTCTTTCAATAACAAGCCAATTATAATGACCTTGTTGCAGCCTCTAGTTTAAAACACTTTGGTGCACCTTGACATAGACGTCATGTACACGACCACATTGGTTTTGCGGTCCACAAGTCCACGGGTCCAGCGGTTCATCGGACCGCAAAGAACCCTTGTTGTGCATTCGTGTATCATCCGGACTCACAGATCCACAACAATGCACCAGTATTGGTGAATCAGTGCGGACCGTAAAATTACCGCAAAAATATGATTGTGTGCATGAGACCATACACTTGCAAGAAAAAATAAGTGAATACTTCGGAATTACCTGGATTTCTGCATTAATTACTAATAAAAGGACGAAGCCATTAATTTTTCATTTTTGTTTTTCACTCCCAGCATTCCAAGAGCCATACGTTTTTTATTTTTTCATCAAAAGAGTGGCATGAGGGCTTATTTTTTTTTGCGGGAGGAGTTGTAGTTTCTATTGGTAGCATTTATTATTCCATATAATGTACTAGGAAACTGAGAAGAAATTATTTGCGGGCTGAAGTTGGAAAAAACTGTGATTCCTCAATAGTTTTTTGGGATTAGTTTCTACGGCTTTCACCGTGCGGTTAAAAATGACAACTTATCTTTATTCTGTGGTTCAATACGATTATGGTGATACCAAATTTATATAGTTTTTTTTATATTTTATTACTTTTATTAATAAAAACTTTTTGTTAAAAAAAAATATGTTTTGTGTCACCGCATTCTGAGACATAACTTTTTTTATTTTTTCATCGATTGCGGGATGAGCTATAGTATTTATCGGTACCAATTATTGGTATGTACAACTTTTTTATCACTTTTTATTAAAAAAAAATGAGAGCGAAGTTGTCCAAAAAACAGTGATTTTAGAGTTTTATATATATATTTTTTACGCCGTTCACCGTGTGCGTTAAATAACACTATATTGTAATAGTTCAGACTTTTACGGATGCAGCGATACCAATTTTGTTTACTTTTTTCTGTTTTTACATTACCTTATGGGAAAATATGAAATGTTTTTTTGTAGCTTAATATTTAATTTTTTTTCACTACTAACATTTTTTTTCACTTTTTCTACACATTTTATTAGTCCAATTAGACTTTAGAATTAGAATTTATTAGACCAATTTTTGGTACATACGATTTTTTTCAGCACTTTTTATTTCATTTTTTTTAGCGCTGTTACTAAAAAACAACGACTCGGGTGAATTTTTTTGCCGTGCGAGTTAAATAATGATATATTGTAATAGCTTGGACTTTTACAGAAGTGGCGATACCAATTTTGTTTATTTTTTTACAATGGGCTTGGGGGAAAATGGTAAAAGGATTTTTTTTTAACTTCATTTTATTTCTTTTTTTACACTCCCGAAAAATATTATTTTTTTTTACACATTTTTATTAGTCCCCCTAGGGGACTTGAACCATCAACCAGCTAGATCACTCGTACGATACACTGAAATACAAATGTATTGCAGTATATTGTCATTTTTGCAGGCTTCTGCTAAGCCCACCAGAGGCAGACAGAAGGCTGTTCTGGGGGCCTTCATTAGGCCCATGGGCTGCCATGACAACCATCAGCGCCCCCTGATCATGGTGCGGGGGGGCATTGGGCTGTTGGAGGGGGCCAGCCCCCTCCTTCTAATGGTTTACAAGGAGAACGGCGGTCACTGTTCCTGGCCGCTAGAGCAGCGTGTCAGCTATAATACACAGCTGACACCTTCTGCGTATGGAGTGGGCTCAACACGTGAGCATTTTTGTATTTTTTCCAGCTTAATGCGTCTCTAGAACACGTCCTATAAAGTCTTCTGAAAATTGTTTGTCACGAGGCAAGGTTCATGTTAACAAATCTTTTTTGAGAAGAACAGATTGGTCAGTAACAAGGCTTTGTGTGAACCTTTATTTATTGGGCAAAGCACCTATGAAACCCACACTTCCAATCTCATCTCCTTAAATGAACCCCTTAATGACCAGCCTATTTTAGGCCTTAATGACCAAGCTATTTTTTAAGTTTTTCCATTGTCGTATTCAGAGAGCTATAACTTTTTTATTTTTCTGTCAACATAGCTGTGTAAGGTCTTGTTTTTTGTGGGACAAGTTGTATTTTTTACTAGCACAATTTTGGGGTACATATAATTTATTGATCAACTAAATTTACGCCATTTACCGTGTGGTACAAATAACAATAACTTTATTCAGCAGGTTGTTACAATTGCAACGATACCAAATATATATCGTTTTATGTTTTACTACTTTTACACAGTAAAAACACTTTTTTTTTCAAAATTATTTGTTTTTGTGTCTCCACAAAAGACCCATAACTTCTTTATTGTTCCGCTGATGCAGCTGTATGAGGGCTTTTTTTTTTTTTGTGGGATGACTTGTAGTGTTTTTTAGTACCATTTTGGAGTACATGCGACTTTTTGATCACTTTTTATCACAGTTTTTTTTAAGGTAGGATTCTCAGAAAGCTGCAATTCTTGCATTGTTTTTTATTTTATTTTTTACGGCGTTTGCCGAGCGGGTTAAATAATGCAATAACTTTATAGTTGGGGTCGCTACGGATGCGGCCAAATATGTTTTACATGCCTCTGGCATGGCCTAGCAGGCATTAACTAGTGGCAGACCTGGGTGCCTTTATTAGGCCCCCGGCTGCCATAGAAGACACTGGCAATCTGCGATCACACGCATCATGCCACTGGGGTGAGAGAGGGAGCTCCCTCCCTCTCTCCAAAACCACTCAGATGCGGCGCTCCCTTATGAACGCCGCATCTGATGGGGTTAAACGGGTGAGATCAATACGAATATCGATCTCGCCCGTTAGATCAGGGAGATTTAACGGCTCCCTGCTCCGTGTATTTATTCTGATGCAGCGCCGTAAAAATGCTACTGTATCAGACTAAAGCCCGTTAGTGGCCGCTGTAAAAACAATAATGGGCGGTCACTAACGGGTTAAACACGCTTTGCCAATTAGCTCTTGGAGAGTCATTAAAACAACGGTTCACTTACTTTTTCTCTGTGTCCCCTCTGTGTTTAATCAATGTGCTTATTAAAAGATACGAACAGTACAACTATTTGTGTATTATTAGTTTAGTGAGATTGTGTTTGTCTAGTTGTGAGTTAGATAATAATCAGACCACATTTTATTAGCAATCACTACAGAAATCCAGGCAATTCCAAAGGGTTCACTGACTGTTGCTTGCATCTTTAGGGTATGTGCACACACACTAATTACGTCCGTAATTGACGGACGTATTTCGGTCGCAAGTCCCGGACCGAACTCAGTGCAGGGAACCGGGCTCCTAGCATCATACTTATGTACGATGCTAGGAGTCCCTGCCTCTCCGTGGAACTACTGTCCCGTACTGAAAACATGATTACAGTACGGGAGATTTGTCCTGCAGCGAGGCAGGGACTCCTAGCATCGTACATAAGTATGATGCTAGGAGCCCGGCTCCCTGCACTATGTTCGGTCCGGGACTTGCGGCCGAAATACGTCCGTCAATTACGGACGTAATTAGTGTGTGTGCACATACCCTTACACGTATATTGTGTTTTCTTTGCCTTAATGTGAATCTTCACATTTTTATCATCATGTTGCTTTTATGTTCAAAATCCTGTACCGATTCATTTCTCAATATATCTTTATAGCGGTTGGAGCTTTCTTTTTCTGATACAGAATCCCCTGCATAGACATAGATTTAGATGATAACATGCAGCTGCCACTAGAGCTTACTGCTTTATTATTAAGTACAATCCTTTTGATTTTGGTGTCATATATAATTCGATAAGTGTGAATAAACCCTATTAGGATCCATCAGACCTGCTAAAAAATTGTTTACATTCCTTAGCACGTGTAACAGTGACTGGACTCCCCATTATGATAGCCCGAATAGCAGGGATTAATTGAGCTACAATGGAAGTGATTTTTTTTAAATTGGTCGTGTTGATATGTATAATCATTGGAAACAATGTATGTTCTATTTGTACATTTTTTGAAAAATTATATGTCTAAAGCCCAATTTCAGGCTTCTTTTAACAATACCACTCCTTTTCCCTAAGGGTATGTTCACACGGCTTATTTTCGGTCGTTTTTCGGGCCGTAAACGGCCGAAAAATCGGTAGCAGAACACCTCCAAACATCTGCCCGTTGATTTCAAATGGGAAAAACGGCGTTCTGTTTCGACAGGCCTTTTTTTTATGCGACCATTTTGAAAAACGACCGTGTAAAAAGAAGTGCATGTCACGTCTTGAGATGTTTTTGGAGCCGTTTTTCATTGGTTCTATAGAAATACAGCTCCAGAAACGGCCGTAAAAAAACCGCTGCGAATAACACGGGTTTGCTTAAAAAACGTCTGAAAATCAGGAGCTGTTTTCCCTTGAAAACAGCTCCGTATTTTCAGACGTTTTTAATTTTGTGTGCGCACATACCCTAAGGCGTTATTGATATTTTGAAAGAATTTGGACTATCAGCACTGATTTACTTGATTGCACGTACCTTCAATAAGGGTTTTTTAATTTCAATTTCTCTGCATTTTCTCTGAATAAAAAAAGAGATAAAAGGTAAGTAAGAGAAAATACATTTTGCCGTAGAGACAATATGACTTTTATTACTGAACACTTGTCATTTTCTGATTTAAAGGCAATGTAAAGCTTTGTATCTTTTTTTTAATGAAATGTATGCGTAATGTGATTATAATTTTTTTTCAAATTGACATTTATTAAAAATGTTCTTTACTTTTTATGAGGCAGTTTTATGTACGCACTTTATATAGAAGCAGCATAGCGCCGCTGTAAGTTAATCGGTCTGCTAGACCAATGAGTCGGCTGACAGCCTATGTGGCAGGTAGCGTATGTTCACACGGCTTATTTTCAGGCTGATTTTGGAGCAGAAAAGTCTAGATTTAGGGTATGTGCACACGCTTACTAAAAAAACTTCTGAAAATACAAGCTGTTTTCAAGGGAAAACATCTCCTGATTTTCACCTATTTTTTTTTAGCAACTTTTTCTGCGTTTGTATGGACTTTTTGGAGCTGTTTTTCTATAGAGTCAAATAAAAACAGCTCAAGAAGTGACATGCACTTATTTTTCGCTGGCGTTTTTTTACGCGGCTGTTTTTCAAAACAGCTGCGTAAAAAAAAGCCCCGTCGAACAGAACGCCGTTTTTTCCATTGAAATGAATGGGAAGATGTTTGGAGGCATTCTGCTTCCGAAAAACGACCAAAAATAAGACGTGTGAACATACCCTAAAAAGAAGCTTCTAATTAAAATAAGGTTAATTTACAGCTTAAAAAAAAGCTTTCAAATCAGAGGCCGTTTTCCCTTTAAAACGGCTCTGTAATTTTCAGCCCCTTCTTTTTGTACGTGTGAACATACCCTAATATTGAATATAACTTTATTACTGATCACATCTTTATTAACTTAAGGCCATTTTTCACTGGCCAATCAACGGGCAAATGAGTGTTCACAGAACGCTCCTTCCCGATAAGTGCTTCATGTAAATAGTGCAACGATCAGCCGGTAAACAAGCAAACGCTCGTTCATCGGCTGATTGTATCGTTTGTGCAGCCAAAAATATTATCGTTGTTGGCAGCACATCTCCCTGTGTAAACGTGATGGAAATGTAAGGAGACGAGCGACCATAACAACGTGCGCTCGTCCTCACACATAGAAAGTCCACCATCCAGCAGCACCAGCCAAAATAAGGGTGGGTGCACGTCCCCGGATCCAGATCACAGCTCCAATTCTTCTATAGTCGTCCAATAAGAGACAGCACTCCAATTAGTAGTGAAAAATTGCTTTTTTATTAGCCCTTGTGCTCACGTCCTCACACATAGCTCCTTGTGAAAGGAGCAAAGGAGCGCCGAACGATCTCTCGTTGGTTGGTCGATCATTTAAACGGCACACGTCGCGCCATGTAAGAGGACTCTTAGATGTGATCGGTATAGGGTATGTTCACACGGCTTATTTTTGGCCGTTTTTCGGACGAACGGACGAAAAACTGACAAAAAAATCGGAAGCAGAATGCCTCCAAACATCTGCCCATTGATTTCAATGTGAAATACGGCGTTCTATTCCAACGGGGCATTTTTTTACGCGGCTGTTTTGAAAAACAGCTCAAAAACCGACCGTAAAAAACGCCGCAAAAAACGCTGGTTGCTTATAAAAACTTCTGAAAATCAGGAGCTGTTTTCCCTTGAATTTTGCGAAACGAGTTGTAGTTTTTCATAGCACCATTTATTGTGCCATATAATGTACTAGGAATCGGGAAAACAATTATTTGTGGGGTAGAAAATGAAAAAAACAGCGATTCCTCCATTGTTTTTTGCTCTTCGTTTTTACGGAATTCACTGTGCAATTAAAACAACATGTTATCTTTATTCTGCGGGTCAATATGATTTCGGCGATACCAAATATATATAGTTTTTTCTATATTTTACTACTTTTAGGCCTCATTCACACGACAGGGTCCGAGTGTCGGCCGGGAAAATCGGCCGATTTTCCCGGCCGGTTTGCATCCGTTCCGATTCCTTTCCGGGCCGTGTTGCAGTTTTTACCGACCGATTTGGACCCAATTTGCATTCGTTTTGTTCCCTGACCGTTTTTTAATCGGATGAATTTCATTTGTCAATTGTTTTTTTGAGTCAACCCACTATAAACACATCCAGTAAGGTCACATGATTGCCAGTCAACCTTATTATTACTAATAATGTTCATTCTTTTACTTCATTAGTTTCAACATTCTTTTGTATGTCCCCCTGGACAGAGCGCTTGACGTCTCTGTCCATATCTGGATAGGGACATCAGGGGCAACTCCTGAAGTGGAATCTCCATGTGACCGGTGATTCCACTTCAGGAGTTTCCCCTGATGTCACTGTCCATATATGGACAGAGGCATCAAGCGCTCTGTCCAGGAGCGGAATCCCCTAACACACGGGGATTCCGCTCCTTCAGGGAGCTAAAGTGGGGCTAGCTCATAGATCAGGGAGGAAGCTACAGCAGTAGCAGCCACAGCTTTTTTGATTATGTTTAGTAACAATTCTGTGTTCCTGGTTCATTGAGTGCCGACATGTTCATGTCGGTACCACGGTCCCATGCACACAGTATTTGTCTCGTTCTAACATTCCCCTCCTCCCTATCCCTGCCATTCACTCTCCAGCCATACTCCTCATCTCTATACATGGATCACTCCATGCTCTCTCTAAATACAGACCCGTGACGCCTGGACAGGCAGCACGGACCTGGCATACGAGAGTTAGACTGAGGCACGTCACAGCCAATCATTGGCTGTCACGTCATTAGGAGGGACGGACTTTTCAGTTCCCCCTGTCATGCATCTCCTGTTTGCATTTGGATTGCAACCATGAGATGCTTTAACATCTCCAGCATATAGACCTGAGTGAGGTCTCTGGAGGTGTCTTGTGGCGCTTGTCCTCGGCGCGGCCGCTCGCACAGCTGTGGCATGTTTACCATGCCCGGCAGGCTTGTGGTCGCGGGGAGGATTAACCTGTCACATTAGATACACGCCCCCTTGATACGTCACAAGGGGGTGTGTCAGGTAGGGCGGGTCAACGGGCAATAATCAGACACATAAAGCAGGGAATCCCTCAGTACACCGACGGTACACGTCAGGGACAGGAGTTCTATGTTTACCTCCAACCAGGAAGGTTACATTCCTTGCCACTGCAAGGTTGTTCTAACTAAAGGATTCCTTCTGCCACTGCAAACTTGCTCCAATCGTCGAGCATTCCCTCGTGCAAGAAATGACAGCTGAGCAGTAAACTGAAAATAACTGCTTCATTGATCCAACATGCTCTGAATTATTGAGCACTCCTCTCCATACGAATTGACAGCTATACTTCAAGCAGCAAGCCCTGATTTTGGACACCACTGCTTCATTGACCTATCTCCCCTGAGGAATTGCCTGGTCAGCAGGAAACGCGTAGGGAGAACTACCTGTCGTTTTCTACCATCCAGGAGAGGACACAACACTATTGCTGGACACATTGACGTGGAGGACTACTGACCGAAAAATACGGGGTAGGAGGGCAACTGCCCTATTGTTCTTTTCCTCCATATGTGATCCGAAGATCAAGTACAATTTAAATTAGGAAACCTTATAAAGGCGGACTGATTCTTTGCTGTCAATAGAATTTCTGACAATAATTTGAAATGATGGAAAATAATTAAGAATCTGTATGCAGTATTGGCAGATAGGTGTGAACAAACATGTAAAAAACATGAGGATCCTATTTTATTCATATCAGTAAAAGTTATATTTTAGTACTCCGGATCTATTTTCTTTATTTTTTTTTAATTGTTTTTTTGAGTCAACCCACTATAAACACATCCAGTAAGGTCACATGATTGCCAGTCAACCTTATTATTACTAATAATGTTCATTCTTTTACTTCATTAGTTTCAACATTCTTTTGTATGTCCCCCTGGACAGAGCGCTTGACGTCTCTGTCCATATCTGGATAGGGACATCAGGGGCAACTCCTGAAGTGGAATCTCCATGTGACCGGTGATTCCACTTCAGGAGTTTCCCCTGATGTCACTGTCCATATATGGACAGAGGCATCAAGCGCTCTGTCCAGGAGCGGAATCCCATAACACACGGGGATTCCGCTCCTTCAGGGAGCTAAAGTGGGGCTAGCACATAGAGCAGGGAGGAAGCTACAGCAGTAGCAGCCACAGCAGCTGCTAGCGGCACCATCGGCCATGGTAGGTGTCGCCGCTAGCAGCCGCTATGGCTGCTATAGCTGTAGCGATGCCTGAAGAAGCGCCAGGGCGGAAAGGAGGCTGATATGCCGGGACAGGGAGATTTGGGAAGGGAGCCATCACAGCGCCCCCTTCCACCTTCTGTACACCCCAGCCCTGCCACACAGTACCCCTGCACATAGCAGAGCAGGGACCTCGCTACAGCAGTACCCCCAAAGTGTTACCTCCAGCATACAGCGCTTCTTCTGAATGGGATACACTCCTCCTCCTCACATGCACTCTGCGCTGTGTGGAGGAGGAGAGAGTGCGCGAGCGACGGTAGACCCGGCCATCACTCGGGACACATTCCGGTGATGGGCGTGTATTACCCGGCCCCATAGACTTCTACGGGTGCCGGGCGGCCGGGTACCCGGCCGAAAATAGGGCATGTCCCATTTTTGACGGACGGTTTTCCCGACCCGTCAAAAAATCGGTCGTGTGAATAGCCCCATTAGGGGTCTATTGTTCCTAATGCAGCTGGGTGACGGCCGATTTATGAACGGCCGCCACCCGGCCGGGAAACCCTGTCGTGTGAATTCTGCCTAACTAGGAAAAAACGAAGTGTATAAAGTTACATTTATTTTGTGTCGCTAAATTCTGAGAGCCATAACTTTTTTATTTTTCCGTTGATTAAGTAGTATGAGAGCTTTTTTTTTGCGGGATAAGGCCTCATGCACACAAACGTATTTTTTTCCTTCCGTAAATACTGGCGTAAATACGGGTCTTTGGTCACACGCCAAACCTGTATTGCACCAGTATTTACGTAACCATGCCCATAAATACGGGTCCGGTGTCACCAGTATTCCACCCGTATTTACGGGCACGTTTTCGCTGCAAAATTGCACTGCACTAATCGCCAGCCCTTCTCTCTATCAGTGCAGGATAGAGAGAAGGGACAGCCCTTTCCGTGGAGATGTTCTCACCCAGTTGTCTCATCTGTTTCATCATAATTTGGTCAAATTCGCTCAGATCCTTACACTTGCCCATTTTTCCTGTTTCCAATACATCAACTTGAAGAACTGACTGTTTGACTGTTTACTTGCTGCGTAATATATCCTACCTCCGATATTGTAACAAAATGTCCTGGTAGACGGCTGCGTTGACTCTGGACTTGATAGAACACAGTGGACCAACACTATTGCTCAGTGGTCCAAAGTCCTGTTTTCAGATGAAAGTAAATTTAGCATTTTATTTGGAAATGAAGGTCCCAGAGTCTGGAGGAAGAATAGAGAGGCGTCAATCCAAGTTGCTTGCGGTCCAGTGTGAAGTTTCCACAGTCAGTGATGGTTTGGGAGCCATGTCATCTGCTGGTGTTGGTTCACTGTGTTATATCCAAGTCAAGTCCAGAGTCAACGCAGCCGTCTAGCAGGAAATTTTAGAGCACTTCATGCTTCCCTCTACTGACAAGCTTTATGGAGATGCTGATTTCATTTTCCAGCAGGACTTGGCACCTGCCCACACTGCGAAAAGTAATAATACCTGGTTTAATAACCACAGAATCACTGTGCTTGATTGGCTAGCAAACTCGCCTGACCTAAACCCCATAGAGCAGGGGTCTCAAGCACGCGGCCCGCGGGCCGCATGCGGCCCCTGGGGCTGTCATCTGCGGCCCGCGGGACACAGAGCCGCTAGTATCGGCTCTGCTCCGAGACTCTGGAATTCCCTGACATCGCTGTCCACATATGAACAGCGATGTCTGGGGCTTCCCCAGAGCTGGAGTCCCGGGCAGAGCGCTGGTGTCGGCTCTGCTCCGAGACTCTGGAATTCCCTGACATCGCTGTCCACATATGAACAGCGATGTCTGGGGCTTCCCCAGAGCCGGAGTCCCGGGCAGAGCGCTCTTGTCGGCTCTGCTCCGGGACTCTGTGGAATTCCCTGACATCGCTGCCCATATATGGACAGTGTGTCAGGGTCTTGCCCAGAGCGGAGCAGAGCGCTGGTGTCGGCTCTGCTCCAGGACTCTGTGGAATTCCCTGACATCACTGTCCACATATGAACAGCGATGTCTGGGGCTTCCCCAGAGCCGGAGTCCCGAGCAGAGCGGTGGTGTCGGCTCTGCTCCGGGACTCTGTGGAATTCCCTGACATCGCTGTCCACATATGAACAGCGATGTCTGGGGCTTCCCCAGAGCCGGAGTCCCGAGCAGAGCGCTGGTGTCGGCTCTGCTCCGGGACTCTGTGGAATTCCCTGACATCGCTGCCCATATATGGACAGTGTGTCAGGGTTTTCCCCAGAGTGGAGTCCCGGGCAGAGCGCTATTATTGGCTCTGCTCCGGGACTCTGGGGAAGCCTCTGACATCGCTGTCCATACATCGACAATGATGTCAGGGGCTTCCCCAGAGCAGGAGTTCCAGTGATGTCAGGAGCACAGCTGGAGTCCCAGGAAGAGCCTACTAGCGCTCTGCCTGGGACTCCAGCTCTGGGGTTGCCCCTGACATCTCTGTCCATATATGGACAGTGATGTCAGGAGCAGAGCTTGAATCCCAGGCAGAGTGCCAGAAGCGGCTCTGCTCCGGGACTCCAGCTCTGGGCAAGCCCCTGACATCACTGTGGCAGCCTCTACAGAGGGCACTGGGGCAGCCTCTACGGAGGGCACTGGGGCAGCCTCTACAGAGGGCACTGGGGCAGCCTCTACAGAGGGCACTGGGGCAGCCTCTACAGAGGGCACTGGGGCAGCCTCTACAGAGGGCACTGGGGCAGCCTCTACAGAGGGCACTGGGACAGCCTCTACAGAGGGCACTGGGGCAGCCTCTACAGAGGGCACTGGGGCAGCCTCTACAGAGGGCACTGGGGCAGCCTCTACAGAGGGCAATGTGGCAGCCTCTACAGAGGGCACTGCGGCAGCATCCACAGAGGGCACTGCGGCACTATCTAAAAAGGGGCTTCCCAATCTTGACATGTGTGCTAACTGAGCCGCCGGACTGCATTTAGCGACACTTAAACTGGAAAGCTGGATTGTTGAAATAAGCACGTGGAGAAATATCTCAAATTTTAAACCTAGCGCTATTATTATAGTAATGTAGTGTTATAGTAGTTCAAATAACTACTTGATTAACAATAATTTTGTATTGCATCAAATTTGAAAGTAATGCAGCCCGTCAACTTCCCAATTTTTCTATATGCGGCCCACTTACCCGACCGAGTTTGAGACCCCTGCCATAGAGAATCTATGGGGTATTGGCAAGAGGAAGATGAGAGACACCAGACCCAACAATGCAGGCGAGCTGAAGGCCACTATCAAAGCAACCTGGGCTTCCATAACACCTCAGCAATGCCACCGGCTGATCGCCACCATGCCACGCCGCATCGATGCATTAATTCATGCAAAAGAAGCCCCAAACAAGTATTGAGGGCATATACTGTACATACTTTTCAGTAGGCCAACATTTCGGCATTAAAAATAAATTTTGAAATTGGGCTTAAATAATAATCTAATTTTCTGAGACACCAAATTTGGGGTTTTCAATAACTGATCGCCATAATCATCAAAATTAAAAGAAAAAAATGCTGGAAATAGATCACTCTGTGTGTAATGAATATATATAATATGAGTTTCACTTTTTGAATTGAATTACTGAAATTAATTAACTTTTTGATGACATTCTAATTCATTGAGAAGGACTAGTATATACATACATATACACACACATTTCCAGTTCCTTGATATATCTGGGCCTTTGTTTTATGGCTGTCCTCATCTATACACATCACAGCAACTAAATTGGGTTCAAATCTGGAGACTGAGAGTGCCATATAAAAACTAAAATTTTGTTCTCCCACAATCCTTTTTGTGTAGATTTAGATCTGTGTTCATGGTCATTATTTTGCTGGAAGGTCCAATCACACCTAAGTTTCAGCATCTTTGTGACAGAAGAAGACAAAATCTGGGCTATAATCTCCTGATATTTAATGCAGTTCATTAGGTTATCGATTTTAACAATGCCTCTGGACCACTAGCAGCATACCGCCCAGCTTCCCAAAGAGGGACAACCAATGCGGCATGCGTAGCGTGTAGCGTACATTTTTTCACTTTAAACCACACCTCTAATCCTGCCCAATCCCCGCCCATACATACCCGGTTTAGCCCACACAGTATCATGCTTCCATAGTGCTTCCCACACAGTATAATGCCAAATAGCTGTCCCCACACAGTATAATGCCCTCTAGCTGCCACCATACAGTATAATGCCCCCATAGCTGCCACCATACAGTATAATTTCCCCATAGATGCACCCATACATTATAAAGTCAACACAGATGCCCCCATACACTATAATGCCCACACAGATGCCCCCATGCAGTATAATGCCCAAACAAATTTCCCCATACAGCATAATGCCCGCATAGCTGTCCCCATACAGTATAATGCCCCCATAGCTGTCCCCACACAGTATAATGCCCCCCATAGCTGCCCCATACAGTTGAATGCCCCCATACAGTATAATGCCCCCATAGCTGCCCCATATAGTATAATACCCACACAGATGCCCCCATACAGAATAATGCCTCCATAGCTGCCCCTATACTGTATAATGCCCCATAGTTGCCCCCATACAGCATAATGCCCCCATAGTTGCCCGCATAGTATAATGCCCCATAGCTGCCCCATACAGTATAATGCCCACACAAATATCCCCATACAGCATAATGACCCGTAACTGCCCCATACAGCATAATGCCCCCATAGCTGCCCCCATACAGTAGAATGTCCCTGTAGCTGCCCCCCCCCATACAGATTAATGCCTATTAGTTTTACACTGACACATATAGTCCATTGCAATACACAAGTATTGCAATGTATTATATGAGTGATCAGAAAGTGGGACTAAAAAAAATAAAAAAAAAAGTGTAAGTAGGTTAAAAAAATATAAACATTTTTTTTTCTTTTTTCCCATACAAAGCACTTTATTTTGGAAAGAAGTGTAAAAATAAAAATTACATTGTTTTTTGACCACCTGTACGATAAAATTAACACAATTGTTATCCCACACGGTGAATGGCGTAAAAAAAAAGAAAGCCTAAGGGCATGACCAGACGTGGCGTATTTCTTCCGCCACTGTCCGCATCAATGCTGCACATAATCTGCGTTGCAGATTCTGTTGCGGCTCTGCCTAAAATGGGCATTAAATTGATGCGGACTAGCAATTGCGTATTGAGGTGAAAGTACTTCCTTTCTCTCTATCAGTGCAGGATAGAGAGAAGGGACAGCCATTTCCCTAGTAAAAGTAAAAGAAATTCATACTTACCCGGCCGTTGCCTTGGTGACGCGTCCCTCTCTTGACATCCAGCCCGACCTCCCTGGATGACGCGGCAGTCCATGTGACCGCTGCAGCCTGTGATTGGCTGCAGCCATCACTTGGACTGAAACGTCATCCCGGGAGGGCGGACTGGAGGAAGAAGCAGGGAGTTCTCGGTAAGTAGGAACTTCTATTTTTTTTACAAGTTGATGTACACTACTGTTCAAAAGTTTAGGGTCACTTAGAAATTTCCTTATTTTTGAAAGAAAAGCAGTTTTTTTCAATGAAGATAACATTAAATTAATCAGAAATACACTCTATACATTGTTAATGTGCTAAATGACTATTCTAGCTGCAAACGTCTGGTTTTTAATGCAATATCTACATAGGTGTATAGAGGCCCATTTCCAGCAACCATCACTCCAGTGTTCTAATGGTACATTGTGTTTGCTAACTGTGTTAGAAGGCTAATGGATGATTAGAAAACACTTGAAAACCCTTGTGCAATTATGTTAGCACCGCTGTAAACAGTTCTGCTGTTTAGAGGAGCTATAAAACTGACCTTCCTTTGAGCTAGTTGAGAATCTGGAGCATTACATTTGTGGGTTCGATTTAACTCTCAAAATGGCTAGAAAAAGAGAGCTTTCATGTGAAACTCGACAGTCTATTCTTGTTCTTAGAAATGAAGGCTATTCCATGCGAGAAATTGCTAAGAAACTGAAGATTTCCTACAACGGTGTGTACTACTCCCTTCAGAGGACAGCACACACAGGCTCTAACCAGAGTAGAAAGAGAAGTGGGAGGCCCCGCTGCACAACTGAGCAACAAGACAAGTACATTAGAGTCTCTAGTTTGAGAAATAGATGCCTCACAGGTCCTCAACTGGCAGCTTCATTAAATAGTACCGGCAAAATGCCAGTGTCAACGTCTACAGTGAAGAGGCGACTCCGGGATGCTGGCCTTCAGGGTAGAGTGGCAAAGAAAAAGCCATATATGAGACTGGCTAATAACAGGAAAAGATTAATATGGGCAAAAGCACACTGACATTGGACAGAAGAAGAATGGAAAAAAGTGTTATGGACAGACGAATCGAAGTTTGAGGTGTTTGGATCACACAGAAGAACATCATTGAGATGCAGAACAACTGAAAAGATGCTGGAAGAGTGCCTGACGCCATCTGTCAAGCATGGTGGAGGTAATGTGATGGTCTGGGGTTCCTTTGGTGCTGGTAAAGTGGAAGATTTGTACAAGGTAAAAAGGATTTTGAATAAGGAAGGCAATCACTCCATTTTGCAACGCCATGTGGACCTTGTGGACAGCGCTTGATTGGAGCCAATTTCATCCTACAACAGGACAATTACCCAAAGCACACCTCCAAATTATGCAAGAACTATTTAGGGAAGAAGCAGGCTGTAAAGGATTTGCCAGACACAGCTTCTGTGTCGACGCCCGTGGGCAATCAGTCTGCACCTGCTCCTATGTCTGTGAGACTGACTCCATCTTCCACCACTCAGGATGGCAGGCTTAGGAGTGGGAGAGCCTATCACAGCCTGGCCAGACGGAGCTAGCTCCAGCCCACTGTCTATTTATACCTGCCTTTCCTGTTCCTCCTTTGCCTGTGATTCTTCTATGCTTGTTTCCTGGCTTGCTGCTGCTGCTTGTACTACTCATCATCTGCTTGTTATTGACCTTGGCTTTCTGACCACTCTCCTGCTCAGCGTTTTTGTACCTCGTTCTCTCCTGGTTTGACTCGGCTCGTTCACTACTCTTGTTGCTCACGGTGTCTCCGTCGGCAGCTCCCCTGTTTCCCTAGCTTCTGTGTACCCTTGTCTGTTTGTCTGTCTTGCACTTACTGAGCGTAGGGACCGTCGCCCAGTTGTACCCCGTCGCTTAGGATGGGTCGTTGCAAGTAGGCAGGGACTGAGTGGCGGGTAGATTAGGGCTCACCTGTCTGTCTCCCTACCCTGTCATTACTCAGGCAGCTGGTATTCTATCTGTAATGGAGTGGCCAACGCAGTCACCAGATCTCAACCCCATAGAGCTGTTGTGGGAGCAGCTTGACCGTATGGTACGCAAGAAGTGCCCATCAAGCCAATCCAACTTGTGGGAGGGGCTTCTGGAAGCATGGGGTGAAATTTCTCCCGATTACCTCAGCAAATTAACAGCTAGAATGCCAAAGGTCTGCAATGCTGTAATTGCTGCAAATGGAGCATTCTTTGACGAAAGCAAAGTTTGAAGGAGAAAGTTATTATTTCAAATAAAAATCATTATTTCTAACCTTGTCAATGTCTTGGCTATATTTTCTAGTCATTTTGCAACTCATTTGATAAATATAAGGCGTGAGTTTTCATGGAAAACACAAAATTGTCTGGGTGACCCCAAACTTTTGAACGGTAGTGTATATTGTGATCGGAAGTCACTGTCCAGGGTGCTGAAACAGTTACTGCCGATCGCTTAACTCTTTCAGCACCCTGGACAGTGACTATTTACTGACGTCGCCTAGCAATACTCCCGTAATTACGGGTGCACACATGTAGTCACCCGTAATTACGGGAGCCCCATTGACTTCTATGAGCCTGCCCGTGCCGTAATAACGTTCGTAAAACAAATACGCTATGCAGCGCACATAACATCTGCGGACTTCATTGCGGAATTTTGACTCTCCATTCAAGTCAATGGAGAAATTCCGCAATGAGTCCGCAACAAGTCCGCTACACGTCCGCAACAACCAGTGTATGCTGCGGACACCAAATTCTGCACCACAGCCTATGGTCCGCAGCGGAGTTTTCCGCAACGTGTAAACGAACCTCACTAAAAAGCTGAGGAAAGCAATGGAGAAACGTGTACGCTGCGGATTTCCACAGCGGACTGTCCGCAGCGGAAATCCAGAGCAATTCCGCCACGTCTGGTCATGCCCTTAAAGACAATGCAAAAATTGATGTTTTTTTAAACATTTCGCCTCACAAAAAAACTGAATAAAAGTGG
Organism: Rhinoderma darwinii; assembly: GCF_050947455.1. Taxonomy (NCBI): domain Eukaryota; kingdom Metazoa; phylum Chordata; class Amphibia; order Anura; family Rhinodermatidae; genus Rhinoderma; species Rhinoderma darwinii. Next base: position 154,762,455 of record NC_134689.1, read on the forward strand.
CGGTGGGAGGGTACCGTTAGCGCCAGCTCATGAATACCGAGGACTCCATCTCACAGCACGATATGAGCGCTGCAACAATTAAACTGTAAGTTTTACAAAAGCGACAGCACATAGAGAAATAACACCCATAATGATGAAAACAGCATCTCTGTCACTACCTTGTGCTGCCCTCAGTGAGGACAGCAAAAAGGTGGTAACAGATGCTCTTCAAAAGTAGGCCAAAAACATGACGTGGATGGGGTCTTTAGTTTGCAAAGTTGCATATGAGCAAACCACAAATGTTCTGGAACAATATCATTTGGACTGACGAGACCAAAGTGGAGATGTTTGGTCATCATGCACAGCCCTATGTTTGGCGAAAACAAAACAGTGTATAACCGCAAAGAGCTCATACCAACAGTCAAGCATGCTGGTGGAGGGGTGAGGATTTTAGCTTGTTTTGCAGACACAGGACCAGGAAAACTTGCAGTCATTGACACAACCATGAACTCCACTTCATAGCAGAATATTCTTGAGACAAATGTGAGGTCATTTGTCCAGCAACGTAAGCTGTGATGAAATTATGTCACGCAACAGGACAATGATTCCAAGCACACCAGCAAATCGACAAGCTCAACACTGTTAATAGAAATTAGGAAAGACCACACAATTTTAATAGTAAAGACAACTTTTTGTTTCCCTTCATTTCATTTCTTCTCAAGTGTTTCAATAAAAATGGTGATTTCAACAGGGTAAGGCCCCATACACACGACCGTAAAAAAAACTCCGTAATTGTGGACAGCAATATTGTCCGGAATTACGGACCTGCGCGGTTCTATTGGCCGCGGACACCTTTCCGTACTGCTACGGATAGGTGTCTGTGCCGTAGAAGCATGCCGGGAATTATGGAGCATGTCCTACTTTTTGATTTTTACGGGCCATGCTCCCATACTTTGTATAGAAGCGCGGCCCAAAAATGCATCCCGCTGCCGTAGGCGGCCGGCCGTGCTCGCAATTGCGGGCTGTGATTACGGGCACGGCCATGTGCATGAGGCCTAATACCAAAATCAGCATTTAAGTGTCTGAACGCTGGGGGCCCAACTTTGACCGCCAAAGGCGGTGGATTTGCAGTGTGGATTCTATGTACTTACACCCTTGCTGTTGGTAGTGAGGTTGCGTAATTAGGCCAAAATATAAACTAATTATGCATCTGGAGTACTTTAAAATAAAAACATGAAACCTATACTGCAGTGTCTGTTTTTTTTTTTTACTATGTTAGTACCACACATCCCACCCTCCTTCCAACCCACCTGTCTCCCACCTTTTTCCATAAATAACCACAAACAACATTTTGTTTTGATTTAAAAATTTAAGAAAACATCTTAAAATAATGATCATCTACTGGCACAGAGAAACAAGTGCACCTATAACAAAGGTGCTATAATAATAATAATAATAATAAAATAACAATGATAAGAAATGGGAGGAAGGGAATCGAGCGGTCAGAGGGTGCTCTAGAATAAGTTAGTGGGTTACCAGATGGCCTTAGTACCCCAGCTGCTTAGTAGCTAGGTGCCGGTGGTGGGGGTTGAGCAGCAACTGGTGGAGGAGGCACATAATAATGCTCCAAGTAGCGGTATGGAGGGTAGCCTCCATATGGTGCCCGGACCTGGGAATACATGGCATGTGAGGACTGATACTCCATAATTCTATTGAATTACTGTTGAGGTGGAGGTGCAGAAGGGGTGGACTGTGCTTGGCCGCTGGTATGCCCTTAAAGCCGCCACTTTCTAATGCACCAAAACAGCCAGTGTGACCGACTCAACACCATATTGAGCGCCGATTGTGTGGGCAACATTTGCTTCTTTGGCACCTTTTCCATGTAATGTCTCAAGGCTCATTAGAAGATACTGTATCTACTGGCGTCTACTTTTTTGGATAATAGCTCTAGCACACAGTAGTCCACTTGTTGGCCTGGGGTCAGAGACCCCTTCTCCCCCTTGGTGGCAGACTCTGTGCTCGAATATTGCTGTGGTGGGGACACAGTTACAGAGGCAGACAAGCCTGGTTGAATCAGTCATCAGTCTCTAAAAGATCAATTGGTGGTGTGGCTCGGGTGGCAGGTGTAGAAGCACTCTGCTCCTGCACCACCTCTTCCAGGTTGTTATCTGCCATGATAGAGAGAGATGAATAAATTAGAAACCCTTTATGGTTTAATGCAAATTTTTTTAAAAAAATGATATTGTTTTTATATTTAGTTTGACTAAATGTGGAACAGTTAAAAATGTATAAGAGAGGACAGTAAAGTAAAATACGGGCACAGATATAAGATGTCTTTAAGGGCTTATTCAGACAAATCAGCCGTGAAAAACGACTCATAGACTTGAGTCTATTGAGGGATCCGTGAAAACGGGCAAAAATAAGACAAGTCCTATTTTTTCATGGGCCCTTCACACGGTCCTTCAAAACAACGGCAATGTGAACAGCCATGTCACGGCCGTTAAAAAAATGTCCGTCACATGGACTATTTAGAGTAAGGCCACACGGTGCGTCATTGACGCGGTTTTGTTGTGTTTGAAAACCGCATGTGGTCAACTGCATGCGTTTTTTGTCTCTGTAATGCTGCAGGTCTGTTGTGTTTTTAAAGGAAATCATTGATGGACATAGTTTTCACCCGTGTTGAAGTTTGTTATGTGCTTCCTGTATATAGGTCATTACAATACATTGCAGAACTGTTAGCAAAAACGCAAGCAGTTCAGCAACAACTTCGTTGACAATACATTGCAATAATGACATTTGGCATTATAGTTTTGACAGTGGCAATTTACATTTACTAACTGACTTTATGGCTCAGATGGCGGCATTGGATAGGGGCTATATACAGCAGTTATAGCTCTATCAGGTCCACAAGGCAACAATGGGTAAAAGGGCAATTTCAGTTTCCATCATCTCTATCATGGCCACATCATCGAGATGTATTACTATTGCTATTTTGTAAAATAGAAATAATGTTGAACTTATCAAGTTTTCCTTGCTTCATGGGGACATGGCTTGGCCAATCTCCTCCCACACTCTGTCCTTCTTCTTCTGGTTACAATAAGAATTGGCCCTATTATTGCATAATTCGGGCTTCTCCTGCACCAGACAAATCTATTTTTCTACGTCCATTGCGTGGGGTATGGCTCTTCAGATCGCAAAATTTGAGCAGGGGCGGGCAGTTGATTTCTCTCTGAACATTGATCAGTCTGGTCTGGCATTACTTCTTTTTCTTTTTACTTTCCTGGATCTCCTACCAACCTATTTCGTGAATTTCCACGCACTTATTGACTTGAATGGGCGAGTTTAGCACGAGAATTGGAACAAAGTAGTGCATGCTGCAAATTTCTCTGCACAGATCAGCAGTCTATTGACTTTGATGTGTCAGTGTTCAGTCCCTGTACTGTCCATTCTACACTTGGACAGCACAAGGACGTGAACAACGTTTGTCTGAATAGGCCTTAAATTGCATTACTGCTATATTTATTATACTTATAAAGGTGGTTCTTAGGGTACATTTTGATTCAATTGTGTGGGCCCATCTGCTACAATAAGACGACCTCATTCAGATGGGTCACTACACTAGATGACTAACATTGTCTTTTGCATTTTACTTTTGAGGGTGTTGACTGCTGCCTCCATCTTGGTCGTGGACCTGTCCAAGGCTGTTTTTAATTAGTATAGAATGAAGCAGGTTCCTATCTATCCCGAATATATTTTGTAGGCCTAGGACCATGAGTGAGTTAAGTCTCTTAGGATATGTTCACACGCAGTGTTTTCAGACGTAATTCTGGCATTTTATGCCTCGAATTACTCCTGAAAAACGTCTCCATTACGCCTACAAACATCTGCCCATTGCTTTCAATGGGTTTTACCGTGTTCTGTTCCCACGAGGTCTTATTTTACGCGTCGCTGTCAAAATATGGCGCGTAAAAAGACGCCCACGAAAAAGAAGTGCATGTCACTTCTTGGGAGGTTTTTGGAGCCGTTTTTCATTGACTCAATTGAAAAACAGCTCCAATAACGTCCGTAAAATATGCCGCGAAAAACGCGAGTTGCTACAAAAACGTCTGAAAATCAGGAGCTGTATTTTCAGACAATTTTGGTCACTGCGTGTGAACATACCCTTATCGTACAGGCATAATGTTTAGTAAAGGAAGGCTGCCTTGTCATGGTGGTTGGGCCCACATAAGTCGATCAAAACGTGTGCTAGGAACCTGACATTTATAAGTATAGTAAATATAACAGTATTGCAATTTAAAACGATAAAAATATAAAATGTTAGCACATATCATGGTACCTGCAGGATGCTACTTTATCTTTATGTTTGTTCCTAGTCTAATATACTCTATATTCAAGTGTAGTTAGCACAAACATGTTTTTAATTATAAAAAAGATAAACAAAGGAAACCCAACTACAGTATAAATATATACACGTGCAAAAAGGAAAAAATACACGCAAAGAGGTTCCAGGATTCACTGAATAAGGAATAAAATAGCTTCTTTTATTAGGCAATATTGAAGTCCATAGCAAAGTGCAGGAATAGACCACACCGCTCACCGATTTCAGGCCTTACTTGGTCCTGAATCATAGCATGAATAAGTGAAACATGGGGAGGTTTAAAAACTGCATGACAACTGATCACAATGAGAAATAAAAATGTAAATAAAAACCCACATGTGAATAGTTATTTCAAAAATAGTCAACAACATGTCACTGACTGATTTCAACTAATTTGTTTCAATTGCATCCAAATATATACAAATTAGGCAAAATATATATCACAACTGCCGAAAAACAGAACACATTCTAAAGGGGTAATAAGGAGATAATACTGTAGGATTAGATCTAACTTCCTATTGAGACCATTGGGCAACCGGTTGTAAAGCATAAAAATCCAAAATGCTTCTCGATTAAGAAACTTGCACCGATGATCTTCATCTCGCTGTTGGGAGGACTAACTCGCTCATTAACCTGAACAGGAGGAGTGGCAAATGTTGACAGCGCACCTAAGATGGCAGGAAGGAGCCTGGGAGCTTGAAAGACATGCAGAAGGATTCTGGGAAATGTAGTCTCCCAGTATAAATTCGCGGTCAAGAGTTATGCAGAGCCGCCCACTTTACTCAATGCAGTGTGTAAACTGTATATCCACAGGGGAGAAAAGAAAACCAGGACCGCACATCCACTTGATCTATTGCGGTTCAGCAAAAGAACATGAGGTTCTTAGTAAACATTTTGATCAAACTGTATAAGCACACTTGTGTAAACTGTGTTAGTCAAATATGGTGTGATTATGGCCTAACATGCATCATATAGAAGTGACAAGTCTAATAAAAGTAGTTACTATCGGAACTGATCCTCATTACTCATTGAAGTCATAGATGTGGCTCATCAGATTGTGAAAATGTAAACTGTAGACTGGATTATGCTTTCACTTGGTGCCTTTTTAATGGATCTTGCAGAAATGAGCACATCATATGCTTGTATACTGTTCAAGGTTTTCATTGTGAAATGCACTTAACTGTTTGCCGACGCACGATGAGTATGATTGTTAGAAGCGGCAGGACGTTGCCGCTTTTAGACTAGCATATTCGTTCTGCTGATCGCGCAAGCACAGGAAGTGTGGCTGCTGTAATACACAGCCGCAGCCCCGCTCTAACGGCGGAGATCACAAAAACATCTGAACTCTGCCATTAACCCTTTGAATGCTGCAATCAACACTGATCCCAGGATTCAAAAGGAAAGAGTGAGCAGAAACCCCCTTCGATCGTGTCACAGGGAATCCCTGTGACGCTATCGAGGCACATATCTTGCATTGACAGACAGCCCGGGGTCCACTGATGGACCCCAGCGATGTCTGACCATATTTCCTGCTATTAGGGTATACTTAGTATATAGGCAGATGTTAGGGCATACCTATCAGTACAGAGGCTAATGTATTGGCATATAGATATATGGCAGTACTGTACATTATAGTTAAATAAATAAAGATCAAAATGTAAAAACCGCCTCTGGAATAGAAAAAAAAGTAAAGGCCTGTTCACATCAGCGTTTGGGTTCCGTTCATCGTTTCCATTCAACTTTTCCGTTAGAGGAACCGATGAAAACTATAGTTTCCGTTTACATTACCATTGATTTCAACGGTAATGCTTTAGTTTCAGTGTGTTTCCGTTTGTTTCTGTTCTGTAAAGTTTCCATTTATGTTCACGGAAACAAAAGTACTGTCGACTACTCTATTGTTTCCGTGAAACGGGGAACAAACGGAAACACACTGAAACTGAAGCATTACAATTGAAACCAATGGTAATGCCAACGAAAGCAATAGTTTCCGTTCAGGTTTCCGTTCATCGGTTCCTCTGACGGAAAGGTTGAACTGAACCAATGAATGGAACCCGAACGCTAATGTGAACATGCCCTTAAATGAATAAAAAAAAAAATCATGTTTAATAAAAAAAATCTGTTTAAAAAATATACACAAAGGCAAATTTATTTACAATAAATAAACTTTATTAAATTTAAGTCCCAAAACATTAAATAAACCTATTTGGTATCCTCACGACTGTAAGGCCTCATTCACACGGCAGGGTTTCCCAGCCGGGTGCCGGCCGTTCATAAATCGGCCGGCACCCGGCTGCATTAGGAATAATAGACCCCTAATGGGGCTATTCACACGACCGATTTTTTGACGGCCGGGAAAACCGGCCGTCAAAAAATAGGACATGTTCTATCTTCGGCCGGGTACCCGGCCCCCGTAGAAGTCTATGGGGCCGGGTAATACACGGCCATCACCGGGATGTGTCCCGAGCGATGGCCGGGTTTTCCGGCGCTTGCGCTCTATCTCCTCCTCCTCACAGCGCAGAGTGCATGTGAGGAGGAGGAGTTGATGCCTTTCTGACGAATGGCATCGCTGTACATGGTGTAGCAGGGCCGGGGTGTACAGCAGGTGGAAGGGAGCGCTGCGCTGGCTCCCTTCCCCTGCTTGTTTTAAAAGCGCCCTGGCCCGGCGACACCTTCGATGGCGCCGCTAGCAGCTGCTACTACTGCAGCGACTGCAGTATCTCCCCGCTCTGCTATGTGCTAGCCGCACTTTAGCTCCTTGAAGGAGCAGAATCCCCGTGTTTTCGGGGATTCCGCTCCTGGACAGAGCGCTTGATGTCTCTGTCCATATCTGGGCAGTGACATCACGGGAAACTCCTGAAGCGGAATCCCCGAACACATGGGGATTCCCCTTCAGGAGTTGCCGCTGATGTCACTGTCCAGATCTGCCCGGCCCGGCACGGATGCAAAACTTTATGCAAACAGGCCGGGCAGAATGGCCGATTTTACCGGCCGGCACTCCGGCTCGGGCGCGACCCGGTCGTGTGAATCCCGCCTTACATCCAGCGCAATAAATTTATAGCATAATTTATGATTATCGGTGTATGATGTAAAAACTGTAGTAAGACTGCTTTTTTTTCAGTATTTTTGCCAAAATAAAACTGAATATGAATGAAACGGTAATGTATATGTACCAAAAAATGGCACCTACATAGAGTACAACTCGTCCCGCAAAAAAAAAAAAGTGTCTTACAGCTACGTCAAAGAAAAAATACAAAAAAAAATTATGTCCGCTGGGATGCAAAGTGTAAAAATAAGAAAATTGTTCTAGTCCCCAAGGCCAAAATTAGCAGGTCCTCAATGGGGTTAACCCGTTAGTGACCGGCCCATCGTCTTTTTACGTCGGTCACTAACGGGCCTTATTCCGATGCCATAGACTTTTTACGTCGCGGCATCGGAATAAGTATACAGAGCAGGGAGCTGTCAAATCTCCCTGCTCTCAGCTGCCAGAGGCAGCTGAGAGCTGGGGGCATCCCTGCTCTGCCGGGTGAGATTGATATTAGTATCGATCTCACCCGTTTAACCCCTCAGATGCGGTGCACAATAGCGTGCACCGCAACTGAGTGGTTTTGGAGAGAGGGAGGGAGCTCCCTCTCTCTCCCACCGACACCCGGCGATACGATCGCCGAGTGTCTGTGTCTCTGATGGTAGCCGGGGGCCTAATAAAGGCCCCCAGGTCTGCCTGGAGCGAATGCCTGCTAGATCATGCCGGAGGCATGACCTAGCAGATGCCTGTCCGTGTTAAACGGACAGGCAGTAATACACTGCAATACAAAAGTATTGCAGTGTATTATAAATGCGATCGCAGAATCACATATTATAGTCCCCTAGTGGGACTAGTAAAAAAGTAAAAAAAAAAGTTTAATAAAGTTAATTTAAAAAAAAATGTGAAAAAAAATGAAAAACCCAGCTTTTCCTCTTACAAAATGCTTTACTATTAAAAAAACAAAATAAAGTTAAAAAGTTACACATATTTGGTATCGCCGCGTCCGTAACAACACCGACTATAAATCTATTACATTATTTAACCCGCACGGTGAACGCCGTAAAAAATGTAATAAAAAACTATGGAAAAATTGCTGTTTTCTGTGAATCCTGACTTTAAAAAAATGTGATAAAAAGTGATCAAAAAGTCGCATCAATTCCAAAATGGTACCAATAAAAACTACAAGTCTTCCCACAAAAAAAAATCCCTCATACAACCGCATCGGCGAAAAAATAAAAACGTTACGGCTCTTCAAATATGGAGACACAAAAACAAATAATTTTGAAAAAAAAGTGTAAAAGTAGTAAAACATACAAAAAATATACAAATTTGGTATCGTTGCAATTGTAACAACCCGCTGAATAAAGTTATTGTGTAATTTATAGCACACGGTAAACGGCGTAGATTTAAGACGCGAAAAAAGAGTGGCGAAATTTCAGGTTTTTTTCTATTTCCCCCCAAATAAAAGTTAATAAAAGTTAATCAATAAATAATATGCCCCCAAAATGGTGCTATTAAAAAATACAACTTGTCCCGCAAAAAACAAGACCTTATACAGCTATGTCGATGCAAAAATAAAAAGGTTATAGCTCTTGGAATGCGACGATGGAAAAACTTAAAAAATGGCTTGGTCATTAAGGTTTAAAATAGGCTGGTCATTAAGGGGTTAAAGGGACTGTCTCACCATAACAACACCTTTGCTGTCAGACTGGTGATCAGCTTTTCACCGCAGGCAGTGGCGTAACTACCGCGGTAGCAGCAGTAGCGGCTGCTACGGGGCCCGGGGCTTGAGGGGGCCCGGTGGCGCCGCTAGCAGCCGTTATGGCTACTACAGCGGTAGCGTCGCTACTGTGGGGCCCGCGACGCCGAGCCTTACACAGGCCCTCTCATGCCTGTAGGTGTCGCTAGCACCGGAGGGGGCCCCAGTGCTAGCGGCAGCCAAATACATGTATTAGCACTGAATGGCCGGGCATGTTCCGTGCCTGACCATCCAGTGCCTTACAATGACACTGATTGGCTAGCGGCGCGATGACATCATCGCGCCGCTTCCATGCTTAGAAGGTGCTGATTGGCGGGGCAAGTCATTCTGCCCCGCCAATCAGCGTCATTGGAGGACGCTCGTTCAGCTCCTGCAGACATGCTCAGAAGAGAGCATGTCTGCATCGCCAGTGAACAGCGTGGGAACCGGAGAATGTGAGTATGTCAAGTTTTTGTTTTTTTCCCCTCATAAAAATGTGAATGGCATTATCTATAGTGGGGGGGGGGGGGGTCATCTTTATGTGGGCTATTATATATAGGGTTCTATATGTGGGGCAGTAGCTACAGGGGGGTCTATATGTGGGGGTGTGGGCCACTATATACAGGGGGCTCTATATGTGGGCCATTATATACAGGGGGCTCTATATGTGGGCCACTATATACAGGGGGGGTCTATATGTTTGCCACTATATACAGGGGGCTCTATATGTGAGCCATTATATACAGGGGGCTCTATATGTGGGCCACTATATACAGGGGGGTCTATATGTGGGCCACTATATACAGGGGGGGGTTACCTGTGGGGCACTAGCAACAGGGTGGCTATATGTAGTGCACAGTCTACAGGGGTGGGCTATATGTGGGACACTATATACAGGGGGAGCTATATGTGAGACACTATGTACAGAGGTGGGCTATACGTGGAGCAAGAACTATAGGGGAAGCTATATGTAGGGCAGCACCGTGGCTCAGTGGTTAGCACTATTGCCTTGCAGCTCTGGAGTCCATATGTGGGCACTATCTATAGGGGCTTCTATGTAGGTCACTATCTACAGGGGCCACGTTGTGTGTTTGTGACAGTTATATTTAGATGTGTTGAGAATTTTAACTTTGTTTACAGGTGCAGAAATGTTTTAAAAGTGAGAAGCTGAAGACATCTGAACGGAAAACTGCAGAAATGGGTCATGGCCGGTAGAAATCCATCATAGATGTCTGAACCGGAGGGAGAAGAAAAGAACTAGAATCTGAGACGTCACCGGTGAGTCACTTAATGTAAATGTTTATTCTGCCTCTAATCAGTATTGTAGTCACTGTATGATCTGCAGCGAGATGATGGTGGTATGATTTTTTTTGTGAAACCGCATCTCCCAGCATATCCTTATCATTGTTCAGGCCATGCTGGGAGCTGTAGTTTTACGCCGTACAAACCTATACGCAGTGGCGTAACTACCGCTATAGCAGCCGTAGCGACTTCTACAGGGCCTGCAGCATGAGGGGGCCCGTGCCACCCGCCGGCACGGCCCCCTCCCATGGCAGCAGGCTCCGCTAGCAGCCGCAATGGCTGCTACAGCACGACGCCACTGAAGGGGTTGTTCCTACATAAGACATGTATCCCCTAATCACAGGATAGGGGATACATGTGTGATCGCTGGCAGCGATGAGGAGAACGGGGGACCGAAAGTCCCCCCTAAGTTCTCCATGACAAACCTCGGACTTCCGGGGTCTGTGTCGGCAGCTCCGTAGAAATGAATGGAGCGCCGGTCGCGCTTGTGCGCATGCGTGACTAGCGCTCCTTTCATTTTTATTGAGCAGACGCCGGAAGTCCGAAGTTAGTCATGGAGAACTTCGGGGGACTTTCGGTCCCCCATTCTCCTTATCGCTGCCAGCGATCACACATGTATCCCCTATCCTGTGGATAGGGGATGCATGTCTTTTGTAGGACAAACTATAGGCCGTTTTTTTTGGGGGGGGGGTACATTGCGTTATCTACAGAGGGGTTCTGTATGGCATTATCTACAGGGGGGGCTGTATGGCATTCTCTACAGGGGGGACTGTATGGCGTTATCTACAGGGGGGCTGTATGGCGTTATCTACAGAGGGGGTCTGTATGGCGTTATCTACAGGGGGGCTGTATGGCGTTATCTGCAGGGGGCTGTGTATGGTGCTATCTATAGGGGGGCGCTGTGTGGTGGAATCTATAGGGAGGCACTATCTACAAAGGGGGGGGGGGGTTGCGTGATACCCAGCAGAGGGGGGGCCCTAGTCAAAAGTTTGCTATGGGGCCCAGTCTTTCCTAGTTACGCCCCTGACCGCAGGTCTGACTTTTTAAACCTCTGTCAAAAAGAGTTGGTTAGGCAGCTGCTGGACACGATTCCCCCGTCAATGTAGTATTACATGGCACTTATACAAATAAATGGACAACCATTAATTATTTGGCCGGTTTGAGTCCGCTCTCTATTTTTAACTCCTGGCACAAGAAAATGAAAATGTTTTAGTATTTCCAATATCATCCTATGCCTATTTCTTGCTTATTTTATCTAATGTAGACATCTAAACAAAAAATAAAATATTTCCAGTCTTTTATTACAAAAGATCAATGGATAAAGTGAGTCATGATTTTCAGTTTCCTGGCACCAGAAGAAGAACCCAGCAGGTGCATCTTTTGTACAGAAGCAAACTATAGTGGGATATAGGAGCACCATTGTTCCCCTCTGTTACTCAGCCCTTATGGAATACGTATACAATGATTGTAATTCCCCAATATCAGGAAAAAGTCATGCTCATTTGTACATCAACAAAGAACTTTAGTAAAGTTTATGTACATCAGGTGTTATTCAGGGCCACCATCAGGAATTTCAGGGCCCCATACAGCAAAATTTTCTGGGCCCCCCTTTTACTGCTCGCGGGAAAAAGACGGCGACACCTCCCATTGAAATCAATGGGAGGCATTTTCGGGCCGTTTTTGACGAGTTTTGCGACGCGGCTTCCGCGTCAAAAAACTCGTCAAAATACTCCGTGTGAACATAGCCTTACACGTATAAATTCCCTGCGAGTGGTGCAGCACCCCAGCCTACTGTATAATGACATTCTGCAGCTTTCTGCCTTCCTTTATCAGTTCCTCATAATTTTCAAGATCTCTGCCTGCTGTCTGTGAATGAGAACATTAAAACCAGTCCTGGCTTATTACTTTCACAGCTGATGGTCTTGTTACAATGTATCAGTGTAGATAAGAGCCATCTGCCTGGAGTCCAGCACAGGAAAGGGGCTTGTGCTGTTGCTGCGTTTAGCTCACAGATGATTGACTGATACATTGTAACAAACTTTCTTATATATAACTTTAACGCCATACAGCCCCCTCTGTAGAGAACTCCATACAGCCCCCCTTGTAGATAACGCCATACAGCCCCCTCTGTAGATATCTACAAAGGGGGCTGTATGGCGTTATCTACAGGGGGTCTGTATGGCGTTCTCTACAAGGGGGTCTGTATGGCGTTCTCTACAAGGGGGTCTGTATGGCGTTCTCTACAGTGCGGGCTGTATGGAGTTCTCTATAGAGGGGGCTGTATAGCGTTACCCACAGGGGGGGCTGTATAGCGTTACCTACAGGGGGGGCTGTATAGCGTTACCTACAGGGGGGCTGTATGGGGTTATCTACAGGGGGGACTCTGTATGGCGTTATCTACAGGGGGGACTCTGTATGTCGTTATCTACAGAGGGGGCTGTATGGCACTAACGCCATACAGCCCCCCCGTAGGGAATGCTATACAGCCCCCCATAGGTAACGCTATACAGCCCCCCCTGTAGGTAACGCTATACAGCCCCCCTACAGGTAACGCTATGCAGCACCCCCTGTAGGTAACACCATACAGCCCCCCTGTAGGTAATGCCATACAGCCCCCCCTGTAGGTAACGCCATACAGCCCCCCTGTAGGTAACGCTATACAGCCCCCTGTAGGTAACGCTATACAGCCCCCTGTAGGTAACGCTATACAGCCCCCCTGTAGGTAACGCTATACAGCCCCCCCTGTAGGTAACGCTATACAGCCCCCCCCTGTAGGTAAAGCCATGCAGCTTCAACCCCCACAAAAAAATCTGACCTACAGTGTGTCCTACAAAAGACATGTATCCCCTATCCATAGGATAGGGGATACATGTGTGATCGCTGGCAGCGACAGGGAGAACGGGGGACCAAAGGTCCCCTGAAGTTCTCCATGACTAACGTCTGACTTCCGGCGTCTGCGCAGCTCAATAAAAATGAAAGGAGTGCTGGTCACGCATGCGCACAAGCGCTCCATTCATTTCTACGGAGCTGCCAACACAGACCCCGGAAGTCCGAGGTTTGTGATGGAGAACTTCAGGGGACATTCAGTCCCCCGTTCTCCCTATCAATGCCAGTGATCACACATGTATCCCCTATCCTGTGGATAGGGGATACATGTCTTTTGTTTAATGGCAGAACGTGGAGATACCTCCCTGCTCTGCCGTAGTGTTCAGTGGCGTCCCGCTGTAGCAGCCATAGCGGCTGCTAGCGGAGCCTCCGGCCATGGTGGGGGCCCGTGCCGGCGGGCGACACGGACCCCCTCATGCCGCGGGCCACTGGCCGGGCCCCTTACAGAAGTACCCCTAATACCCCCCTGATGGCGGCCCTGGTGTTATTATATGCGCAAACTTTTCCAAGCAATTCATTCTAGGATTGGATGCCAACCAAATACACAATAACAAGACACAAAAAAATAAATAAAAACAATAAAATACTCTCTAAATATCCGTTTTCTTTAATGACCATTAACAACTTTTCCCATACTTGAGCATATTGTCACACAACATCATTGAACCTTGATCTAAGATCAAAGGGTCAATATGCATTAACAATCAATTACACCAGACTGGGAAGTCATTTTTCTATTAATTTTTTAGATCCAAAAACAAGTTATCCCTGTTCCTGCAATTTTAACACTCAACCCAATGACAATTTCAATATGACTTGACTTCTGTTAAATTTCCTATCCCTTGCATATTGTTAATGACATTTTTAACATCATTCAACACAACTAATTTGAATAAAAGCAGAAACGTCCAGTTCACCTATTAGTAGTTCCTCGGATGCGCACAGTAGCAGGGCAGAACTTTTAACAGAAAAACATTACAAATTCCAGCATCCAATTAGGGGAACATAAAATATTTAGGCCTTATTCCACTATCCATTAAATCCAACATCAACACAAGGCATTTACCGATTACGACTTTGAGGCCTCAGGTGGCTCTTAGTCATAGCCTACAGGTAAAAGTACACAGATTCATATTTTTTAGTTTGTAAGGCCAAAAAAGACATATGTCCATCCTGTTCAGGCTATTATTCTGCAATGTTGATCCAGAGGGAGGCAAAAGCTTACTTTTCTCATCCTAGGGGTATATTCCTCCCAATATTTCTATCAGAAGATATCTAGTAATCAGTGGCGTAACTACCGCCGTAGCAGCCGTAGCGGCTGCTACGGGGCCCGCAGCATGAGGGGGCTCGTGTCGCCCGCCGGAATGGGCCCCCACCATGGCCGGAGGCTCCGCTAGCAGCCGCTATGGCTGCTACAGCGCGACGCCACTGAACACTACGGCAGAGCAGGGAGGTATCTCCCCGTTCTGCCATTAAGCAAAAGACATGTATCCCCTATCCACAGGATAGGGGATACATGTGTGATCGCTGGCATTGATAGGGAGAACGGGGGACCAAAAGTCCCCTGAAGTTCTCCATCACAAACCTCGGACTTCCGGGGTCTGTGTCGGCAGCTCCGTAGAAATGAATGGAGCGCAGGTCGCGCTTGTGCGTATGCGTGACCAGCGCTCCTTTCATTTTTATTGAGCTGCGCAGACGCCGGAAGTCAGACGTTAGTCATGGAGAACTTCGGGGGACTTTCGGTTAAATGTCTTCTGTAGGACACACTGTAGGTCAGAATTTTTTGGGGGGTTGGCGCTGCATGACGTTACCTACAGGGGGGTTGTATAGCGTTACCTACAGGGGGGGCTGTATAGCATTACCTACAGGGGGGCTGTATAGCGTTACCTACAGGGGGGCTGTATAGCGTTACCTACAGGGGGGCTGTATAGCGTTACCTACAGGGGGGCTGTATAGAATTACCTACAGGGGGGGCTGTATGGCTTTAGCACCATACAGCCCCCTCTGTAGATAACGCCATACAGCCCCCACTGTAGAGAGCGCCATACAGAGTCCCCCCGTAGAAAACGCTATACAGCCCACCCTGTAGGTAACGCTATTCAGCCCCCCCTGTAGGTAACGCTATACAGCCCCCCTGTAGATAGCGCCATACAGCCCCCTCTGTAGATAACGCCATACAGCCCCCCTGTAGATAACGCCATACAGCCCCCTCTGTAGATATCTACAGAGGGGGCTGTATGGAGCTATCTACAGAGGGGGCTGTATGGAGTTCTCTACAGAGGGGGCGGCTTGGAGTTCTCTACAGAGGGGGCTGTATGGCGTTATCTACAGGGGGGTCTGTATGGCGTTATCTACAGGGGGGGCTGTATGGCGTTATCTACAGGTGGATGTATGGCGCTATCTACAGAGGGGGCTGTATAGCGTTATCTACAGAGGGGGCTGTATTGCGTTATCTCCAGGGGGCTGTATGGCGTTATCTACAGAGGGGGGCTGTATGGCATTATCTACGGGGGGCTGTATGGCGTTATCTACAGGGGGGCTCTATGGCGTTATCTACAGGGGGGCTGTAAAAAAGGCACTATCTACAAGGGGGGGTTGTGTTACACCCAGGGGAGGGGGGGCCCCAGTCAAAAGTTTGCTATGGGGCCTAGTTACGCCCCTGCTAGTAATCTAGTAAACATAACCTTGTCATATTATTAGATTCAAGAAGGACACCCAGGCTTCTCTATCGGTGAATTCACCATGACATCTTCCTCTGGCAGAGAGTTCCATAGTCTCGCAGCTGTTACAGTAAATAATCCACTTCTACATTAATGTAGAAACCTACTTTCCGTTAAAGTTAGGCTGGGTTCACACTGAGTTTTATGCAGGAGGAAAATCTGCCTCAAAATAGAGTTTTCTCTGCCTGCACGCCGATTTTCTCTGCGTTTTTCGCCCGTGGCCATTGAGCGCCGCGGGCATAAAACACAGCGAAATACGATTTCACTGCCTCCCATTGATGTCAATGGGAGGTCAGAGGCGTAAACACCCGAAGATAGGGCATGTCCCTTCTTCTTCCCGCAAGCCGATTTTTCCACTCGCAGGAAAGAAACGCCTCCGCCTCCAATTGATATCAATGGAAGGCATTATCGGCCATTTTTGGCGCGTTTCCGACGCGTTTTCTGCGTCAAAACATGTGTCAAAAAACTCTGTGTGAACTGGCCCTTACAGTCCTGGGTATAAATGGATCATGAGGGAGATCTCTGTATTGACCTTTAATAAATTTTTTACATTGTTATTAGGGCACCACTCAGCCGTCTTTTTTCTAAAATAAATAACCCTAATTTTGACAATCTTTCTGGATACTGTAGTCAATCCATTCCATTTATAACTTTTGTTGCTGCCTTTGAACCCACTCAAGCTCTACTATGTCTTTTTTGTGCACTGGTGCACAAAATTGTACACAGTATTCCATATGCGGTCTTATAGAGATTTATAAAGCAGTAGAACTAAGCATCTACGCCCCTTTGATGCAACAGTTTGTTAAACCCGTTTTCGCCTCATGATGTTCATTTACGTCATGTGAACTATACTGTTTCCACAAAATGACATAAATGTACTTCATGCTGATGGCGCGGGCACAGCTTATTTATTATACAGCCATCACCTTGCTCTGACGGTCGGGATCAAACATAACTTCAATCCCTGCTGTAAAACCCCTTAGATGTCACGGTTAATGCTGATGGCGGCATCTAATTGATTAGGCGGGGGAAAGTGATTCCCCCTCCCAGTCCATCGCTCCCCCAAGACACTATCACAGGATTTATGATAAGTTGCTATGGCAGCCATAGTCCTAACAATGGCCCCTATGTCTGCCATCTTAGTACCCCTATTAGGCCCTGCCTAATAGAACGTCTGCCAGCATTACGCAATAAATTATATCGGTGGAAAATGAGGCGTAAAAAAACGCCTTGTCGGAACAGAAGGCCGTATTTCCCATTGAAATCAATGGCCAGATGTTTGTAGGCGTTCTGCTTCCAATTTTTCAGCCGTTTTTCGGGACGTTTACGGGCCGAAAAACGGCTGAAAACACTGCGTGTGCACATACCCTAACTATCATGTTTGAACTGTCATATGAATTCAGTAAACGGTCTTTCTTTTAATGCCTGCACCTATCTTCAATAGACAGAGGCCAAAAAGAATGGCGCTATTATGAGAACTTAATGTTAACGGTCACAAACCAGGGGGTGGACCCTCTTGGTTACTATTGGATTTTGCTTGAGTATAGTATGGGTTGTGCAGTCTTTACCCTTAACCCTCACAAGAAGGTATGGTCATGTTGCAATTCCGAGTATAGACTTCTAGAGCAAAGGCTGCGTGGAGGACAGTCTAGGAGAGCAGTGCAGCGCGGCAATGTGAAGTAGAATCAAAGTTAGGCAAAGCTGAAAGATGAAGTGAGCGGTCATACACAGACGATACAAGAGCAAGGTTAAGGACAAGAGTCATTCAGTCACATGCAGGTACAGGTCAAGACAATAGGAAGTCAATGAAAGGTCAGAAACACAATCTCACAAATAATAAAGATCTTATTGCTCTAGAACAAAACGGTGTTCCTCAGCCACGTTCATGTGTTGAGCAAACCAGAATGTAATGTACACCAGTCTAGCAGTGAGGCGCAAAGAAGGCCTGCCATCTGACTGTG
Organism: Rhinoderma darwinii; assembly: GCF_050947455.1. Lineage (NCBI taxonomy): Eukaryota > Metazoa > Chordata > Amphibia > Anura > Rhinodermatidae > Rhinoderma > Rhinoderma darwinii. The sequence continues at coordinate 154,780,441 of NC_134689.1, forward strand.
AGGGAAGACAAGCAAAGAAGGCCTACCACCGGGTTTATGGGGATTATCTGAGAAACACACTTTAAAGTGTAGCTAAACGTTCGACAAACTTCTGATATGTCATAGTGACATGTCAGAAGTTTGGATTGGTGTGGGTCCGAGCACTGAGACCCACACCAATCGCTAGAACGAAGCAGCTGAAGTGTTCGTGTGAGCGCTCAGCCGCTTCCTGTCTGTTCAGCTTTTTCCGGAAATAAATGTATCGGTGTACGGACTCAATAGAAAGTCTATGAGCCCGTACTCCGATACATCGGCTTTCCGGAAAAAGACGAGCAGACACGAAGCGGCTGAGCGCTCACACGAGCGCTTCGGCTGCTTCGTTTTAGCTATTGGTGGGGGTCCCAGTGCTCGGACTCCCACCAATCCTAACTTCTGAAATGTCACTATGACATGTCAGAAGTTTGTCAAACGTTTAGCTACACTTTAATGTCCAATGATTAATATAGATATGTCATATATTTCTAAATATCTGTTTAAATTACCTAATGTTAAAAACATCATAATCAAAGTGAATAACAAATCAAATCAAACTGTTTAACAGACAGACATTCATAAGACTTACGCAGTTTAAGCATGTATCAGTAAATTTTTTAAGATGGTCTTCAAGAACAGATATCTTCTCTTTGGGCACGTTCTTGGTATATGCCTTTGAACTCACATTTCCATAAAATCTCATAATCTTTTTCAAAAGACATATTTTCTCTGTTTTCTGTCAAAAATAAACATGCCGGTCATCAATTTGTATTCTCGATTAGCAGAAAGCAGATTAGCTCAACCTATTTAGTAATGTGTGTCTTCACTTTGTTGCTATACTTGGCCTAGATGTCTAGTCAGCCTCGGACTTGGGCCCAACAGAGGGGATGAATCTGAGGGCCCACCCTCCATGTATTTAGGAACATATGCAGGTCCATTTTTCATAGTCCTTGTTGTTATTATTGTACACACAGGATATATCATCAATAAGGTCTAATAGGTAATTTGTGAATAATCCTATAAGAAATAGGCCCTACTAGCAAGTGATTGGCTCCAAGTGGGGTTGTCTTCTGCTGGACCTGTAAGGCCCATTATTGTGTTAGACCATGGGCCAACCAGAGGATTTTTTGGTTCTCTTGTGGGCCAGTCCAACATTGTGTGTAGTGGTTTAATCAAAACTCCACTCAGGCGCTCATATGAATACATTAGTCCCAATAGGGCACTTGAATAGGTCAATCCTCTGATTGCTTCTATACTACATTGCAATACTTCTGTATGGCAGTGTATTATTCCTGCCAATATTTTTTTCTGGGGGGACCTAACAAGGCTTCTATACATGGCACACCTGAAGGCCTTTGTTAGGCCTTCGGCTGCCATGGCAACCCATCGTCCCCACCTTATTGCTTTGCCGAGCACCTACTCTTTCCTTTATCAATGACTTTTCAATGGCTTTTGTTGTGTGATATCACGCTGCATCAAGTTATCAGAATCAAGTTAAAGATGGCTACATCCGTAGGCTGTGGAAAAAGGTGGCAGCCTAGCCTAAGACCCCTTAATGACCTTCGTAAAATAAGGCATTAATTGCGGTCACTAAGGGTTAAATATATAATAAATTATTAGCAAATTGAAACTTGATATACCTTTGGCTTTGTTGGATCTAAGTTATGGTGTCACTATATAATTATTTAACATGGAAATCGTAAAAAAATATATGGTGTACAAACCCACCTGTTTCAAACTCTTAAGATAAGGGTGTCAGCCTCAATAAATTAATTACTTAGGTGGATTTATACAATTAGATTTGCGTACTATTCATCATTTCTCAACTAATTTCTATAGTCGATTACGATCGTCTCAACATGTAGAGATTACAGGGCAACTACTTTAGATAAAAGCGCTTGCAAATCTTCAGGATTGCTAAAAATTGCGTAAGATCAACAAACTGCTGCGTCTAAATGCAATTGCCTGATAGCAATTGAAAATAGTATTGCCATGCCCGTCTTAGGCTGGGTTCACACAACCTATTTTCAGGCGTAATGGAGGCTTTTTACGCCTCGAATTACGCCTGAAAACCCGGCTCCAATACATCTGCAAACATCTGCCCATTCATTTCAATGGGTTTGCCGATGTACTGTGTCGACGACCTGTAATTTTACGCGTCGCTGTCAAAAGACGGCGCGTAAAATAACAGCCTCGTCAAAGAAGTGCAGGACACTTCTTGAGACGTAATTGGAGCCGTTTTCATTGAATCCAATGAAGAACAGCTCCAAATTACGTCTGTAATTGACGACTCGCAAAACGCGAGTACAAGCAATTACGTCTGAAATGCAGGAGCTGTTTTCTCCTGAAAACAGCTCCGTAATTCCAGCCGTAATTGACGTTATCGTGTGCACATACCCTTAGTAGCGTGCACCATTTTTACTTTTCTCCATGCCTCTTTATCATGTTACTACGTTTTCAACTTCATCGCAATATTGAATAATTGCAACATGTAAGGATGTGGGGTAGTCTTAGGGCACGGCCAGACGTGGCAGAGTTTTTCCGCTGCAAATGTTGGTGCAGATTTGGGGCAATTACGCAACGAATCTGCACCAACATTTGCATATTTGACAGGTAACTCAGACGTTGCAGATATCGCAGCGGACTTGCCACAGATTTCAGTTTGTGCATTGCAAAGGCTAAAAACCGCTGTGAAATTCCGCTTCTTCTCCACAATGTAATGTGAATGCTGAGGGGGGAAAAATCGGCACCGCAGCCTAATTTCCGCACAGTTATTTTCTGCAAAGTCTGAACTAAGTTTCCTAAAAATGTATAGAATGAAATGTAAAAAACGGCTGCTGCAGAATTCCATTGCCGCCTGTCCGCAGCGGAATTCAGTAGCAATTCCGCCATGTCTGAATGTGCCCTAAAGGTTCGGATTTCGCCTCAAAATACACTTGAAATACGGCTGCAAACAGTTTCCCATTGATTTCCATTGGAAATACACTGTGATGTTCACATGAAGCGAATTTTAATGCTGCTGAATTCAAGAAAAGCCCCGTTAGGCTCTGTTCACACAGAGTTTTTTTGCAGGTAGACAAAATCTGCCTCAGAATTTCTTCAGGAATTTTGAGTCAGATTTTGAACTGCCTACGCTTTTTTTCCCACGGTTTATTGCATTAAAGCTAATGCACAGCCCACGGACAAAAAAACGCTGCAAAAAAAAAAATGCTCGGTAACGAGCACCGCAGGTTTTTTTCTACTTCCCATTCATTCAATGGGAGGTCAGAGGTGGAGACCAAGGACATGCCAAAAGCCGCCTGGGAAAAAAAAACCGCCTGATTCCGAGGCATTTTTGGAGCTAACATTCCATTGATACTATAAAAAAATCAGAGGCTGATTTCCCTTAAAAAAAGCCTCAGAATTTTCAGCCAACTCTTTTTGTACATGTGAATATACCCTAATTGGCAGAAAATGTCTGTGTGTGAAGGAGGCTTTAGGAATGAACAATGGATAATTGTATTTTGGTTTGGCAAGAGGGAAATACAAATGCTACTACGTCATTCGGCAGGACAATTGGATTTTAGAAAGCATGCTCTTCCCTGAGAATAATGTAGGGCACTATTTACCGTCCAACCTGTTGGGACACATTTATGCTAAATGAGTCACAAAAATGTTGATAAAAAGCTTGGAAAAAAGCTGATAAACAGAATGCTATTGCTTGTCCGTTTAATTATATTATATACCACAGAATTGACATGAAAGAAATCATTTGAAACATTCGAATTGCTTGTCTAAGGCTGTTTTCACACGTTGCAACCACAATGCGGCCGAAGCGGTTCCGCAACTGTGCCAACGTGAAAGTTGGCGCGGTTTTGAAATTGAGTGCGCCTAAAAGTAGTTTGATTGTTAATGACCATGCAGTACTGTAGCTGATGCCCCCATTACTACAGGACCGTTAATCACCAAACTGCTTTTAGCTGCACTCAATCTAAAGTCGGCGTGGTGTGAAAAGTCCCTATGGCCTCCTGCACATACAGAATTTTTCCTGGCATTTTAAACTGCATAAAAAAAACGCTAGTGTTATTAAAACGTAACATGCGTTTTTTTAAGGCCTTTTTTATTGGCATGATTTATGTAGGGTCATTTTGTAGATGCTTTTTTTCTGGCGTTTTTGAAGTCCTATAGAGAAGCCTAGGGGAAAACGACATACCCAAAGCATACTGACCACAAAATTGCCTGAAAAATGCCACAAACCAAAACGTACTTGCAGGTAGTGCATTTGATATTTTCCTATAGACTCTAATGTAACATCTGGCTGCACTTAAAAAAAAGTACCACAAAACGCCCAAAAAAAGGCATAAAAAATGCTGCAAAATGCTGTGTGTGAATCCAGCCTTAAAGACCACGGTGCAATTAAGAAGCTAGTTTATCAAGCACGAGTATAGATGTCTGTAAGATTGCCCAATATTGTACATAAACTATTTATAAGATTAGTGCAAATTCAAGTAATACAAGAACAAACTTACATTAAGAGTCTTAAAATGATGGATGAATATGAGAATTCTATAATTACGACTCTTCATGTTCTGGAAAACAAGGATAGCACGGTTACCATTACAGCTGTATAGTTACAGTAAGAAGTAAGTGTAACACTAGGCATTAAGATATCATGTTCTTACCTCGATAGTGAGGGAGAAATTTAAAAAGCTTCTGCACTCTGATTTTTCTCGCCTGATCCTACAGCTATTTGACTTTTGAAAGACAGCCAGTCGAACCAAGAACAGGCAAGTACATGTAGCAACCACAACTCTCATGTTCTAAGTGCAAGAGGGACCAGGCATGCTGAGATTTTACAGCAGAGCATTCACACAGCTGCTGACTGTAGTGTTGCCTTCCAGTTCTTAGACTTAATGAATTAATCTAGTTCTTGCTCTGTTCATTCAGTTATCTTTTCCTGTTCCTTACTAATTGTCTTTGGCAGGTGTTCAAAATCATCTTAAAGGCAGAATTTCCCCTTCTGATCTTTCTTCTGTCCTGCTGCTTGCTCCATTTCATTCTTACACAATTATACATGTGAGACAGGGATTCTTCCAGGAACCGGAAGCACTTATACGGTCTCAAGAATGTGGATTTGGCAAAACGATAAATCTTGCAATGGCAAATTGCTTCAAGTAAATACTATGCAGTTATTCTAAAGTAACAAAAAATCAGTAGACAGCTAGTACTTCTAAACTGTCTGTAAGAAAGGTTGACTTCTTAAATTTGATTGAATTTTTTTTTTAGACACCCACAAAGCATCTGATATGTAGATCAGATAACAGCAAACCCTGCTTTAATCTTAATCATATTACTCTCTGCTTCACTGTGCTTGATTGGCTAGCAAACTCGCCTGACCTAAACCCCATAGAGCAGGGGTCTCAAGCACGCGGCCCGCGGGCCGCATGCGGCCCCTGGGGCTGTCATCTGCGGCCCGCGGGACACAGAGCCGCTAGTATCGGCTCTGCTCCGAGACTCTGGAATTCCCTGACATCGCTGTCCACATATGAACAGCGATGTCTGGGGCTTCCCCAGAGCCGGAGTCCCGGGCAGAGCGCTCTTGTCGGCTCTGCTCCGGGACTCTGTGGAATTCCCTGACATCGCTGCCCATATATGGACAGTGTGTCAGGGTCTTGCCCAGAGCGGAGCAGAGCGCTGGTGTCGGCTCTGCTCCTGGACTCTGTGGAATTCCCTGACATCACTGTCCACATATGAACAGCGATGTCTGGGGCTTCCCCAGAGCCGGAGTCCCGAGCAGAGCGGTGGTGTCGGCTCTGCTCCGGGACTCTGTGGAATTCCCTGACATCGCTGTCCACATATGAACAGCGATGTCTGGGGCTTCCCCAGATCCGGAGTCCCGAGCAGAGCGCTGGTGTCGGCTCTGCTCCGGGACTCTGTGGAATTCCCTGACATCGCTGCCCATATATGGACAGTGTGTCAGGGTTTTCCCCAGAGTGGAGTCCCGGGCAGAGCGCTATTATCGGCTCTGCTCCGGGACTCTGGGGAAGCCTCTGACATCGCTGTCCATACATCGACAATGATGTCAGGGGCTTCCCCAGAGCAGGAGTTCCAGTGATGTCAGGAGCACAGCTGGAGTCCCAGGAAGAGCCTACTAGCGCTCTGCCTGGGACTCCAGCTCTGGGGTTGCCCCTGACATCTCTGTCCATATATGGACAGTGATGTCAGGAGCAGAGCTTGAATCCCAGGCAGAGTGCCAGAAGCGGCTCTGCTCCGGGACTCCAGCTCTGGGCAAGCCCCTGACATCACTGTGGCAGCCTCTACAGAGGGCACTGGGGCAGCCTCTACAGAGGGCACTGGGGCAGCCTCTACAGAGGGCACTGGGGCAGCCTCTACAGAGGGCACTGGGGCAGCCTCTACAGAGGGCACTATGGCAGCCTCTACAGAGGGCACTGTGGCAGCCTCTACAGAGGGCACTGGGGCAGCTTCTACAGAGGGCACTGGGGCAGCCTCTACAGAGGGCACTGGGACAGCCTCTACAGAGGGCACTGGGGCAGCCTCTACAGAGGGCACTGGGGCAGCCTCTACAGAGGGCACTGGGGCAGCCTCTACAGAGGGCACTGGGGCAGCCTCTACAGAGGGCAATGTGGCAGCCTCTACAGAGGGCACTGCGGCAGCATCCACAGAGGGCACTGCGGCACTATCTAAAAAGGGGCTTCCCAATCTTGACATGTGTGCTAACTGAGCCGCCGGACTGCATTTAGCGACACTTAAACTGGAAAGCTGGATTGTTGAAATAAGCACGTGGAGAAATATCTCAAATTTTAAACCTAGCGCTATTATTATAGTAATGTAGTGTTATAGTAGTTCAAATAACTACTTGATTAACAATAATTTTGTATTGCATCAAATTTGAAAGTAATGCAGCCCGTCAACTTCCCAATTTTTCTATATGCGGCCCACTTACCCGGCCGAGTTTGAGACCCCTGCCATAGAGAATCTATGGGGTATTGTCAAGAGGAAGATGAGAGACACCAGACCCAACAATGCAGGCGAGCTGAAGGCCACTATCAAAGCAACCTGGGCTTCCATAACACCTCAGCAGTGCCACCGGCTGATCGCCTCCATGCCACGCCGCATCGATGCATTAATTCATGCAAAAGAAGCCCCAAACAAGTATTGAGGGCATATACTGTACATACTTTTCAGTAGGCCAACATTTCGGCATTAAAAATAAATTTTGAAATTGGGCTTAAATAATAATCTAATTTTCTGAGACACCAAATTTGGGGTTTTCAATAACTGATCGCCATAATCATCAAAATTAAAAGAAGAAAATGCTGGAAATAGATCACTCTGTGTGTAATGAATATATATAATATGAGTTTCACTTTTTGAATTGAATTACTGAAATTAATTAACTTTTTGATGACATTCTAATTCATTGAGAAGGACTAGTATATACATACATATACACACACATTTCCAGTTCCTTGATATATCTGGGCCTTTGTTTTATGGCTGTCCTCATCTATACACATCACAGCAACTAAATTGGGTTCAAATCTGGAGACTGAGAGTGCCATATAAAAACTAAAATTTAGTTCTCCCACAATCCTTTTTGTGTAGATTTAGATCTGTGTTCATGGTCATTATTTTGCTGGAAGGTCCAATCACACCTAAGTTTCAGCATCTTTGTGACAGAAGAAGACAAAATCTGGGCTATAATCTCCTGATATTTAATGCAGTTCATTAGGTTATCGATTTTAACAATGCCTCTGGACCACTAGCAGCATACCGCCCAGCTTCCCAAAGAGGGACAACCAATGCGGCATGCGTAGCGTGTAGCGTACATTTTTTCACTTTAAACCACACCTCTAATCCTGCCCAATCCCCGCCCATACATACCCGGTTTAGCCCACACAGTATCATGCTTCCATAGTGCTTCCCACACAGTATAATGCCAAATAGCTGTCCCCACACAGTATAATGCCCTCTAGCTGCCACCATACAGTATAATGCCCCCATAGCTGCCACCATACAGTATAATTTCCCCATAGATGCACCCATACATTATAAAGTCAACACAGATGCCCCCATACACTATAATGCCCACACAGATGCCCCCATGCAGTATAATGCCCAAACAAATTTCCCCATACAGCATAATGCCCGCATAGCTGTCCCCATACAGTATAGTGCCCCCATAGCTGTCCCCACACAGTATAATGCCCCCCATAGCTGCCCCATACAGTTTAATGTCCCCATACAGTATAATGCCCCCATAGCTGCCCCATATAGTATAATACCCACACAGATGCCCCCATACAGAATAATGCCTCCATAGCTGCCCCTATACTGTATAATGCCCCATAGCAGCCCCCATACAGCATAATGCCCCCATAGTTGCCCGCATAGTATAATGCCCCATAGCTGCCCCATACAGTATAATGCCCACACAAATATCCCCATACAGCATAATGACCCGTAACTGCCCCATACAGCATAATGCCCCCATAGCTGCCCCCATACAGTAGAATGTCCCTGTAGCTGCCCCCCCCCATACAGATTAATGCCTATTAGTTTTACACTGACACATATAGTCCATTGCAATACACAAGTATTGCAATGTATTATATGAGTGATCAGAAAGTGGGACTAAAAAAAATAAATAAAAGTGTAAGTAGGTTAAAAAAATATAAAAATTTTTTTTTTCTTTTTTCCCATACAAAGCACTTTATTTTGGAAAGAAGTGTAAAAATAAAAATTACATTGTTTTTTGACCACTTGTACGATAAAATGAACACAATTGTTATCCCACACGGTGAATGGCGTAAAAAAAAAAAAAAGCCTAAGGGCATGACCAGACGTGGCGTATTTCTTCCGCCACTGTCCGCATCAATGCTGCACATAATCTGTGTTGCAGATTCTGTTGCGGCTCTGCCTAAAATGGGCATTAAATTGATGCGGACTAGCAATTGCGTATTGAGGTGAAAGTACTTCCTTTCTCTCTATCAGTGCAGGATAGAGAGAAGGGACAGCCATTTCCCTAGTAAAAGTAAAAGAAATTCATACTTACCCGGCCGTTGCCTTGGTGACGCGTCCCTCTCTTGACATCCAGCCCGACCTCCCTGGATGACGCGGCAGTCCATGTGACCGCTGCAGCCTGTGATTGGCTGCAGCCGTCACTTGGACTGAAACGTCATCCCGGGAGGGCGGACTGGAGGAAGAAGCAGGGAGTTCTCGGTAAGTAGGAACTTCTATTTTTTTTACAGGTTGATGTACACTACTGTTCAAAAGTTTAGGGTCACTTAGAAATTTCCTTATTTTTGAAAGAAAAGCAGTTTTTTTCAATGAAGATAACATTAAATTAATCAGAAATACACTCTATACATTGTTAATGTGCTAAATGACTATTCTAGCTGCAAACGTCTGGTTTTTAATGCAATATCTACATAGGTGTATAGAGGCCAATTTCCAGCAACCATCACTCCAGTGTTCTAATGGTACATTGTGTTTGCTAACTGTGTTAGAAGGCTAATGGAGGATTAGAAAACACTTGAAAACCCTTGTGCAATTATGTTAGCACCGCTGTAAACAGTTCTGCTGTTTAGAGGAGCTATAAAACTGACCTTCCTTTGAGCTAGTTGAGAATCTGGAGCATTACATTTGTGGGTTCGATTTAACTCTCAAAATGGCTAGAAAAAGAGAGCTTTCATGTGAAACTCGACAGTCTATTCTTGTTCTTAGAAATGAAGGCTATTCCATGCGAGAAATTGCTAAGAAACTGAAGATTTCCTACAACGGTGTGTACTACTCCCTTCAGAGGACAGCACACACAGGCTCTAACCAGAGTAGAAAGAGAAGTGGGAGGCCCCGCTGCACAACTGAGCAACAAGACAAGTACATTAGAGTCTCTAGTTTGAGAAATAGATGCCTCACAGGCCCTCAACTGGCAGCTTCATTAAATAGTACCGGCAAAATGCCAGTGTCAACGTCTACAGTGAAGAGGCGACTCCGGGATGCTGGCCTTCAGGGCAGAGTGGCAAAGAAAAAGCCATATATGAGACTAGCTAATAACAGGAAAAGATTAATATGGGCAAAAGCACACTGACATTGGACAGAAGAAGAATGGAAAAAAGTGTTATGGACAGACGAATCGAAGTTTGAGGTGTTTGGATCACACAGAAGAACATCATTGAGATGCAGAACAACTGAAAAGATGCTGGAAGAGTGCCTGACGCCATCTGTCAAGCATGGTGGAGGTAATGTGATGGTCTGGGGTTCCTTTGGTGCTGGTAAAGTGGAAGATTTGTACAAGGTAAAAAGGATTTTGAATAAGGAAGGCAATCACTCCATTTTGCAACGCCATGTGGACCTTGTGGACAGCGCTTGATTGGAGCCAATTTCATCCTACAACAGGACAATTACCCAAAGCACACCTCCAAATTATGCAAGAACTATTTAGGGAAGAAGCAGGCTGTAAAGGATTTGCCAGACACAGCTTCTGTGTCGACGCCCGTGGGCAATCAGTCTGCACCTGCTCCTATGTCTGTGAGACTGACTCCCATCTTCCACCACTCAGGATGGCAGGCTTAGGAGTGGGAGAGCCTATCACAGCCTGGCCAGACGGAGCTAGCTCTAGCCCACTGTCTATTTATACCTGCCTTTCCTGTTCCTCCTTTGCCTGTGATTCTTCTATGCTTGTTTCCTGGCTTGCTGCTGCTGCTTGTACTACTCATCATCTGCTTGTTATTGACCTTGGCTTTCTGACCACTCTCCTGCTCAGCGTTTTTGTACCTCGTTCTCTCCTGGTTTGACTCGGCTCGTTCACTACTCTTGTTGCTCACGGTGTCTCCGTCGGCAGCTCCCCTGTTTCCCTAGCTTCTGTGTACCCTTGTCTGTTTGTCTGTCTTGCACTTACTGAGCGTAGGGACCGTCGCCCAGTTGTACCCCGTCGCTTAGGATGGGTCGTTGCAAGTAGGCAGGGACTGAGTGGCGGGTAGATTAGGGCTCACCTGTCTGTCTCCCTACCCTGTCATTACTCAGGCAGCTGGTATTCTATCTGTAATGGAGTGGCCAACGCAGTCACCAGATCTCAACCCCATAGAACTGTTGTGGGAGCAGCTTGACCGTATGGTACGCAAGAAGTGCCCATCAAGCCAATCCAACTTGTGGGAGGGGCTTCTGGAAGCATGGGGTGAAATTTCTCCCGATTACCTCAGCAAATTAACAGCTAGAATGCCAAAGGTCTGCAATGCTGTAATTGCTGCAAATGGAGCATTCTTTGACGAAAGCAAAGTTTGAAGGAGAAAATTATTATTTCAAATAAAAATCATTATTTCTAACCTTGTCAATGTCTTGGCTATATTTTCTAGTCATTTTGCAACTCATTTGATAAATATAAGGCGTGAGTTTTCATGAAAAACACAAAATTGTCTGGGTGACCCCAAACTTTTGAACGGTAGTGTATATTGTGATCGGAAGTCACTGTCCAGGGTGCTGAAACAGTTACTGCCGATTGCTTAACTCTTTCAGCACCCTGGACAGTGACTATTTACTGACGTCGCCTAGCAATGCTCCCGTAATTACGGGTGCACACATGTAGTCACCCGTAATTACGGGAGCCCCATTGACTTCTATGAGCCTGCCCGTGCCGTAATAACGTTCGTAAAACAAATACGCTATGCAGCGCACATAACATCTGCGGACTTCATTGCGGAATTTTGACTCTCCATTCAAGTCAATGGAGAAATTCCGCAATGAGTCCGCAACAAGTCCGCTACACGTCCGCAACAACCAGTGTATGCTGCGGACACCAAATTCTGCACCACAGCCTATGGTCCGCAGCGGAGTTTTCCGCAACGTGTAAACGAATTTCACTAAAAAGCTGAGGAAAGCAATGGAGAAACGTGTACGCTGCGGATTTCCACAGCGGACTGTCCGCAGCGGAAATCCAGAGCAATTCCGCCACGTCTGGTCATGCCCTTAAAGACAATGCAAAAATTGATGTTTTTTTAAACATTTCGCCTCACAAAAAAACTGAATAAAAGTGGCGGTGGGAGGGTACTGTTAGCGCCAGCTCATGAATACCGAGGACTCCATCTCACAGCACGATATGAGCGCTGCAACAATTAAACTGTAAGTTTTACAAAAGCGACAGCACATAGAGAAATAACACACATAATGATGAAAACAGCATCTCTGTCACTACCTTGTGCTGCCCTCAGTGAGGACAGCAAAAAGGTGGTAACAGATGCTCTTCAAAAGTAGGCCATAAACATGACGTGGATGGGGTCTTTAGTTTGCAAAGTTGCATATGAGCAAACCACAAATGTTCTGGAACAATATCATTTGGACTGACGAGACCAAAGTGGAGATGTTTGGTCATCATGCACAGCCCTATGTTTGGCGAAAACAAAACAGTGTATAACCGCAAAGAGCTCATACCAACAGTCAAGCATGCTGGTGGAGGGGTGAGGATTTTAGCTTGTTTTGCAGACACAGGACCAGGAAAACTTGCAGTCATTGACACAACCATGAACTCCACTTCATAGCAGAATATTCTTGAGACAAATGTGAGGTCATTTGTCCAGCAACGTAAGCTGTGATGAAATTATGTCACGCAACAGGACAATGATTCCAAGCACACCAGCAAATCGACAAGCTCAACACTGTTAATAGAAATTAGGAAAGACCACACAATTTTAATAGTAAAGACAACTTTTTGTTTCCCTTCATTTCATTTCTTCTCAAGTGTTTCAATAAAAATGGTGATTTCAACAGGGTAAGGCCCCATACACACGACCGTAAAAAAAACTCCGTAATTGTGGACAGCAATATTGTCCGGAATTACGGACCTGCGCGGTTCTATTGGCCGCGGACACCTTTCCGTACTGCTACGGATAGGTGTCTGTGCCGTAGAAGCATGCCGGGAATTATGGAGCATGTCCTACTTTTTGATTTTTACGGGCCATGCTCCCATACTTTGTATAGAAGCGCGGCCCAAAAATGCATTCCGCTGCCGTAGGCGGCCGGCCGTGCTCGCAATCGCGGGCTGTGATTACGGGCACGGCCATGTGCATGAGGCCTAATACCAAAATCAGCATTTAAGTGTCTGAACGCTGGGGGCCCAACTTTGACCGCCAAAGGCGGTGGATTTGCAGTGTGGATTCTATGTACTTACACCCTTGCTGTTGGTAGTGAGGTTGCGTAATTAGGCCAAAATATAAACTAATTATGCATCTGGAGTACTTTAAAATAAAAACATGAAACCTATACTGCAGTGTCTGTTTTTTTTTTTTACTATGTTAGTACCACACATCCCACCCTCCTTCCAACCCACCTGTCTCCCACCTTTTTCCATAAATAACCACAAACAACATTTTGTTTTGATTTAAAAATTTAAGAAAACATCTTAAAATAATGATCATCTACTGGCACAGAGAAACAAGTGCACCTATAACAAAGGTGCTATAATAATAATAATAATAATAAAATAACAATGATAAGAAATGGGAGGAAGGGAATCGAGCGGTCAGAGGGTGCTCTAGAATAAGTTAGTGGGTTACTAGATGGCCTTAGTACCCCAGCTGCTTAGTAGCTAGGTGCCGGTGGTGGGGGTTGAGCAGCAACTGGTGGAGGAGGCACATAATAATGCTCCAAGTAGCGGTATGGAGGGTAGCCTCCATATGGTGCCCGGACCTGGGAATACATGGCATGTGAGGACTGATACTCCATAATTCTATTGAATTACTGTTGAGGTGGAGGTGCAGAAGGGGTGGACTGTGCTTGGCCGCTGGTATGCCCTTAAAGCCGCCACTTTCTAATGCACCAAAACAGCCAGTGTGACCGACTCAACACCATATTGAGCGCCGATTGTGTGGGCAACATTTGCTTCTTTGGCACCTTTTCCATGTAATGTCTCAAGGCTCATTTGAAGATACTGTATCTACTGGCGTCTACTTTTTTGGATAATAGCTCTAGCACACAGTAGTCCACTTGTTGGCCTGGGGTCAGAGACCCCTTCTCCCCCTTGGTGGCAGACTCTGTGCTCGAATATTGCTGTGGTGGGGACACAGTTACAGAGGCAGACAAGCCTGGTTGAATCAGTCATCAGTCTCTAAAAGATCAATTGGTGGTGTGGCTCGGGTGGCAGGTGTAGAAGCACTCTGCTCCTGCACCACCTCTTCCAGGTTGTTATCTGCCATGATAGAGAGAGATGAATAAATTAGAAACCCTTTATGGTTTAATGCAAATTTTAAAAAAAAAATGATATTGTTTTTATATTTAGTTTGACTAAATGTGGAACAGTTAAAAATGTATAAGAGAGGACAGTAAAGTAAAATACGGGCACAGATATAAGATGTCTTTAAGGGCTTATTCAGACAAATCAGCCGTGAAAAACGACTCATAGACTTGAGTCTATTGAGGGATCCGTGAAAACGGGCAAAAATAAGACAAGTCCTATTTTTTCATGGGCCCTTCACACGGTCCTTCAAAACAACGGCAATGTGAACAGCCATGTCACGGCCGTTAAAAAAATGTCCGTCACATGGACTATTTAGAGTAAGGCCACACGGTGCGTCATTGACGCGGTTTTGTTGTGTTTGAAAACTGCAAGTGGTCAACTGCATGCGTTTTTTGTCTCTGTAATGCTGCAGGTCTGTTGTGTTTTTAAAGGAAATCATTGATGGACATAGTTTTCACCCGTGTTGAAGTTTGTTAGGTGCTTCCTGTATATAGGTCATTACAATACATTGCAGAACTGTTAGCAAAAACGCAAGCAGTTCAGCAACAACTTCGTTGACAATACATTGCAATAATGACATTTGGCATTATAGTTTTGACAGTGGCAATTTACATTTACTAACTGACTTTATGGCTCAGATGGCGGCATTGGATAGGGGCTATATACAGCAGTTATAGCTCTATCAGGTCCACAAGGCAACAATGGGTAAAAGGGCAATTTCAGTTTCCATCATCTCTATCATGGCCACATCATCGAGATGTATTACTATTGCTATTTTGTAAAATAGAAATAATGTTGAACTTACCAAGTTTTCCTTGCTTCATGGGGACATGGCTTGGCCAATCTCCTCCCACACTCTGTCCTTCTTCATCTGGTTACAATAAGAATTGGCCCTATTATTGCATAATTCAGGCTTCTCCTGCACCAGACAAATCTATTTTTCTACGTCCATTGCGTGGGGTATGGCTCTTCAGATCGCAAAATGTGAGCAGGGGCGGGCAGTTGATTTCTCTCTGAACATTGATCAGTCTGGTCTGGCATTACTTCTTTTTCTTTTTACTTTCCTGGATCTCCTACCAACTGATTCGTGAATTTCCACGCACTTATTGACTTGAATGGGCGAGTTTAGCACGAGAATTGGAACAAAGTAGTGCATGCTGCAAATTTCTCTGCACAGATCAGCAGTCTATTGACTTTGATGTGTCAGTGTTCAGTCCCTGTACTGTCCATTCTACACTTGGACAGCACAAGGACGTGAACAACGTTTGTCTGAATAGGCCTTAAATTGCATTACTGCTATATTTATTATACTTATAAAGGTGGTTCTTAGGGTACATTTTGATTCAATTGTGTGGGCCCATCTGCTACAATAAGACGACCTCATTCAGATGGGTCACTACACTAGATGACTAACATTGTCTTTTGCATTTTACTTTTGAGGGTGTTGACTGCTGCCTCCATCTTGGTCGTGGACCTGTCCAAGGCTGTTTTTAATTAGTATAGAATGAAGCAGGTTCCTATCTATCCCGAATATATTTTGTAGGCCTAGGACCATGAGTGAGTTAAGTCTCTTAGGATATGTTCACACGCAGTGTTTTCAGACGTAATTCTGGCATTTTATGCCTCGAATTACTCCTGAAAAACGTCTCCATTACGCCTACAAACATCTGCCCATTGCTTTCAATGGGTTTTACCGTGTTCTGTTCCCACGAGGTCTTATTTTACGCGTCGCTGTCAAAATATGGCGCGTAAAAAGACGCCCACGAAAATGAAGTGCATGTCACTTCTTGGGAGGTTTTTGGAGCCGTTTTTCATTGACTCAATTGAAAAACAGCTCCAATAACGTCCGTAAAATACGCCGCGAAAAACGCGAGTTGCTACAAAAACGTCTGAAAATCAGGAGCTGTTTTCGCCTGAAAACAGCTCTGTATTTTCAGACAATTTTGGTCACTGCGTGTGAACATACCCTTATCGTACAGGCATAATGTTTAGTAAAGGAAGGCTGCCTTGTCATGGTGGTTGGGCCCACATAAGTCGATCAAAACGTGTGCTAGGAACCTGACATTTATAAGTATAGTAAATATAACAGTATTGCAATTTAAAACGATAAAAATATAAAATGTTAGCACATATCATGGTACCTGCAGGATGCTGCTTTATCTTTGTTTGTTCCTAGTCTAATATACTCTATATTCAAGTGTAGTTAGCACAAACATGTTTTTAATTATAAAAAAGATAAACAAAGGAAACCCAACTACAGTATAAATATATACACGTGCAAAAAGGAAAAAATACACGCAAAGAGGTTCCAGGATTCACTGAATAAGGAATAAAATAGCTTCTTTTATTAGGCAATATTGAAGTCCATAGCAAAGTGCAGGAATAGACCACACCGCTCACCGATTTCAGGCCTTACTTGGTCCTGAATCATAGCATGAATAAGTGAAACATGGGGAGGTTTAAAAACTGCATGACAACTGATCACAATGAGAAATAAAAATGTAAATAAAAACCCACATGTGAATAGTTATTTAAAAAATAGTCAACAACATGTCACTGACTGATTTCAACTAATTTGTTTCAATTGCATCCAAATATATACAAATTAGGCAAAATATATATCACAACTGCCAAAAAACAGAACACATTCTAAAGGGGTAATAAGGAGATAATAGTGTAGGATTAGATCTAACTTCCTATTGAGACCATTGGGCAACCGGTTGTTAAGCATAAAAATCCAAAATGCTTCTCGATTAAGAAACTTTCACCGATGATCTTCATCTCGCTGTTGGGAGGACTAACTCGCTCATTAACCTGAACAGGAGGAGTGGCAAATGTTGACAGCGCAACTAAGATGGCAGGAAGGAGCCTGGGAGCTGGAAAGACATGCAGAAGGATTCTGGGAAATGTAGTCTCCCAGTATAAATTCGCGGTCAAGAGTGATGCAGAGCCGCCCACTTTACTCAATGCAGTGTGTAAACTGTATATCCACAGGGGAGAAAAGAAAACCAGGACCGCACATCCACTTGATCTATTGCGGTTCAGCAAAAGAACATGAGGTTCTTAGTAAACATTTTTATCCAACTGTATAAGCCCACTTGTGTAAGCTGTGTTAGTCAAATATGGTGTGATTATGGCCTAACATGCATCATATAGAAGTGACAAGTCTAATAAAAGTAGTTACTATCGGAACTGATCCTTATTACTCATTGAAGCCATAGATGTGGCTCATCAGATTGTGAAAATGTAAACTGTAGACTGGATTATGCTTTCACTTGGTGCCTTTTTAATGGATCTTGCAGAAATGAACACATCATATGCTTGTATACTGTTCAAGGTTTTCATTGTGAAATGTACTTAACTGTTTGCCGACGCACGATGAGTATGATTGTTAGAAGCGGCAGGACGTTGCCGCTTTTAGACTAGCATATTCGTTCTGCTGATCGCGCAAGCACAGGAAGTGTGGCTGCTGTAATACACAGCCGCAGCCCCGCTCTAACGGCGGAGATCACAAAAACATCTGAACTCTGCCATTAACCCTTTGAATGCTGCAATCAACACTGATCCCAGGATTCAAAAGGAAAGAGTGAGCAGAAACCCCCTTCGATCGTGTCACAGGGAATCCCTGTGACGCTATCGAGGCACATATCTTGCATTGACAGACAGCCCGGGGTCCATTGATGAATCCCAGCGATGTCTGACCATATTTCCTGCTATTAGGGTATACTTAGTATATAGGCAGATGTTAGGGCATACCTATCAGTACAGAGGCTAATGTATTGGCATATAGATATATGGCAGTACTGTACATTATAGTTAAATAAATAAAGATCAAAATGTAAAAACCGCCTCTGGAATAGAAAAAAAAAAGTAAAGGCCTGTTCACATCAGCGTTTGGGTTCCGTTCATCGGTTCCATTCAACTTTTCCGTTAGAGGAACCGATGAAACTATAGCTTCCGTTTACATTACCATTGATTTCAATGGTAATGCTTCAGTTTCAGTGTGATTCCGTTTGTTTCTGTTCTGTAAAGTTTCCATTTATGTTCACGGAAACAAAAGTACTGTCGACTACTCTATTGTTTCCGTGAAACGGGGAACAAACGGAGACACACTGAAACTGAAGCATTACAATTGAAACCAATGGTAATGCCAATGAAAGCAATAGTTTCCATTCATCGGTTCCTCTGACGGAAAGGTTGAACTGAACCAATGAACGGAACCCGAACGCTAATGTGAACATGCCCTTAAATGAATTTAAAAAAAAATCATGTTTAATAAAAAAAATCTGTTTAAAAAATATACACAAAGGCAAATTTATTTACAATAAATAAACTTTAATAAATTTAAGTCCCAAAACATTAAATAAACCTATTTCGTATCCTCACGACTGTAAGGCCTCATTCACACGGCAGGGTTTCCCGGCCGGGTGCCGGCCGTTCATAAATCGGCCGGCACCCGGCTGCATTAGGAATAATAGACCCCTAATGGGGCTATTCACACGACCGTTTTTTTGACGGCCGGGAAAACCGGCCGTCAAAAAATAGGACATGCTCTATCTTCGGCCGGGTGCCCGGCCGCCCGGCTCCCATAGAAGTCTATGGGGCCGGGTAATACACGGCCATCACCGGGATGTGTCCCGAGTGATGGCCGGGTTTTCCGGCGCTTGCGCTCTATCTCCTCCTCCTCACAGCGCAGAGTGCATGTGAGGAGGAGGAGTTGATGCCACTCTGACGAATGGCATCGCTGTACACGGTGTAGCAGGGCCGGGGTGTACAGCAAGTGGAAGGGAGCGCTGCGCTGGCTCCCTTCCCCTGCTTGTTTTAAAAGCGCCCTGGCCCGGTGACACCTTCGATGGCGCCGCTAGCAGCTGCTACTACTGCAGCGACGCCACTATAGCAGAGCGGGGAGGTATCTCCCCGCTCTGCTATGTGCTAGCCGCACTTTAGCTCCTTGAAGGAGCGGAATCCCCGTGTTTTCGGGGATTCCGCTCCTGGACAGAGCGCTTGATGTCTCTGTCCATATCTGGGCAGTAACATCACGGGAAACTCCTGAAGCGGAATCCCCGAACACATGGGGATTCCCCTTCAGGAGTTGCCGCTGATGTCACTGTCCAGATCTGCCCGGCCCGGCACGGATGCAAAACTTTATGCAAACAGGCCGGGCAGAATGGCCGATTTTACCGGCCGGCACTCGGGCTCGGGCGCGACCCGGTCGTGTGAATCCCGCCTTACATCCAGCACAATAAATTTATAGCATAATTTATGATTATCGGTGTATGATGTAAAAACTGCAGTAAAACTGCTTTTTTTTTCAGTATTTTTGCCAAAATAAAACTGAATATGAATGAAACGGTAATGTATATGTACCAAAAAATGGCACCTACATAGAGTACAACTCGTCCCGCAAAAAAAAAAAGTGTCTTACAGCTACGTCAAAGAAAAAATAAAAAAAAAATTATGTCCGCTGGGATGCAAAGTGTAAAAATAAGAAAATTGTTCTAGTCCCCAAGGCCAAAATTAGCAGGTCCTCAATGGGGTTAACCCGTTAGTGACCGGCCCATCGTCTTTTTCTGTCGGTCACTAATGGGCCTTATTCCGATGCCATAGACTTTTTACGTCGCGGCATCGGAATAAGTATACAGAGCAGGGAGCTATCAAATCTCCCTGCTCTCAGCTGCCAGAGGCAGCTGAGGGCTGGGGGCGTCCCTGCTCTGCCTGGTGAGATTGATATTAGTATCGATCTCACCCGTTTAACCCCTCAGATGCGGTGCACAATAGCGTGCACCGCAACTGAGTGGTTTTGGAGAGAGGGAGGGAGCTCCCTTTCTCTCCCACCGACACCCGGCGATACGATCGCCGAGTGTCTCTGTCTCCGATGGTAGCCGGGGGCCTAATAAAGGCCCCCAGGTCTGCCTGGAGCGAATGCCTGCTAGATCATGCCGCAGGCATGACCTAGCAGATGCCTGTCCGTTTTAAACGGACAGGCAGTAATACACTGCATTACAAAAGTATTGCAGTGTATTATAAATGCGATCGCAGAATCGCATATTATAGTCCCCTAGTGGGACTAGTAAAAAAGTAAAAAAAAAAGTTTAATAAAGTAAATTTGAAAAAAAATTTGAAAAAAAAATGAAAAACCCAGCTTTTCCTCTTCCAAAATGCTTTACTATTAAAAAAACAAAATAAAGTAAAAAAGTTACACATATTTGGTATCGCCTCGTCCGTAACGACACCGACTATAAATCTATTACATTATTTAACCCGCACGGTGAACGCCGTAAAAAATGTAATAAAAAACTATGGAAAAATTGCTGTTTTCTGTGAATCCTGACTTTAAAAAAATGTGATAAAAAGTGATCAAAAAGTCGCATCAATTCCAAAATGGTACCAATAAAAACTACAAGTCTTCCCGCAAAAAAAAAGCCCGCATACAACCGCATCGGCGAAAAAATAAAAACGTTACGGCTCTTCAAATATGGAGACACAAAAACAAATAATTTTGAAAAAAAAGTGTAAAAGTAGTAAAACATACAAAAAATATACAAATTTGGTATCGTTGCAATCGTAACAACCCGCTGAATAAAGTTATTGTGTTATTTATAGCACACGGTAAACGGCGTAGATTTAAGACGCGAAAAAGAGTGGCGAAATTTCAGGATTTTTCTATTTCCCCCCAAATAAAAGTTAATCAATAAATAATATGCCCCCAAAATGGTGCTATTAAAAAATACAACTTGTCTCGCAAAAAACAAGACCTTATACAGCTATGTCGATGCAAAAATAAAAAGGTTATAGCTCTTGGAATGCGACGATGGAAAAACTTAAAAAATGGCTTGGTCATTAAGGTTTAAAGAGGCTCTGTCACCAGATTTTGCAACCCCTATCTGCTATTGCAGCAGATAGGCGCTGCAATGTAGATTACAGTAACGTTTTTATTTTTAAAAAACGAG
Source organism: Rhinoderma darwinii (assembly GCF_050947455.1). Taxonomy (NCBI): domain Eukaryota; kingdom Metazoa; phylum Chordata; class Amphibia; order Anura; family Rhinodermatidae; genus Rhinoderma; species Rhinoderma darwinii. The sequence continues at coordinate 154,801,630 of NC_134689.1, forward strand.
CATTTTTGGCCAAGTTATGACCATTTTTGTATTTATGCAAATGAGGCTTGCAAAAGTCCAAGTGGGCGTGTTTAAAAGTAAAAGTCCAAGTGAGCGTGTATTATGTGCGTACATCGGGGCGTTTTTACTACTTTTACTAGCTGGGCGTTCTGACGAGAAGTATCATCCACTTCTCTTCAGAACGCCCAGCTTCTGGCAGTGCAGACACAGCCGTGTTCTCGAGAGATCACGCTGTGACGTCACTCACAGGTCCTGCATCGTGTCAGACGAGCGAGGACACATCGGCACCAGAGGCTACAGTTGATTCTGCAGCAGCATCAGCGTTTGCAGGTAAGTAGCTACATCAACAAAGAACTTTAGTAAAGTTTATGTACATCAGGTGTTATTCAGGGCCACCATCAGGAATTTCAGGGCCCCATACAGCTAAATTTTCTGGGCCCCCCTTTTACTGCTCGTGGGAAAAAGACGCCGACACCTCCCATTGAAATCAATGGGAGGCATTTTCGGGCCGTTTTTGATGAGTTTTGCGACGCGTCAAAAAACTCGTCAAAATACTCTGTGTGAACATAGCCTTACACGTATAAATTCCCTGCGAGTGGTGCAGCACCCCAGCCTACTGTATAATGACATTCTGCAGCTTTCTGTCTTCCTGCTTCAGTTCCTCATAATTTTCAAGATCTCTGCCTGCTGTCTGTGAATGAGAACATTAAAACCAGTCCTGGCTTATTACTTTCACAGCTGATGGTCTTGTTACAATGTATCAGTGTAGATAAGAGCCATCTGCCTGGAGTCCAGCACAGGAGAGGGGCTTGTGCTGTTGCTGCGTTTAGCTCACAGATGATTGACTGATACATTGTAACAAACTTTCTTATATACAACTTTAACGCCATACAGCCCCCTCTGTAGAGAACTCCATACAGCCCCCCTTGTAGAGAACGCCATACAGCCCCCTCTGTAGATAACGCCATACAGCCCCCTCTGTAGATAACGCCATACAGCCCCCTCTGTAGATAACGCCATACAGCCCCCTCTGTAGATATCTACAAAGGGGGCTGTATGGCGTTATCTACAGGGGGTCTGTATGGCGTTCTCTACAAGGGGGTCTGTATGGCGTTCTCTACAAGGGGGTCTGTATGGCGTTCTCTACAAGGGGGTCTGTATGGCGTTCTCTACAAGGGGGTCTGTATGGCGTTACCCACAGGGGGGGCTGTATAGCGTTACCTACAGGGGGGCTGTATGGCGTTATCTACAGGGGGGACTCTGTATGGCGTTATCTACAGGGGGGACTCTGTATGGCGTTATCTACAGGGGGGACTCTGTATGGCGTTATCTACAGGGGGGACTCTGTATGGCGTTATCTACAGGGGGGACTCTGTATGGCGTTATCTACAGGGGGGACTCTATGGCGTTATCTACAGGGGGGACTCTGTATGGCGTTATCTACAGGGGGGACTCTGTATGGCGTTATCTACAGGGGGGTCTGTATGGCGCTAACGCCATACAGCCCCCCCGTAGGTAACGCTACACAGCCCCCGTAGGTAACGCTATACAGCCCCCCTGTAGGTAACGCTATACAGCCCCCCTGCAGGTAACGCTATGCAGCACCCCCTGTAGGTAACACCATACAGCCCCCCTGTAGGTAACGCCATACAGCCCCCCTGTAGGTAACGCCATACAGCCCCCCCTGTAGGTAACGCCATACAGCCCCCCCTGTAGGTAACACCATACAGCCCCCCCTGTAGGTAACGCTATACAGCCCCCCCTGTAGGTAACGCTATACAGCCCCCCTGTAGGTAACGCTATACAGCCCCCTGTAGGTAACGCTATACAGCCCCCCCTGTAGGTAACGCTATACAGCCCCCCCCTGTAGGTAACACCATGCAGCCCCAGCCCCCCCAAAAAAATCTGACCTACAGTGTGTCCTACAAAAGACATGTATCCCCTATCCATAGGATAGGGGATACATGTGTGATCGCTGGCAGCGACAGGGAGAACGGGGGACCGAAGGTCCCCTGAAGTTCTCCATGACTAACCTCTGACTTCCGGCGTCTGCGCAGCTCAATAAAAATTAAAGGAGTGCTGGTCACGCATGCGCACAAGCGCTCCATTCATTTCTACGGAGCTGCCAACACAGACCCCGGAAGTCCGAGGTTTGTGATGGAGAACTTCAGGGGACATTCAGTCCCCCGTTCTCCCTATCAATGCCAGTGATCACACATGTATCCCCTATCCTGTGGATAGGGGATACATGTCTTTTGTTTAATGGCAGAACGTGGAGATACCTCCCTGCTCTGCCGTAGTGTTCAGTGGCGTCCCGCTGTAGCAGCCATAGCGGCTGCTAGCGGAGCCTCCGGCCATGGTGGGGGCCCGTGCCGGCGGGTGACACGGACCCCCTCATGCCGCAGGCCACTGGCCGGGCCCCTTACAGAAGTACCCCTAATACCCCCCTGATGGCGGCCCTGGTGTTATTATATGCGCAAACTTTTCCAAGCAATTCATTCTAGGATTGGATGCCAACCAAATACACAATAACAAGACACAAAAAAATTCATAAAAACAATAAAATACTCTCTAAATATCCGTTTTCTTTAATGACCATTAACAACTTTTCCCATATTTGAGCATATTGTCACACAACATCATAGAACCTTGATCTAAGATCAAAGGTTCAATATGCAATAACAATCAATTACACCAGACTGGAAGTCATTTTTCTATTCATTTTTTAGATCCAAAAACAAGTTATCCCTGTTCCTGCAATTTTAACACTCAACCCAATGACAATTTCAATATGACTTGACTTCTGTTAAATTTCATTTTAACACCTATCCCTTGCATATTGTTAATCACATTTTTAACATCATTCAACACAACTAATTTGAATAAAAGCAGAAACGTCCAGTTCACCTATTAGTAGTTCCTCGGATGCGCACAGTAGCAGGGCAGAACTTTTAACAGAAAAACATTACAAATTCCAGCATCCAATTAGGGGAACATAAAATATTTAGGCCTTATTCGACTATCCATTAAATCCAACATCAACACAAGACATTTACCGATTACGACTTTGAGGCCTCAGGTGGCTCTTAGTCATAGCCTACAGGTAAAAGTACACAGATTCATATTTTTTAGTTTGTAAGGCCAAAAAAGACATATGTCCATCCTGTTCAGGCTATTATTCTGCAATGTTGATCCAGAGGGAGGCAAAAGCTTATTTTTCTCATCCTAGGGGTATGTTCCTCCCAATATTTCTATCAGAAGATATCTAGTAATCAGTGGCGTAACTACCGCCGTAGCAGCTGTAGCGGCTGCTACGGGGTCCGCAGCATGAGGGGGCCCGTGTCGCCCGCAGGAATGGGCCCCCACCATGGCCGGAGGCTCCGCTAGCAGCCGCTATGGCTGCTACAGCGCGACGCCACTGAACACTACGGCAGAGCAGGGAGGTATTTCCCCGTTCTGCCATTAAACAAAAGACATGTATCCCCTATCCACAGGATAGGGGATACATGTGTGATCGCTCACATTGATAGGGAGAACGGGGGACCGAAAGTCCCCTGAAGTTCTCCATCACAAACCTCGGACTTCCGGGGTCTGTGTCGGCAGCTCCGCAGAAATGAATGGAGCGCAGGTCGCGCTTGTGCGCATGCGTGACCAGCGCTCCTTTCATTTTTATTGAGCTGCGCAGATGCCGGAAGTCAGAGGTTAGTCATGGAGAACTTCGGGGGACTTTCGGTTAAATGTCTTCTGTAGGACACACTGTAGGTCAGAATTTTTTTGGGGGTTGGGGCTGCATGACGTTATGGGTTGTATAGCGTTACCTACAGGGGGGGACTGTATAGCGTTACCTACAGGGGGGGCTGTATAGCGTTACCTACAGGGGGGGCTGTATAGCGTTACCTACAGGGGGGGCTGTATAGCGTTACCTACAGGGGGGCTTTATAGCGTTAATTCACTGTATAACTGATACAACAAAATTGTGCTCCCACAATATAGGAAAGTTTTAATGGATTCACTGAAGTGATATATGAGTAAAATATAACTTTATTTAGATAACTCTCTAAAAACAGGGGTACAATCACCACTGTGAAAAAGCCCCACCGTGTGTATTAAAAACGTATTAAACAGTAACTACCGAGTCCTGATACCATTGCGAACCCTCTATGACTCAGTATGTTATGAAAGATATCAAACCGGAATCAGCACATAACCATGGGCATAACAGTAGTATAAACCTTGAGACACACTAGAGCCCGCGATAACCGCACCTGAAACTCCTAGTGCTAAAGGATACAAAAATTCAAACTGTCCCCAATGCTACAATTCCTCATTAACCCGGTGATTGTACCCCTGTTTTTAGAGAGTTATCTAAATAAAGTTATACCGGGCTGTATAGCGTTACCTACAGGGGGGCTGTATAGAATTACCTACAGGGGGGGGCTGTATGGCGTTAGCACCATACAGCCCCCTCTGTAGATAACGCCATACAGCCCCCACTGTAGAGAACGCCATACAGAGTCCCCCCCGTAGATAACGCTATACAGCCCACCCTTTAGGTAACGCTATTCAGCCCCCCTGTAGGTAACGCTATACAGCCCCCCTGTAGATAGCGCCATACAGCCCCCTCTGTAGATAGCGCCATACAGCCCCCCTGTAGATAACGCCATACAGCCCCCTCTCTAGATATCTACAGAGGGGGCTGTATGGCGCTATCTACAGAGGGGGCTGTATGGAGTTCTCTACAGAGGGGGCGGCTTGGAGTTCTCTACAGAGGGGGCTGTATGGCGTTATCTACAGGGGGGGCTGTATGGCGTTATCTACAGGTGGATGTATGGCGTTATCTACAGAGGGGGCTGTATGGCGTCATCTACAGAGGGGGCTGTATGGCGTTATCTACAGAGGGGGCTGTATGGCGTTATCTACAGAGGGGGCTGTATGGCGTTATCTACAGAGCGGGCTGTATGGCGTTATCTACAGAGCGGGCTGTATGGCGTTATCTACAGGGGGGCTGTATGGCGTTATCTACAGGGGGGCTGTATGGCGTTATCTACAGGGGGGCTGTATGGCGTTATCTACAGGGGGGCTGTATGGCGTTATCTACAGGGGGGCTGTATGGCGTTATCTACAGAGGGGGCTGTATGGCGTTATCTACAGAGCGGGCTGTATGGCGTTATCTACAGGGGGGCTGTATGGCGTTATCTACAGGGGGGCTGTATGGCGTTATCTACAGGGGGGCTGTATGGCGTTATCTACAGGGGGGCTGTATGGCGTTATCTACAGGGGGGCTGTATGGCGTTATCTACAGGGGGGCTGTATGGCGTTATCTACAGGGGGGCTGTATGGCGTTATCTACAGGGGGGCTGTATGGCGTTATCTACAGGGGGCTGTATGGCGTTATCTACAGGGGGGCTGTATGGCGTTATCTCCAGGGGGCTGTATGGCGTTATCTACAGGGGGGGGCTGTATGGCGTTATCTACAGGGGGGCTGTAAAAAAGGCACTATCTACAAGGGGGGGGGGGTTGTGTGACACCCAGGGGAGGGGGGGCCCCAGTCAAAAGTTTGCTATGGGGCCCAGTCTTTCCTAGTTACGCCCCTGCTAGTAATCTAGTAAACATAACCTTGTCATATTATTAGATTCAAGAAGGACACCCAGGCTTCTCTATCGGTGAATTCACCATGACATCTTCCTCTGGCAGAGAGTTCCATAGTCTCGCAGCTGTTACAGTAAATAATCCACTTCTACATTAATGTAGAAACCTACTTTCCGTTAAAGATAGGCTGGGTTCACACTGAGTTTTATGCAGGAGGAAAATCTGCCTCAAAATAGAGTTTCCTGTGCCTGCACGCCGATTTTCGCTGCGTTCTTCGTCCGTGGCCATTGAGCGCCGCGGGCATAAAACACCACGAAATACGATTTCTCTGCCTCCCATTGATGTCAATGGGAGGTCAGAGGCGTAAACGCCCGAAGATAGGGCATGTCCCTTCTTCTTCCCGCAAGCCGATTTTTCCACTCGCAGGAAAGAAACGCCTCCGCCTCCAATTGATATCAATGGAAGGCATTATCGGCCATTTTTGGCGCATTTCCGGCGCGTTTTTCGCGTCAAAGCATGTGTCAAAAAACTCTGTGTGAACTGGCCCTTACAGTCCTGGGTATAAATGGATCATGAGGGAGATCTCTGTATTGACCTTTAATACATTTTTTACATTGTTATTAGGGCACCACTCAGCCGTCTTTTTTCTAAAATAAATAACCCTAATTTTGACAATCTTTCTGGATACTGTAGTCAATCCATTCCATTTATAACTTTTGTTGCTGCCTTTGAACCCACTCAAGCTCTACTATGTCTTTTTTGTGCACTGGTGCCCAAAATTGTACACAGTATTCCATATGCGGTCTTATAGAGATTTATAAAGCAGTAGAACTAAGCATCTACGCCCCTTTGATGCAACAGTTTGTTAAACCCGTTTTCACCTCATGATGTTCATTTACGTCATGTGAACTATACTGTTTCCACAAAATGACATAAATGTACTTCATGGTGATGGCGCGGGCACAGCTTATTTATTATACAGCCATCACCTTGCTCTGACGGTCGGGATCAAACATAACTTCAATCCCTGCTGTAAAACCCCTTAGATGTCACGGTTAATGCTGATGGCGGCATCTAAGTGATTAGGCAGAGGAAAGGGATTCCCCCTCCCAGTCCATCGCTCCCCCAAGACACTATCACAGGATTTATGATAAGTTGCTATGGCAGCCATAGTCCTAACAATGGCCCCTATGTCTGCCATCTTAGTACCCCTATTAGGCCCTGCCTAATAGAACGTCTGCCAGCATTACGCAATAAATTATATCAGTGGAAAATGAGGCGTAAAAAAACGCCTTGTCGGAACAGAAGGCCGTATTTCCCATTGAAATCAATGGCCAGATGTTTGTAGGCGTTCTGCTTCCAAATTTTCAGCCGTTTTTCGGGACGTTTACGGGCCGAAAAACGGCTGAAAACACTGCGTGTGCACATACCCTAACTATCATGTTTGAACTGTCATATGAATTCAGTAAACGGTCTTTCTTTTAATGCCTGCACCTATCTTCAATAGACAGAGGCCAAAAAGAATGGCGCTATTATGAGAACTTAATGTTAACGGTCACAAACCAGGGGTTGGACCCTCTTGGTTACTATTGGATTTTGCTTGAGTATAGTATGGGGTGTGCAGTCTTTACCCTTAACCCTCACAAGAAGGTATGGTCATGTTGCAATTCCGAGTATAGACTTCTAGAGCAAAGGCTGCGTGGAGGACAGTCTAGGAGAGCAGTGCAGCGCGGAAATGTGAAGTAGAATCAAAGTTAGGCAAAGCTGAAAGATGAAGTGAGCGGTCATACACAGACGATACAAGAGCAAGGTTAAGGACAAGAGTTATTCAGTCACATGCAGGTACAGGTCAAGACAATAGGAAGTCAATGAAAGGTCAGAAACACAATCTCACAAATAATAAAGATCTTATTGCTCTAGAACAAAACGGTGTTCCTCAGCCAAGTTCATGTGCTCAGCAAACCAGAATGTAATGTACACCAGTCTAGCAGTGAGCCGCAAAGAAGGCCTGCCATCTGACTGTGAGGGAAGACAAGCAAAGAAGGCCTACCACCGGGTTTATGGGGGTTATCTGAGAAACACACTTTAAAGTGTAGCTAAACATCGACAAACTTCTGATATGTCATAGTGACATGTCAGAAGTTTGGATTGGTGTGGGTCCGAGCACTGAGACCCACACCAATCGCTAGAACGAAGCAGCTGAAGTGCTCGTGTGATCGCTCAGCTGCTTCGTGTCTGTTCAGCTTTTTCCGGAAATAAATGTATCGGTGTACGGACTCAATAGAAAGTCTATGAGCCCGTACTCCGATACATCGGCTTTCCGGAAAAAGACGAGCAGACACGAAGCGGCTGAGCGCTCACACGAGCGCTTCGGCTGCTTCGTTTTAGCTATTGGTGGGGGTCCCAGTGCTCGGACTCCCACCAATCCTAACTTCTGAAATGTCACTATGACATGTCAGAAGTTTGTCAAACGTTTAGCTACACTTTAATGTCCAATGATTAATATAGATATGTAATATATTTCTAAATATCTGTTTAAATTACCTAATGTTAAAAACATCATAATCAAAGTGAATAACAAATCAAATCAAACTGTTTAACAGACAGACATTCATAAGACTTATGCAGTTTAAGCATGTATCAGTAAATTTTTTAAGATGGTCTTCAAGAACAGATATCTTCTCTTTGGGCACGTTCTTGGTATATGCCTTTGAACTCACATTTCCATAAAATCTCATAATCTTTTTCAAAAGACATATTTTCTCTGTTTTCTGTCAAAAATAAACATGCCGGTCATCAATTTGTATTCTCGATTAGCAGAAAGCACATTAGCTCAACCTATTTAGTAATGTGTGTCTTCACTTTGTTGCTATACTTGGCCTAGATGTCTAGTCAGCCTCGGACTTGGGCCCAACAGAGGGGATGAATCTGAGGGCCCACCCTCCATGTATTTAGGAACATATGCAGGTCCATTTTTCATAGTCCTTGTTGTTGTTATTATTGTACACACAGGATATATCATCAATAAGGTCTAATAGGTAATTTGTGAATAATCCTATAAGAAATAGACCCTACTAGCAAGTGATTGGCTCCAAGTGGGGTTGTCTTCTGCTGGACCTGTAAGGCCCATTATTGTGTTAGACCATGGGCCAACCAGAGGATTTTTTGGTTCTCTTGTGGGCCAGTCCAACATTGTGTGTAGTGGTTCAATCAAAACTCCACTCAGGCGCTCATATGAAACCATTAGTCACAATAGGGCACTTGAATAGGTCAATCCTCTGACTGCTTCTATACTACATTGCAATACTTCTGTATGGCAGTGTATGGCAGTGTATTATTCCTGCCAATATTTTTTTCTGGCGGGACCTAACAAGGCTTCTATACATGGCACACCTGAAGGCCTTTGTTAGGCCTTCGGCTGCCATGGCAACCCATCATCCCCACCTTATTGCTTTGCCGAGCACCTACTCTTTCCTTTTTCAATGACTTTTCAATGGCTTTTGTTGTGTGATATCACGCTGCATCAAGTTATCAGAATCAAGTTAAAGATGGCTACATCCGTAGGCTGTGGAAAAAGGTGGCAGCCTAGCCTAAGACCCCGTAATGACCTTCGTAAAATAAGGCATTAATTGCGGTCACTAAGGGTTAAATATATAATAAATTATTAGCAAATTGAAACTTGAAATACCTTTGGCTTTGTTAGATCTAAGTTATGGTGTCACTATATAATTATTTAACATGGAAATCGTAAAAAAATATATGGTGTACAAACCCACCTGTTTCAAACTCTTAAGATAAGGGTGTCATCCTCAATAAATTCATTACTTATGTGGATTTATACAATTCGATTTGCGTACTATTCATCATTTCTCAACTAATTTCTATAGTCGATTACGATCGTCTCAACATGTAGAGATTACAGGGCAACTACTTTAGATAAAAGCGCTTGCAAATCTTCAGGATTGCTAAAAATTGCGTAAGATCAACAAACTGCTGCGTGTAAATGCAATTGCCTGATAGCAATTGAAAATAGTATTGCCATGCCCGTCTTAGGCTGGGTTCACACAACCTATTTTCAGGCGTAATGGAGGCGTTTTACGCCTCGAATTATGCCTGAAAACCCGGCTCCAATACGTCGGCAAACATCTGCCCATTCATTTCAATGGGTTTGCCGATGTACTGTGCCGACGATCTGTAATTTTACGCGTCGCTGTCAAAAGATGGCGCGTAAAATAACAGCCTCGTCAAAGAAGTGCAGGACACTTCTTGGGACGTAATTGGAGCCGTTTTCATTGAATCCAATGAAGAACAGCTCCAAATTACGTCCGTAATTGACGACTCGCAAAACGCGAGTACGAGCAATTACGTCTGAAATGCAGGAGCTGTTTTCTCCTGAAAACAGCTCCGTAATTCCAGCTGTAATTTACGTTATCGTATGCACATACCCTTAGTAGCGTGCACCATTTTTACTTTTCTCCATGCCTCTTTATCATGTTACTAAGTTTTCAACTTCATCGCAATATTGAATAATTGCAACATGTAAGGATGTGGGGTAGTCTTAGGGCACGGCCAGACGTGGCAGAGTTTTTCCGCTGCAAATGTTGGTGCAGATTTGGGGCAATTACGCAACGAATCTGCACCAACATTTGCATATTTGACAGGTAATTCAAACGCTGCAGATATCGCAGCGGACTTGCCACAGATTTCAGTTTGTGCATTGCAAAGGCTGAAATCCGCTGTGAAATTCCGCTTCTTCTCCACAATGTAATGTGAATGCTGAGGGGGGAAAAATCGGCACCGCAGCCTAATTTCCGCACAGTTATTTTCTGCAACGTCTAAACTAAGTTTCCTAAAAATGTATAGAATGAAATGTAAAAAACGGCTGCTGCAGAATTCCATTGCCGCCTGTCCGCAGCGGAATTCAGTAGCAATTCCGCCATGTCTGAATGTGCCCTAAAGGTTCGGATTATGCCTCAAAATACACTTGAAATACGGCTGCAAACAGTTTCCCATTGATTTCCATTGGAAATACACTGTGATGTTCACATGAAGCGAATTTTAATGCTGCTGAATTCAAGAAAAGCCCCGTTAGGCTCTGTTCACACAGAGTTTTTTTGCAGGTAGACAAAATCTGCCTCAGAATTTCTTCAGGAATTTTGAGTCAGATTTTGAACTGCCTACGCTTTTTTTCCCACGGTTTTTTGCATTGAAGCTAATGCAAAGCCCACGGACAAAAAAACGCTGCAAAAAAAATGCTCAGAAACGAGCACCGCAGGTTTTTTTCTACTTCCCATTCATTCAATGGGAGGTCAGAGGTGGAGACCAAGGACATGCCAAAAGCAGCCTGGGAAAAAAAAAACGCCTCTCCCTCCCATTGAAATGAATGGTGAGCAATATCGGCCGTTTTGTGACGCTGATTCCGACGCGGTTTCCGCGTCAAAATCAGCGCCAAAAAACTCAGTGTGAACTGACCCTAAAAAGAAGTAGCATGTCACTTCTTGAGGCATTTTTGGAGCTAACATTCCATTGATACTACAAAAAAAATCAGAGGCTGATTTCCCTTAAAAAAAGCCTCAGAATTTTCAGCCAACTCTTTTTGTACATGTGAATATACCCTAATTGGCAGAAAATGTCTGTGTGTGAAGGAGGCTTTAGGAATGAACAATGGATAATTGTATTTTGGTTTGGCAAGAGGGAAATACAAATGCTACTACGTCATTCGGCAGGACAATTGGATTTTAGAAAGCATGCTCTTCCCTGAGAATAATGTAGGGCACTATTTACCGTCCAACCTGTTGGGACACATTTATGCTAAATGAGTCACAAAAATGTTGATAAAAAGCTTAGGAAAAAAGCTGATAAACAGTATGCTATTGCTTGTCCGTTTAATTAAATTATATACCACAGAATTGACATGAAAGAAATAATTTGAAACATTAGAATTGCTTGTCTAAGGCTGTTTTCACACATTGCAACCACAATGCGGCCGAAGCGGTTCCGCAACTGTGCCAACGTGAAAGTTGGCGCGGTTTTGAAATTGAGTGCGCCTAAAAGTAGTTTGATTGTTAATGACCATGCAATACTGTAGCTGATGCCTCCATTACTACGGGACCGTTAATCACCAAACTGCTTTTAGCTGCACTCAATCTAAAGTCGGCGTGGTGTGAAAAGTGCCTAAGGCCTCCTGCACATACAGAATTTTTCCTGCCATTTTAAATTGCATAAAAAAAACGCTAGTGTTATTAAAACGTAACATGCGTTTTTTTAAGGCCTTTTTATTGGCGTTTTTTATGTAGGGTCATTTTGTAGATGCTTTTTTTCTGGCGTTTTTGAAGTCCTATAGAGAAGCCTAGGGGAAAACGCCATACCCAAAGCATACTGACCACAAAATTGCCTGAAAAATGGCACAAACCAAAACGTACTTGCAGGTAGTGCATTTGATATTTTCCTATAGACTCTAATGTAACATCTGGCTGCACTTAAAAAAAAGTAGCACAAAACGCCCAAAAAAAGCCATAAAAAATGCTGCAAAATGCTGTGTGTGAATCCAGCCTTAAAGACCACGGTGCAATTAAGAAGCTAGTTTATCAAGCACGAGTATAGATGTCTGTAAGATTGCCCAATATTGTACATAAACTATTTATAAGATTAGTGCAAATTCAAGTAATACAAGTACAAACTTACATTAAGAGTCTTAAAATGATGGATGTAAATGAGAATTCTATAATTACGACTCTTCATGTTCTGGAAAACAAGGATAGCACGGTTACCATTACAGCTGTATAGTTACAGTAAGAAGCAAGTGTAAAACTAGGCATTAAGATATCATGTTCTTACCTCGATAGTGAGGGAGAAATTTAAACAGCTTCTGCACTCTGATTTTTCTCGCCTGATCCTACAGCTATTTGACTTTTGAAAGACAGCCAGTCGAACCAAGAACAGGCAAGTACATGTAGCAACCACAACTCTCATGTTCTAAGTGCAAGAGGGACCAGGCATGCTGAGATTTTACAGCAGAGCATTCACACAGCTGCTGACTGTAGTGTTGCCTTCCAGTTCTTAGACTTAATGAATTAATCTAGTTCTTGCTCTGTTCATTCAGTTATCTTTTCCTGTTCCTTACTAATTTAATTGTCTTTGGCAGGTGTTCAAAATCATCTTAAAGGCAGAATTTCCCCTTCTGATCTTTCTTCTGTCCTGCTGCTTGCTCCATTTCATTCTTACACAATTATACATGTGAGACAGGGATTCTTCCAGGAACCGGAAGCACTTATACGGTCTCAAGAATGTGGATTTGGCAAAACGATAAATCTTGCAATGGCAAATTGCTTCAAGTAAATACTATGCAGTTATTCTAAAGTAACAAAAAATCAGTAGACAGCTAGTACTTCTAAACTGTCTGTAAGAAAGGTTGACTTCTTAAATTTGATTGAAATTTTTTTTTTAGACACCCACAAAGCATCTGATATGTAGATCAGATAACAGCAAACCCTGCTTTAATCTTAATCATATTACTCTCTGTCTCTGGTTATGGTTAAATCATTCTGAAAACAGTAAAAATATATTTCCTCTATTGGTGGTTTAAGTAACTGAAAAACTTTGTGAGGAGAGATTAGTTCTATAAATGGAATATTCAAATTTATTTAGGTTCGATTAAAGTCAGATTTACTTTGGCAGAGATTTAGTATTATAAATATAACAAGTTGAAGAAGGATATTGGGCTACAGCCAATGAGAATTCCAGTGAATTTAGATATGGCTAAACTCCAAGGCTTAAAACATTCTGTTTGGCTGGCTTTCCCAACAACAAAAAGCACAATAAAATTTGCTTTAATATATGAGGCGTATTAGTTACCTACAAAAATGTGTGCATTGAATTGTGGTTAACTAAATATTCGTGTTTTTTCTTTTCATTAACAGGGGTGGGTCTAGAAAATGACAAAGTACACAAATACCATATTTTTGTTAAATGGATATATATATATATATATATATATATATATATATATATATATATATATATATATATATATATTCCAAATTCCAAATGCATAGACAGTATTTATTCTTCAATTGTATATTCTTTAACCTATTTTCTTTACATGATTGCCTGAGTTGTTGTAATTCCAGAGACTTGCTTCACAGCATGCCCCATAAAAAAAAAAAAAAAAGTCATACATAGAGTGTTGTGAGCATAACTCTTTGACATGTGCATAGGTCACTATGCAGGGAGAAGGGGGAGGAGTGGAGCTGTCCCTTAACTTGCTGTCAATGGTGTGAATCTGTGTGGTATCTGCTTCCAGGTTTATAGTAGAGGTGTTACCTTTGAAGGGCAACATCTGCATAGAGTTTGTATGTTCTTCCCGTGTTTGCGTGGATTTCCCTCGGTTACTTCGGTTTCCTCTCGCACTCCAAAAACATACGGGTAAATTAGTTGGCTTCCTATAAAATCCCCCCTAATTTTTGTTTGTCTGAAATAGGGAATTTAGATTGTGAGCCCCATTGGGGACAGGGATTGATGTGAATGGCAACGACCTGTGTAAAGCGCTGCAGAATATGTCGGTGCTATGTAAGCAACAGAAATAAATCATTATAATCTTGCCATCTGATTATGATGAAATGACAGCTAGGGTTAGCTTTTTGAAAGCTTGGGCTTTCAAAAAGAAAAACACTAAATGTTAAAAAATGTCTAACATAATAAAATGTATTTAAACAATTGATAATTTTCTTATTATAGGTTCCCTTTAAAGATACTAACTTAAATACTTTGTGCACCTTTGGGGTCATATTTTTTTTAATTGAAATTAATTTATTTGGTGATTAATATCACTTTTATTAAAAAAACAATTCTAAGTTTCACTTCTGCAGCAATTTTCTAAGCTCAGTTCCAATCAAGTCAAAATTTGATCAAAATTGAACAGAGAAAATTGCTAAGGAGCACACAGAAGCTTCTGTTTTTAGCCGAGCCGTCAGTGTAACTCACTGATGGATTCTGCCTAGAACGGCTTTCTGCAGCTTCCATGTCCATGATACATGTAGTGAAACAATGAATTTTTAGAGGATAGCGTGAACCCACTTAGTCACCAAGGGATTTGACGTGGGGCTATACCTGGGAGCAGAGTTTAAGGGAACCCCTTGTATTCACCATTTTACCCCTATACAGGGATCCGGACTTTGCTGCAGGGAAACCCCAGGTTGCTACCACCAGAGTAGTCTCCCTTGGTGATGGCCAGCATAACAAGTGAAGTGCCAGTAAGTGGGGTCAGGAATAGCAAAAGGTCAGGGCAGATGGCAAGGTTCGTCACAGGTCACTTCAAGTGGTCAGAGCCGACTGCAGAGGTTGTCAAGAGGTCAGAGAGACCAGGCGGCACGCAATGTGCTTTGCGGCAGGGCTGGCGGGGATGCTAGGTGGCACATACGCAAAGAGCTAGGCGCCCAGCTGATCTAGAAGATTACTCTCTTGTCTACTGCAACTGTACTGCATACCCTGCTCTATTACATCACTGTTACTGAACCCTGGCTCATCTGACTACTCTCCTGACTACTGCTACCGTACCCGATACCTGGCCATGCGTGAAAATCACGCACAGCACACGGACCAATTCATTTCAATGGGGCCATTCACACATGCGTTGTTTTTCACGCAACATGAGTCCGTTGCGTAAAACTCACTGCACGTCCTATATTGGTACGCTGTTCACGCACTATGCGCCCATTGAAGTGAATGGGTGCGTGAAAATCACGCACAGCACACTTGCACTCGCATGAGCTGTGCGTTATTCACGCAGAGTTGCAAAGACTGTTGGATAAAAAGCAGGTAGTGTTTGGAGAGCACAGCAGTGTGGACAAATCCAGGAAGTGCAGTGTCGGAATACAGTCCTGTGCGCAGCCAGCTACAATGCCTCACCCCATGGATGTGGAGAAGCTCATGACTTTGGTGCAGGAGAGGCCTGAGCTCTGGGACACGAGGTCGGAGGAATATCATGACCGTCTCAGGAAAGACACCGCCTGGGAGGCCGTAGCTAAAAACTTTTTCACTCATCAGAGGACCAGTGCCAGACCCGCAGAAAAAAAGTAAATTAGGTATGTTCAAGCATACTATATAGTGTATTGTATAGTTGTGTCCCTGTGTATCAAGTTTTGGCGACTATTGTTTGGGTGTATCAAGTTTTGGCGACTATTGACTAATATTGATGTAATTGACGCCATGTGGCCCTCACAGAGATGTCGTTTACGTTACTGGCCCCAATGTAATTGTCTTGTGGCCCTGTGCATCATGTTTTAGTGCAAGTGTTGATGGCCCCAAATGTGTGTATCAAGCACAAGTATATGTTATCTAAAACAATATATTTTTCTTTTAAACAGTGGAGGAAGTCAAAGAATGTTGGAGAAGTACAAGGGACCAGTGTAGGAGAAAGCTGACCCAAAAAGAAAGGAGTGCTGCAGCGCCTTCTAAAAAAATGACCATACCTATTCACACAACAGCTAGCCTTCTTAAACCCGATTTTTGAGCTTCGATCGTAAGTATCGCATATGAAATATTACGATTAAACGTTCAATTGGTTTTTCACGTCATGGAAATTGAGGACCTATCCACACAATATTTTAGAAATGTGAGAGCATTTTTCATTGCGTACATTACGTCAGAGAACATTTTTGCTGCGGTTTTTTTAGTCCAGATTACCAGGCGGCTATCTCCAAATATCCATGATGGGCAAACCACTTTAATAAAATGTAACATATTTTAATTTTAAAATATTTTCTAAAATTCTAATTCTAGCACCCAACACAACCTTGGGGAAAACCTTGTGGAAGGTGAGACAAGTAAAATGGAGGATAATCCAGAGGACACCAGTCTCCAAGAACAGGAGCAGCCTGACCCAGGAACTTCAGTTGGACCTATTCCATGCAGCCCTCTGCCTCCGCCAATTCACACTTCTGCTCGTTCCGTGTCAAAAAGAGAAGAGTGGAGCTTTCTACGGCCAGCCAAGTGGACAGTAGGGGGCTAGAATATCTAAATAGGCACCAGCCGGAGGATGACGTGGACATGCACGCAGCATGTGTCCTTTCAAGTACCGGCTGAGCGACGCCTACGCACACAAGCCGCAATGCTGATATTGCTGGAAGCTGCCACGCCACCAAATGACCCCAGGGAGTGCTTCCCAGCGCTCGAGCACTGGCGTCTCTATGGCCACACTATGCCTGCAAGTTACACTTCTCGAACCTCCTGTTATGCCGCTTCCACGGCAGTGTGTCCGAAGCCAAATGCCGCCAGAACAACAGAGCAGATACAGGGGTGCTTACTACAGCCCACAAAGTTACGGAAACCCACCTCATTGGCAACCTTCCTCCTCCCAGTCATCCAACGAGCGGTTGGAGTCGAGCCCTACCAGTGTCCCACCTTCTTCACCTGATTTTTTCAGATTGTAAAAATATTTATTAAATGATGTTATTTATGTGCCTTTTTTTGTGCACAAATGTTCTTTGCTTTATTTTTGGGATAAAAAAAAATTGAATTCATACAGTTTTGGTTGTTTATTTTCTTTAAAATACATTTTTAAAAAATAAATATATATATATATATATATATATATATATATATAAGTTTATATATATATCAATAAATATATATAGATATATTTATCAATAAATCTATATATATCAATAAATCTATAAATGTCAATAAATAAATATACATTGTATATATATATATATATATATATATATATGTATATATATATATATCAAGAAATATATATATCAATAAAAATATATATGGATCCATAAATATATATATATATCAATAAATCTATATATATGGCAATAAATCTATAGATATATCAATAAAACAAATATATATGTATATATATATCAAGAATTTTATATATGTGTATATATATATATATATACACAGAGAGAGAGAGAGAAAAACATAGAACATAGTAACGGCACCAGGACTTCAAGGTAGATGAAAACAGGGTGGATTTATTCACCTCAAGACAGCGACGTTTCGGTTCAACGGGAACCTTTCTCAAGCTATCACAAACTGAACATAGTGCCAAGTATAAATAGGAGGAGCATACATTAATCAGCAATAAAACTATCAAATGTACAGTTCCAATAAAATATATAGACATATATATATTTCAAAGGTTGATCATAAAGTGCACATATTTTTTCTATAAAAAGACATACACAGACAATAAAATATGCATGTGAGTGAAGTGTATATATATCATAGATAGTGTACAGAGGGGCAATTAGGATGATTAGGAGAGAGGCAGAGGCCAATTAAGCCTTTATAACAATAATCTTACTGTTTAGCGATCCATGTATACAGAGACAGAGATGCGAGCATGCAGTGTTCGTGCGCATCTACTGCGCATGCTCCAAGATGGAGACATATTCAACCATATTCAATCCGGTGGAACGCATCGAGCAAAAAATCACTACTGTGCATGCCCAGAGACAGAACTTGCGTTCCAGTCCTACTGCGCATGCGCCAGTAGCGACGATAGTGAAATAAAATTAATAAATAATAAAAACTGTGATAAATATGAATGGACACAGTCCAGAAGGTTAAGTGGACACTGTAATGCATCATGCAAAAGATTCAGTGGATTTTGCAGTGCAGTGTCCGTAATAAAAAAAATAAATACAAGTGAAAGTGACAGTACTATCAGTGGAAATCTGACTCCACTCAAGAGCCACTAGATTTCAAAATCAATCATGTCCTAAGCAAATATAATGTGACTATAGTCACCATAGGAACACATAGAGCTAACATGATATGTGGGAATATTATCATCTCAAACATTTCCAAAAGACCCTATCGAGGGAAAAAACCGCATATTCCAAATATATTAGACATGTATTTATTATCAATATGAAGCTCACTTTTATTGAAAAAACATGGTTCAAAAATATAGAAGAGGAGTTCCACTGTAGATCTCATTCCAACTGTACAAAAAATATACAAACACTCAAAAAACAGAAAAAAAAAGAGAAAGACAGAAAAAAAGAAAAAAACACAGGGGAGCTGAGCCATATGTTACAGACTCAGAACTTTCTGATGACCAATACACTATTCCTTTTTTAGGCGACAATATGGACACTCCTATGATGGGAGAAAGCTAACCCGTATGGGCGGGAGGAAGCATAGGAGGAAGAATGAATCCCAACAAAACCAGAGGTAGGATGATTCCAGCACGGGGGGTACGGCAATACCAGACCAGGAAGAAAAACCTCCAGACCTAGTAGTGAATATTTCGGCATATATGTTAACAGACCCACAGGTTAAAGTGCTTAATCGTGGCCTGTCTTTCTGTCCAAGTAATCCTATTGATTGGTTTAGATTAAACCTAGATTTGGAATGTTTTTTTTAGGTCATTAGGATTTAAGGCATATTTTTCTGAGCAATCAAAATTTGTGAATAATACATCTGTAGCCTCAACCAATGAGATGTTCCCCCTTAGGGATTATGGGTTATGTAACAAGAGTAAATTCCAGCCTCCCCAGAATATCCATGCTGTTGAAATTTATATTTCATTTGTTAAAGAACAGATAGATTCTTTGACGAAAATACAGAGTAGCCAATTTAATCAAAGAAATTTGACACGTGCTGAAAATTTGGCACTTAAAGGAACAGTGTCATGGCAAATAATTTTTTTATATGTTAAAGATGTTAGTGCTGTAATAAAAACGTTTATATTCATTTGTGTGTTTGTGTTTTACTGTTTCTTATTTTTACACTTTTTCTTCCCTATGGGGGCTGCCATTTTTTGTTCCATTTCTGTGTGTGTCGATTAACGACACACACAGACATGGAGTACGGCAGCCACAGTCCCATAGGGACTGTGAACGGCTCCCGTCCCATTCACGTCCGTGTACGGCGTCTGTGTGGGAACTGCGCATGCGCCGCTCCCACACAGTCCTATTCGAAATTGGCGCCGTCCGGCGCCATTTTCTTGTGGACCGGAAGTCGCGGCCGGACTGTAATATTACTACTTCCGGTCGCGGCTTCCGGACTTGTGCACATGGAACAGCGGCAGCAAAGGGAGCGGACGGGCCGGAGGGAGCCGCGGCGGCAGGAGCAGGTAAGCGATTTCAATGTATGTTAGTGTTTGTGTGTGTTTACTACTGTATGTAAACCTACTACACTGTGGGTTACCTCAAAAAATGGCGACACACAGTGTAGGAGGTTAAACCTTTCAAACCCCTCGTTTATCCCGGCACTAGCCAGGATAAAGGAGGGGGGGATGCTGAGAGCTCACTAGAGCGAGAGCTTTTAACCCAATGTTGCAATGCTGCAATTTTGGGAAATAGCTCCATCTAGTGACCAAAAATGGGTAGTATTATAAATTTGAAAAAATTTATAATATTTCCTGACTCGCGAAAAAAATAAAAAAAATTTGAACAATGTTTAATCACCCACACACTAAATGTTTAAATTTAAAAAAAAAAACATGTTTTTCGGGCGACACCATGCCTTTAAGGAATTAATGGATAATAGTGATCTGACAATTAAACCGGCGGATAAGGGAGGTGCCATAGTTGTTATCGACACCTCCCTATATCTACAAGAAATGACAAGACAGCTTAATGATACTAATATATATGCTGTATTATCAGGGGATCCCAATTTCGCATATTTACGTGAGCTGGATACCCTGATCACTAATTCATTTAAGAAAAAAATCATTGATAGAAATTTATATGAATTTTTACTGGTGAAATTTCCTGTCACTCCTGTACTGTATCTCCTGCCAAAAATCCATAAGGATTCCACCCAGCCCCCTGGACGTCCCATTGTGTCAGGGAGTGATTCCTTGTTTGTCCCGGCCGCAATGTTCATAGATAAAATTCTTAGGCAGTTTGCCATTGGTGCGGACTCCCACATCAGGGACACCTTGGACTTCCTGGTCAGGATTCAGGATCTTATGATCCCTGACCAGTCTGTGCTGGTTACCCTTGATGTGGGGACTCTTTATACTTCAATTGCTCATCAAGAGGGCATTGATGCCTCAGTTTTTTATTTGGAAAAGTCAGGCTTCTCTGAGGACAAAATTGGGTTTATCAGATCACTACTGGAATTTATTCTTATGAAGAATTACTTCTTGGTAGGAGACAAATTTTATTTGCAGAAGAGAGGGACGGCAATGGGGTCGAATATGGCCCCCACTTATGCAAACATTTTTATGCGGCGGATGGAGGAGGACCTTGTCTATGTGTCCCACCACTTCAGTCAAGTACTGCGGTGGTGGCGATACATAGACGATGTCTTCCTCATCTGGACCGGTTCAATCAACCAATTACAGGACTTTGTAACATTTCTTAATGGTTTAAATTCCACAATCTCATTCACTATGTATTTTTCTTCTGTTGCTATTGAGTTTCTGGATACTCGGATTTCAATCTCTGATAATAAGTTAACTTCTGATCTGTTTTCTAAAAAAACGGACAGAAATAATCTTTTACATTATACCAGTGGACATCCG
This sequence comes from Rhinoderma darwinii, assembly GCF_050947455.1. NCBI lineage: Eukaryota > Metazoa > Chordata > Amphibia > Anura > Rhinodermatidae > Rhinoderma > Rhinoderma darwinii. The sequence goes on from NC_134689.1 coordinate 154,822,715, forward strand.
AGAACAATGTTGAAATCACTGCCCTATAGCCAGTTGATCAGAGTCAAGAGGGTGAAAGTCAAGAAGACAAACTATCCTCAAGACTCGACCAAATGTGCAAAAAATTCTCTGATCGGGGCTATCCAAGTCATGTTTTGGATTTGAACAGATGGAAGGTTGAACTGTTGGATAGACAGGACCTCTTAAGTGGGAAGTTAGCTAAAGATAACAAGGTCCGGTTACCATTTATTTCCACTTTCTCCACATTAAGCTCACAGATTGGTGAGATTTTGAAGAAAGACTGGAAGGTATTGAGTAGAGCCTTTCCAAATATTATTGAATTTCAAGAGAGACCTATGATGGCCTATAGAAGAGGCAAAACAATTAAAAATAGTGTGGTTAAGGCCGATATTGGGTCAAATCGAAAGAGTCAAATGTTTTTGGCCCCCCCGAAACATGGTTGTTATCCATGTCTAGGATGCAATATCTGTGAGAATATGATTAAGGGTGGCTCTTTTAACTGGTAAAGTAATTAATATCAAAGGTTTTTTTACATGTCAATCTTCCTTTGTTATTTATCTTCTGAGTTGTCCCTGTGGTCTACACTATGTTGGTGAGACCACAACAGAAGTGCGTCTCAGGATGAGAAATCACAAATCTAACATCAATACTAAGAGACAGGATTTACCAGTGTCAAGAAACTTTGTTGAAACAAAAGCATAGTTTGTCACAATTGAGATTCAGAATTATTGATTCAGTGCCTCAATTGAGACGTGGTAGTGATAGAGGCTTGGCTCTCAAAAGAAAAGAGCTAGAATGGATATATAGGTTGGAAACTATGTCTCCAAAGGGGTTAAACATAGAATACCCCTGTGGCCCACATATCTAATGCAGTTGGGGGTAACTTGCCCTGAAACCTGGGGGACATGATTGGTCTACGCTCTTGATGGTATCGTTTGTATCCTTTATGTATATATAGTTTGAGGACTTATTTTGATCTCTTCTTTACGTATACATTTTTATGTTTATTATTTTAATTTTATTATGTTTGTATTCACAAATATTGTATATTAACCCCTTAACGCACCTTGGCGCAACTGTACGTCATGGTTTGCCCTGCATTAAGGCACCATGAAGTACAGTTACGTCATGGTGCTTTTCTTACACCATGTCAAAACACATGGTGACACAACAGTGACATCGGCTGTCATAGACAGCCGATAGTCACAGTGACTCGTCGGGGGAACAGTTGCGGCGCGGCGCCACCAGCGATCGCTGTGATTGGTCAGTCAGTAGTGACTGACCAATCACAGTATTGCAGCATGGTTACCCGGCTAAAAGAGTCGAGTAGCCACGCTAGCCGATCGGCTGTTGGCAACAGGAGGCCTAACAATGGCCCACTGTCTGCCAAGTATGGCGGCCTGTTAGGCCCCTCCCGGAGGCGGGGCATAAAAGGCTTCCGGCCGCAGATGAAAAATGGCGGTGGGCTCAGAAGCTGAGCCTGCGCCATCAGCCGAAGGATGTCAGCTGTATGTTACAGCTGACATCCTGCTGTAACAGAAGGGAGCGGAGCTAGCTCTGCTCACTGCCACTAACACCTTAGATGCCGCGATCAAAAGCGATCTCGCCATCTTAGTGGTTTACAGGAGACCAGCATCGCTGCGATGTGGTCGCACGGATGCCAATAGGTACTATGGGAACCTGAGGCCAACAGTGGCTCCCTGGTCTGCCATGTACGGAAGCCTATTAGGCCCCGCCCAGAGGCAGAGCCTAATTGGCTTGCTGTCAGTGAATAGCTGACAGTTCTGATGCATTGCATTACGTGGGTAGTGCAATGTATTAGAATAAAGATGAGAGGTGCAGGTCTTCTAGTCCCTTAGTGGGACAAAAAAAAGTTATAAAAAAGTTCAAAGTTAAAAAATGAAAAACTGCCTTTTTTCCTATAATAGGAATTTCATTATAGGAAAAAAAATGTAAACGTTAAAAAAGTACACATATTTGGTATCACCGCGTTCGTAACAACCCAAACTATAAAACTATAATGTTATTTTTCTGGCACGATGAACACCGCAAAAAAAAACAAAACAATGCCAGAATTGCTATTTTTTTGGTCACCATCCGTTCTAAAGTATTAAATAAAAAGTGCTCAAAAAGTCGCACGTACCCGAAATAGTACCAATAAAAACTACATCCCGGCCCGCAAAAAATAAGTCCTTACACAGCCTTGTCAATGCAAAAATAAAAAAATTAGGGCTCTCACAATATGGGGACACAAAAAATAAATCATTTTTTAAAAAAGTGATGTTATTGTGCAAACGCTGTAAAACATAAAAAAAACTATATACATATGGTATTGCCGTAATCGTATCGACCAGCAGAATAATGTAAAATGTCATTTATAGCGCATAGTGAACACCGTAAAAAAACAAAAAAATACATTGTGATCAAAAGTGATCAAAAGTGATCAAAAAATTGTGTGTACCCCAAAATGGTACCAATAAAAACTACAGATTGTCCCACAACAAATAAGCACTCAGAGAGCTCCGGAGGAGAAAAAATAAAAAAGTTCTGGCTCTCAGAATATGGCGACGAAAAATATACAGAGTGTTCCAAAAGTGGATAAGATTGGGTGCCATTTATCAGTGCGACACTGGCCACACATATGCGGGTTATTATTTATTTACCGCATTATTATACCCTCTTATTATGCCCTGATGTACTTCGCAGAGATTACATATGCCCCCACATTATAAACAGAAATACCAGCAAAACCCCAAACAGAACAGCTGCCAAGCAAAATCTGCGCTCCAAGAGCCAAATGTCGCTCCTTCTCTTCTGAACCCTACAGCGTGCCCAAACACCAGTTTACGTCCACTTTTATGGCATTGCCATAGCCGGGAGAACTGGTTTAACAGTTTATGACATATTTGTCTTCAGTGGCACAAACTGGGCACAACATATTGTGCACTAAATTGGCATACCAGTGGAAAATTGCAATTTTCACTTTGCACCATCTGCTGGGCACTAATTTCTAATGTAGAATCCCCTGTGGTGTCAAAATGCTCACTACACCCCTTAAAATGCCCTAAGGGTTGTAGTTTCCAATATGAGGGTCACTACTTGGGGGTTTGTTTTACTATTTGACTTCAGGGCCCTGCAATTTTGGGCCAATGCTGTGAAAATCACCAAAATAGACCTCAAATGCGCATGGTGCTCTTCACTTCTGAGCTCTGTCATGTCCAGGCAAATGATAAATGCCTTGAGGGGTGCAGTTTCAAAAATGCGGTCACTTCTTGGGGCTTCCACTGTACTCTGGTACCTCAGGGATTTTGCATATGCGACATGGTGGCCAAAAACCAATACAGCAAAATCTGCATGCCAAATAGTGCTCCTGCCATTCTGAGCAATGCCGTGTGTCCAAACAGCAGTTTATGACCACATGTGGGGTATTGCCGTAATCGGGAGAAATTGCTTTACAAATGTTGGGGTGCTTTTTCTACAGTATCCCTTGTGAAAATTAAGACATTTCTTCAATTTAGTGGAACAAAATTGTAGATTTTCATTTTCACGGCCTAATTCCAATAAATTCTGCAAAAGACCTGTGGGGTCTAAATTCTCACTATACCCCTAGATAGATTCCTTGAGGGGTGTAGTTTCACAAATGGGGTCACTTTTGGGGGGTTTCCACTGTTTTGGCCTCTTATTGGCTTTGCAAATGAAACATGGCACCCGAAAAACTATCAAGCAAAATTTGAGCTCCAAAAGCCAAATGGCGCTCCTTCTCTTCCGAGCCCTGCCGTGCGTCCAAACAGCAGTTTATTACCACATATGGGGTATTGCCAGACTCAGAAGAGTTTGCTTTACAAATGTTGGGGTTCATTTTCTTCTTTATCTATTGTGAAAATGGAAAAATCTGAGCTAAACCAACATTTTATTAGAAAAAACGTAGATTTTCATTTTCACATCCTAATTACAATAAATTCAGCAAAATACCTGTGGGGTCAAAATGTTCACTATGCCCCTTAATAAATTCCTTGAGGGGTGTAGTCTGCCAAATGGTGTATTTTTTTTAGGTGTTTTCTTTGTTTTGGCCCCACTAGACCTCTTCAAACCCGACATGGTGCCTATTCTAATAAAAATAAGGCCCCAATATTCACTAGGTGCTCCTTTGCTTCTGAGGCCTGTGTTTCCGTCCAGTAGCACGCTAGGGCCACATGTGGGATCTTTCTAAACACTGCAGAATCTGGGCAATAAATATTGAGTTGCGTTTCTCTGGTAAAACCTTCTGTGTTACAAAAAACAATTGATTAAAACTGATTTTCTGCAAAAAAATTACATTTGTAAATTTCACCTTTAATTTGTTTAATTCTTGTGAAACGCCTAAGGGGTTAAGAAAATTTCTAAATGCTGTTTTGAATACTTTGAGGAGTTCAGTTTTTAAAACTGGGTGATTTATAGGGGGTTTATAGAATATAAGGCCCTCAAAACCAGTTCAGAATGGAACCGGTCCCTAAAATAAAGCTTTTGACATTTTCTTGGAAATATGAGAAATTGCTGCTAAAGTTCTAAGCCTTGTAAGGTTCCAGAAAAATAAAAGGACGTTCAAAAAACAATGCAAACATAATTTAGACTTATGGGAAATGTGAAATAGTAGCTATTTTGTGTGTTATTGCTATATGTCTTACAAGCAGATACATTAAAAGTTAAAAAAACGCTAATTTTTGAAATTTTTCTCAAAATTTCGTTTTTTTAATAAATAAATACTAAATGTGTCGACCAAATTTTACCACTAACTTAAAGTCCAATGTGTCACAAGAAAACAATCTCAGAATCGCTTGAAAAAATAAAAGCATTTCAAAGTTATTACCATTTCAATTGATACATGTCAGATTTGAAAAAAATGGTCTGGTCCTTAAGGCCAAAACAGGCTTAGACACTAGGGGGTTAAAGAGTATGAAGTTGAAAAGGTAAAAGGACCACATCTGTGTAAAAATTTGCTAATATTTATGAAAGATATTTTCATGCCACCATGAAGTAAAGAAGACCTGTTACCTATCCTGACATGTCTATTTCAGTATATAATTGTATTCTCCATGAAATAACAATTATGACACATATTCTTTTAGAACTCTATGCTGTGTCATTCCTCTGAAATTCTTCTAGAAATGTATGAATAAATTAGATAAATGAGTCACACTTGACTCTACACCCAACACACACTAACACACTGACATGTCACATTCATATGTGCCTGCAAAAGTGGCGCAGTTGTGTTAAAAAATGTGGTGTTTGATATGAATGCCATATTTTCTAGGCATTAAGGCCAGAATTACATTGAATCTGTTCTAAAGTAAACAGACTGGCTCGGATGTGCACCCTGGTGTTATAAGAAAACTAGCCGAAACACAGGATAAGAGACTTACTTTTTTGTAAACAAAATACGTTTTTATTGTCTGTTAGCAGCAAATAAGTTAAAATAAATTAGTTTGTTTTTTTAATAAAAATACATCATAGTTAATAGTAGATAAATATTATAAATATATATTTTCTTTCTTTACTGTAGCTAGCATTCTTTATGGTAGTACTGTTTTTAGAGACCCTTTTGTTAACATCCTCTTCTTCTTCGTATATTTTCTCTTTTGCATTTTTTTGAGCCTGGTTTTTGTGGACTTTGAAGAGTAGAAACGTCCCGGAGAACACGCAACAGTTCTTTAATGGCTGCATGTTGAATTTTAATGTCCGACACCTATTTTAAAAAGGAAAATAAGCCATAAGAAAATGTTACCATAAAGAATATTTATGCTAAGGTTCTCTTCATCAGCCATTTATGGTATCATAGCTTTCCTCTTAAACATATATAATATTACGCTATAAATTTTGATAATAATGTACAGTATTTTTTCCTATTAGGAATAATGTATGGTAAGTAACCCAACATCCTGGTCAGAGGGAAAGATCTTATAGCGCCCTTGCCTACTCATATTGTATCCTAGTATTATGTTTGTACCATTTCTTGTTGTTATGTTTTAATATTTATAATGTGCAGTCCTTACAAATTGTGAATATCAGTAATTGTTTAAATGGGGAATTTATCAGTAGGTATTTTATTTTATAGGAAAATAAACAAAAAAGGCAAGATAAAAGTATTGTATTTGTATCATATAATAATAATAATAGTAAAAAAATAAACAATTGTAAAGACTGGTTATATAGGACTAAAGTCTGTATATTTATAGCATAAATATTGACTTCAAGCATTCATTTCTAGTTGGTGTCTGTGCTATCAAATGACTGCAAAACTGTCAATTTTTCTTAGATATTGTAGAAATAGTTCTCTGAATATCATGCGGCCCATTAAACATTATTTTTAATTATTTCTCTGCTCTGTTGTATTTATGAAATTTTATATTTAAAGGAAAGCTACAAGAAGTAGTATATTAAAGACCCTTTATTCTACATAAACATTTTCTTTCATGCAATTCTTCCTGTTCTGTTCTCTGACCTTGTCCAGCCTTCTCTTAGTGACATAGTGAGGACCCAAATCACCATTCATTTTAATATCCTCACAAATTAACTGGCTTAAATAGTGACAGTTATGTTTGCACAAATATGTGGTCATTCATGTGAATGTTGATTTGGATTAATACTATATACAGTACCTATGGCAAGACTAAACAAGGTTAAAGCATAACACATAAACAAAGGAGTACAAGACCAGCAGACTATCAAACTTCAACACTGATACCTCTAATCAGAAGTAAGATCTAAAAACTTTAATGTTTTTCACGCCAGTTAACCCCTTGGCACCATTAGAAGTACATTTATGGTGATGGCACTATGTAGTGAGCTGGTGTCAACAGTGGGTGTAAGCTGTATTTTACCGTCAAATTAACCCCTTTATTGTGCAAAAGTAGTAAAACAAAAAAAAAACGATATAAATATGGTATTGCCGTGCTTTTAATGAACTGCAGAATAAAGTTATGTAAAAGCAAATTCTTAAGGGGTTAAATAGCCTTCATATCCTACTTGAATAGTAATTGACTGGTGAGAAGCCTTTTTTTCCATAAGACTACTTCATTCTCATTTAAAATAGTAGCCTACAGACCATTGTAAATGTGATAGAACTGATGCCTAGGAAGCATTTAACAGATACGGTTTCCCATAATCATTATCGGTATCATACCTGCATTTTTTTCAGATCAATCAGCCTTTTTACTTTTTGGTCCGTTTTTTCCAAAATGTCCTTATTTGATGTATGAAGCATCTGTGTCAGATTAGTAATACTGTCTTTTACTTCTGCAGCTTTCATGGAGTCAAGCATTTTCAGGTACATAGGAACAATCTGGCTCAATAACAGTTTCTTTTCACCTTCCTGAAAGGTTGAAATAAGTTAATTTATCAAACTGAATATTTAATTTAAAAAAAACTAGGTACATATAATAAAGCAACAAGTACATATATTAAATTAACACTTATGTGTAATACACACAGTAGCTTTAATAAAGGGAATGCTATGTGCACAAATAATAGTCCAGCACCCAGTAAGGAAATGTTTCTCTTAGGTATAGTAGGTAAAACTATTATATGCAAAGCTTATAGAAGTGTTTTCAAGAGTAAACACCAAACCCAACCTCAAAGAACAGATTTTGGTCTCCATTACTAAATGTTCATAAGTCAATAATGTTTTTGACTCTAATGCCATATTCGGCTATTGAACCTTAAGACCTGTTTACAGTGACCAATTATCCTCATGATTGGCTTGCTTATAAGCAATTTTAATAAAAATTGTCCAGTGTAAAAAAAAAAAGGGAGAAAATCAACAATAAAATTATAATTTAAAATTTAACTTCATGAATTGTGCCAACAAAAATCACTATCAGCAGCATAATTGGTAAATGTGAATGCCCTTAATAGCAACACAAGGCTCTAGCTAGAACGGTTGCTAGGTTAAAATAATACTGCTCGTCCTAATGGAGGTGTCCATCAGATCCTCAGCAACGATTTTTTTAAACCATAGATTGTTTATTGGTGGTCAGAAAAATCGTTGAAATAGGCCTCTAGTCTCCCCTGTGTTCCTTACAAGTTGTATAAATACAGTGCACATATCTTATCTATAATAATAATAATAATATTATAATTTTATATTTTAAAGGCTATGTACATCTCTGAGTGCAATTTTTTTAATAAATAGATTAGTCAGTGTGATTAGTGTAAGTTTGTAATTAGTGTTTCTTTTTTACTTTTGGAGATACAGCTGAAACCGAACCCGTCAGGTCAGCGGGACTGACAGATTCAGTGTAAAACGAGCGATACAGCTGTTCTGTATAGAGAATACAGAACAGCTTTATCTCCAAAAGTAAAACGATTTTTAATGAAGACTAATTTCAAAGTTACACTAATCACACTGACTAATCCATTTATTTTTTTTAAAAATGACCTCAAAGGTGTTAATAGCCTTTAATGTCTGTAAATAGAATAAGATTCAAATCTAGAGTTTTGTATATACTATTACATTTGCTTACAGACACTTCACTATCATGAGGGTTGAGCTTGGTCTAGCGTAGTATTTGACCAGCATTCATCCACTATAATTAATTGAGCGCCATGATTTTTTAGATATAAAAGTTGCTTCTTCTAAATGTAAATAAATAACATGGCCAGTTGAGATTTACCAAATAACGAAGAGGTGAATTATATTGTAGCAAAATATTTCTGGATATAAACATGGTTAGATACAACTGTATACAAGTAATGATTTCAACATAGTAGAATACACAAATATATAGAATATATTTAGATGTAGCAGTAGGTTATTACAGGTTTATGGCACAGGTAATAAATACTATCATGTTCATACCTCCTTCCAGTCATCCAGCATCTTTGAAAATATTTCACTGTCTTCAGTGTCACCTGTGTCTTTTGACATCTGTTATAAACAGAACCATTGTTATTTTCAGATGACAGCAGCAAATATAATAATATCTATTCAATTATTGCATTAAAAGTAGTGGAAGGTTTAGAAAACAGTAAGAAAGCATCTATTGCTTTGCTGGTCTAACTTCTAAGATGGAAATAGTAACTACTTACAAATTTGCACTTAACGTTTCAAAATTATTTTTTCGCTAACATGTACCTGGCATAGCTCACCACCACTTTCCTGTGCGGAAAAGTAGCAGCTTCTTTTGGTAAAAGTCATACATCACGCAACCTGTAAGCCACACCCCTTTTTTCTGAGACTTCCTAAATGTCAGCAAAGTCATGGGGGCTAGACAAATACGGTGCTTAGCTTGAACGACATTCTTTTCAATGCAATTATGCCAGAAACATACTAACACCACATACTTTGTATAGTGCATACAACGCTAAATGCATCTGTATACAAATATTCTCTGTTTCCAACTGGATTTGCTATCATTGTTTGTGCATTTATAGCCACTCTTCTTTGCGTACTGTTATAGGGGAGAACCATAGGAATAGCATAATATACTGCAGAATTATAAATTCTCTACTATTAATGAAGTGCTGTTAAAAATTGCCACTTCCTCTTGCAATATGCAGCAGCTTGTAAATGTTTGACCACATTTAGAAATGAATAATTTCCATTAAACTTTTCAGTGCAGCAATAATACTTCAAGTCCAAGCTCTATTACTAACATTAGTAAATATAATAACTAAATGCTGAAAACTGATGACATAAACATCTCACAAACAACTAAAAATAATATTATCATAATAACTACACAAATAAATATGATACTAATAATTAAACAAGTAAATATAATTTGATATAATTATGAATACATCGTGTAGGTAGTTGCAGTCCTCAAGTATGAATGTGCATCTGCCCAGAGCAACCTATGAGTAGTTCGCATTGATCAAACTTTTAGGTCTTTGAATGGTTTTTATGAATCTTTACCCTGGCTGTACTTACCAAATATGTTCTCAGGTTTTCAATGTCATTGCGTGCTATCTTAAGATCAATATTATATCCATTGATTTGTCCAATATAACAAAGGACGACACAATGAAGCAGAAATATCTTGAAATATCTCATCATTTCTCAGGAAGAGGCAGGTGAAATTAGTGTATTTCTATCAGGTCTAGGTGAACCTTCTTGTGAAGAAGCTAATGTCTTACATGTAGAATACAAGAGGTATATATACCCCACAAAACTTTTTGTAACACGTCACAATTAGTCATTTTTCACAGGGCTTTAAAAATGAGATGGTGTTAGATAGGCGTTGTGGTGCTTCTTGTTTCTTTTTTTCTATTAGCTGAATGGTTTCTGGGGTTTTCAGCTGTTAAATTTAGTTTCCTCTAAATGACAAAGCAAGCATGCCCATCTCAGAAACAAAGATTTTTGGGGAATCAAGAAATCCTTAGAAAGTTCAAAAGTTTAATATTCACAAAATATAAAAGGATCAATATATAAAAAGCAGTTTAAGCAACTTGTTTTAATAAGCATTTGAACAGTATATGTAATGTAAGGTAGTTAATATTAGATTTAGCTAATATTAGTTTTAAAGCATCCTTAGGGCTCGTCCTTACGCTGCGGAATTGCTGCGTTTCTTCCATTGCGGAAAAAACGCAGAATACCGTAGCAGCATAGTGGATGAGATTTATAAAATGCACACGCTGCATAAAAATTCAGAGCCTAAATTGATCCGCCGTGCGTATTTTTCAGACCGCAGCATGTACATTCCTGCTGCAGAATGTGGATAGAATTGCTGCGTTTTTCAGAGGAGATGTCACCATCTCCTTGCATTGGGAAAACCGCAGCAACTTACGCACCATTTTCTGCCGTAAAAAATGCGGAAAATGGTGCGTTTTTGCTGCAGCGGTATGTCTGCGTTTTTCAACGGAATTGGTGCAGAAATTTTCTGCAGCAATTCCGTTGTGTGTGGACAAGCCCTTACTTAGCACACAGAGATGTGCAACCCCAATTAATTTTATATAACATCTCCCTCTAAGTGAACATTCCTTTATGTACTTTTAAAATAGGCACCGGCTACTGCAGACATTAACATTACCAACAGGTTATTTATCAAGGTAAAACTTTTCCTATGGACATATCTTAAACTGAACATATCACAGCAGACAAATTACCATTCCATATGAATGTGAAGCATATTTTTACTGCGGATTTGCCACTAATTTCAGCTCTCTTGATAGAATAGGCGAAATCCGCTGCAAAATCATTGACAAAAAAAGTAGTGGTTCACAAACCCCTCCAGACCAGAGAACTCCAAACCAACTAGAGACCCCACTGTAGAGGTCTAAAAAAAGTCACCATTCTGTCATCCATGGTGCTGTCACCTCTGCGTGCCGCAATTGACCACCATGACCAGATGAAATGTCCGCATAAATAACACATATATACTAAGCCAAAAATGTTGGATGCCCCAACATTTTTACAGACAGATACCTCCGCCTTTAGTATAGGCCACATACCCCCAAAGTGCTCCTCAATCTAATGCCTGAGTAGTGCACACAACCTCTTCATCAACCCCTTAGACCCTTTCATCATACCCTAAAATTAATTCACACCCCAAAATTAATTTAGACTCCAGGCCTCAAAATTAAATTAAACCCCAGAATTTATTCAAACCCCCCACTTTAGACCCCTACATTTATTAGTACCCCAAACTTTAGGCCTCAGACGCCTGACTTCTAACCTTACAATTATTTACACAGAAAAATATAATAGTAACATTGTTTGGATGAAACATGCACAATCAATTTACTTAATAACTTTTTTTAAATTTTTCTTATATGATCACTTTACATATTTATATGTGGGTACTATTGTTATGCCTAAAATAGTTTGGTTATGAAGTATAAGTGCAATATGTATATGAACCTTTACTGAAAAGTCATACGGGCTAGTCAGTTATATTCACTATATGGACAAAGTATTGGGACACAGCTCTTAATCATTGAATTCAGGTGCGGGGCCTATGAGTGCTAAGGCGCATAGTGAATAAAAGTTGCCAATGCTCTGTTGACTCAATAGTCATTTGAGTCAGCAGAGTTCCAAACCTCCTCTGGCAATTAACATCAGCACAAAAACTGAGCAGTGGAAATGTGTTCTGTGGAGTGATGAATCATGCTTATCTATCTGGTAGTCTGATGGACGAATCTGGGTTTAGCGAATGCCAGGAGAGAGTTCAGACTGCATTTTGCCAACTGTATTGTTTGGTGGAGGAGGGATAATTCTATGGGGTTGGTTCTCAGGGGTTGGCCTAGGCCCCTTAGTTGCAGTGAAGGTAAATCTTGCTTCAGCATACAAGACATTTTGGAAAATTGGATGCTTCCAACTTTGTGGAAATTGTAAAGTGTAAAGCAAGGTCCATAAAGACATGGTTGGTGAGTTTGGTGTGGAAGAACTTGACTGGTTCGCACAGAGCCCTAACCTCAACCCCATCAAACTCCTTTGGGATGAACTAGAATGCAGATTGCGACGCTGTCATCCAACATCAGTGTCTGACCTCACAAATGCTCTTATGGATAAATGGGCAAAAATTCCCACAGACACACTCCAAAATCTTGTAGACAGCCTTCCCAGAAGAGTGGAAGCTGTTTTAGCTGCAAATGGGGAACCGAATGTGTTATCTCTATGTGTTCATTGTGTGGCCTTCATGCATCCATGGCTAGCGGGTTGGCTGAATGCCCAGACATAAAGTGCAAATATTTGTCGTTATCGCAACAAACTCCCTCGTGGGAAAGAACAGTTAACACTACTCCATTGTACGCTTGTTTCCAGGTGTTACCTGATGTCAGCATTTTAACGAAGAATTATAATTATGTATTTGAAATATTCTTATGGTCTGCTATTGGCTGAATAAGAGTTATTGTCACATTGCCGCTAAATTGGGCAACCCCAAGCCTACACCCCTTTTGAATGATATTATTGTAATTGAGTTTGGCAATACACCCCCAGAGGAGTATTTTGAGCATACCAGCAGCGTCTGTGTGTTATTTCTCCTCTCTCAATATGAATATCTCCTGATTAGGATGCTGGATAAAGTTTCTGGCAGGAGTGTCTGTTGGAACACTCATCTAAATTTCAGTCTAATATATATTTTGAGCCATGGACTTCCACAACAATGCCTATGGATTTAGAATAAGATGTCATAAAAGCTCCTGTAGGTATACTTTTATCATTATATATTTTTTCATTAAAGTGTAAGTGAGGAATCAAATGATACAGAGGTTACACCTTTAAAATGGTACAAGTACTGGTGGTTAAAAATAAATCTTTCATGGCACAAGCACACATATTATGTGAATGTATTCAATGGCACATATTGATTATGACTGGGTTTGTTAGACTTGCAAAAATTTTTTTACCAGTGACTGAGTAGATCAGATTTCACAAATCTTATTAAAGAGTCTTAGTTCACAAAAACTTAGTTCCACAATCATTGAAAATGCAGGCCATGTCTGAGACGTGAGACATTTAAGTTGCTAACTTACTGATTTGTATTTTGCAAGTGGACCTCCCTGCCACCTCTGGTACACTGTTTGCAGCATGGCAATGATACAACAGCAATATTAGGTTTCATGCTGGACACATGTAATCCTTCTTGACATGTGCTAATTCTAAACTGAGCGGGAGCCACACAAGGCTAGACTAACCCACTAGCGTACCAGAGGATCCTCCAGTGGGCCCAAGCTCTAACACAATAATGGGCTCCAAAGGTCTAGCAGAAGACAGCACCATTTGGACCTGACATTTGAGAAATTACCTTCTACTAGACCTTACTGATGAAATGTCCTGTGTTTGCCAAGATGAAAGCAAAGTTTATGATGCAAATAAAAGTGGACATACAAATGTTCGGTATAAAAGGAGGGGGTCCTCAGAATAATTTCCTCTAGTAGGTTTAAGAAACACAAGCCCAACACTGATACCATACAACTTTTTTCCAACTCGGCTTTCTGTTGAACTACCAGACTATGTCTTCCTAGCTCTGCTCAAGATACAGCTTTTCCTGGGTAGGAGATGTGTATTGTACTAAGTAAATATACTACATTTACTATTCCTGCATTTCAGAACTAGCCAAAATGTTGGAGAGATGTGGCTGGTTTCTACCAATCAAATGAATCAGGGATGAAGTAAACACCAATCCGATGGTTATATAGCCTGAGTTGATTTTTACTTCCGAAGATAGACACCCTAGTGGGGCAAACCAACCTAGTAAACACCAGGCTCTGGTTGCTATGTGTGCGGCTTAGACTTTCTATAGAAACAAGCCCTACACTGAGCACCCTGGGAACACTAAAAGGGTGAGGACAATTCTGAAGTGACTCCAAATTCCCAAGGTTGTCCTGCAAACATGTCAGCCAACTACAGAAAATTGATGTATGCAGCACTTTTAAACTATTGACTGATAGAAAATATGAGTCTACATGGGTTACTCCATCTGTAAATTGAAATTCGCTGCTGCCCTGCATGATTTTAATAGAAGAATTCCACAGCTAAAGCATTTCTAATAATTACAGATGTGTTCACCCTTCACTCTTTTTGGATTGCGTTATAAAAGTTTTCATGATACCAATTCAATACAATCTCTTGCCATCCAGTGAAAAAAAATGTAGACTTTAAGCGTATATTTTTTTTAAATAGGAGTCTATGAGCGACGGATGATATCCGTCGGAGGTATATATTTTTTTACATATTTTTTTAACTTCGCGTACATCTTGCGATATGTTGGTTTTAGAGATAAGTTAAGTGAGAACATTATCTGTATATTCTGTTAACAAAATATATTATATTGCTATTTCACCAATTTACTAACATACTATTTAAATTGACATCAAAGAGGATCTACACATCAGGGGCATAGCTATAGGGGGTGCAATTAACTTTATTTTGCTATGGTGGTTTATGTTATAAATTGATTATGTAACAACCTAAAAAGCACAAAAGCGCAGGAGACATGTCACCCCAATGGAATATAAGAATATATCACTGCCACGTATCGTAAAAAATGGAAATCTTTATTAATACACAACAATACATGGTATCACAGTAATAAATATATTTAAATAAAGCAGGTCATACATGGAGATCAACATCAGTGAGGTATAGATGATAACATACCATGAGGAAAACAGAGACAACCCATCTCAAAACAAACGTCCCATACCTAACACACCATATGTGCCAAGAATGTATAAAAATATTGCAATAGCGAAAAAGGCAAATACATACAGAAGTACTGGGTATGTCTGATAGATTCTGGCTGGTGAGACATATGTGTAGCAGAAATGCACTGCAAAAATAACAGTGCATATGCAAAGGAACTACTACATGCATCACCAAAGATGTGGATGAAAGACATACCTATAGAATTGGTGGAGGCAGGGGACGTGGAGAGATGTGGCACAGAAAACCGGTCTCAGACTAAGCCGGTCTCAGGCGAAACGCGCGTCGAGTCGTTTTCTGTGCCACATCTCTCCACGTCCCCTGCCTCAACCATGTCTCTAGGTATGTCTTTTCATCCACATCTCTGGTGATGCATGTAGTAGTTCCTTTGCATATGCACTGTTATTTTTGCAGTGTATTTCTGCTACAAATATGTCTCACCAGCCAGAATTTATCAGACATACCCAGTACTTCTGCATGTATTTGCCTTTTTGGCTATTGCAGTATTTTTATACATTCTTGGCACATATGGTGTGTTAGGTATGGGACGTTTGCTTCAAGATGGGTTGTCTCTGTTTTTCTCATGGTATGTTGTCATCTATACCTCACTGATCTTGCTCTCCGTGTATGACCTGCTTTATTTAAATATATTTATTACTGTGATACCATGTATTGTTGTGTATTAATAAAGATTTACATTTTGTATGATACGTGTCAGTGATATATTCTTATATTCCATTGGGGTGTTATGTCCCCTGTGCTTTTGTGCTTTTTAGGTTGTTTCTGAGGTTTGTTGGGGACCCCCCTTCTTTTCTCCCTTTTTTGAGGTTTCTTGTAGGTTTCATATAAATTGATTATGTAACAGCTTTGTTCAGTATTGACAACTAGATTTTTACATGGTCTGGAAACATAGGGCACTTCAAACAGAAGAAAAAATAAATAAAAACCGTTATTATTTACACATGTTTAGGGTAGGCTAAATAGATTCAGCAAAGTGATTTAAAGCACAGATTCACAGTGGACAGAAATGGGAACTGTGAAATGAGAGTGCTTATCAAACACTATCACTGACAAAGAGCACATTTCGGGTAGGATTATTTTAGAATTTCCTTGTGTATCTCTCGGCACATTGTTTAGTTCAGGAAAGACTGAAACTCAAACATTTTCAAATTGCAGATATAAATGGACTTCCTGTGGGATTCCCATGCAAAAAAAGGTATTTTCTTGTTCTGTATGTGACATTTATTACATAACATTTCTTATGCTGTATAAGGAAGTACTTAAAATAGCTGTTCCCTTACTAAGTGTATAAGTGGAGTAAATAAGAAAATTACTGAGGATGTATTAGTTTCAGTTTATGCTTTAGAGCAGACCAATTTATATTTGTGAAGTAAGTCTCTGCCAAAAGCTAACAAGATTTTGTCATGGGGGATTCACAGGCATGGTTATGCATATGTTGTATGTACACACATACAAATAGAAGTATACAGCGAGTGCTGTCATTATAAAATGAATTATATAATGTCATCATATAGTATACGTAGATTATGCCAACAAACAGTACACACAAATAATGCTGCCATACTGTACAAAGAAATTCCACTGTACAGTAAACAAATAACACGCACATATGACTGCCAGAGTGCCCCTATTAATAGTGCCATCATAGCCAGTAGTGTCCCTATAAACAATGCCAGTTGAGTGTCTTACATTCACAATAGTACCAGCCAGCCTAGTGCCCCCATAAACAATAGGCCAACAGCGTATAGTGGTATTATCTGTGGAGTAAAGGGGTTAATTGGTATATCTTTGGTGGTCTAGGGAAGGAAAGGGGTCAAAGTGTCGCTATTGTTTATTGAAAAAGGGGCCAAAATTCTGTTCTGATTATTGTCATAATATATTTTTATAGAGATCCATTTTCCTAAAACCGAGCTCTCCAAATCTCTTTTATCCCTTCACACAGTTATAAAGTTAAACGATAAAGTCCTCTTTGCCTACTGTTACATAGTTACATAGGTTGAAAAAAAGACATAGGTCCATCAGGTTGAAACTTTCTCAATAAATTACCCGTCATTCATTGCTTGATTACCTATAAACCTCAATGCCATTCATAAATAAATAGGCATCTAGTCTTTTTTAAATGCTGACATAGTATCTGCCATCACTACCTCTTGGGGAAGGGCATTCCATAGCTTGACCACTCTAACTGTAAAGAACCCTTTCCTATATTAATGTCTGAAACGCCTTTCTTCCACACGCAATGGAATATCCTTTGTAGAGTCCTTGGAAGGAACAGATCCTGTGCTAGTTCTCTGTATTGACCACACATATACTTATACATAATAATAAGATCCCCTCTAAGACGTATTTTTTCCAAGTTGAACAAGCCCAATTATTTTTAGCCTTTCATTGTAAGCGACACCTCCTATTCCATTTAATAATCTAGTTTCCCACCTTTGAACCCTCTCCAGTTCTCCTATGTCCTTTTTACAATGTGGAGCCCAAAACAGAATTCCATATTCTAGATGTGGCCTTACAAGGGATTTATAGAGTGGTAATATTACATTTGAATCCTGGGTTTTTTCTCTCTTTTTATACACCCCAAAATCCTATTTGCTTTTGCAGTTGCTGCCTGACATTGAGTGCTGCTGCTTAGCTTATTTGTTACCAGAATACCCAGGTCCTTCTCTTGTTCCATTATCCCCAGTTTTATTCCATTTAATGTATATGAATTAATGCTATTATTGCGTCCTAAGTGCATTACTTTACATTTATCAACATTAAATTTAATCTGCCATGTTTTTGCCCATGCTGCCAGCTTATCTAGGTCTTTCGGCAATATTTTAAAGTCAAGCTGAGTTTTAAGTATCCTACAAAGTTTTGTATTGTCAGCAAAAACTGACACTTTGCTATCAATCCTATCCACAAGGTCATTAATAAAGAGATTAAAAAGAATTGGGCCTAATACCTATCCTTGTGGTACCCCGCTGCTGACTTCAAACCATTTTGAGTAAGTTCCATTTATAACGACTCTTTGTTTTCTGTTCCTTAACCAATTCTTTACCTACTTGCATACATGTTCCCCCAGTCCCTGTGTCTGTAGCTTCAGAACAAGACTGTTGTGTGGAACAGTATAACATATTTTTGCAAAATCCAAATAAATCACATCAGCCGCATTACCAACATCCAGATTTGCTGTCTCAACTATGGAGAGCTAACTGCATACACATTTTATACAGCTCCCATTAAATTCAATGGGAGATGTATAACTACTTGTGCGGTAAGCTCTCTGAAGCAGCAGCTGCCGGCAGGCTGGCTGGCTGTATTAAAGATCAGCAGCAACTGAAATGTGAAGGGGTTGGGGGTTTGACCCCGTAACTTTGCCCTTGGATACGCCTTAGTTACAAAATTAAAAAAAAAGCTATTTTTATACTATAGTTTATGTTTAATCATGCTAAAATTTTAATTACGTCACAAGAATACTGTGTAATGTAAATTTAATGTAGTCCCATCAATATAAACCATAATACATGGATAAGGCTTTACATCATTTACATTGTTACTGAGATATTTTCTTTTTAAATTGCTTAGTAATAGTAATTGTTTCATAGTCGACCCCATATTTCCTGTTTTAGAATTGCTCCTCTTTCTGTGAGCTGAGACAAGAAGTTGCCACCATAATCAGCCATTTTGGAGGCTAAGGGAGCTGCCTCCGTCACCCAGTAATCCAACCCAAATATTACAGTTTAATACACCTGAAAGCAGAACTTAATAAGAAACGTTGAACAGGTAACTTGAAATAAAGTCCGAGTTTTGGTCTAGAGTTAAGAGATTATTAAAAGCTTAGGTGGGAATGTCATGTCTTATTTTTGACTAAAGATAAATTACCAGACAGCATTACAAGAGGTGAAATGTGTGCATGCCTGTTTGTTTCAAAAAGTTTATTTAACATTAACAATCCTTAATGTTTCAGCCACCTCATAGACATTGAATGGTGCGGCAGGGCGCATGTATGACCACCGCTTATTTAAGTGAGGAGAAATGTTTAAAGTCACACATTTATCACCTATCCTGTAGGTATGTGATCATTTCCCTTTGTGGGACAACCCCTTAAATAGTGGGATCATTAATTTTTATTGTTGCATCTGTAGGTGTTAAGGTGCTATTTGTTTCGCATAATATTTAGGTGCAGATAGAATTGCACAATTGATGCATTATTTTAATATAAGGTAAAGTTTTTCAGCAGTTAATGGAGACTGGATTGGACATGTGATTAGAGAAATTATGCAGTTGTGCAATCTCATCTGCACATAAAACAAATGGTCCAACCTTGGATGCCGAAGCTATCCCGATGCAAGACTGGGTGGGGAATATACAATTGTCTTCTTCTTCTCTGTTATCAGAAATTCTTTGAACTACATTACCAATACATTTGGTGGTAAAGCAATTCCAAAGTATTTTCTGAAAAGTAGCTTGACAATGTTACTATGACAAAGAGACTATCCCCCCCCCCCCCCAGCAACTAAATATGAAATTCCAAAGTGATTTTAAAGATTTTACGTCATGAAAAAACACTGACTTAAATTTGAAAGTAAAGGTATCACTTCTATTTTTAAGCAAATAAGCAACATGGAAAAACAAACATAATATACTGATGAGTTTGGTACTTTCTGAAGTCATTCACACCTCCTGTAGGTGAACACCTTAGCACTAAACACATTAGTCAGAATAAAGGAAATTATGCAAGCATTAAACTCTATGACATGTCAAACCCTATGAAACCACAAAGATGATATGTTATTACTGATAATCAATTTATTAGAGAGGGAATGACTCAAACACTCAAACAATCAATTACCAGAAACAATGTGTAACTGCGAGGCATCTGCCCACTATCATATTACGGCTCTGTAAAATTACTGAGTTGTATGGAGCCGTAATACAGCATCCATAGACGTCTATTGGGTCCTAATTTAAAGGGGTTTTACAGTCCCTAAAAATTGATGGTGATGTATGAGCGCTGCTTCCCATTAATTTCTACTTGCTCACTGTGAATTTTCAACACAGATGTACCGGCGATTCACAGTATTACAATCTTCTCCCATTGAAGTGAATGTATGTTCATAACTTAAAATGGATACAATACAAGCATAGAGTAAGATACGACAGATTTATTAGAAGGCGCATGTTCCTCAATAAATTTGTTACGTCTTCCTGTTGGCCGTGCGCAATTGCAACTTTTGGACCATCTTAAGACTTTTCTACGCCAGAAACTAACTAGAAATGTTGATTAATTCCCCCCTATGTGTCACCTGTATTTCCTTATAGAATGTAAGTAGAGATGAACGAACCGGGACAACCGAACCCGGTTTCGGTCTGAACATCGTGAAAAGTTCGGTTCGCAGCGAATCCGAACTTCACCGCGTTCGGCCGAACACGTTTTGACCGAACCCGGCTTATGAGTCACTGATTTTCCGGTACGCGACGTCAGGAGATAGTCACTGTCCAGGGTGCTGAAAGAGTTAAGCGATCGGCAGTAACTGTTTCAGCACCCTGGACAGTGACTTCCGATCACAATATACATCAACGTGTAAAAAAAAATAGAAGTTCCTACTTATCGATAACTCCGTGCTTCTTCCTCCAGTCCGACCACCCGGGATGACGATTCAGTCCAAGTGACCGCTGCAGCCAATCACAGGCCAATCACAGGCTGCAGCCAATCACAGGCCAATCCCAGGCTGCAGCGGTCACATGGACTGCCGCGTCATCCAGGGAGGTCGGGCTGGATGTCAAAAGAGGGACGCGTCACCAAGGCAACGGTGACGCGTCCCTCTCTTGACATCCAGCCCGACATCCCTGGATGACGCGACAGTCCATGTGACCGCTGCAGCATGTCATTGGCCTGTGATTGGCTGCAGCGGTCACATTGGCTGAAACGTCATCCAGGGATGTTGGGCCGGATGTCGAGAGGGACGCGTCACCAAGGCAACGGACGGGAGGCCGGACTGAAGGAAGAAGCAGGAAGTTCTCGGTAAGTACGAACGTCTTTTTTTGCTTATGTTTTACAGGTTGCTCTATATTGTGATCGGAATTCACTGTCCAGGGTACTGAAAGAGTTACTGCCGATCAGTTAACTCTTTCAGCACCCTGGACAGTGACTATTTACTGACGTCGCCTAGCAACGCTGCCGTAATGCCAGGTGCACACATGTAGCCACCCGTCATTACGGGAGCTCCATACACGATTTTTATGGGCTTTCTTGAATTACAGGTTCGGTCCGAACTAGTTCGGTCTGAATCAAACTTTTTCAAGAAATTCGGTGAATCAGACGAACCGAACTTATCATAAGTTCGCTCATCTCTAAATGTAAGCTCTTGTGAGAAAGGCCCTCACTCCTCTTGTTTGAATTGTTAATTAGTATGTTGCTATATAACGTTTGATATTGTCTGTACATGAACCCTCTGAATTGTAAAGCAAAATTGGTTGGCACTATATACATAAAGATTAATATTATTAATGAATTACTTCAAATAGGCATGCTAATGTAATACTCTGACCAAAGCCACCTGCTCTGTAAAATTATTGCTTGCTCATATCTTGCCAGTAAGTAAATAAAATGTATTCACATAAATGCAACGATGACAATATTGAAAATTATATGTGTTTATTTTCTTTTGCACATTCTGATGACTACATGGATAAAATATTTTATGTACAGAAACTGCCATGTTGAAACATAGTAACAACCAGCCACTATTCATCTACAGGACCAAATTTCACCCAGCAAATACTATTGTTTTATTTGATGATTGTAAAAATGTATGGAACCTTTAATCTCCATATTGTGTCTATTAGTCCTTCAGTATGAATTTTATTCTTCATGCCATTGTCCTACCAACAGTCATAACTGTTTCTAATTTTCAATCTATGTAGCCAATCTATTTTGTCAGTAGTATTTTGAGATACAAATGTTTTGGTATACGCTTGATATAAGAAGAAAGAAATTGGGTAAAATTGATTCAGACACTGGTTTCCCCCCTTTTATGAGTTGCTAAATGTATTGCTACTAGAGCTCAAGAAATGCTAGTTATTCCTACATAAATTAGTGTAATGGTGACAAACACATAAGACATATAGTAAAGTCTTGACTTGCAGTCATGCCCACACCACCATCACTGACAGCCCGACCTTCCTGTCTAACTTTGTACTTCAGAGAAAAGTTAAATAGCAAAAAGAGAATAAAATTAACTAGAATAGTTAGCCTTAAATACCAAAATCATGAGTATACAATATGAGTAAAAAAATATATAGTAACAGTGTTGGAATTTCTTACGTTAACATTGAGAAAAGAAAGAAAACAAGGGATTAGGTCAGATAGGTCCAAGATGGCCTGACCAATTTTCAGTATGATATTTCTGATGCAGGCCCTAATCACATAAAACATAGAGGTAGTTACATAGTTACATATTTACATAGTAGAATGAAAAATACATATTTCCATGAAGTTAAACCAAGGGATGGGAAAAACGGAAGGGATAAATCAAAATTTCTACACATTGATATAGGAGCTGATTTTTTTTCGTGCTAGGAAATGATCTAAGCCTTTTTTAACCCCTTAGTGACCATACCTGAAAGTGTATGCATGTGTAACTTTATTAGAGAATAACTCTGTAATAGTTTTACATATCCAGCTAATTCTGATGTTGTTTTTCCGTCACATATTGCACTTTATTTTGGTGGTAAAATTAGACCTATTAATATTTATTAAAAAACATAAAAACTGATGAAAATTTGTAAAAGTTGTAGTAATGGCGGGGTAGGGAGACAGACAGGTGAGCCCTAATCAACCCGCCACTCAGTCCCTGCCTACTTGCAATGACCCGCCCTAGGCGACGGCGTACAACTGGGCGACGGTCCCTACTCTCACTATGTGCACGACAGACAGACAGACAAGGGTACAAAGAAGCTAAGGGAAAAGGGGCAGATGCCCACGGCAACACCGTGAGCTACAAGAGAAGTGAACGAGCCGAGTCAAACCAGGAGTGTATGAGGTACCAAACGCAGAGCAAGAGAGTAGTCAGTAAAGCCAGGGTCAATATGAAGCAGAGGACAAACAGTACAAGCAGCAGCAGAGCCAGGAAACAAGCAGAATCACAAGCAAAGGAGAAGCAGGAAATGAAGGTATAAATAGACAGAGGGCGGGAGCTAGCTCCGTCTGGCCAGGCTGTGATAGGCTCTCCTACTCCTCAGCCTCCCAGCCTGAGTGGTGGAAGAAGGAGTCACTCTATCAGACTTAGGAGCAGGTGCAGACTGAGTAACCACGGGCATCGACACAGAAGCTGTGTCTGGCAGATCCTTTACAGTACCCCCCTTTTATGAGGGGCCACTGGACTCTTTCTAGGTGGACCTGGCTTATTGGGGAACTGAAGATGGAACCTCCTGAGCAATACCCCAGCATGAACATCCCGGGCGGGTACCCAAGTCCTCTCCTCAGGCCCATATCCTCTCCAATAGACCAGGTACTGGAGGGAGCCTTGGACCATCCTGCTGTCCACAATCTTGGCCACCTCGAATTCTACCCCTTCAGGGGTGAGAACAGGGACAGGAGGTTTCCTCGAGGGAGCCAAGGATGGGGAGCAGCGTTTCAGGAGGGAGGCATGAAACACATCGTATATTCGAAAAGACGGGGGTAACTCCAGTCGGAAGGAGACAGGGTTAAGGACTTCAATGACCTTGTATGGCCCTATATACCGGGGAGCAAATTTTTTGGACGGGACTTTAAGGCGCACATTTTTAGAAGACAGCCACACCAGATCCCCGACCACAAACAAGGGGTTAGCAGAACATCTTCTATCTGCCTGAGTCTTTTGTATGCTCTGGGACACCTCTAGGTTCTTCTGAACCTGGGCCCAGACTGTGCACAGTTCCCGATGAACGACAACTACCTCGGGATTGTTGGAACCACCAGGTGAAACGGAAGAGAACCGTGGATTAAACCCAAAATTACAGAAAAAGGGGGAGACCCCTGACGAGTTACTGACCCGGTTATTAAGGGAAAATTCAGCGAGGGAAATGAAGGAGACCCAATCATATTGACAGTCAGTGATTAAACACCTTAAATATTGTTCTAGAGACTGATTAGTCCTCTCAGTCTGGCCATTAGTTTCAGGATGGAAGGCCGAGGAGAAGGACAGATAAATCTCCAACTTCTTACAGAAGGCTCTCCAAAACAATGAAACAAATTGTACCCCTCTGTCAGAAACAATATTGACAGGAACCCCATGGAGACGCAGGATGTGTTTGACAAACAAGGTAGCTAACGTCTTAGCATTTGGTAGTTTCTTGAGGGGCACAAAGTGGCACATTTTACTGAAGCGGTCTACTACAACCCACACCACCGACTTGCCTTGAGATGGAGGCAGATCGGTGATAAAATCCATGGAGATATGGGTCCAAGGTCTCTGGGGAATGGGCAAAGAGCATAGTAAGCCCAGTGGGCGGGACCTGGGAGTCTTGGACCTAGCACAAATTTCACAAGCGGCGAAGTAGGCCTTAACGTCTTTAAGCAACCCAGGCCACCAATAGTTTCTGGCAATGAGGTGCTTGGTACCCAGGATGCCTGGATGGCCAGATAGTGCAGCGTCATGATTCTCCCTGAGTACCCTTAGCCGGAATTGCAGGGGAAAAAACAACTTGTTCTCAGGAAGGTTCCCGGGAGCTGAACATTGATCAGCCGCAATTTTCGGAGACTAGGTCAGAATCAACAGAGGAAATTATTATACCTGGGGGCAAAACACAAGCAGGATTTTCCTCCGAAGGAGGGCTGGCCATGAAGCTACACGACAGTGCGTCAGCTTTAATATTTTTAGACCCAGCCCTATAGGTGACCAAAAAGTTGAATCTAGTAAAAAATAACGCCCATCGAGCTTGTCTCGGGTTTAGCCTCCAGGCAGATTCTAGGAAAACCAGATGCTTGTGGTCGGTAAGGACCGTTACCTGGTGCCTAGCCCCCTCCAGGAAGTGGCACCACTCTTCAAATGCCCATTTAATGGCTAAGAGTTTGCGGTTGCCAATGTCATAGTTACTCTCAGTGGGTGAGAACTTCCTGGAGAAGTAGGCACAGGGACGGAGATGGGTGAGGGACCTGGTACCCTGGGACAAGACAGCACTCACTCCCACCTCGGAGGCGTCAACCTCCACGATGAACGGCTCCATTTGGTTAGGCTGAATCAGCACTGGGGCCGAGATAAAGCACTTCTTAAGGACCTCAAAAGCCTGGACCGCCTCAGGAGGCCAGTGGAGGAGATCAGCACCTTTGCGAGTGAGATCCGTAAGAGGCTTAGCGATGACCGAGAAGTTAGCAATAAATCTCCTGTAATAATTAGCAAACCCCAGGAAGCACTGTAACGCCTTCAGGGAGGCAGGTTGGACCCATTCAGCCACAGCCTGAACCTTGGCAGGGTCCATGCGGAATTGAGAAGTGAGTATTTGACCCAAAAATGGTATCTCTTGCACCCCAAACACACATTTTTCGGTTTTAGCAAACAGTTTGTTTTCCCGAAGGGCCTGGAGCACCTTCCTGACATACTCAATGTGGGAGGACCAGTCCTTGGAAAACACAAGTATGTCATCAAGGTACACTACAAGAAATACCCCCAGGTAGTCTCTTAAAATCTCATTTATGAAATTCTGGAAGACCGCAGGAGCATTACACAACCCAAAGGGCATGACGAGGTATTCGAAATGACCTTCGGGCGTGTTAAACGCAGTCTTCCACTCATCCCCCTCTTTGATGCGGATAAGGTTATAAGCCCCCCGTAGATCAAACTTAGAGAACCATTGGGCCCCCTGAACCTGATTGAAGAGATCAGGAATCAACGGAAGGGGATACTGGTTCCTTACAGTGACCTTATTCAAGTTTCGGTAATCGATGCACGGCCTAAGACCACCATCCTTCTTCCCTACGAAGAAGAAGCCAGCATCTACCGGAGAAGTAGAGGGGCGGATGTAACCCTTGGCCAGGCATTCCTGGATATACTCTCTCATGGCTTCACGTTCAGGACAAGAGAGATTAAATATCCTACCCTTAGGGAGCTTAGCCCCTGGTACCAAATCAATTGCGCAATCATACTCTCTATGAGGAGGTAACACTTCGGAGGCCTTTTTAGAAAAAACAGTCCTGAATAAACTCAGGTAGAGTGTTCACCTCCTCAGGAAGAGAAATAAAATTAACAGAAAAACATGACGTCATGCATTCATTACCCCATTTGGTAAGATCCCCAGTGTTCCAGTTAAACGTGGGATTATGAATCTGCAACCAGGGTAGGCCTAAAACAAAATCGGACGATAATCCCTGCATCACCAGTACAGAGCACTGCTCCAAATGCATGGAGCCAACAAGGAGTTAAAAAACAGGGGTATGCTGCGTAAAATAACCATTAGCAAGAGGAGTGGAGTCGATACCCACTACCAGGACAGGTTTAGGCAATTCAATGAATGGCATAGCTAGAGACATAGGAAATTCCACAGACGTAATATTAGCAGAAGACCCTGAATCCACAAAGGCATTGCCGGTAGCAGACCTACCACCAAAAGAGACCTGAAAGGGAAGCAAGATCTTATTAAGTGTCATGTAAACGGGAAATACTTGTGCGCCCAAGCGACCTCCCCGATGGTCACTTAGGCGCGGAAGTTTTCCGGCTGCTTATTCTTACGACTAGGACAGTTGTTCACTTGATGCTTGTCTTCCCCACAGTAGAAGCAGAGACCATTCTTCCTGCGGAACTCTCTACGTTGTTGGGGAGACACGGAGGCCCTTAGTTGCATAGGTTCATCCGCGTTTTCCATGGAAGAATGAAGCAACGGCACCTCGGGAGCCATCATGGGGGAGACAGAGGAGAAGGCACCTAAACGTTCAAGTTGTCGTTCCCTGAGACCTCGGTCAAGACGTACCGCTAAAGCCATTACCTGATCTAGAGAGTCAGAAGAGGGATAGCTAACTAACCGGTCCTTCAGGGTATTCGACAGACCCAATCTAAACTGGCACCTCAAGGCAGGGTCATTCCACCGAGAAGCTACACACCACTTCCTAAAGTCTGAACAGTACTCCTCAAGGGGTCTCTTACCCTGACGTAAGGTCACCAGCTGACTCTCGGCAAAGGCAGTCTTGTCAGTCTCGTCATATATGAGCCCGAGAGCAGAAAAAAAAAGGTCAACAGAGGAAGGCTCAGGGGCGTCGGGAGCCAAGGAGAAGACCCATTCTTGGGGCCCGTCCTGGAGCCGGGACATAATTATACCCACTCGCTGGCTCTCAGAACCTGAGGATTGGGGCTTTAGACGGAAATATAGCCTACAACTCTCCCAAAAGGAGAAAAAAGTCTTCTGGTCCCCTGAGAACCGGCCAAGCAACTTGAGGTGGGGTTCAAGAGGTGAAGTGGGGGGCACTACCAGGGTAGCATCAAGCAGGTTTCCCCTCTGAGTCAGGGCTTGGACCTGTAGGGAGAGGCCCTGCATTTGCTGAGCCAGGGTCTCAAGGGGGTCCATGTGTCAGGGACCAGGGTAGAAAAGGTATATGGGCTTGTGATTATGTAATGGCGGGGTAGGGAGACAGTCAGGTGAGCCCTAATCTACCTGCCACTCAGTCCCTGCCTACTTGCAACGACCCGCCCTAGGCGACGGCGTACAACTGGGCGACGGTCCCTACTCTTGTCAGGGATCAATACTATGTATATTGTTTAAAAATATTATCCTCACATATATGTATATACATTTCAGTTCTTTGTGTAATATACTGATATATATAACAAGTTCTTTGTTCTTGTCGGACACACCTATGGAAGACACCGCCCCCTGGAATGCAAGAAGAGTGAGTCTGAGAAACTGG
The DNA here is from genome assembly GCF_050947455.1 of Rhinoderma darwinii. Classification (NCBI taxonomy): domain Eukaryota; kingdom Metazoa; phylum Chordata; class Amphibia; order Anura; family Rhinodermatidae; genus Rhinoderma; species Rhinoderma darwinii. Next base: position 154,850,725 of record NC_134689.1, read on the forward strand.
TGGGGGCTTGGGCACTCCCACATCTCTGGGGAGGAGGCATGTGTCTCTTTCTGTGTTTCTTTGTTCTGAATAAAAAGTTTTCAGTCTTCCTCCTGGCTGAGAGAGGGAAGCTGTGTACCAAACATATTTGGCTGGTTTACTTCTTCCAGGCATGCCTTCAACTTTCAATTTACAGAGGTGGTTATTCGGTGTGAAATACGGACCTGACATTTGCCGCCCGAAAGTGGGGCCTCACTCGAGGAAATATCAAAATCCGGACAATCGACAATCACAGGGTGAAACAGAGGACTCAAAGTTGCCCACTGAAGGAATTTGATCACCTCCGCAATAACACGGTAAGCGAATTGATTTTATAAATCTTCGTCTTATCTGTGTTAGTGGGCAGTCTTGTGGCGATCTGTAGAACCCTTTTGTTGATTTCCTGGATTATCTCAGGCGACAGAGGTGATATTTTCCGCTGTGAGGTAAAAAAACCTGTGAGACCTTAGTCGTGCCCGACTAACCATCCTCTGGGTAATTAGAGTCTAAATAAAAGATTATATAAGAGACCGGAGAGTTATAGACTGGGATTTTAATATCTCTAGCGAGGCCGGAGAGTCTAAATAAAAATTATATAATAGGCCGGAGAGTTGTCGACTGGGATTTTAATATTTCCAGCGAGGCCGGAGAGTCTAGATAAATATTATTATATTCCAGTGAGATTTACAGGGATACATTGTAGACTGAAAAATTGATATATAAATTACATGTATAACATAGACTGTTAGAATGGATGGTTTACGGTCCATATTCAAATCTCCAGGATCGTCCGTTTCCGGACAGTCCTATTCGTATGATTTATTGAAGGGAAGGGAAGCAGTATGTGAGTAAAATGAAGAAATTGATGGAAGTGTGTGGAATCCATAGAGGAGGGCGGCTGCAAGCCGGAGATTGGGCAAAAGGTATTCTGGAGAACAAAGGGAAGTTGGAAGGTAGAAAGTTGATGGAAAGTGCTTTAGAGGGATTTGCAGAAGAGGAAGTTAGGAATAAGAAAGGTATTGTATGTATTAGAAAACAGGACCAGCCGACTCCCGGTAATGGCGTCCGTACCTCATGTTGAGTGTGTCCTCATTGTGGGTGGGAAACCCCCCCCTCACAGCTGTGCACTGTGTTTCCAATGGGAGAGGCTGCCCCCCCACCACCCACCCCTGATGTGGCCACGCCCGGCCCAACCAAATCAGTATGAAATAATCGCCTTGTTAATTTTGTCATTTGTAGTGTTTTTTCTATTTTTTTAGGTTCCATGCTAGTGAAGCAACACGTCATCATAATATAGAGATGGTGGCCGACAGATTGGACAATGTTACAGATTATGTTTGCTGTTTTGAACATAGATAATTCCTATACAATGGTGTGATGAATGATTGCAGATATGAATGTTGTTTTGCCAGCATTGAAAGTGTTAAGATTGTGAGACTAGACGCTGTTAGAAGCTGTGAGTGTGTGACCCCCCTCCCTCTCCCCTGTAGTGTGCTGTGTTTGGGAGGAGGAGGGGGGCTGACTGGGTGCAGTCTGCAGGGCTGATGAGACAAAGGATTTCAATATGCACTGCTGAGATATATATATATATCAGTAATGTCTACAAACCTAAATAAATTTCTTCTCTTTGCGCATGCGCTGTTGTTTATAAAAGTTACGATATTTATGTGTTATGATGTGATCAGATTTCATGTGTTTTGATGTTAATTCAGATGTATTAAACTACAGATACTGTGAGACACGGGGTTTTGAAAATGTATGTGCCCCCGCCGTTCCCTATTTTTATATACAGTTTATTGGTTTGCAGTAATTAATGTTATCAGATATAATATTTTCTGTTTTTATTGAATAACTAACTACAATTGTTTTGTTTTTGATTTCACACATGAGTTATATCATTGTAAAGATAAAATGTATTTGTCAGGAAAAAGTCATTTTTGTTTCAGGCTGTTGTACATTACAGGGGGTTAAACTAGTGTTATGTTGAGATGTAGTTTTGAACTCTGCTACATTACTTTCGCAGAGTCCACAAAGGGGGGAATGGTGAAGAAACTGATCAGGTACAATTTTGGTTTGTTTTGAATTAATTAATTTGGTTTCAGGAGATCTAAAAATGTGTAAGAGACCCCAATGAGTAATCCAGATTAAATGAGTATGAGAGTAACCTAAATTTTGAGGTTTTTCTGTGTAGATGGTTCCAGATCTTTCCAGAACAGTAAATATGGCACTGGGTAAGCTGTGCTGTATTCTCCACCCAATATGAGGTATTGTGTAAGAGACCATCCCCCTCCAGCAAATTTACACAGGAGGCAGAGGTGACGTCACTCGCAGATGGGTCTTTACAGATTTAGATGGGGGAGAAGGCAAAACAAAAATTGTCTGGACATTGTTAATTTGATGTAAAGTTTTTAGGAATTTCTTTTATTTTTTTATTTGTCTTTGTATTAATCAAGTATTTGCAGAACCTGATAAAAGTGAGATTCTCAAAGTATTCTGGATTATCAGATGAGTGTGGAGAAGTGTATAACATTTGGTTTTATTTTAGAGGATGAAGACGCCACCCCTTTGAGATGTTCTATCTATATGTGACATGGGTTTCTAATGTAAATTTGTAATAAAGAGATTTTATTATACAGTATGTACAAGACAGGATATGAGGCACCAGGTAAATCATCCAGAAACCACTCTCACCTTCTTGTTCATCTCAAGGAGCGGAGCTGGAGGTGCTCGCTGAGGCTTGTAACCTGGCAAAAGGTAAGACGGCCGACATTTACACTGACTCTAGGTACGCTTTTGGCATCGCCCACAATTATGGGCCCATTGGTAGTAGGAACTTTATTGGATCATCGGGTAAGCCAATTGAGAGAGCGAGAGAAGACAGACCTGACAACAAGGATATGTGCAGTCAGGTGTCAGTAAATTGGCTTGTCCCTGGATACAAGTATTGACCTGATGTTTGTACAATGATAAGATGTTAGCAGTTCTCTAGATGTTATTCCAAAGTTAGTTTGTTTAATAATTGTATTTAAGAAGTGTTGTGGGAATATTAAATACTGAGGTTAAGTTTTATGTAAAGTTCTGGACCAGCCTTAGCATTGGACTATTAGAGTCATGCGTCAGATAAAAGGTACAGAAGCGGAATATTCCCATTCGAAAACATTTTTATTTGTTTATTTTTATTTTTGTTGTGAAAGGGAAATTTTAGAGCAGAGAATTCTGTGCAGTGTATATGTGTATGTATAGATATGTATATAAAGAAGAAGAATAAATTTGTAAGTTTTAGTTACTGACCAGTGTGAACGTTTGATGTAAAGATGCTATTTGTTAATGTTTTTCTTCAAATTAATTATTTGATTAAGATCAATTAATGTTTATACAATGAAAAAGCTTGTTCTCCACAGGAAGAGTCCAACTGGGAGCGGAAGGCGTGAGAACCAGATTCTAACAGAATGTGGACGGATAAGGGAAGGTGAACCGGTAACACCCAAGGCACTCTTGATGGCACTTGCATTGATGGTGTATGACCTCACATATGCCCCAAGACTACAAGGATCGACGTGGTAAGATCTAATTGGTATGTCCCAGGCTTTACAGCTGTTGCTGCTAAATTCTGTTAGAGCTGTTTGATTTGCCTACAGAACAGTCCTGGCAGAACGGTGCCAACCTTATCATACCCACCTCACACGAAGAGAACAGACCTTGAGAGGCCTTCCCAGGTAGAACGAACCAGATTAGAGTAAGAAAAATTGGTTTGAGACACTTGTCAGATAAACATGTGGAATCTGTGTATATTTCTGTGAGGTGGAGATGTTCTAGGCAATCAGCTGAGATCAAGGTACAAATCCTGCTGAAAGAGTATCACCAAGTGCAAATGAAATGTACCCAGTAATCACACATATTCTAGGTGCCCTGTCCATTGGAACAGAGACGTTTTTCCTTATATATATATATAAAGGTGTTTGATGTCATTTAAGGGCCTGACATTATTATATGTACTTAGAACAACGTTTACAATGTATGCGGATGATGTTATCACCAGATTAGTATTTATTTTAACAATTGACAAGAGTTGGGGGTCCCCAGCAAGTACCAGTAAATATGAACTAAAAGACTTTTAACACGATGAACTCCATCACTGAGATTCGGCAGGCACAGCCTGAGCCACTACAACGCGTTTATCATGAACTGACGGCAGTGTCACAATTTTAAGCGGCCGCCCAGACAAGTAACTTACCAGAGGAAGAGTACAGATGTGGAGGGTTTGATAGTCACAATACAACTCCACTAATCCGCCTACGTGGGATCTCACAGCATGAGGTGCTATGTACAGCCTGATGAAGTAAACTAAAGGAGACGGTGTCGAACAGATGAGAAGGACCAAACCAAGTCCTGATGACATCAGCAAAGATCAAAGTAAAGACCAAAGACCTGAGTGAATCCGTCAGCAGGATCAAGTGTTTTGATAAGTAAGTGGCGAGGAGGGGGTAATAATAACTCCCCCACTGGACACCAACGTAGTCTGACTCCACAATTGTGTGGGTTACCCTGAGGGTGACAGTCAGTGAAGAGCAGAAGACAGGAGAAGAAGAAGACGATGGTGTACAGGGCTGGCAATGAACTGATGGGACCCGAAACCTGAGGGTGATAGCATTATGATTATTAGTTGAGGCCCTATTGTTTATAATGTCTGAGGTTTATAATTATAATGTGTGTAAATATGCCACGGTGCTGCAAATTACAATCTGAGGAGTTTTGTGTGGAGGCGTGAGGTGAAGGTCACTGTGCTGCCCATGACCTGTTATATCTGCAGGGGTAAAGTCCCATTAGGACAGTAAGTGACAGTGCGACAGTTGTTACCATTAATAAAATGTAGACCGGATTAATTATATATATATATATTACAACCAGCAGCGGTTTGTAGATTATATCAAGACAACCATCCTGTATCCAGAGGAGAATAGGGAAAGTTAGGACCACTCCGACACCTTGGAAGTCCAGGTACAAAGGGGGGTTACACATCAGGAGTAGCTCGTCTCAAGCTGGTGAAGAAATCCAAAACTCCTACCCGCCTGGTTCGAGTGGTCAGTGGTAGGTTGCTAGGCAAGACTCAGGGATAGAGTAATAATATTTTTAGGGGGGACTGTCAGGGATCAATACTATGTATATTGTTTGAAAAATATTATCCTCACACATATGTATATACATTTCAGTTCTTTGTGTAATATACTGATATATATAACAAGTTCTTTGTTCATGTCGGACACACCTATGGAAGACACAGCCCCCTGGAATGCAAGAAGAGTGAGTCTGAGAAACTGGTGGGGGCTTGGGCACTCCCACATCTCTGGGGAGGAGGCATGTGTCTCTTTCTGTGTTTCTTTGTTCTGAATAAAAAGTTTTCAGTCTTCCTCCTGGCTGAGAGAGGGAAGCTGTGTACCAAACATGTTTGGCTGGTTTACTTCTTCCAGGCATGCCTTCAGCTTTCAATTTACAGAGGTGGTTATTCGGTGTGAAATACGGACCTGACACTCTCACTATGTGCACGACAGACAGACAGACAAGGGTACAAAGAAGCTAAGGGAAAAGGGGCAGATGCCCACGGCAACACCGTGAGCTACAAGAGAAGTGAACGAGCCGAGTCAAACCAGGAGTGTACGAGGTACCAAACGCAGAGCAAGAGAGTAGTCAGTAAAGCCAGGGTCAATATGAAGCAGAGGACAAATAGTACAAGCAGCAGCAGAGCCAGGAAACAAGCAGAATCACAAGCAAAGGAGAAGCAGGAAATGAAGGTATAAATAGACAGAGGACGGGAGCTAGCTCCGTCTGGCCAGGCTGTGATAGGCTCTCCCACTCCTCAGCCTCCCAGCCTGAGTGGTGGAAGAAGGAGTCACTCTAAGGGTATGTGCACACGTGAACTGTCTTTTACGTCTGAAAAGACAGACTGTTTTCAGGAGAAAACAGCTGCCTCGTTTCAGACGTAAAAGCTCCTCCTCGTATTATGCCAGGCGTCTTTGAAGCTCGTAATCTTGAGCTGCTCTTCATTGACTTCAATGAAGAGCGGCTCAAATTACGTTGCAAAGAAGTGCCCTGCACTTCTTTGCCGAGGCAGTCAACTTACGCGTCGTCGTTTGACAGTTGTCAAACGACGACGCGTAAATGACAGGTCGTCGGCACAGTACGTCGGCAAACCCATTCAAATGAATGGGCAGATGTTTGCTGACGTATTGTAGCCCTATTTTCAGACGTAAAATGAGGCATAATACGCCTCGTTTACGCCTGAAAATAGATCGTGTGAACCCAGCCTATCAGACTTAGGAGCAGGTGTAGACTGAGTAACCACGGGCGTCGACACCGAAGCTGTGTCTGGCAGATCCTTTACATTGTATTTTTTTCCTAATTTTAACTGCAATATGTCACATATGTACATACAAGCTGTACAAATATTGTATCAAATATATATTTACAGCTCTTTACTTTATTTTGGCAGCGCTTTCGATTTTTTTTTTTTACATTTCTTAGCGATATAGGGCACTTACAAATCTAACAATACTTTTTAAAATGTTGACGTACATTTTGCTTTCCTGCACCAAGCCAAGTTTGAAGAGGCTCATAGGTGTCAGAATGATAAAAAAAACACCCCATAAATGGCCACATTTTGAAAACTAGACCCCTAAGGGTATTCATCTAGGGGTGTAATTAGTATTTTGACCCCCACAGTTTTTCCAGGAACTAATGCAAAGCAGGTGGAAAAAAAAAATGTTCACATTTTTTTCACAAATATGTCATTTTAAGGACAGATTTCTTGTACAACAGACATGAGAATGAAGAATTGCACCACAACATGTATCACCCTGTTTCTCCTGTGTTCAAAAATATACCCATTGTGGCCCTAATGCATTTCCTGGACACACGACAGGGCCCAAAAGGAAGGGAGCACCCATAGGCTTCAGGACACACATTTTGCTTGAAAACGTTTTAGACCCCATTGCACATTTATAGAGGCACTGAGCTGCCAAAACGATAGGAACCCCCTATAAATGACCCCATTTTGAAAACTAGACCCCTTAAGTTATTCATCTAGATGTGTAGTAAGTATTTTGACCCCACAGTTTTGCCAGGAATTAATGCAAAGTAGGTGGAAAGAAAATTAAATTTCAGTTTTTTTCACAAATGTGTCATTTTAAGGACAGATTTCTTGTACAGCGGACATGAGAATAAGGAAATGCACCACAAAATGTATCACCCAATTTCTCCTGTGTTCAAAAATATCCCCATTGTGGCCCTAATGTGTTTCCTGGACACACGGCAGGACCCAAAAGGAAGGGAGCACCCGTAGACTTTCAGGACACACATTTTGCTTGAAAATGTTTCAGGTTCCATTACACATTTATAGAAACACTGAGCTGCCAAATAGATAGAAAGCCCCCTATACATGACCCCCTTTTGAAAACTAGACCCCTTAAGGTATTCATCTAGGGGTGTAGTGGCCATGTTGATTGTAAAGTTTTTATAGCATAAGATAAGGTGTAAAAATATGTGTATGTGTATATATATATATATATATATATATATATATATATATGTATATATATATATATATATATATATATATATATATATATATATATATGTGTATATATATATATATATTTTTTTTTTCACTCAAATAGTTAATTTTTATTACATATTTACCACACAGTGCATGAAACTGGTCAAGTACACCTTAAAGGTATTACTATTGTATGCCCTAGTATAGAAATATGCCACAAACTAATCATTGGGGACAAACAGAAGGAGGAGTGAAGTGGATTTAATGTTTTTATAACTTTTTTTTGAAAAGGAGAGGATTCTACTTTTCTAAATTGAGAAATATATGTCCCTAACAGTTTTACACCCTATGACTATATCATGCTAACAAAGCAGCTGTCCGGCAATTGTGTCAGTCCGTAGACATTATGAATATATACCAGCTCTGATATATAGTAAGTTAGAGTGGGAAAAATAATTAAACTGCGTTGGAGGAAAAAGGCAATATATATAAAAAAAAAGGAGGAAGAATGTATCCAGCAATGTGGAAAACTCAAGCATGTTCACAGGTTGAAAGAGAACTTGTAGGGCTGTAATGACTTTATTATTCAAAGTGACTGGTCGCACAACGTCTCTTTAGCTCCATAAATCCCTATATAAGGGATGAATGTCCCAAGCGACGCGGTAGACCATAACAGGCTCCTGCCCGGCAAGGTAGTAACTGAAATGTGCGCAAAACAACCAATCACCTACAGAATATATAAAGGGGCAGTGTCCAACACCATCTAGAGGGACAGTGAAGAACCACTACTCCCCAAATTAATGTCTGTATTTCTAGAATTATTGTCGGGTGTAAGAGGTCCACCAAAAACCCGAACAAAACTGTAATAAAGCCCATAGTGTATTGATAAGGAACAGCATGTTTATTAGAAATCCTCAGAATAAAGCTGTACAGAAAAATAAAATCCTAAATAAATCCTGCATTTTAACTTATAATTCGCAAAAAAAGTTATTTGTATTGTGCGACGGTATGATAAATGTCAAAACAGGGACTTATGCATAGACCAGGGTTGGAAGGACAAGTGGAACAATAATATCGTGACTCACTTCGCTGTCCTCGTTTGCTGCAGACCCGCCACCATTTTTTGGGGTATTTTTGGTTAGGTGTTGAAGGGATGGGGTGTAAAAAATGTTTTTCAACAAGTCGGCGTACATCCTCTGACTCATGGACTACTCTCTGGTCTGCAGATTTAAATAGGAGATTTTCAATCACTTTCTCCTGAAATTCAAAGAATGTAGTGCTGCCCCCTGATTTTTTTGTACAGGACAAATGCATTGTGCATCGCTACCTGGAGGATGTATATTGCCACTTTCTTATACCATTTTCTGGTTTTCCTTTTAACCAGATAAGGGTGTAACATCTGGTCGCACAAATCTACCCCACCCATGAATTTGTTATAGTTGATGACACACACAGGCTTTTGTCTATCTGCAGAGGCCCCACGTTCTCTAAGGGTATGTGCACACACACTAATTACGTCCGTAAGTGACGGACGTATTTTGGCCGCAAGTACCGGACCGAACACACTGCAGGGAGCCGGGCTCCTAGCATCATACTTATGTACGACGCTAGGAGTCCCTGCCTCGCTGCAGGACAACTGTCACGTACTGTAATCATGTTTTCAGTACGGGACAGTTGTCCTGCAGCGAGGCAGGGACTCCTAGCATCGTACATAAGTATGATGCTAGGAGCCCGGCTCCCTGCACTGTGTTCGGTCCGGGACTTGCGGCCGAAATCCGTCCATCAATTACGGACGTAATTAGTGTGTGTGCACATACCCTAACAGTTTCTGTTGCACTTGAATGGATAGTGCTGATCATGTAGACATCCTTGCGGTCACGAAATTTTAAGCCAGCATCTTCTCAATTTGAAAAGTGCATGACTCCCCCTTTGGTAGTTTTTTATTTACAAGTTGACATTCGAAACCTTTGCGATTCCTGCGTATTGTGCCACAGGCTCCGGTGCTGGCACTATGAAGGGCGCTAAACAATGGCACACTGGTATAAAAGCTGTCAGTGTATACATGATACCCCTTGTGTAGGAAAGGGCCCATTAAATCCCGCACTATCTTACCAGTGGTACCAATATTTGGAGGGCACCCTGGGGGATTAAATTCACTGTCTTTACCCTCATAGATCTTAAACACACACGTGTAGCCAGAAGTGCTTTCACATAACTTATAGATCTTTAACCCATACTTTGCGCTTTTTGAGGGTATGAATTGGCGGAATGAGAGACGCACTTTGAAAATCATTAGCGATTCATCCACTGCTAAATTTTGTTCAGGGGTATATGCTCCTAAAAAGAAAGAATGAAAATTTTTTAACAGATAGCTTAATTTATACAGCCGGTCTCAGCTTCTGTCGCTGGAAGGGAGTGCCTGTAGGTTGTCACTAAAGTCGAGAAATCGCATAAGTATTTCATACCTGCTGCGTGACATAATGACAGAAAAAAATGGGGGTGGCATGTATAGGGCTTGATGCCCAATATGACCTAATAGAGGGTTTTTTTTTTTATAATTTCCATGTTAAGAGTGAGACCTAGAATTTTTTTTATTTTCATTTCATTTGTGGGATTCCACAACCTGGCATAAGGTGACGAAGGCTTATGTGCAATGTACTGCCTGGCATACAAATTTGTTTCCTGCACAAAATGTTCCAAAACTTAGTCTGTAATAAAAATATTAAAATAATTTAGTGGTGAAAAATTACTGACATTGGGACTTATGCCAGGAGTAGCAATAAAGTAATTTATGGGGGGAGAAAATAAACTTGTGGGTTCCCACACTAAATCTGTTTTGGTGGGGTTGTGCAATTTCAAGGGCTGCACTTTGAACGGACGTTGTGGCAACTGCGCCGTCTCCCATATCACTGGTGCTGGGTCTCATTTCAACAGAATCCCTTGAAGCGACACTTTCGCTGTCGCTTTCAAGTAAAAGGTCAACTTCAGATGCTGAATCCGTATCTGAACATAGCATCTGATAGGCTTCCTCAACGCTGTATCTTCTGGCAGCCATAATTATTATACAGTCTAAACCGCAAATAATAAATGTAACTAGCGGTTTAAATTTTTTGATCAACTAATCAACTAAGAACACTAAAGGAATACAACTTTTTTTTTTGTAAATTTTTTTAAAGGTTTTTTTTTTCTTTATTTTTTTCAAACCTAACAGAAACAGTAAACCCAAGCCCAGACCAGCACCCTACGCCGTCTAACAGCGTACACGCCGTCTATCAGCATACTGAAAACTGAGAATAGTTTACAGTATGATACTTAGTATATACAGTAAATATACTTATATTAATATATACTATATATATATATATACATATATATATATATATATATATATATATATATATATATATATATATATATATATATATACTATATACTATAAAATACTATAAAAAAATATATTTTTTTGTAACAGTGTGTGAGGGACACAAGTGATTTTGTGAGGGGACACTAACACACTTGTATCTGTTACTTTCCACAGCTAGAAAAGAGTGAGGAGAAACAGATACATGTTTTTACTTTTATTTTACTGTAGTGATCACTATGATTGGATCTCATAGTGAACACAAAAGATCAGGAACCAATACTATTGGCTCCTGATCACTGCTCTAAGAACAGAGCTGGTAGCAACAGCTCGTTCTTAGAGCAGGAGCTGTCATTTAGACACTTCCCGCCGGCTGTGTACACAGTGACAGCATGCAGGGCCGCCATCAGGAATTTCAGGGCCCCATACAGCTAAATTTTCTGGGCCCCCCTTTTACTGCTCGCGGGGAAAAAACGCTGACGCCTCCCATTGAAATCAATGGGAGGCATTTTCGGGCCGTTTTTGACGAGTTTTGCGACGCGGTTTCCGCGTCAAAAAACTCGTCAAAATACTCTGTGTGAACATAGCCTTACAAGTATAAATTCCCTGCGAGTGGTGAAGCACCCCAGCCTACTGTATAATGACATTCTGCAGCTTTCTGTCTTCCTGCTTCAGTTCCTCATGATTTTCAAGATCTCTGCCTGCTGTCTGTGAATGAGAACATTAAAACCAGTCCTGGCTTATTACTTTCACAGCTGATGGTCTTGTTACAATGTATCAGTGTAGATAAGAGCCATCTGCCTGGAGTCCAGCACAGGAGAGGGGTTTGTGCTGTTGCTGCATTTAGCTCACAGATGATTGACTGATACATTGTAACAAACTTTCTTATATAATCCTTTAACGCCATACAGCCCCCTCTGTAGAGAACTCCATACAGCCCCCCTTGTAGAGAACGCCATACTGCCCCCCCTTGTAGAGAACGCCATACAGCCCCCCTGTAGATAACGTCATACAGACCCCCTGTAGATAACGCCATATAGCCCCCCTGTGGATAACGCAATATAGCCCCCTTTATAGATAACGCCATACAGCCCCCTCTGTAGATAACGCCAAACACCCCCTCTGTAGATATCTACAAAGGGGGCTGTATGGCGTTCTCTACAAGGGGGTCTGTATGGCGTTCTCTACAGTGGGGGCTGTATGGCGTTCTCTACAGTGGGGGCTGTATGCCGTTATCTACAGAGGGGGGCTGTATGGAGTTCTCTACAGAGGGGGCTGTATGGAGTTCTCTACAGGGGGGGCTGTATGGAGTTCTCTACAGAGGGGGCTGTATGGAGTTCTCTACAGGGGGGGCTGTATGGAGTTCTCTACAGGGGGGGCTGTATGGCGTTCTCTACGGGGGGCTGTATGGCGTTCTCTACGGGGGGGGTGTATGGCGTTATCTACAGGGGGGCTGTATAGCGTTACCCACAGAGGGGGGCTGCATAGCGTTACCTACAGGGGGGGCTGTATAGCGTTATCTACAAAGGGGGCTGTATGGCGTTATCTACAGGGGGACTCTGTATGGCGTTCTCTACAGTGGGGGCTGTATGGCATTATCTACAGAGGGGGCTGTATGGCGCTAACGCCATACAGCCCCCCTGTAGGTAACGCTATACAGCCCCCCTGTAGGTAACGCTATACAGCCCCCCTGTAGGTAACGCTATACAGCCCCCCTGTAGGTAACGCTATGCAGCACCCCTGTAGGTAACGCTATGCAGCCCCCCTGTAGGTAACGCCATGCAGCCCCAACCCCCCAAAAAAAATCTGACCTACAGTGTGTCCTACAGAAGACATGCATCCCCTATCCACAGGATAGGGGATACATGTGTGATCGCTGGCAGCGATAGGGAGAACGGGGGACCGAAAGTCCCCCGAAGTTCTCCATGACTAACCTCTGACTTCCGGCGTCTGCGCAGCTCAATAAAAATGAAAGGAGCGCTGGTCACGCATGCGCAGAAGCGCGACCGGCGCTCCATTAATTTCTACGGAGCTGCCGGCACAGACCCCGGAAGTCCGAGGTTTGTGATGGAGAACTTCAGGGGACTTTCAGTCCCCCGTTCTCCCTATCAATGCCAGCGATCACACATGTATCCCCTATCCTGTGGATAGGGGATACATGTCTTTTGTTTAATGGCAGAGCGGGGAGATACCCTGCTCTGCCGTAGTGTTCAGTGGCGTCGCGCTGTAGCAGCCATAGCGGCTGCTAGCGGAGCCTCCGGCCATGGTGGGGGCCCCCTCATGCCGTGGGCCCCCGGCGGTTTTTACGCCACTGGCCAGGCCCCTTAGAGAAGTACCCATAATAGCCCCCTGATGGCAGCCCTGACAGCATGTGACCGCTGTGATTGGCTATCACAGCGGTCACATGATGTTACGAGGAAATCGTCCTGATGGCTGCACTAAGAACCGGACCTGATACTTACAGCCGGTTTTTAGTGCAGACTTTATCAGGGTGCCGCTAAACCCCCTCTACTACAGCGATGCCAAAAGGCATCGCTGTAGACGGAGTACCTGCACTGCCTGCTGTCAAAAGGCGGTGGACGGTCGTTAAGGGGTTAAAGCCATCTACTGTCCCCGCTGTGACCAGCACCTACGGTAGACTATTCCATAGATTCACCGTTCTCACAGTAAAGAAGGCTTGTCGCCTCTGCAGGTTGAACCTTTTTTTCTCCAGACGGAGGGAGTGCCTCCTTGTCTTTTGAGTGGGTATTACATGGAACAGGTTTTCACCATATTTTTTGTATGTGCCATTAATATATTTATATAAATTAATCATGTCCCCCCTTAATCGTCTTTTATCAAGGCTAAATAGGTTTAATTCTTTTAATCTTTCCTCATAACTTAGATTCTCCATGCCCCTTATTAGCTTCGTTGCTCTTCTTTGTATTTTTTCCAACTCCAGGGCATCCTTTCTATGAACAGAACTGAACTGCATATTCTAGATGAGGCCTCACTAATGCTTTGTAAAGTGGTAATATTATATCCCTGTCCCGCGAGTCCATGCCTCTTTTAAGAGATATGTAATAGATGTATGCCCTCTTACAGTTTTATAAATAGTTAGAGCAATGAAACCACACTAGGTGTACACCACCGGAATGATTATGTATATAGTAGCAGGGAAGGGATAGTGGGAAAGTAGTGTGATTAAGTGAAATGTAAAAAATAAAAAAAGTTTTATTAATAATATGATTAAAAAGAGCAATGTTAGATGATGAATATTTAGTGCCAATGACCCCTCACTTGGCACTGGAGACAAAAGAATGTCTTATGGTAAACATACTCCGTATATATATTATTGGAAGCCTATAACCATTGTAGGGCAGGTTGCCAATATCCTGGATATGTGCACCTATCCTAAAATAGCAGGTGTCGCCCAAATAAAGTTAAATAAGAAATATTGTATAATATCTCTTATTGATAGTGATAGCTGCCTAGGGTGACAAGCTAGCGTATCTATCAAATAAAAATGGGGGATAAAGGGCTGCGAATATACCTTAAAACCCGTCAGGGATAAAGTAATGTGTCATTATGCAAGTGCAAAAAGGCACAGGTCCATATTAACCTCCATGCTTGAAGGTTCCTTCATCAGGCTGTAAAATGAAGCCCAGCGGTGGAGGAACCCGTTAAAATGACAGACATGGCGTAATCGTGAGCAACGCCGTGTGAAGTCAATTATGCATGGAGAATGGCAGTAGGTGAGCCATGAACAGCTGCCTGAGTGCAAGGTCAGCACAACCAGTACAGCCCAGCGATGGCAAGTGCCTGACTCCGGCAGATATTCTGCCGCAATTGAGTATTGAGTAGATAAGGGCTAGAAAACCAATGTATGGAGTAAGTGTTAGAGCTGTAACATTGCTGTAATATATTAACCCCTTCCCCCTGCTTGCATTCTGGGCCCTAATGACCAAGCCATTTTTTACATTTTTCCATTGTCACATTCGAAGAGCTATAACTTTTTTATTTTTGCGTCGACATAGCTATATAAGGTCTTTTGCGGGACAAGTTGTACTTTTTAATAGCACCATTTTGGGGTACATATAGTTTATTCATTAACTTTTATTGGGGGGGATAGAAGAAAACCTGAAATTTCACCACTTTTTTTTGTGCCCTAAATCGACGTTGTTTACCGTGTGGTATAAATAACACAATAAGTTTATTCAACGGGTTGTTACAATTGCAAAGATACCAAATTTGTATAGATTTTGTATGTTTTACTACTTACACAGTAAAAACACTTTTTTTTCAAAATTATTTGTTCTTGCGTCCATATTTGAAGAGCCATAACTATTTTATTGTTCTGCCGATGCAGTTGTATGGGGGCTTTTTTTGCGGGACGACTTGTCGTTTTTATTGGTACAATTTGAGAGTAGATGCGACTTATTGATCACTTTTTATCATATTTTTTTTAAGTCAGGATTAACAGAAGACAGCAATTTATCCATTGTTTTTTATTTTATTTTTTTACGGCATTTACCGTGCCGGTTAAATAATGTAACAGCTTTATAGTCGGGGGCGCTACGGACGTGGGGATACCAAATATGTGGAACTTTTTTCCTTTATTGTGTATTTTTAATAGTAAAGCATTTTGTAAGGGGAAAAAGTGGGTTTTTCATATTTATTTTTTTCACATTATTTTTATGACCTTTATTCAACTTTTTTCACTTTTATACTACTCCTACTAGGGGACTTTAATATGCGATCATCCGAACGCTATTATAATACACTGCAATACTTTTATATTGCAGTGTATTACTGCCTGTCCGTTTAAAACGGACAGGCATCTGCTAGGACATGCCTCCGGCATAGCCTAGCAGGCATTCACTACAGGCAGACCTGGGGGCCTTTATCAGGCTCCCGGCTGCCTTTGAAGACACAGGCACTCGGCTAACTTATCGCCGGGTGTTGGTGGGAGAGAGAGGGAGCTCCCTCTCTCTCTCTAAAACCACTCAGATGCGGTGTACGCTATTGAGCACCGCATCTGAAGGGTTAAACGGGTGAGATCGATACTAATATCGATCTCACCCGGTAGAGCAGGGACGCCCCCAGCCCTCAGCTATATCTGGCAGCTGAGAGCAGGGATATTTGACGCTCCCTGCTCTGTTTACTGTATTCTGATGCAGCGCCGTAGAAAGTCTATTGCATCAGAATAAAGCCCACTAATGACCGCCGTGAAAAGGCTTATCGGCGGTCATTAAGGGGTTAAAACACCCGACGCGCGTTTCGCCTGTATTTCTGTCACGTGTTTCCTATAAATAGTCCGTCTCAAATGAGAAGGGAACAGCCTATGTGTAATGACGGGTTAGGGAGACAGACAGGTGAGCCCTAATCTACCCGCCACTCAGTCCCTGCCTACTTGCATGGCCCATCCTAGGCGACGTCGTACAACGGGGCGACGGTCCCTACGCTCAATAAGTGCATGACAGACCAACAGACAAGGGTACACAGAAGCGAAGGGAAAACGTGGGCAGTTGCCCACGGCAACACCGTGAGCAACAAGATTAGTGAACGAGCTGAGTTAAACCAGGAGTGTACGAGGTACCAAACGCAGAGCAGGAGAGTAGTCAGTAAAGCCGGGGTCAATTTGAAGCAGAGGTCAATAGTATTAGCAGGAGCAGCAGAGCCAGGAAACCAGACAGAATCACAGGAAAAGGAGGAGCAGGAAATAAAGGTATAAATGGACAGAGGGCGGGAGCTAGCTTCATCTGGCCAGGCTGTGATAGGTTCTTCCACTCCTCAGCCTCCCAGCCTGAGTGGTAGCAGATCGAGTCACTCTAACAGACCTAGGCACAGATGCAGGCTGATTAACCACGGGCGTCAACAAGGAAGATGTGTCAGGCAAATGCATTACAGTACCCCCCCTTACCCCCGACGAGTTACTGACCCGGTAATTAAGGGAAATATTGACAGGAACCCCATGGAGACGCAGGATGTGTTTGACAAACAAGGTAGCTAACGTCTTGGCATTGGGTAGTTTCTTGAGGGGTACAAAGTGGAACATCTTGCTGAAGCGGTCTACTACAACCCACACCACCGACTTGCCTTGGGATGGAGGTAGATCGGTGATAAAATCCATGGAGATATGGGTCCAAGGTCTCTGGGGGATGGGCAAAGAACATAGTAAGCCCGCTGGTCAGGACCTGGAAGTCTTGGACCTAGCACAAGTTTCACAATCGGCGACGTAGGCCTTAACATCTTTAAGCAACCCAGGCCACCAATAGGTTCTAGAAATTAGGTGTTTGGTATCCAGAATGCCTTAGCCGGAAATGCAGGGGAACAAACAGCTTGTTCTCAGGAAGGTTCTCGGAGCTGAACCTTGATCAGCCTCAATTTCGGAGGCTAAGTCAGAATCAACAGAGGATATGATTATACCTGGGGGCAAAACACAAGCAGGATCCTCCTCAGGAGGAGGGGTGGCCATCAGCGTTAATATTTTTAGACCCAGCCCTATAGGTGACCACAAAGTTGAATCTAGTAAAAAACAACGCCCATCAAGCTTTTCTCTGGTTTAGCCTCTGGGCAGATTCTAGGAAAACCAGATTCTTGTGGTCGGTAAGGACCGTTACCTGGTGCCTAGCCCCCTCCAGGAAGTGGCGCCACTCTTCAAATGCCCATTTAATGGCTAAGAGTTCGCGGTTGCCAATATCATAGTTACTCTCAGTGGGGGAGAACTTCCTGGAGAAGTAGGCACAGGGACGGAGATGGGTAAGACCCCTGGTACCCTGGGACAAGACAACACCCACTCCCACCTCAGAGGCGTCAACCTCCACGATGAATGGCTCCATTTGGTTATGATGAATCAGCACTGGGGTAGAGACAAAGCACTTAAGGATCTCAAAAGCCTGAACCGCCTCCGGAGGCCAATGGAGGAGATCAGCTCCTTTACGAGTGAGGTCATTAAGAGGCTTAGCGATGATCGAGAAGTTAGCAATATATCTCCTGTAATAATTAGCAAACCCCAGGAAGCACTGTAACGCCTTCAGGGAGGCAGGTTGGACCCATTCAGCCACAGCCTGAACCTTGGCAGGGTCCATGTGGAAGTCGTTAGGAGTGAGGATCTGACCCAAAAATGGTATCTCCTGCAACCCAAACACACATTTTTCGGTTTTTGCAAAGAGTTAGTTTTCCCGAAGGGCCTGGAGCACCTTCCTAACATGCTCAATGTGGGAGGACCAGTCCTTGGAAAACACAAATATATCATCAAGGTACACTACAAGAAATACCACCAGATAGTCTCTTAAAATCTCATTTATGAAATTTTCGAAGACCGCAGGAGCATTACACAACCTAAAGGGCATGACGAGATATTCGAAATGACCTTCAGATGTATTAAACGCAGTTTTCCACTCATCCCCCTCCCTGATCCGGATAAGGTTATAAGCCCCCCGAAGATCGAACTTAGAGAACCATTGGGCCCCCTGAGCCTGATTAAAGAGATCAGGAATCAAAGGAAGGGGATATTGGTTCCTTACAGTGATTTTATTTAAACCTCGGTAATCGATGCATGGCCTAAGACTACCATCCGTCTTCCCCACGAAGAAGAAGCCAGCACCTACCGGAGAAGTAGAGGAGCGAATGTAACCCTTGGCCAGGCTTCCCTGGATATATTCTCTCATGGCTTCACGTTCAGGACAAGAGAGATTAAATATCCTTCCTTTAGGGAACTTAGCGCCTGGTACCAAGTCGATAGCGCAATCGTACTCTCTATGAGGAGGTAACTTGTCGGAGGCTTTTTAAAAAAAGACATCCGCGAAGTCCTGAATAAACTCAGGTAGAGTGATCACCTCCTCAGCGAGAGAAACCAAATTAATAGAAAAACATGACGTTATGCATTCATTACCCCATTTAGTAAGATCACCAGTATTCCAGTTAAAAGTGTGATTATGCGTCTGCAACCAAGGGAGGCCTAAAATCAAATCGGACGATAACCCCTGCATCACTAACACAGAACACTGCTCCAAATGAATGGAGCCAACAATGAGTTCAAAAACAGGGGTATGCTGCATAAAATAACCATTAGCAAGCAGAGTGGAGTCAATACCCACTACCGGGACACGTTTAGGCAAATCAATTAGTGGCATAGCTATAGACATGGCAAATTCCACAGACATAATATTAGCAGCAGACCCTGAATCCACGAAGGCACTGCTGGTGGCAGACCTACCATCAAAAGAGACCTGAAAGGGAAGCAATATTTTATTAGGTTTCATGTTATCGGGAAATACCTGTGCGTCCAAGCGACCTCCCTGATGGTCACTTAGGCGCGGAAGTCCTTCCGGCTGATTATTCTTGCGCCGGGGACAGGAGTTCAATTGGTGCTTGTCATCCCCACAGTAGAAGCAGAGACCATTCTTCCTGCGGAAGTCTCTACGTTGTTGGGGAGACACAGAGGCCCTGAGTTGCATCTGTTCATCCGAGTTCTCCGTGGAAAAACGAAGCAGCAGGATCTCTGGAGCCATCATAGGGGAGCCAGCGGTGAAGGCACCAGAACGTTCAAGTCGTCGTTCCCTGACACATTGGTCAAGACGTACCGCTAAAGCCATAGCCTGATCTAGAGAGTCAGAGGTGGGATAGCTAACTAACTGGACTTTAAGGGCGTTCGACAGACCCAATCTAAACTGGCACCTCAAGGCAGGGTCATTCCACTGAGAAGCTACACACCACTTCCTAAAGTCAGAACAGTACTCCTCAACGGGTCTCTTACCCTGACGTAAGGTCACCAGCTTACTCTCGGCAAAGGCAGTCTTGTCAGTCTCGTCATAGATGAGCCCGAGAGCAGAAAAAAAAAGGTCAACAGAAGAAAGTTCAGGGGCGTCAGGAGCCAAGTTGAAGGCCCATTCCTGGGGGCCGTCCTGGAGCAGGGACCTAATTATACCCACTCGCTGGCTCTCAGAACCTGAGGAGTGTGGTCTTAATCGAAAATAGAGTCTACAACTCTCCCGAAAAGAGAAAAAAGTCCTCCGGTCCCCTGAGAACCGGTCAGGCAACTTGAGGTGTGGTTCAAGAGGTGAGGTGAAGGGTACTACCTGGGTAGCATCACGCTGGTTGAACCTCTGAGCCAGGTCTTGGACCCGTAGGGAGAGACTCTGCATTTGCTGAGCCAGGGCCTCAAGGGGTTCCATAGTAGAGTCAAGGACCAGGGTACGAAAAGGTACGGGCCTGTGATTATGTAATGGTACGGGGTGGGGAGAAGACAGGTGAGCCCTAATCTACCCGCAACTCAGTCCCTGCCTACTTGCACGGCCCGTCCTAAATGACGGCGTACAACTGGGCGACGGTCCCTACGCTCAGTAAGTGCAAAGACAGACAACACAAGACAAGGGCACACAGAAGCAAAGGGGAGTAAGGACAGTTGCCCACAGAAAACCGTGAGCAACAGGTAGTGGTGAACGAGCCAAATCAAACCAGGAGAGTATGTAGTAGCAAAAGAGAGCAGGAGAATAGTCAGGCAAGCCAGGGTCAAAAGGTTACAGCGGTCAATCAGGTAAATAGCAGGAATAGCAGAGCCAAGAAACAGGAAAATCACAGGCAAGGAACAAGCAGCAAGTGAGGGTATAAATAGACCAAGGGCGGGAGCTAGAACCGTCAAGCCAGGCTGTGATAGGTTCTCCCTCTCCTCAGCCTGCAAGCCTGAGTGGTAACAGATCGCGTCACTCTAGCAGACCTTGGAGCTGATGGAGGCTGATTAACCCCGGGCGTCGACACAGAACCTGTGTCAGGCAAACCCTTTACAATTGTATTTTGCAGTTTGCCGTGGAGAGGAGGGGGGGCTGTAATTTAACGACCCCCCCTCTCCTCTCTGACCTGCAGACGGCACAATACAGTACATTACGGCCCCCTCTGCAGCTCACCTGGAGTCTTCCTGGATATTCCGCAATAGCTCTTCCACGCTGGCTGGAATGCCCCTCAACTGATGTCATGGTCACATGGTACACCGAGTGTACCATGTGCCCGTGACATCTAAGGACCCCTGCCCGTAACCAGGAAGTGCCGGCTTCACAGCACAGATAATTTATTTGGTCATTGGTGTGCTGTGTGGCATCGGGGGCCCCGTAGGCCCGCCAAGCTTAGGGTCTGGCCGCAACTGGGACCGCTGCGACCCTTATAGCTACGCCACTGTGGACATTAAAGTCCCTGGTCAAAGCATTGGAAGTGCTCTAGCCAGGGACTACGGGACTGTAGGAGCTCCTAACGTACCTTGCCATATATGGACAATGACATCAGGGACTTCTCATGGAGCGGAATCCCTGGCAAGAGCATTTTCAACATTCTGACTGGGAATTCCGCTATCTCAAAGCTCCTATCGTCACTGTGCATATGTAGACGTCAGGGGCTCCTTCAGGAGAGGAATCTCCAGTCAGAGTGTTTCAGACTCTCTGGCCAGGGATTTCTGCATTTTAAAGCTTCTCAGGGATGTTCCCAAGACAGGAGTCCCTGGCCAAAGCGCTTGCTGTGTTCTGGCCGGGGACATAGCTTTTCAAGTAGCACTCTGTCCAGGGAGTTTGGGCGACTTATCCCACTGTATGCCTATACAGAGGGATACGTCGCTACCTTCCATTGGAGATATACTTAGAGACTCCTTCTGACCTATACCTTCGAAGGAATAAGAATAACGCAATGTGAATCAGAACTTAGCTCTCACCCGGCTGAATTTATAAGATCAGTCCTGGTACGCAGATCTCTAAATCAGCAGCATACCAGTCTCGATACACTGCTGCTTCCAACACACTTCTCTAAAAAACAACCTAGATAAGATTTTAAACACCATGCATCTGTGAGGAGGGCAGTCACAATGTTAACCTTTCAATAGCCGGTTAGGGATATATCTCCCTTGCCAGGACAGCGCTCTCAACCTTTTACAATATATATACTAGCCAGACTTCAGTTTAGATGGCTTGGCTGGGTAAGAGGACTTGTCAGAGGAATGCAGGGGGTGGTACTCCTGTTAGGTGGCTGCCTTATCCGTACCTACCTTTTCAGGTGACTTTTCAGAATAAGCTGTCATATGTGTGTACATGACAAATAACGTTATTTCTGACCATTGTATGACTTGTTTACTGCATTAATTAGCAGTTTTCCCCTCTGCAGGCTCTAACTCTAATTCTCAGTTGCCTCTGGGCTAGTGGGCAGAGCCTGACAGCTATAATATCTTCTATACACTGCACAAAAAAAGAATAGTATCCTGCTCTCCTATCAAGATCTACCACATATATAGAAGCTGGAGCAGCATGGTGGAAATTATACAGCAGTACAGATCAGTGTAGCTGAAAATCCAGCACTGAGGTGACATAGAAACCTTACCAGCAGTCTGTGTCTTTCTCACTCTACTCCTGCTCCCCTCCCTTCTCCATAGAATTGTATGGACAGGCAGTGAAGAGATACAGCTCCACCTTCTGCAGTCAGTCAATTCTGGTCTGGTCTGTATCCAGGGATGTACTTTGCTTGACAACAGGGGGTGAACAGCAGATTACAGGAAGGGAGACACTTAGTTGCAGTCACTTCACACAGAATTTGCATGCATTTAACAGCTACATTTTAACAGTAAGGAAATTACAAAGTCCATCTATATAAGGAATACTATTAGATTAGCATAAGATGTTTGAAAAGTTAGTGTCCATTTAAACAAACAGAGGCTGGTGTTTCAATTTAAGTAAGCAGCTGATGAAGCAGCTGCCTAGTCCGCCACACTTATTCAAGATTTGTAAGTGTGCTGGGTCAGGTGGCTGCTAGCTCAGTTATTTTCCTAAATGACAGAGCCTTTCCAGTGGCGGATAAAGTAGACCATAGGCCCAGGGCGGTTCCCCAAACTTGGGCTATCCCCCCTTCCCCACCATAACCCTGCCACGACGTGTCTATTGTCAACACCACCTTTCTGTGCAAGCATTGAAAACTGTGTGTTACCATTCCCCTTGTCATAGGGCTGTGTCCCTTAATTGTCCAATCACCACTGACAGTATTAGACTGTGTGGGGATACAGCCTCTTGACAAGGGGAATGGTAACATACAGATATTAATCAGGACTGGGTTACACTGACATTTTTTGTATACTTTTTGTGAAATACAATGGTTTACTATAACATTCTTGTCAGGAGAGGTGACAGCTCCTCTATAAATGACCCACAGGTGACATCTTCTCTGATTGTAGACATTGGCTTATCTTTTCTTTTCCATCTGGCCCAGACCGCCATGACAACTTCTCTTGCCAACCCCAGAGTTTGCTGCCTAGATGTCTTTTGGCCTCTTGCTTCTGTAGCTTCTGTAGCCACTCCCTGCCATGATTCAAGAAAAAAAAAATGCAACAAATCTGGAGACGCTGCAGGCCATGGTAGCACATTTAAAGAGGCTCTGTCACCACATTATAAGTGCCCTATCTCCTACATAAGGAGATGGGCGCTATAATGTAGGTGACAGTAATGCTTTTTATTTAAAAAAAAGGATATATTTTTACCACTTTATTAGCGGTTTTAGATTTATGCCAATGAGTTGCTTAATGCCCAAGTGGGTGTATTTTTACTTTAGACCAAGTGGGCGTTGTACAGGGGAGTGTATGACGCTGACCAATCAGCATCATGCACTCCTCTCCATTCATTTACACAGCGCATAGGGATCCTGTTAGATCCTTATGTGCTGTCTTATACTTACACATTAACAATACTGAAGTGTTTAGACAGTGAATAGACATTCCACGGAATGTCTATTCACAATCTCTGCACTTCGTTACTCTGTCTGGTAGTTACAGCAGAGGACGCGTAATCTCGCGAGATTACGTAGTAAATGACAGGTTACAACGAGATCACGCTTCCTCCTACCATAGAAACAGTAACGAAGTGCAGAGATTGTGAATAGACATTCCGTGGAATGTCTATTCACTGTCTAAACACTTCAGTATTGTTAATGTGTTAGTATAAGACAGCACATAAGGATCTAACAGGATCCCTATGCGCTGAGTAAATGAATGGAGAGGAGTGCAGGACGCTGATTGGTCAGCGTCATACACTCCCCTGTACAACGCCCACTTGGTCTAAAGTAAAAATACACCCACTTGGGCATTAAGCAACTCATTAGCATAAATCTAAAAATGCTAATAAAGTGGTAAAAATTGATCGTTTTTTTTTTAAATAAAAAGCATTACTGTCACCTACATTATAGCGCCCATCTCCTTATGTAGGAGATAGGGCACTTATAATGTGGTGACAAAGCCTCTTTAAGCCATGCAGGCTGCTCAAATTAGCATGAGCAACATGTGGCCTGGTTTTCCCTGTTGAAAGACGGCTTCTGGGAAACGTTGAAGAAATGGCCGTACAACTGGTTCAACGACCAAATCAATGTAACGCTGAGCTACTGTACATTATGCCACCCCACACCATAAGCCAGGGAATAGGACCGGTGTGGCGCTCCCTTGTGAAGGCCTCTTTATGGCGTTGCCAACGTGGCCTCCAGACCAATCTTCGACTATCATTGTGTACGAGACAAAAGTGGGACTCATCGTGAAGAGGATAGACCTCCATTCCAGTCTCCATTGCCGTCTTGCTGTGCACCAAGGTAATCTTTTAGAGCGGTGGCGTGTGGTCAATGGAACACATGTAGCTGGACGTCTGGCTCATAGCCGAATGTCGTGCAAACGCCTTCTGGTGGTTTGTGTCGACACTGGTTGCCGCCCTAGGCTTGGTATGTGATGTCCAATTTCACTTGCAGATCACTACGCGCCATTGTTCCAATCAGACAATCTGTCCGTGCAAAGGTTCGCCTCTGGGGACCTCTTGCTGTTATTTCCGGTCGTTGATTTCATTGTTGTTCTCCCAACCTACAGGAAATTCAAAGTTTAACAGTGCTGACATCTCGGCCTAGGCGCGTAGCAATCTGACATAGTGATGAACCAAGGTCTCGCAGTTCAAGGATTTTGTCCCTCTCAGTTTGCAACAAGAGCTGATAACTGGCATGTCGATAAACAAGAGGCATCGCACAATTATCCGATATCACTTGATCCAATATTTTGTGTTTCATGTGACTAATAAACTTTGCTTTCAATCTGGCTTTTATGCCCCTCCCACTTGCCAAAGATTGGATCTAGGTGCTTGAAAATTAGATCATTTGCAGATCTTAGCGACACCTGCTACTTCTTGTATTTGGATAACCTTATGGCTAGCTCTTCTTGTTTCTTCTAATTTCAATGTTGAGGAGTGTAGCCTTGCTGTTTCTAAAAAAAATATGTTTTATTTGAATTCATCTTGTATTCTACTATATTTTTACTATAACTTTTATAAAAATATAATTTATTCATTTTAAATTGGATCATTACTATGATGATCATTATGTGTTAGAAGAATTTCTGTATTTATCAAGGAGATTCAAGGAGTCATCTGAATAGAAATGTGCGTCTTTATTCTTATCGATAAGGAGACATTATGGAAAAATGTCTGCCTCCATCCTGAATTACAGAGTTTTTATACATATTCTGAGAATAACATGTCTGGACTAGTTCTTGTTACATTTTGCTTCATATATCACAATTGACAACTAATTAGAAATTAAACCTCTGTCTGGAAATTCTAATCTCCCTTTTTAGGAATTCAGCTACCCCCTCCTCATATATAATATCAGTTATCTTAACAATAAAAGATATTAGACATTTTGTTAATCAAGGTTTTACAGAGAAGCTTGCAGACACATTTTTAGTCTTCATTAGATAAAGTAATCATAAATTTAAAACTTTATTAACATTCCCCTCTGTTGTAAATGTATCAAGGAATGTTCTGTGACACATCCAAAACAGATTTTCTTTAAGTTTTCACCAATTTTTTCATACATCAAAATTTTGTTATGAAGTGTTTCCAAGCCATCGTATTAAGTCCTCATTTTGAATCTCGTGGTACATTGTCTTAGTATTTGAAGTGTCAATAAGTCTCTGAATTAGTCCCCTTATTTAAGAAATGCAACAACGTCCATGAGTTACAAGTATGGCTGTCACTGTTGCTAAGGAAATCAATAGACTGGATATGTGGTAACTCCATTTTCCAAACCACCCTTCAAGCTAATTAGTGAAGATGTCATTTATTCCAGAGTTTTCCACAAGCTCTTCGGGCAGGGAATTGAGTCCTTCCAATGCCTTGGTAATACTACAATCAGGAGCTGTATTATTGGAAATAAAAGTACAACAGAAGATACAAACATTTTGAAAAAACCCCCTTTTTCTGCTAGTAACATATCCAGGGCTATTCTATTTTGCCATGTCATTAAAGATGTAGGTCCCAACTGATCTGCAATGCCCTTTATTGCATCTCCGGTATAATTAACAACTCTCTGTTGATTGTAATAAATATAATTAATCCAGTCAACATTCTCATTTATCGTAGACCACCAGAAAAGTACAGACTCGAAGCCTGATGCAATCTGATTTCGGGCCTTAAACTCATTTGGCTCCCCCTCGGGGTACTCCTACTTCATCTATGTATATTCTATAGTCAAAGGAATGTCCAGGGATAGACCGCTTATAGCGATTTAGATAGTCTCCAGGGCTATTTTCTCATTCTCTGAAACTCAGGGGCTGAAAACAAGTGGATGTCATCAGAAGCAGAACCAGATTACAGCTTCCCCGCCACTTGGCCAGTAGCCTAGGTCTCAGCTTCCTGTTTCCACATAGCCACCAGAGATCAGTCCTTGCCCTTGTCTGGTTGGAAAACCAATTAGAGGAGTAATTACCATTATCGGTACCAATATCTATGGTGGTTTTGCAAAACTCCTAAGTGAGGTTCCCTACTTTCTTACCTTGCCCTTGCCCTTCCTCAGAAAGCAGGTGTAGTTGCCTGGGTAGGCAACTACTAAGGGAGGGATTTAATCTCTCACCACAGGTGGGTACAATAAAGAGTGTGATTTACATAATATATCACCTGGATTATATGATGCATTATATAAAATTAACACGCATTGCAGACCTTGTGGGTTCCTTTTATCTGATAGCCTGAAAGGTATAGTAGCCAGATGTGGCCTAGCTTTTGTGTAATCGATACAGTTAGTTCTATTATTTTGGATTGCCGTCTATCTCATCCAGGCTAATAAGTCATTTTTTATCACTGTAACCTGTTTCTAATGCCAATTTATCTTCATAAGTGAAGTTGGCCAGATAGACTATAGAGGGTAGGTCTATCTTCGGGGCTAAAGGACTTTCAGTTGGATCCTTTTCCTTAACGTCAATAAAATGCCCTATAGGGTCAGTACCTGAAACATCAGCTCCTATAGCATATAGTCCCTTATCCTTTTATTAGGATTTCGGAAGGTCAAAAATAACTAGTTACAGTTGGTGCAACTTGTACAGGGAGAGGTAGGTTTCTTCACAATAATTAACTTTGCTTTTAAAGAAGGATTAATGGCAGACATCATGGAATATCCATAATCATTATGGGCTATGATCCATTTGGCCGAAGACCATGAAGAACATCTCCTTTTCCCTAGGGTATTTACATAGACAGTACACTTGTATTTATCTGAATATGCTCGTTTATAAGCTATGTTTCTATCCGTCCATTGGTCTCTAACCACAGCGCAAAAATCTATTTAATATGCTGCAATCTCACGTTCAGTGAAATTTAAATATTTAACCCTCCAAGCTAAGTCTTTAGGGAAGCCTTTCCCCTAACCCTGTTTCCCAGGGATCCCATACCTTAGGTTGACACACCTTGGACCCCCATAGGATACCTAGAATAACTAATAACATTTTGCCCTGTCTCCTCCCAGGCTCTGGATGTTTTCTTCGCTGAAGTTTGAGATCAGTCACTTCTAACAAATGACCACCCTTTGTAATCCGTCTTTTATAGCCTAGGAGGATAGTGGCAATTCCCTAACTACCTTACAGTGTGATAAGTGTATCCAAGAGGTAGGTTCGGCTATCTTTACGGACGTAGGTGTGGTAAGCAGAACCTGATATGGTCCTTCCCAACAAGGATGATACCAGTGTTTTCTTTTTATAACTTTGATCAGGATCCAATTTCCTGACTTCACAGGTTCATGGACAGTGAAGGCAGGGACTTCTCCTGGAGCGTAATCCCCGGCCACATCGCCGGGAATTCCGCTTCATATGTACCTGACGTCACTGTGTCCATATATGGACAGTGAAGGCAGGGACTTCTCCTGGAGCGGAATCTCCGGCCACATTGCCGGGGAATCTGCTTCAGAAGTCCCTGACGTCACTGTGTCCATATATGGACAGTGAAGGCAGGGACATCTCTTGGAGCGGAATCCCCAATCCCCAGCCACAGCGTTGCCGAAGCTGTGGCCGGGGATTGGGGATTCCGCTCCTACAGGGAGCTAAAAAAACACCCTCCTCCTCCTCCTCACATGCACTTCGCACTGTGAGGAGAAGAAGGAGAGAGAGAGAGCGAGCGACGGAAGACACAGCCGTCACACTACACACCGACATCAAATAGTTAAAATTGAAGACGCAGCCATATCATTTAACAGAGCAAGCATGGTGGAGTGTGTGTCAACCACGCATGCGCTAAGCAGATGGAGAAACACGTGGTACAGTTACGTCATTTGTGACGTAACCGTACACTCTGAAAACCGGAAACAGGACGTTAGCTAGCCGAGCTAATGGATGGATCTGCAGAGGAAGTGGCAATTTTGGATTACCAAGCAGTCACGTGACTGAAGATGGTATACGCCGCTACAGTCATCTGATCAAACGTAAGTATATTGCAAAATTACATGTTTTCCATCGTTTAGTTTAACTAAATGTGATTTTATTTGCTTCCGGAAAAACCCCTTTAATGACTAAGCAATCTTTTTAGTTTTTTCATCATCGCATTCAAAGAGCCATAACTTATAAATGTTTCCATCCACATAGCTGTATGAAAGTTTTTTGTGTGGGATGATTTAATTTTTTCAATGGTATCATTTTGGGGTACATATAATTAATTAATTTTATGTGGGTGGGAAATGGAACAGCAATTCCGTCATTTTTTTATTTTTGCATTTCAAACAAACGCTGTACACAATGCGGCATAAATAATGTGTTAACTTTATTCTATGGGTCAGTAGGATTACAGCGATACCAAATATGTATAGAATTTTTTTGTTTTACTACTTTTGCACAAGAAAAACACTTTTTCTCAAATAATTTGCTTTTGCATTGTTACATTCCAAGAGCCATAACATTTTTATTTTTTCGTCGATATAGCCATATATGGTCTTGTTTTTTGCAGGACAAGATGTGTTTTTCAGTGATACTATTTTAAAGTAGACAGGACTTATTGATAAACTTTTATTCATTTTATTTTGGGGTGTGTGGAAAGAAAAATATATTCCGCTGTTATTTGTGTTTTTTATGCCATTTACCATATGGTTAAAATAACGTGTTAACTTTATTGTTTGAATCGTTATGATTGTGTTGATGCTATAAATGTGTACTTTTTTATAACAGATTTTTCAGGTTTTTTTATAACAGATTTTTCCGTTTCTTTTTTTTTACTGTGCACTTTCTTTTATAAACTTTATTTCACATTAATTAATCATTTTTTTTAGTCAAACTTAGAGGACCTTACTATGCGATCTACTGATTGCTTCCATAATGCTTTGGCATACTTTGTTTACCAAAGCATTATAGCCTTTCCATGTAAAACTGACAGGCAGTCTATTAGGACGTGCCTCTGGATCCCCCACCCTCTGTAAACCACCTGGATGCCGTGGTCACTATTAACTGCGGCATTCAATGGTCTAAACGGCCGGGATCGGAGGTAACTCTGATCCCGGCATTTAGAGCATGAGCCCAGATGTCATCAGGTAGTTGAGCACCCCACTTCCTTGCAGCACGGGACATCTGTGTTGAGCTTATTTCGATGCACCGTGAAAAGATGTATTTATTGGAATAAGACCCCTTAATGACCGCCGTGAAAAGGCATATTGGCGGTCAGACGTAAGGGGTCAATGAAACAAGGGGAGGAAACCTCCAGCTCACCAGTCCAATGTCTGACACTCCAGCTTCGCTCGGATCTCTGTGACGGTCCACGGTAGGCAGCAAATGGGAAGAAAAGAGATTGATCCAGCGCTGATGTAGTGTTTAAAAAGGAATCATGTTCCCATGTTTATTAAGTATCAAAAAGTTAAAATCAAGCATATATACAGACGTGGCAATAAGGCAGTCTCGTCTAGGTATTCAAAGCCTATGCGTTTCGAACGCTTGCAGCATTCTTAGTCATGGCTATCATTCAGCGATGTTAATGGTCCGCGGGCTTATGTATTGTGGCTAAATGGGTGTGACAAAAGGTGCTGCAGTGAGAGCAACTGAAATGTTATCTTAGGCTTCAGATGTGATAGTAACCCTTTGATGTCTGCAAGTAAGTAATGTGTGTGTGCGTGAAAATGGTTGAGACATTGTATAGTTTATTGGAACCAATTTGTTTGCTCGACTGTTATTGCTTGTAATGTAGTTTTATTTGTATTGGTAATTTTACACTCTATTGAAATATAATATTATGTCTGTTTATATTGATCATATTGATTGAGATTCTTTTCAAGGGAAACCTAGACCAGTATCAAGAAAAAGCTGCACTGAAAATAAAGCCACAAAAACCGGCGGACATGTAAGTATGTTTGTAACCTTATGGACTTATACATCGCTGGATGATTAAACATTATGTTTTTTCAAATACCACATATGCTGTATAGTTAAATACAAAGAAACAAAATATTAGTGTACGTAATATACAGAAATGATAGAAAGGACATACGTGTGGTATAAATATAGACAATTGTGTGAGATATTAAAACAAAGTTGATAGTGAGAACAAATTTTTCATAGATATTTAATTATGATTTGATTTGTATATTTGTATTTGCTGCATTAAACATTTAGGTATTTTTAGGAGAAAGAAAAACTCCAGTTTTTACTGTATATTTGTATTTACTATATTAAACATTTAGGCATTTTTAGGAGAAAGAAAAACTCCCGTATTAGCAATGCGTAAATGTAGGTGTTAAAGGCAATGTGTTGCCAGAAAAACATGTTTTTTTTTTTTAAATTAAAAAATTAGTGTGTGGGTGATTAAACATTGTTCAAATTTTTTTTATTTTTTTCACGAGTCAGGAAATATTATAAATTGGATTCAATTGGATTCAAATTTATAGTATTTACCATTTCTGGTCACTAGATGGAGCCATTCCCAAAAGCATGTGGTAAAGCAACCACATAGCTTTTCTGCTGCAAAATTGGGTAAAAAGCCCTCGCTCTAGTGAGCTCTCAGCATCCCCCCCTCCTTTATACTGGCTAGTGCCGGGATAAACGAGGGGTTTGAACGGTGTAACCTCCTACACTGTGTGTCGCCATTTTTTGAGCTAACACACAGTGTAGTAGGTTTACATACAGTAGTAAACACACACAAACACGAACATACATTGAAATCTCTTACCTGCTCCTGCCGCCGCGGCTCCCTCCGGCCCGTCCGCTCTGTCTGCTGCCGCTGGTCCAAGTGCACAAGTCCGGAAGCCGCGACCGGAAGTAGTAATATTACTGTCCGGCCGCGACTTCCGGTCCACAGGAAAATGGCGCCGGACGGCGCCAATTTCAAATTGGACTGTGTGGGAGCGGCGCATGCGCAGTTCCCACACAGACGCCGTACACACAAGTGAATGGGACGGGAGCCGTTCGCAGTCCCTATGGGACTGTGGCTGCCGTATTCCATGTCTGTATGTGTCGTTAATCGACACACACAGAAATGGAACAAAAAATGGCAGCCCCCATAGGGAAGAAAAAGTGTAAAAATAAGAAAAAGTAAAACACAAACACACAAATAAATATAAACGTTTTTAATAAAGCACTAACATCTTGAACATATGAATTTTTTTTTTGTGATGACACTGTTCCTTTAATATACAAATAACTTTAAAGTCGTTATGTCATAAGATGATATAATAATGTCATGGGGAGATATGATAAAGTGATATACATGATGGTCAATATGTTTGTATATTTGATATTGTGTTCTGGGAAAGAAGAATAAATACAATTGTTGTAGTGTTTTTTTAGGGTTGCCTGGTCCTAACAGAAATTTGAATATTATTGTATAGATAATGATAAATATTTCTTTGCATCAATTTAATATAAGAACATAAGTTCTTTTCTGAGGTTGAGACCTTGGGGAAATCTTGTTTTTAGATTGTATATCCAAAATGCTTCCCTGGTTAGGAGCATATGTTTTAGGTTTCCTCCTCTTGTAGAGCTTTTGATTTTTTCAATGGCATAAGTTTTAAAGGAAGTTATGTTTCTATCATGAAAGGTAATGAAATGTCGCGCTGCATTCGATATATTGGTCATTGCTGGGTTTCTGATGTAACCTAAATGTTCGAGGATTCTGATTTAGAATTTCCTGGTAGTGCAGCCTACATACTTTAAGTTGCAACTAGTGCACTCAATGATATACAGTGAAGGAAATAAGTATTTGATCCCTTGCTGATTTTGTAAGTTTGCCCACTGTCAAAGACATCAACAGTCTAGAATTTTTAGGCTAGGTTAATTTTACCAGTGAGAGATAGATTATATTAAAAAAAAAAAAACAGAAAATCACATTGTCAAAATGATATATATTTATTTGCATTGTGCACAGAGAAATAAGTATTTGATCCCTTTGGCAAACAAGACTTAATACTTGGTGGCAAAACCCTTGTTGGCAAGCACAGCAGTTAGACGTTTTTTTGTAGTTGATGATGAGGTTTGCACACATGTTAGATGAAATTTTGGCCCACTCCTCTTTGCAGATCATCTGTAAATCATTAAGATTTCGAGGCAGTCGCTTGGCAACTCGGATCTTCAGCTCCCTCCATAAGTTTTCGATGGGATTAAGGTCTGGAGACTGGCTAGGCCACTCCATGACCTTAATGTGCTTCTTTTTGAGCCACTCCTTTGTTGCCTTGGCTGTATGTTTCGGGTCATTGTCGTGCTGGAAGACCCAGCCACGAGCCATTTTTAATGTCCTCGTGGAGGGAAGGAGGTTGTCACTCAGGATTTGATGGTACATGGCTCCATCCATTCTCCCATTGATGCGGTGAAGTAGTCCTGTGCCCTTAGCAGAGAAACACCCCCAAAACATAATGTTTCCACCTCCATGCTTGATAGTGGGGACGGTGTTCTTTGGGTCATAGGCAGCATTTCTCTTCCTCCAAACACGGCGAGTTGAGTTAATGCCAAAGAGCTCAATTTTAGTCTCATCTGACCACAGCACCTTCTCCCTATCACTCTCAGAATCATCCAGATGTTCATTTGCAAACTTCAGACGGGCCTGTACATGTGCCTTCTTGAGCAGGGGGACCTTGCGGGCACTGCAGGATTTTAATCCATTACGGCGTAATGTGTTACCAATGGTTTTCTTGGTGACTGTGGTTCCAGCTGCCTTGAGATCATTAACAAATTCCCCCCGTGTAGTTTTCGGCTGAGCTCTCACCTTCCTCAGGATCAAGGATACCCCACGAGGTGAGATTTTGCATGGAGCCCTAGATCGATGTCGATTGACAGTCATTTTGTATGTCTTCCATTTTCTTACTATTGCACCAACATTTGTCTCCTTCTCACCCAGCGTCTTACTTATGGTTTTGTAGCCCATTCCAGCCTTGTGCAGGTCTATGATCTTGTCCCTGACATCCTTAGAAAGCTCTTTGGTCTTGCCCATGTTGTAGAGGTTAGAGTCAGACTGATTAATTGAGTCTGTGGACAGGAGTCTTTTATACAGGTGTCCATTTAAGACAGCTGTCTTTAATGCAGGCACCAAGTTGATTTGGAGCGTGTAACTGGTCTGGAGGAGGCTGAACGCTTAATGGTTGGTAGGGGATCAAATACTTATTTCTCTGTGCACAATGCAAATAAATATATATAATTTTGACTATGTGATTTTCTGTTTTTTTTTTTTAAATATTATCTATCTCTCACTGGTAAAATTAACCTAGCCTAAAAATTCTAGACTGTTCATGTCTTTGACAGTGGGCAAACTTACAAAATCAGCAAGGGATCAAATACTTATTTCCTCCACTGTATACTACGAAATCACTATTACAGTTGATGTACGTTTTGATTGGGAAATTATATTGACCACAGGAATCCTCGAATTTTTTCACTGTTTTGGTGAGTGTGCACACCTTACAGGGGTAAGAGCCGCATTTGTAAAAACCGTATTGCTGAAGCCAGGTAGCTCCAGTTGTATTGGATGAAAGTAGTGAGGGGGATAGAGTGTTGCCTAATGTTGGTGCTCTGCGTGCCACTATCCTGCACCCTGATTTTAGAATGTTTTCTAGTTTCACATCATCGTATAATAACGGAATGTATTTATGAATCATAGTTTTAATGTCGTTAAACTGGTTGCTGTATTGTAGACGTAACGTCGGTATGCCATTCTGTTGTTTATATGTTGTTTTAGTAGTATCTTTGTATGTTCTATCATGTAAGAGATCTGCTCTTTTTTTGTTCTTGACTATTGCTTTGGCCCTATTTAACATCCAGTTTTTATATCCTCTTTTACTCAGCTTTTGGCACATTTTGGATTCTTCTCTTTCAAAACTTTGGTTTGAACTGCAGTTTCTTTTAGCTCGTGTAAGTTCCCCTATTGGTATAGAAGAAATTGTTTGTTCGGGATGGTTGGAACTAGCGTGTAAAATTGTGTTACCGGATATCGGTTTCTGATAAATTTCGGAATGTATTGATTCTCCTATTATAGCAGTGAGTTTTAAATCCAAAAAGTTGATATTATCCACATGGGAGTTGTGTGTGAATTTCAAATTGAAATCATTATTGTTGAGATAGGAAAGAAAGTCGGGTATGGCAGATACATCATCCTCCCATATGAAGAGGAGGTTGTCGATGTATCTGCCATACCAGTGTATGTGATTGGCAAAGGGATTGGTGGTGGAGAACAAAGTAATTTCTTCCCACCATGCCACGACGAGATTGGCCAGCGAGGGGGAGAATTTGGCTCCCATTGATACTCCCCTTTGAAATAGTTTTGAGTCATGAGAAACATAAGGACCTCTATAGCAAAGGTTTGTAGGGTATGATCATACACCCCATATTTGACTAGATGGTGTTTAAGCGCTTTAACCGCCACTGTGTGTGGTATACTAGTATAGAGTGCAATAACGTCGCAACTAAGCCAGGTGTAATTCTCTGCCCAGATTTTATTTTGGAATATACGGAGGACAACCTTTGTATCCCTTAAATGGCCCGGGAACCTTAGCACCAGCGGTTGTAATAGAAGGTCCAACCACTCTGATAGTCTCTCTAAAAGAGACCCGATACCAGAAACAATAGGGCGCATAGGAAGAGGAACAATACCCTTGTGTGTTTTCGGTAAAGCGTGTAATATTGGGATGATGGAGTATTCGATTAGTAGGTAATTATATTGTTTCTCAGACAATACACCACTCTCTAAGCCCGTGTTAAGCAGATCTTTTAGAGTCAGGCGATACATTGAGGTAGGATTGTGATCCAGTTTGAGATAAGTTTCCGTGTCAGATAATAGCCCCATAATTTGTTGGACGTAAGTGTCAGTATCCATAACTGTCACACTACCCCCCCCCTTGTCTGACATACGTATAACAATTTCGTTATTGTCCCGAAGTGATTTCATTGCTTGCTTCTGGGAGATGGACAAATTGTGTTTGCTTGGATTCATTCTGTTGGACTTTTGTATGTTCTGTAGTTCTCTTTCAATAACAAACTGGAATTTATCCATGGACTCTGTTCTTGATTGTATTGGATAGTAAGATGGGTTTGGAGTAGAAAATTCTTCCACTGTACTGATTATCTTAGGCTCTGCGTTATCTGCTAGTTCTTCAAAATTTATGAGTGTCCTTTGTTCCTGGAACATAAATTCACGGTACACATTGAAAGGGGTCAATGTTGTGGTTGGGTAAATACCGGTGGTGGGTAATGGCAGGAGAGACATAGTCACCCTGCCCAAGGATTTCTTTAGGAAACTGTCAATTTGAATAAAGTAATAGTGAATATTGTGGGTGTGAAATAGAGAGTATCAACTTGTCAGATGATAACATGGAACAAACAGGAGTTTCAAGGAACTAGCAAACTAAGTTAAGGTGTCTTGGACTTTCCAGATATGTATACCACAGTCGACTTTGTTGCACTGACGGTAATATAATTTTAGCTGAGGCACCTAACATGCAGTGCACAATTCAGAAACAGGAAGATGTGTCAAAAGTGACAAAATGTAAAAGTTTGCATCTTCTGTATTTTATTTTTTACCATCTGTATATGTGAACTGCAAATCAGTAAGACTGACCAATATTCATGATACTTACAGAAATGTAATGCAGGAAGCTATGGGGTTGGTTAACACCAAACTAAGGAAGAGCTCAAATATACTCTCATCATGCCCCATTGTGATATGAAAAATGGCAAAATCTTTGTAAATTGATTTAATAAAGCTGCTTCATGTAAAACTGTCCCTCAATTGCAACATAAACTGCATGTAAAAAAAACAAACTGGTTTCTAAGTTTTTATTTTGGTTTTTGGTTTTTTTTCATGCATACAATATAGTGTAAATCTCAGCTCTATTACTATTGCCATTGGTGTCCCATGTGTGAACATGGACTTAAAGATGACCTATCAAAGGATTACCCTCTCTGTTTTATTTGAAAAATCATTAGCCACCCAAAAATTTATTCATATCTAAATACAACAAAAAAATGGATAGAAAGAAAACAAAATGCTATATAAGTACCGTGGGGGGTTATAAGAAGGTACTGCACATGACGGGCTCTCCTTACGAGGAAATTCAAACCTGACTTCTGCGGTCCTGCAAGTCATTTATATAATAGGTGTGCAAACTATATATTTTCCTTTCCTCAACTTTTTTAAATGAGGTTTTTTTTTATACCAATAAATCAGAGAGTGTAATCCTGATAATAGGCACTCTTTAAATAAAACTGATAGTCTTAAGATACTATGACTGCTGTCATTAAATATCAAACTTTCATATATTTTACACATTTTGAGCCTATACAAAGTATGTAGATACAATTAAGTATAAAAATTAAAACGACATTATGTACATCCCTACAGAGTTGATGTTCAATTTAAGCCATCTTTCAGAGTCCCATACCCCAAATGATAAACATTGAAAATGTCTTGCACTTTATCTGTCCTTTATCTAATTTGAATGTACTTCAATGTTATTTACAAAGAAAGATTTCTGTATCATAATATTAAAATACGTTAAAGGCAACTCGCCAACACTTGACCAGGAACACCCACGTTGTGCCCCGCTATTATGGAAATATTCTCTAGCACCACGATCTTGTTTATAAACCAGTGTATTTAAGCAGGATTCTAGGCACATATTTAAAGGGTAACTAAACTTTAAAAAAACTTTTGACATGTCATAGTGACATGTCAGACGTTTTTATCGGTGGGGGACCGAGCACTAAGATCCCTAACGGGTGAGCGATCTGCCGCTTTGTTTATGATATGCTTTCAAAGGAAAGCTGAGCGAGCGGTGTGCAGGCTCAATAGAAAGTCTATGAGTCCACACACAACTTGCTCGGCTTTCCGAGTAAAGCCAATCAGAAACTAAGCTTCACAGCGTTCAAGCGATCTCAGTGCTCGGACACCTACCAATCAAAACTTCTGACATGTCACTATGACATGTCAAAAGTTTTTTTTAAAGTTAAGTTACACTTTAAGGGTATGACCAGACGTGGCGTATTCGGTAAGTAGGAACTTCTATTTTTTTCACAGGTTGATGTATATTGTGATCAGAAGTCACTGTCCAGGGTGCTGAAACAGTTACTGCCGATCATTTAACTCTTTCAGCACCCTGAACAGTGACTATTTACTGACGTCGCCTAGCAACGCTCCCGTAATTACGGGTGCACACATGTAGTCACCTGTAATTACGGGAGCCCCATTGACTTCTATGGGCCTGCCCGTGCCGTAATAACGGCCCGTGATTACGGGCGTTTTTACGTTAGTGTGCATGGGGCTTTAGTCTGGCTGTAGACCTAGAAATCCATAGGTCCAGCCAGAATGAAGAAATGTCATGTTCGTAAAACAAATACGCTACGCAGCACACATAACATCTGCGGACTTCATTGCAGAATTTTGACTCTCCATTGAAGTCAATGGAGAAATTCTGCAATGAGTCCGCAACAAGTCCGCTACACGTCCGCAACAACCAGTGTATGCTGTGGACACCAAATTTCACACCGCAGCCTGTGGTCCGCAGCGGAGTTTTCAGCAACGTGTAAACGAACCTCACTAAAAAGCTCTGGAAAGCAATGGAGAAACGTGTACACTGCGGATTTCCGCAGCAGACTGTCCACAGCAGAATTCCAGAGCAATTCCGCCACGTCTGGTTATGCCCTAACAAGTGTGTCTCAAAGATTTTATCTATACATTAGGGTTATAATTATATTGTAGTGTACTGTGGAGTAATTGTCCACAACAAATATGCAGCATGTGAATTCACCGAGAGAATAGTATAATCCAAAAACCCTATGGCCAGGGCCGCCATCAGGGGGGGACTGGGGGTACTGCAGTGAGGGGCCCGGGCATAAATTTTAAAAAAAGGGGCCCGCACTCTGCCGCTGGAACTAGCATACTCACGGCAGTGTGGCTCTTACGATTTCATTTCGGTGAAAGGAACAGGTCCCATCACGAAGCAGGGGCCCGTTCATTACATCAGAATAAAACCGTAAGGGCCCGCTGGAGAGTGAGATGTGTCCGCCCCTCCTCCACCACAACAGCTGACAGCGTGTGGGGAGGAGACATCACAGCAGCGGGAGTTATGAGCTCAGCCTCGGAGGATACGTCCAGCAGCAGCAGCAGTCGTCGCCTTCAGTGAGTACTAACTTATGTCTGTGTCCGGCTGCTGCTGCCCGGAGCCTCCTGAAAAAATCTCCTCCTGCCCCCATAGAAAGTAAATATCTTACCCACCTCTGTATTATGTTAACACTGCAGCATAGGATTGTATCAGCCCTACGGCTCTTATCTCCCGTCCTGTGTAACATGTGGCAATAAACCTGTCTTCTCCCTCTGTTTACACAGGACAGGAGAAAAGAGCCGTTGTAGAGCTGAGTGATACAATCCCATGCTGCAGTGTAAACTAATACAGACGTGGGGAAGATTTTTGCTTTCTATGGGGATGGGGTAGAGCTAGATGATAATGGGGGCAGGGTGATGATAATGGGGGCAGGGAGATGTTAATGGTGGCAGGGAGATGATAATGGGGGCAGGGAGATGATACTGGGGGCAGGGAGATGATAATGGGGCAGGGAGATGTTAATGGGGGCAGGGAGATGATAATGGGGCAGGGAGATGATAATGGGGGCAGGGAGATGATAATGGGAGCAGAGAGATGATAATGGGGCAGGGAGATGATAATGGGGGCAGGGAGATGATAATGGGGGCAGGGAGATGATAATGGGGCAGGGAGATGATAATGGGGGCAGAGAGATGATAATGGGAGCAGGGAGATGATAATGGGGGCAGGGAGATGATAATGGGGCAGGGAGATGATAATGGGGGCAGGGAGATGATAATGGGGCAGGGAGATGATAATGGGGGCAGGGAGATGATAATGGGGCAGGGAGATGATAATGGGGCAGGGAGATGATAATGGGGGCAGGGAGATGATAATGGGAGCAGGGAGATGATAATGGGGGCAGGGAGATGATAATGGGGCAGGGAGATGATAATGGGGGCAGGGAGATGATAATGGGGCAGGGAGATGATAATGGGGCAGGGAGATGATAATGGGGCAGGGAGATGATAATGGGGGCAGGGAGATGATAATGGGGCAGGGAGATGATAATGGGGCAGGGAGATGATAATGGGGGCAGGGAGATGATAATGGGGCAGGGAGATGATAATGGGGGCAGGGAGATGATAATGGGGCAGGGAGATGATAATGGGGCAGGGAGATGATAATGGGGGCAGGGAGATGATAATGGGAGCAGAGAGATGATAATGGGGGCAGGGAGATGTTAATGGGGCAGGGAGATGATAATGGGAGCAGAGAGATGATAATGGGGGCAGGGAGATGATAATGGGGGCAGGGAGATGATAATGGGGCAGGGAGATGATAATGGGGCAGGGAGATGATAATGGGGCAGGGAGATGATAATGGGAGCAGAGAGATGATAATGGGGCAGGGAGATGATAATGGGGGCAGGGAGATGATAATGGGGGTAGATTTAGATGATAATGGTGGCAGGGAGATGATAATGGGGGCAGGGAGATGATAATGGTGGCAGGGAGATGATAATGGGGGCAGGGAGATGATAATGGGGGCAGGGAGATGATACTGGGGGCAGGGAGATGTTAATGGGGGCAGGGAGATGTTAATGGGGGCAGGGAGATGATAATGGGGCAGGGAGATGTTAATGGGGGCAGGGAGATGATAATGGGGCAGGGAGATGATAATGGGGGCAGGGAGATGATAATGGGGCAGGGAGATGATAATGGGGCAGGGAGATGATAATGGGGGTAGAGTTAGATGATAATGGGGCAGGGAGATGATAATGGGGGCAGGGAGATGATAATGGGGCAGGGAGATGATAATGGGGCAGGGAGATGATAATGGGGCAGGGAGATGATAATGGGAGCAGAGAGATGATAATGGGGCAGGGAGATGATAATGGGGGCAGGGAGATGATAATGGGGGTAGATTTAGATGATAATGGTGGCAGTGAGATGATAATGGGGGCAGGGAGATGATAATGGGGGCAGGGAGATGATAATGGGGGCAGGGAGATGATAATGGGAGTAGGGAGATGATACTGGGGGCAGGGAGATGTTAATGGGGGCAGGGAGATGTTAATGGGGGCAGGGAGATGATAATGGGGCAGGGAGATGATAATGGGGGCAGGGAGATGATAATGGGGCAGGGAGATGATAATGGGGCAGGGAGATGATAATGGGGTAGAGTTAGATGATAATGGGGCAGGGAGATGATAATGGGGGCAGGGAAATGATAATGGGGCAGGGAGATGATAATGGGGGCAGGGAGATGATAATGGGAGCAGAGAGATGATAATGGGGCAGGGAGATGATAATGGGGGCAGGGAGATGTTAATGGGGGCAGGGAGATGATAATGGGGCAGGGAGATGATAATGGGGACAGGGAGATGATAATGGGAGCAGAGAGATGATAATGGGGGCAGGGTGATGATAATGGGGGCAGGGAGATGATAATGGGGACAGGGAGATGATAATGGGAGCAGAGAGATGATAATGGGGGCAGGGTGATGATAATGGGGGCAGGGAGATCTTAATGGGGGCAGGGAGATGTTAATGGGGCAGGGAGATGTTAATGGGGGCAGGGAGATGATAATGGGGCAGGGAGATGATAATGGGGGCAAGGAGATGATAATGGGGCAGGGAGATGATAATGGGGCAGGGAGATGATAATGGGGCAGGGAGATGATAATGGGAGCAGAGAGATGATAATGGGGCAGGGAGATGATAATGGGGGTAGAGTTAGATGATAATGGGGCAGGGAGATGATAATGGGGCAGGGAGATGATAATGGGGGCAGGGAGATGATAATGGGGGCAGGGAGATGATAATGGGGCAGGGAGATGATAATGGGGCAGGGAGATGATAATGGGGCAGGGAGATGATAATGGGAGCAGAGAGATGATAATGGGGCAGGGAGATGATAATGGGGGTAGAGTTAGATGATAATGGGGCAGGGAGATGATAATGGGGCAGGGAGATGATAATGGGGCAGGGAGATGATAATGGGGGCAGGGAGATGATAATGGGGCAGGGAGATGATAATGGGGCAGGGAGATGATAATGGGGCAGGGAGATGATAATGGGGGCAGGGAGATGATAATGGGGCAGCGAGATGATAATGGGGGCAGGGAGATGATAATGGGGCAGGGAGATGATAATGGGGCAGGGAGATGATAATGGGGGCAGGGAGATGATAATGGGGCAGGGAGATGATAATGGGGCAGGGAGATGATAATGGGGCAGGGAGATGATAATGGGAGCAGAGAGATGATAATGGGGCAGGGAGATGATAATGGGGGCAGGAAGATGATAATGGGGGTAGATTTAGATGATAATGGTGGCAGGGAGATGATAATGGGGGCAGGGAGATGATAATGGTGGCAGGGAGATGATAATGGGGGCAGGGAGATGATAATGGGGGCAGGGAGATGATACTGGGGGCAGGGAGATGTTAATGGGGGCAGGGAGATGTTAATGGGGGCAGGGAGATGATAATGGGGCAGGGAGATGTTAATGGGGGCAGGGAGATGATAATGGGGCAGGGAGATGATAATGGGGGCAGGGAGATGATAATGGGGCAGGGAGATGATAATGGGGCAGGGAGATGATAATGGGGGTAGAGTTAGATGATAATGGGGCAGGGAGATGATAATGGGGCAGGGAGATGATAATGGGGGCAGGGAGATGATAATGGGGCAGGGAGATGATAATGGGGCAGGGAGATGATAATGGGGCAGGGAGATGATAATGGGAGCAGAGAGATGATAATGGGGCAGGGAGATGATAATGGGGGCAGGGAGATGATAATGGGGGTAGATTTAGATGATAATGGTGGCAGTGAGATGATAATGGGGGCAGGGAGATGATAATGGGGGCAGGGAGATGATAATGGGAGTAGGGAGATGATACTGGGGGCAGGGAGATGTTAATGGGGGCAGGGAGATGTTAATGGGGGCAGGGAGATGATAATGGGGCAGGGAGATGATAATGGGGGCAGGGAGATGATAATGGGGCAGGGAGATGATAATGGGGCAGGGAGATGATAATGGGGTAGAGTTAGATGATAATGGGGCAGGGAGATGATAATGGGGGCAGGGAAATGATAATGGGGCAGGGAGATGATAATGGGGGCAGGGAGATGATAATGGGAGCAGAGAGATGATAATGGGGCAGGGAGATGATAATGGGGGCAGGGAGATGTTAATGGGGGCAGGGAGATGATAATGGGGCAGGGAGATGATAATGGGGACAGGGAGATGATAATGGGGGCAGAGAGATGATAATGGGGCAGGGAGATGATAATGGGAGCAGAGAGATGATAATGGGGCAGGGAGATGATAATGGGAGCAGAGAGATGATAATGGGGGCAGGGTGATGATAATGGGGGCAGGGAGATCTTAATGGGGGCAGGGAGATGTTAATGGGGCAGGGAGATGTTAATGGGGGCAGGGAGATGATAATGGGGCAGGGAGATGATAATGGGGGCAAGGAGATGATAATGGGGCAGGGAGATGATAATGGGGCAGGGAGATGATAATGGGGCAGGGAGATGATAATGGGAGCAGAGAGATGATAATGGGGCAGGGAGATGATAATGGGGGTAGAGTTAGATGATAATGGGGCAGGGAGATGATAATGGGGCAGGGAGATGATAATGGGGGCAGGGAGATGATAATGGGGGCAGGGAGATGATAATGGGGCAGGGAGAT
The DNA here is from genome assembly GCF_050947455.1 of Rhinoderma darwinii. Classification (NCBI taxonomy): domain Eukaryota; kingdom Metazoa; phylum Chordata; class Amphibia; order Anura; family Rhinodermatidae; genus Rhinoderma; species Rhinoderma darwinii. The sequence goes on from NC_134689.1 coordinate 154,894,126, forward strand.
GATAATGGGGCAGGGAGATGATAATGGGGCAGGGAGATGATAATGGGAGCAGAGAGATGATAATGGGGCAGGGAGATGATAATGGGGGTAGAGTTAGATGATAATGGGGCAGGGAGATGATAATGGGGCAGGGAGATGATAATGGGGCAGGGAGATGATAATGGGGGCAGGGAGATGATAATGGGGGCAGGGAGATGATAATGAGGGCAGGGAGATGATAATGGGGGCAGGGAGATGATAATGGGAGCAGAGAGATGATAATGGGGCAGGGAGATGATAATGGGGGCAGGGAGATGATAATGGGAGCAGGGAGATGATAATGGAGCAGGGAGATGATAATGGGGCAGGGAGATGATAATGGGAGCAGAGAGATGATAATGGGGCAGGGAGATGATAATGGGGGCAGGGAGATGATAATGGGGGTAGATATAGATGATAATGGTGGCAGGGAGATGATAATGGGGGCAGGGAGATGATAATGGTGGCAGGGAGATGATAATGGGGGCAGGGAGATGATACTGGGGGCAGGGAGATGTTAATGGGGGCAGGGAGATGTTAATGGGGGCAGGGAGATGATAATGGGGCAGGGAGATGTTAATGGGGGCAGGGAGATGATAATGGGGCAGGGAGATGATAATGGGGGCAGGGAGATGATAATGGGGCAGGGAGATGATAATGGGGCAGGGAGATGATAATGGGGGTAGAGTTAGATGATAATGGGGCAGGGAGATGATAATGGGGCAGGGAGATGATAATGGGGGCAGGGAGATGATAATGGGGCAGGGAGATGATAATGGGGCAGGGAGATGATAATGGGAGCAGAGAGATGATAATGGGGCAGGGAGATGATAATGGGGGCAGGGAGATGATAATGGGGGTAGATTTAGATGATAATGGTGGCAGTGAGATGATAATGGGGGCAGGGAGATGATAATGGGGGCAGGGAGATGATAATGGGGGCAGGGAGATGATAATGGGAGTAGGGAGATGATACTGGGGGCAGGGAGATGTTAATGGGGGCAGGGAGATGTTAATGGGGGCAGGGAGATGATAATGGGGCAGGGAGATGATAATGGGGGCAGGGAGATGATAATGGGGCAGGGAGATGATAATGGGGCAGGGAGATGATAATGGGGTAGAGTTAGATGATAATGGGGCAGGGAGATGATAATGGGGGCAGGGAAATGATAATGGGGCAGGGAGATGATAATGGGGGCAGGGAGATGATAATGGGAGCAGAGAGATGATAATGGGGCAGGGAGATGATAATGGGGGCAGGGAGATGTTAATGGGGGCAGGGAGATGATAATGGGGCAGGGAGATGATAATGGGGACAGGGAGATGATAATGGGGGCAGAGAGATGATAATGGGGCAGGGAGATGATAATGGGAGCAGAGAGATGATAATGGGGCAGGGAGATGATAATGGGAGCAGAGAGATGATAATGGGGGCAGGGTGATGATAATGGGGGCAGGGAGATCTTAATGGGGGCAGGGAGATGTTAATGGGGCAGGGAGATGTTAATGGGGGCAGGGAGATGATAATGGGGCAGGGAGATGATAATGGGGGCAAGGAGATGATAATGGGGCAGGGAGATGATAATGGGGCAGGGAGATGATAATGGGGCAGGGAGATGATAATGGGAGCAGAGAGATGATAATGGGGCAGGGAGATGATAATGGGGGTAGAGTTAGATGATAATGGGGCAGGGAGATGATAATGGGGCAGGGAGATGATAATGGGGGCAGGGAAATGATAATGGGGGCAGGGAGATGATAATAGGGGCAGGGAGATGATAATGGGAGCAGAGAGATGATAATGGGGCAGGGAGATGATAATGGGAGCAGAGAGATGATAATGGGGCAGGGAGATGATAATGGGAGCAGAGAGATGATAATGGGGGCAGGGAGATGATAATGGGGGCAGGGAGATGATAATGGGAGCAGGGAGATGATAATGGGGCAGGGAGATGATAATGGGAGCAGAGAGATGATAATGGGGGCAGAGAGATGATAATGGGGGCAGGGAGATGATAATGGGGGCAGAGAGATGATAATGGGGCAGGGAGATGATAATGGGAGCAGAGAGATGATAATGGGGGCAGAGAGATGATAATGGGGCAGGGAGATGATAATGGGGGCAGGGAGATGATAATGGGAGCAGGGAGATGATAATGGAGCAGGGAGATGATAATGGGGCAGGGAGATGATAATGGGAGCAGGGAGATGATAATGGGGCAGGGAGATGATAATGGGGCAGGGAGATGGCATTGGGTAGGGAGGGAAATGATGCTAGAGTGGGAAGGAGATAATAATGGAGGGAGGATGGCACTTGAGTAGGGATGCACGATGCATCAAAACTTAGATACTGTTTCGATACCGTGCACCCCCAAACGGTTCGATACCGTTATTTCATGTATTTCGATACTAAGCTGTGCGGCCGCACAGCTCAATATTGTAATACATGAATGTATGAGAGCGGAGCTGCGGCTGTGTAATACAGTCACGGCCCTGCTCCGGAGTCCTGACTTGTGCGCGCCGCCAGGATTATGTGATGCGGCCAGCGCTGCACTAATGAGCGGCGGCACTGAAAACAGAACATGGCGGGCGCACTACAAAACACCCCCACATGTTCTGTCTTCAGTGCCTGAACCGCCGCTCATTAGTGCAGTGCCGCCCACATCACCTCGTGCTGACCGCGTGTGGGGCGGGGCAATGGTTGTATTACACAGCCGCAGTCCCACTCTATAAAGGCAGAGATCAAAGAAACCTCTCATCTCCGCCGCTATTCCCCTGAATGCTGCCATCAAAGCTGACTGCATAATTCAGGGGAAAATAAGAAGGGGGGATGCCCCTGGATCACGTCACAGGAATCCCTGTGACGCGATTGAGGGACATACCATATATGGGCAGACAGCCCAAGGTCCAATGAAGGACCCCAGGGCTGTCCTACCATATTTCCTGTTAGGGCATACTCAGGTCTGTACTAACAACTGTGTATAGATATATACCAGTACATTAAAGTTTAAAAAATAAAGTAAAAACATAAAGTAATGTTAAATCAAAAAAAAAATACACATACACCTTTTTTACAAAACACATTAAAATAAGTCTCAATACATAAAATATACACATATTCGGTATTGGCGCGGCCGTAATAACCTGCACAACAATTTTTTTGCGTCATTTATGATGTGTACGCTGTAAAAAATAAAATAAAAACTTCTTTCACTTAATAATGTGGGGCACGAGGTGCGATGATGAATTTAACCTCCATGTGCCTCACATTAATAGTAATTAACCCCATCATGCACCTTACACATTAACCCATTATAATTGAGGAACATGATGGGGTTAATTACTATTAATGTGAGGCACATGGAGGTTAAATTTACCATCACACCTCGTGCCCCACATAAGAAATGGAAGAACTGTTTTGTTTTTTTATTACTGTTGGCAAAGTATCGCTTTGTTATCGAAATCGCAATACTACACAAAGCATCGGTACCGAAGTCCAAATTCTGGTATCGTGATATCCCTCCACTGGAGGAGGCATTATACAATGGGGGGGGGTAATAATTTGGTGAAAAGTGATGATATCTGAAGGGAGGGGAGAAATTATACATGGGGAGGGGTAGAGGAAGGAGAGAGTATACCTGGGTAGGAGAAAGCTTATACCGGAGGCATAGTTAGCAACAGTCCTGAATTTGCAGGGACTGTCCTGAATCTACAAAGGCAGTCCCGGCACATTACTGTCCCAGACGTGTCTCAGCCACTGCCATATTCAATTGTATCTGCGTCCACAGGATGCAGATACAATTGAATACTATGGCAGAGCAGGAAAGTATCAGCTTCCTGCTCTGCCATTCACCCATCCAGGAGCGGAATCCCCGGCCAGAGAGTTTCCGACACTCTGGCCAGGGATTTCCCTCCTAGAGGTAGCCCCTGAGGTCAATGTCCATATATGGACAGTGAGGTCAGGGTCTCCTCCTGGACTGGAATCCCCTGTAGAGAGTGCCACACACTCCCCTGTAGTTAGTGCCAAACATACCCCCTGTAGATAGCGCCACGCACACTCCCCTGTAGATAGTGACACACACTGCCCCCTGTAGATAGCACCACACAATCCCATGTAGATAGCGCCACACAATCCCATGTAGATAGCGCCACACCCACCCTGTAGATAGCGCCACACACCCCCCCTGTAGATAGTGCCACACACCCCCCTGTAGATAGTGCCCCACACCCCCCTGTAGATAGTGCCACACACACCCCCCCTGTAGATAGTGCCACGCACCCCCCCTGTAGATAGTGCCACACACAACCCCCTGTAAATAGCTCCACACACAGCCCCCCTGTAAATAGCTCCACACACTGCCCCCTGTAGATAGCGCCACACACACTCCCCTGTAGATTAAAGTCTAAATGCTAAACTCTGGCCACAGGTAGGGGTCTGGTGGAAAGGTGTCTGAATTACCTAACAGGTCTGGTCTAGGATCTGAAATTTTTTCTGGTTTGGTGTCTGAATTAATTTTGTTGTGCGGTTTTTACACAGATAACGTGAGTGCAGCGTGTGAAGAGAATGCAAAAGCATCATCCAGGCATGCCCGTGGCGGTGGGAGATCTTAGGGACTACATTTTGGTGAGTGACTCTGCTGTGTATAGGGCTTCAGTGCAATGATTTTTGTTTATATTGCCCTCCTACACCCTGACAGATTCTATACACACACACACACACACACTCACTTTCCCTTTTTGCCCCCCACAGAGCCGCTGTCTCTTGTCTCTTCCCTGTCACTCCACAGAGCCCCTGTGAGGTTGCGTCTCCACCCTGGCTACCACTGCTACCTTCAGTTCTCCCAGCCCTGGCACTTAGTCTCTCCCCTTTGCCCTCCGACACCCACCTCCTGTCTCTGCCCTGCTCCACAAAGAGTTTTCTTTTTAATGTGCTCTACCTCCCGCCCCTTTACATTTCACCCCTCCTAATAACGAGGGGGCGGGGGCCCAGACTCATTGGCAGTATGGGGCCCAGAAATTCCTGATGGCAGCCCTGCCTATGGCAAACGAGTATCTATATTGACTCATTCGTTGTTAGGGCATGTTCACAGGGCTTATTTTCAGGCATATTTGGGAACACAAAACGCTCGTATTAAGCTCCAAAACACACTTAAAATACACTTGCAAACAGTTTCCCATTGATTTCAATGGGAAATACACTGTGTAGTTCATATAAGGGTATGTGCACACACACTAATTACGTCCGTAATTGACGGACGTATTTCGGCCGCAAGTACCGGACCGAACTCAGTGCAGGGAGCCGGGCTCCTAGCATCATAGTTATGTACGATGCTAGGAGTCCCTGCCTCGCTGCAGGACAACTGTCCCGTACTGAAAACATGATTACAGTACGGGACAGTTGTCCTGCAGAGAGGCAGGGACTCCTAGCATCGTACATAACTATGATGCTAGGAGCCCGGCTCCCTGCACTGAGTTCGGTCCGGGACTTCCGGCCGAAATACGTCCGTCAATTACGGACGTAATTAGTGTGTGTGCACATACCCTAAGGCATATTTTTACGCTGCTGAATAAAAAAAAACACCTCGTAAAAATATGCCTTGTAAAAAGCAGCGACATGTTGAAATATTTTACAAGCTGCTTTTCCATTAACACTAGAAAAAAAGGCTTCGCAAATACAAAATACACTAGAAAAACACTTAAAAATACCCTTAACCCTTTAAGGTCCGAGCCATTTTTTGATTTTTCATTTTCGTTTTTCACTCCCCGCCTTCCAAGAGTTATAACTCCTTTATTTTTCCGTCAATAGAGTGGTGTGAGGGCTTATCATTTGCAGGAGGAGTTGTAGTTTCCATTGGTAGCATATAAAGTACCATACTTCCAAAAAAATCTTTGCGGGCAGAAATTGGAAAAAACTGTGATTCCTCCATTGTTTTTTGGGTTTTCGTTTTTACGTTTTTTCCCCATGCGGTAAAAATGACAACTTAACTTTGATCTGTGGCTCAATGCAATTACAGTGATACCAATTGAAATAGTTTTTTTATATATTTTACTGCTTAAAAAAAACAACTACTTTTTGTTAAAAAAAATTGTTTTGTTTCGCCTCATTCTGGGAGCCATAACTTTTTTATTTTTCCGTGGATTGAGCGGTTTGAGGGCTTATTTTTTGCAGGATGAACTGCAGTTTTTATCTGTACCATTTTTTGGTACATAGAACTTTTTGATCAGTTTTAATACATTTTTTTAGAGCTTAGTTGACCAAAAAACAGCGATTTTGACGGTTTACATGGTTTATTTTTACGGCATTCACAGAGGAACTTAAAATAATGCTAAATTGTAATAGTTCAGACTTTTACGGACGCAGCGATACCATTTTGTTTACTTTTTTCATTTTTTACATTACTTTAGAGAAAAAATGGGAAAAGGATTTTTTTTTAAACTTTTAATATTGTATTATTTTTTTCACCACTAAAAACGTTATTTAAAGTTTGTTTACACATTCTATTAGTTACCCTAGGGGATAATACACTTTTTTAACGCCTCAGCTGCTGCGATCGCGATTGACCACAGAATTTGAGGGGTTAAACAGACAGGAATCGTGCGAGTCCATACTACATACTCCCTCCCCCTCCCCGGGACATCCTGGTGCGTGAAGATGTTAAAAAATACTTTAAAATTTCAAAAACGCTTTGAAAATCAGCTCCAAAAACGCCTGGTTTCAGAGACTGTTTTCTGTTAAAATTAGCCTCATATATTTCTGCCGAAACATATGCCATGTGAACATACCCTTAGTCTTAGTTTATTTTCCAGCAGGTTTTTGGAGTTTATTTTAGACAAATATATCTAATATTGCATGCCATTTGTCACATTTATTATTGTAGATCAGTGTGGTGCTTTTGGTTTCGTTTTGCGGCTTACATTTACGCTAGCCTGCTAATGGCGTTCAAGATGCAACTTTATTTTACAATGTTTTTAAAAGGCAAACTTCATAAACATGGATAAAAACACCATCCTTAACCTTGTTCACTTGGTTAACATGAATCACAAAGTGGTGCATGTGGCACAAGCAGTAGTTCTTTTTGGTATAAAAATAGCTAAAAAAAAAAGTGCATATAGTATACACAGGTTCTGGTAGAAATATGTAGTTCAATATGACAAGAAATATATGAATATGTAAAATCAGTAGATCTTTTAATAAACAATAGCAACACAGAAGTTCAAAAGATGGCTGTATGGAATGTATATCTGATATACCGTATTTTCCGGACTATAAGGCGCACATAAAATGCTGAGAATTTCTCAGAAATAGAAAGTGCGCCTTATAATCCGGTGCGCCTTATATATGAACCCGACAGTAAAGAGAGGGGTTCATACAGGATCCTTTACCTCTATCGTGGGCGGCAGGGGTCGGCGGCGGCATACCACAGCACACACCATGCTCCTCCCCCCCGTGCGCCTATGAATTTATTCTTCACTTGGGTTTTTACAGTATCCATAAATGGATTGAGCATTACGGCCACCGTAGTCAGGAGCCACACTGAGTGATACTTACAGCTCTGTAGGATCCTTGCAATATATCTTTGCTTTAGCATTAACTATACCCACTACCCCAAAAAATGCCTCCTGTTAAGAGACATGCTTATGATGCAGGTTTCAAGCTTAAAGCTATAAGTTATGCAGTAGAGCATGGAAATAGGGCAGCTGCAAGAGAATTCAACATTAATGAATCCATGGTGCGTAAGTGGAGAAAACAAGAAGATGCCCTCCGCCAAGTAAAGAAGACCAAACTGAGTTTCCGAGGAAACAAAGCAAGGTGGCCACAGTTGGAGGACAAAATAGAACAGTGGGTTATGGAACAGAGAAACGCAGGTAGAAGCGTCTCCACTGTCTCTATTCGACTCAAAGCCACTGCTTTAGCACGTGACATGGAGATCAAGGACTTTCGAGGAGGTCCTTCATGGTGCTTTCGTTTCATGAACAGGCGTCATCTCTCCATTCGCACCAGAACTACTGTGTGCCAGCAATTACCAAAGGATTATGAAGAGAAGCTGGCCATTTTCCGCACCTACTGCATAACCAAGATAAATGAAAAGAATATCCAGCCAGAACACATTATTAACATGGATGAGGTTCCCCTCACTTTCGATATCCCCGTAAACCGTACTGTTGAGAAAACAGGGACCAGTACGATATCTATACGTACCACAGGAAATGAGAAGTCATCTTTCACTGTAGTTCTCGCTTGTCAGGCTAATGGCCAGAAACTACCACCCATGGTAATTTTCAAGAGGAAGACTTTGCCTAAAGAAAATTTTCCTGCTGGTGTCATCATTAAGGCTAACCCAAAGGGCTGGATGGATGAGGAGAAGATGAGTGAGTGGCTGAGGGAGGTCTACGTCAAGAGACCGGGTGGCTTTTTTCACAAATCCCCATCCCTATTGGTCTGTGACTCGATGCGCGCCCACTTGACCGATACTGTCAAAGCCCAAGTGAAGAAAACAAATTCGGAGCTTGCTGTCATCCCTGGTGGATTAACCAAAGAGCTCCAGCCGCTAGATATCAGCATCAACAGGTCATTTAAAGTTAAATTGCGAGCTGCATGGGAGCATTGGATGACAGAAGGTGACCACACATTCACCAAAACAGGGAGGCAACGCCGTGCGAGTTATGCCACTATGTGCCAGTGGATCGTGGATGCCTGGAAGAATGTATCAGTCTCCAGTGTCATCCGAGCTTTCAGGAAGGCTGGAATCACCACTGAAGAGCCTAGCAGCAGCAACGAGACCGACTCGGATAATGAAGAGGAGGACCCCATGCTTGATGCCGAAATCGCCCAACTGTTCAACTCCGACACTGAAGATGACGGATTTGATGGATTTCTGGTGGAGGAATGAACTGAAAAAGTACGGTAAGGGTATGTGCACACACACTAATTATGTCCGTAATTGACGGACGTATTTCGGCCGCAAGTCCCGGACCGAACAGTGCAAGGAGCCGGGCTCCTAGCATCATACTTATGTACGATGCTAGAAGTCCCTGCCTCGCTGCAGGACAACTGTCCCGTACTGTAAACATGATTATACTACGGGACAGTTGTCCTGCAGCAAGGCAGGGACTCCTAGCGTCGTACATAAGTATGATGCTAGGAGCCCGGCTCCTTGCACTGTGTTCGGTCCGGGACTTGCGGCCGAAATACGTCCGTCAATTACGGACGTAATTAGTGTGTGTGCACATACCCTAAACGTTTTGATTTGCAATTACAGCTGAACCAGTTGCAAGTTATTGTTAAAAAGTGTAATAAATTTTGACTTGCAGTCTGAGCAATGGTTTATTTAACGGTAATGTGCTGCGCCTTATAATCCAGTGCGCCTTATATATGAAACATGATTGCTTATAAGGCGCTCATAGAAAGTGCGCCTTATAATCCGGTGCGCCTTATAGTCCGGAAAATACGGTACATAACAAACAACCAGCGGAATTTACCAACTCGATGGTCCTAGGTTTTTATTGTGCAAAAGTAGATAAAAATACAAAAACTACATATATTTGGTATTGCCTTAACCCCTTCAGGACCTAGCCTGTTTTGGCCTTCAGGACACAGCCGATTTTTTCAAATCTGACATGTGTTACTTTATATAGTAATAACTCCGGATTGCTTTTAGCTATCCAAGCAATTCTGAGACATTACAAGGCTTAGAACTTTAGCAGCAATTTCTCATATTTGAAAGAAAATTTCAAAATGTTTTATTATATTTTTTTTTGCTGAAATTCATTTCTAATACTTTTTTTTTGTAACACAGAGGGTTTTACCAGAGAAATGCAACTCAATATTTTATTGCCCAGATTCTGCAGTATTAGAAATATCTCACATGTGGTCCTAGTGATCTAATGGACTGAAACACCGGCCTCAGAAGCAAAGAAGCACCTAGTGGATTTTGGGCTCCTTTATTTTAGAATATATTTTAGGCATCTTGTCAGGTTTGAAGAGGTCTTGTCGTGGCAAAACAGTGGACACACCCCAAAAGTTACCCCATTTTGGAAACTACACCTCTCAAGGAATTTATCTAAGGGTATAGTTAGCACTTTGACCACACAGATTTTTCGCTAAACATATTGGAATTAGTCTGTAGAAATGAAAATCTACTTTTTTTTACTGAAAAAACATAGAAATTTTTAATATTTACAAGGAATAACGAAGAAAATTCACCCCAACATTTGTAAAGCAATGCCTCCCGATTACGGCAATACCCCACATGTGGTAATAAACCGCAGATTGGACCCACAGCAGGGCTCAGAAGGGAAACAGCGTCATTTGGATTTTGGAGCACAGATTTTGCTGGAATGGTTTTCGGTGCCATGTCGCATTTGCAATAGAAAGAGAAAGGAATTGCCTGCAGGCAATAGAGCCCAATTTCCCAACTACCACAATAGTTATAAACAAAACTTTATTAGGCTACGTGTAGCAAGACAAAACCACATAGATTACGTTTAAAATTGTCACTACCTAAGACCGGATATAGAAGTAGTTTGCCTGTATAGGTGTAGGCATGAAGTAGGTATAGATTAGAAGCGTGAACTTTTATTATTAGCAAGTTAGATTATTAAATTGTCTAATAAATAGCCAGTAGATCCGGTTTTCGGTAGGTATTAAAAAATGAACAGCCCCCCCGACATGTTTCGCTACTGAGTAGCGTCCTCAGGGGTACATGGGGCTAATGGCGGCGCGCCAAAAGGAAATCCTGATATGGACACGTCAGGTGACGCATGAGGAGGTGTGTCGTGAAAAACAGCCAGTAACATTGTAGAAAACAGGCCGGCCGTTCAAAGAAACCGACCAATGAATAGGAGCACAGATAAGATGAGCCAATTGAAAGTAAATTGGGGCGCATGTGCATCAGCCCCAAAAAGGGACTTAGTACGCATATGGCGTCCCGGGTTGGCGATATCCAGGGAGAGAGTTCTGGCGCATGCGCTGATAATTAATTTACGACTTAGGCTCGGAATCGAAATGCCGCCGATGCAAACAGTGGGCAATGAAGAAAGCTAGACTCGCTTTAGAAAATTTGGCACAAAGTCGGTGCAGGCGCACCATTAGAATCTATGGACTTAGAACGGAGTCGGTAACAATAAGATAGTATGGTAAGTATTGAAAATAGTATTGACACTTATGAAACTCCCCAACTAGATGCTTGGTCCATCTAAGAGTTTAACAGAATTAAAATCAGGATATATGATATACTTGATGAAAGCCGCCGTAACTATGTAGTCAAAGTCATAAATGGAAAGTAGAAGGCGTATTAAAGGACCATCACAGTTTAGTGTGTATGGTCAATTAAAGATAGTCAATAGCACAGTACAGATATATTTGGCATATTGCAGGTACAGAGTGATGGCACAGTGGCTATTTTGGTATCCCCCACAATAGAAGTACAGGAGTGGAAATGATTTAGGGACATAGGATCAGAGAAACGCACTGAAAGTAAATCCCTCGTTCAGACCAGAGGGGGACATTGTATTCAGGCGGTAAATCCACCGTGCCTCCTCTTGCAGGAGTCTACGGTCAAGATTTCCGGCTCTAGGGCCCATTTTAATCTGGGTGACACCCCAAAATTTAAGCAACTTAGGGTTGCCTCCATGGAATTCATGGGTATGTCTTGAAAGAGTTGTGTCTTCATTATGATTAATGGTGCTAAGATGTTTAGAGACACGTCTTCTCAACTCCTGTACAGTCTTTCCCACGTACAACTTAGGGCAGGGACATTTAACGATATAGATAACCCCACTGCTCTGACAGTTAAGGAATTGTTTAATTACATATATTTTGCCATCAGTAGGATTGGCAAAATTCTGAACGGTTGACATCAAAGGGCAAAAAGAACATCTGCCACAGGGATGAAATCCCTTGACTGGTAATCTAAACCAGGTAGATGGGGTATCGGATCGTATTGAATAATGACTGTGTACCAGAAAATCCCGTAGGTTCCTTCCCCTTCGATATGTAATATTTGGATTAACAGAAACAGCGTCTTTCAGGTCAGGATCGGCGGTAAGTATAGCCCAATGTTTACGTAAAATTTGGACAACCTTGGGAGAGCATACGTCATATGTGCCAATGCAGCGAATGGCACTGGATGAACTGGTCTTGATAGATTTAGTTCCTGTATTGGACAATAAATCGTTTCTCTGAAATGCCTTAGCCCTAGCGTAGGCCCTATGCAACCATTTTTGGGGTAACCTCGTGCTCTGAATTTATGGTAAAGACCATCACATTCCGTTTGGAAGGATAGTTCATTGGAGCAGTTACGTTTAGCTCTTAAATACTGGCCTATCGGTATCCCCTTCCTAAGGGCTGGGGGATTGTGACTATCCCAGTGTAAAAAGTTGTTGGTGGCGGTGGGCTTCCGAAAGATATCGGTCTGGACAACGCCACCAGGATCCAAAGAGATCTTTAAATCAAGAAAATTTATAGCATGGTCATGTATCTCATATGTGAACTGCATGCCAATGGAGTTAGTATTGAGTATAGACATGAAGTCAGTGAAGGTGTTGACATCCCCATCCCACAGGATGAGAATGTCATCAATGTATCTCCCCAAAAAGAAATGTGAGAAGTGAAAAAGAATAAGTCATCAGAAAAAACAATAGTATCCTCCCACCACCCTAAAAAAAGATTCGCATAAGTGGGTGCACAAACAGTGCCCATGGCCGTGCCTTTAATTTGATGATAATATTTTTTATCAAAAGTAAAGTAATTTTTGTAAGTAAGAAATGTAAGAGTGACAACACAAAATCATTATGTCGTTGAAATTGAGTGCCCTTGGTGCTCAAAAAATATTTGACGGCAGTGAGTCCTAAGTTGTGCTGAATATTAGTATATAATGACTCCACGTCTATACTCGCTATCATGGTGGAGGAAGTTACGTTGATCTCATGGATCCTGGTGACGGTGTCCTTGGTATCCTTAAGGTAGGAGGATAGCGAAGAGACAAAAGGTCACAGTATTTCATTCACATAGAGACTAATTCCCTGACACAATGGGTCTTCCAGGAAGGGGACATGTCGCTTTATGAACCTTTGGCAGCGCATAAAAAGTCGCCAAAGTAGGAGTAGAATTATAAAGACGTTTGAATTCATCATTAGTGATAAGATTCTCACTCTTAGCTGCATCCAGAAGAGTGTATAGTTCTAATAAGTAGCTAGCCGTAGGATTACTCCCCAGAGTAACATAGGTAGTGTTATCGTCAAGTAATCTATGGACCATGCTGACATAGTCAGCACGGTCCATGATCACTATATTGCCCCCCTTGTCAGAGGGTTTCAGGACCAAACTTTCATTCCCGCACAGATCATCCAGTGCCAGCCTCTCATTGTCACTGAGATTGCCAAAGGTCCTAGATCTATCAACTTTCAGCTTTTTAAGATCGTTACAGACCATCCTAACAAAGGTGTCAATATGACTGTATTGAGAGAAAGGGGGGGGGTGAGTTTGGACTTGGGACGCAGAGATGATAATGGCCCAACGACATCAGTAACTCCAAATTCACTCTCATAGAGCAAACTCTCCAGATCTCTCAAAGTGTTGGATTCTGCACGATCCTGACATGTTCTATCAGGTGCAGTACCCTTAAAATATTTATGTAGGGCCAATTATCTTGCAAAAAGATTGATATCCTTTACCCATACGAATTCATCAAAAGGTGGAGTAGGGGTATAAGATAGACCCTTCTTTAATAAACTTAGTTGATGAGCATTCAGATGACAAGAGGATAAGTTGAATATCTGCATCTCATCATCCCTTGTAGCCTGTGTACTTGATGTTATGGTTTTAGCCCCCAGTGTAGACTGGGTTGGCCTAAAAAAGGAAATGTAGCAAGGGGACCTTTGGAAAGATGGACCATATTGTCCCCTCCATTTTGGCTTAAATTGGCACGAGGGGGTTGAGAGCTGATCGGTGTATTTACAATATTTGGCACAGATATAGGAACAGGCATAGAGGAGATAGATAAAGAATTTGAGGTAGTGGAAGGACATACTGTAGTACGATTGGAAAAATTTGGTGTTATTTGTTTAGATATCGTAGGTGTTCTTTTAGATATACTCGGTCTATTATTCCTGATCTTCCGTTTGGTGCCAAATCTGAGACTGTCAGTATTATTTCTAGATTCCTCTGTGCCTGAGGTGTCTGACTCAGAGAAATCAGTAAAAACTGTAGTTCGTTTAGGAGTGGGATATGAGTTTGTTTTATACGTGTAGATCTGTCCTAGATCAAAATCCCTGCGATCACGTATATATTTGCGGTGTTTACGCTCCTTGATCTCTCCTTGTAGTTTTTCAATATTTTTCTGCAATTTTATCTCAGACGCACCAAACTCAGGACAGGAGTGAAAGACTTGTATGTCTGTAATCTCTTTTTCTAACTGAGCACCAATTTTACTATAATTCTGTTTATCAAATTCCAGTATTGAAGCATGCACATGGAACTGTCAGTGAGAAGTTCCTCCCACCCCTTAATGAAAGTATTGTCTCTATAGGAATTCGGAGTAATATTAATCCTTAGACCTCTATATACTATTTTTTGTTGTATATAGGTTTCCAGACTATAAACCTCCCAGCAGGATCGTATATATTTCTGGTACGTTTTTTGGAGATCCCTAAACGCTGTCTGAACGTCAAATTGATGTAGGGGAATATTTTCAACAGAAAAGACATATGCCGCATCAGCGGATAATGTCTCTATATTTGTTTTTTTGGATAAAAAACCTGCCATACCAAAAGTTATGAATATGTGATCAGGTAAATAGATTGTTCCGAGGTGGGAACGGGGTCAAAACAAAAGGATAATTAACCCAGCAGCTTTAAGGACACAAGGCATAGGAGAGACCCCAGGTAGTTGGCGGGCACAATATACAATAGAAAGAGAAAGGAATTGCCTGCAGGCAATAGAGCCCAATTTCCCAACTACCACAATAGTTATAAACAAAACTTTATTAGGCTACGTGTAGCAAGACAAAACCACATAGATTACGTTTAAAATTGTCACTACCTAAAACCGGATATAGAGGTAGTTTGCCTGTATAGGTGTAGGCATGAAGTAGGTATAGATTAGAAGCGTGAACTTCTATTATTAGCAAGTTAGATTATTAAATTGTCTAATAAATAGCCAGTAGATCCGGTTTTCGGTAGGTATTAAAAAATGAACAGCCCCCCCGACATGTTTCGCTACTGAGTAGCGTCCTCAGGGGTACATGGGGCTAATGGCGGCGCGCCAAAAGGAAATCCTGATATGGACACGTCAGGTGACGCATGAGGAGGTGTGTCGTGAAAAACAGCCAGTAACATTGTAGAAAACAGGCTGGCCGTTCAAAGAAACCGACCAACGAATAGGAGCACATGCGCATCAGCCCCAAAAAGGGACTTAGTACGCATATGGCGTCCCGGGTTGGCGATATCCAGGGAGAGAGTTCTGGCGCATGCGCTGATAATTAATTTACGACTTAGGCTCGGAATCGAAATGTCGCCGATGCAAGCAGTGGGCAATGAAGAAAGCTAGACTCGCTTTAGAAAATTTGGCACAAAGTCGGCGCAGGCGCACCATTAGAATCTATGGACTTAGAACGGAGTCGGTAACAATAAGATAGTATGGTAAGTATTGAAAATAGTATTGACACTTATGAAACTCCCCAACTAGATGCTTGGTCCATCTAAGAGTTTAACAGAATTAAAATCAGGATATATGATATACTTGACGTTAGCCGCCGTAACTATGTAGTCAAAGTCATAAATGGAAAGTAGAAGGCGTATTAAAGGACCATCACAGTTTAGTGTGTATGGTCAATTAAAGATAGTCAATAGCACAGTACAGATATATTTGGCATATTGCAGGTACAGAGTGATGGCACAGTGGCTATTTTGGTATCCACCACAATAGAAGTACAGGAGTGGAAATGATTTAGGGACATAGGATCAGAGAAACGCACTGAAAGTAAATCCCTCGTTCAGACCAGAGGGGGACATTGTATTCAGGCGGTAAATCCACCGTGCCTCCTCTTGCAGGAGTCTACGGTCAAGATTTCCGGCTCTAGGGCCCATTTTAATTTGGGTGACACCCCAAAATTTAAGCAACTTAGGGTTGCCTCCATGGAATTCATGGGTATGTCTTGAAAGAGTTGTGTCTTCATTATGATTAATGGTGCTAAGATGTTTAGAGACACGTCTTCTCAACTCCTGTACAGTCTTTCCCACGTACAACTTAGGGCAGGGACATTTAACGATATAGATAACCCCACTGCTCTGACAGTTAAGGAATTGTTTAATTACATATATTTTGCCATCAGTAGGATTGGCAAAATTCTTAACGGTTGACATCAAAGGGCAAAAAGAACATCTGCCACAGGGATGAAATCCCTTGATTGGTGATCTAAGCCAGGTAGATGGGGTATCGGATCGTATTGAATAATGACTGTGTACCAGAAATTGTATATTGTGCCCGCCAACCAATTTTTGTAAAGCAATTTCTCCCGAGTATGGAAATACCCCACATGTGGTCATACATTTTTTTCATTAGAAATGAATTAACCCTTTCAGGACTGATCCATGTTTTGCTTTCTTATTTTCGATTTTCACTCTCCACCTTCCAAGAGCCATAACTTTTTTATTTTTCCTTCAGTAGAGTGTTATGAGGGCTTATTTCTTGTGGGAGGAGCTGTAGTTTCTGTTGACACCATTTAAAGTACCATAAAATGTACTGGGAAACTGAAAAAAAATTATTTGTGGGCTGAAATTGGAAAAAAAGCTGATTCCATTTTTTGTGGGTTTAGTTTTTACAGCTTTCGCTGTGCGGTAAAAATTAAGACTTTACTTTATTCTGCGGCTCAATACAATTACGGTGATACCAAATGTATATAGTTTTTTCTATATTATACTACTTTTACAAAGAAAAATCTAATTGTTAAAATAAAAATTGTTTTGTTTCACCACATTCTGAGAGGCGTAACTTTTTTATTTTTCGGTTAATTGAGTGGTGGGAAGTCTTATTTTTTGCGGGACGAGCTGTAGTGTTTATTGGTACCATTTTTTGGTACAAAAAAAGGTGATCAAGGTTGTATTACATTTTTTTTTTAGATCTAAGATGACAAAAAAAACAGCGATTTTGGCGGTTTAAATTATTTAAGTTTTTTACGGTGTTCACCATGCGAGTTAAATAATGGTATATTGTAATAGTTCGGTCTTATACGTACGTAGCAATACTAATTTTGTTTATTTTTTTTACATTACTTTAGAGGAAAAATGGGAAAAGTTTTGTTTTTTTTAACTTAAATTTTCTTTTTTTCACTACGAAAAACTTGAATTCTTCTACAAATTGTATTAGTCCCCTTAGGGGACTTGAACCAGCGATCATTGGATCGCTGGTACAATGTACTGCAATACTAATGTATTGCAGCATATTGTTCTTTTTACAGGCTTCTGTAAGAGCACAATTGCTGTTCCTATCCGTTAGTCTCGGGTGTCAGCTGTAATACACAGCTGACACCTGCTGCGTATGGAGCGGGCTCAGCACGTGAGCCCACTCCATACATCAACCCCCGCACCATGACGTGCAATTAAGTCATAGTGCGCAAAGGGGTTAATGCACAGCGGATGGTTCAAAGTGAATATTGCAATTTTCCACTGTTATGCCATTTTAGTGCATATGTTGTGCCCAGTTTGTGCCACTGAAGACAAATACCTCATAAAACGTTAAGCGGGTTCTCCCGTGTATGGCGATGCCATATATGTGGGAGTAAACTGCTGTTTAGGTACGCTGCAGGGGTCAGAAGGAAGGTAGTGCCATTTTGCTTTTGGAGCGCAGATTTTGCTTGATAATAGTTCTGTTTGGGGTTTAACTGGTGTTTCAGTTTATAATGTGGGGGCATATGTAATCTCTGCAGAGTACATCTGGGCATAATAAGAGGGTATAATAATGCGGTAAATAAATAATAATTCATAGATATGTGGCCGGTGTCGCACTCATAAATGGCGCCCGATCTTATCCGCTTTTTGAACCCTCTGCACATTTTGCATCGCCATATTCTGAGAGCCAGAACTTCTTTATTTTTTCACCACCGGAGCTGTGTGAGGGCTTTGATGTTGCCAGACAATCTGTCATTTTCATTGGTACCATTTTTGGGTATATGCGATTTTTTTTTTTGATCACTTTTTATTCCATTTTTTTTGCAAGCCGGGTGACCAAAAACCAGCAATTCTGATAATGTTATTTAGTTAATTTTTTTGCGGCGTTCACCGTGCGCTATAAATGACAATTTTACTTTATCTGCAGGTCGATACGATTACGGCGATACCATATGTATATAGGTTTCTTTGTTTTGCAGCGTTTGCGCAATAAAATAACTTTTTTATAAAATAATTTATTTGTCACCATATTCTGAGAGCCATAACTTTTTTTTTTAGTCAAAAAAGCTGTGTAAGGGCTTTTTTTTGTGGGACGGGTTGTAGTTTTTATCTGTACTATTTTCGGGTACATGCGACTTTTTGATCACTTTTTATTCTCTATTTTGAGAGGGGTGGTGACCATAAAATAGCGATTCTGGTGTAGTTTTTTATTGATTTTTTTGGGGGTGTTCATCATGCAGAAAAAATAACATTATAGTTTTATAGTTGGGGTTGTTATGAACGCGGTGATACCAGATATGTGTACTTTTTTTAACGTGTTCATTTTTTTCCTATAATGAAAGTCTTGTTATAGGAAAAAATGCATTTTTTGTTTATATAACTTATAACTTTGATTTTTAAACTTTTTTAAAACCTTTTTATTACCTTTTTTTTTACTTGTTCCACTAGGGGACAATTAGATTTGCAGCTTTGATCGCTGCTAGAGTACATTACACTACCTACGTAGTGTAATGTATTCTAACTGTCATTGTGACGTGACAGTCACACTGACAGGAAGCCCAGGAGGACCGCCTGGAGGCTGCTCCTCCGAGGCTCCCGTACATGGCAGCCCGGAGGCCATTGTCTGGCCTCCGATTGCTACAACAAGCATCGGCAGCCCCCACAATCACTTCGTGGGGGCTGCCGATGTGCTTCAAACCCCTTAAATGCGGCGATCGCAATCGGTCGCCGCATTTATGGAGTTAATTGCCAAAATCAGCGCCGATGGTCTGCTGACCGGCAAGACTGGAGTGTCAGCTGACCTCCCGGTTCCCGGACACTGTCCGGTAAGACAGTGTGCGCCGGGAACCGCTCCGCAACTGTACGTCCTGGTGCGGGAAGCAAGCCATCTGCAGGATGTACAGTTGCGGCGCAGCGTGTGAAGAGGTTAAACATACATAAAATTATCATATAATTTATACTTCATGGTGAACTCTGTAAAAGCAAAACCCAAAAAACAATGCGGGAATGTCAACGAAAACAAATACAAGTTTTGGGCGCTTGGAATGTGACGATGGAAAAACGTAAACATTTGCTGAACCCTGAAAGCTGAAATAGACCGTACTTTTTTTTTTTTCTTTATCAAAGATTTTTATTTTGAAAATATACAAAACATAACAGCATACACATAGTTTCATAAATTTGCAAAATTCACACGCAGTGCAATATAACCACTTCAATATCGCATAAAATACACAAAGACATAGAAACAACAGTAGGAGGTAACCTCCTAATCAGTAAGCAAAAACTAAATAAAAATGCAATGAGAATAACAATACCATAAGTGCAGCAAAGATAGTGCATTATTTAGGGAAGCCAGTCCCCACAGTTGGATAAAAATGATCGCATATAAGTGCACATTATACGTCAGACTAACACAGACACAAGACAACAAGGGGAAACACATACAGACCTAGCACGCAAAAGGTAGGCTTATATAGGTGTTCAAAAGAGGCCATCCAGCCAGAGAGGTAGATCATTACCACCCCGGAATCCAGACCACACTGCCCAAGTGCGGACAAAGAGCTCAGCTTTACCCTGATCAGCAGACATCAACTCCTCCATCCTCATAATTCCGTTCACCTCCATCACCCATTCCTTCAATGAAGGTACAGTGCTGGACTTCCAATGACGAGGAATCACTGTTCTTGCTGCGGTCAAAAAATGCCGAAAGACACTCTTTTTGAGGTGTGGGAGTGATCCAGGAACCATGGAAAGTAAGCCAATGGAGGCCGAAGTCTGAACCTCAGTATGAAAAAGTTTGTTACCAAGATCAAAAAATTTTTCCCAAAAAGGACGAAGCTTGGGACAATCCCACCAAATGTGCAACATGGTTCCAGGAGCCTCCCCACACCTCCAGCACTCATCAGATACATCAGGGAATATCCTATGCAGCAAAGAAGGACAGCGGTACCATCTGGTGAGAATCTTATAATTTTTTTCCTGGGCGAAGCACGAGGTCGGTAGCTTATGCGCCAGGAAGAAAGATGTGCCCCACTCCTCAGCAGAGTGTCGAGTCCCCAATTCCTCATCCCATGCGGTAGTGAATGTCAGCTGAGAGTAATCGTATTTGGGTAGAAGGATCCCGTGTAAATAGGACAACACATGAGAGGGGGCAGTAGTCAACAACAAATAGTGCTCCAGAGGAGTCTTATCCTGCAGCATGTAAGAAAGATAGGAGCGCAACTGAAAATAGGACCACCAAACCGGACGTCCCCCCGGGCAGGCCTCAGAGACAACAGACTGTGACAAGATTGTACCCTCAGGTGTAAGAGTCTTAGCCAAGAAACCACCGTCCTGTCTCTCCCAACAGAGGAATGTGTCCACACCCACCGCCGGAGGGAAGGAAGGATCATCAAAAAGAGGAGTTAGAGGACCTGGACGGTGAACAATGTCTATCGTAGCAATGATCCGCTCCCAGACTACAAGAAACTGACGTGTGAGGGAAGGCAGAGAAGATGAAGGTCGCTGAAGAGCAGACAACCAAGGCAGAGACGACAGTGCTAGGGGAGACATAGCCTTCTCAATGCGCACCCATTGCTTACACGCACCTGAGCGGAACCAGTCTACCAAACGCATGAGGACCGCAGCTTCGTGGTAGCATTTAAAATCCGGCAATCCTGCCCCCCCCCCTCCACTTTCGGCCGACTAAGGACAGCAAAATGAACACGAGGCTTAGAGGAGCCCCAAACAAATTTAGTTATGGCCCTATGCAATGTTTGGAAGAAGCTATTCAGAAATTATTTTAACCCTTTAGGCATTTCACAGGAAATAAAGCAAAGTAGAGGTGAAATTTACAAATTTCAATATTTTTTTTACAAAATTCATTTGTAATACAGTTTTTTCTGTAACACGGAAGGTTTTACGAGAGAAACGCAACTCAATACTTATTGCCCAGATTCTGCAGTTTGGAATTATGATAGGGACGGTTTGGAATATGTATAGGAATTTGGGCAGAATGTCCATTTTAACCGCGTTAATGCGCCCAAACCACGATATGCGGTTCCCACCATATGACATTAAATCCTTCAAGGTGCGCTGCAGAATGGGTGTGTAATTCAAAGCGAACAAATCCGACTGTTGTGTGGGAATATGCACCCCCAGATATTTTAGAGATTTAGATTGCCATTTGAACGGGAAAACACGAGCGAAATGGGTGGCTAGAGCAGTATCGAGAGATATATTCAATGCCTCCGATTTAGAATAGTTGACTTTAAAATTACTCAAATGACCAAATCGCTCAAATTCCCCGGTCAAAGATGGCAAGGAAACCATGGGAGTCGTAATGTACACAAGGAGATCATCGGCATACAATGCTAGTTTGTGATGTTTCGTGCCAAGACAAACGCCATTAACATTAGGGTTGTTCCGCAGTGCCACTGCCAGGTGTTCCATGACCAAAACATAGAGTAAAGGTGAGAGTGGGCACCCCTGTCTCGGGCCATTAGTAATAGACAAAGAGTCAGATAACAACCCATTAACTCGAACCCGGGCCGTAGGCCCATGATATAATGCCATAATCCTATCCACCATAGTGGCGCCAAGGCCAACCTGTGTCAGGACACTGCGGAGAAACACCCAATGTACCCTGTCAAAAGCTTTTTCAGCATCGACCGAGAGTAAACACATCGGTATCTTATGGGATTGGCAGTATGATGTTAAAAGGAGGGTCTTGTTAGTGTTGTCCCGCGCTTCCCTACCACGCACAAACCCCACCTGGTCATCTTTGACCAGATCGTGTAAGAAAGGGCGAGAGTCGAGAGGCCAGCAACTTCGCAAAAATCTTAACGTCTACATTTATCAATGATATTGGTCGGAAATTTGCGCACGACGTCGGATCCTTGCCCGGTTTTGGTAAAAGGGTAATATGAGCCTCAAGGGACTGAAGTGCAAAGGGACACGAGGAAGACACAGAATTAAAAACTTTCGTCAAGAACGGAGCCAATTGATCCTTAAATGTCTTGTAGAATTTATTATTAAACCCATCGGGTCCCGGACTTTTGCCCAAGGGGGAGTCTCCAATAGCGCGCTCCACTTCCGTTTCCAAAAAATCTTCCTCAAGTCCCAAGGCCTCCCCGTCCCCCAATGACGGCAACGCAGTGTCGTGCACATACCGGTCTATTTTATCCCGCAACGCATCCGCATGCATATCCTGAAAATGGCCTTTAAGATTATATAATGCCGAGTAATACTGTCTGAAGCAATCAGTGATGCCCACCGGATCATGAACCTCACCGCCCGAGGGAGAAGTAATTTTAGGGATATACGACGCCTGGGTGCGAGGATGTAGTATCCGTGCCAGAGACCTGCCACATTTGTCTGCAAATTCGTACGAATGTTTTCGCATCCGGTCCCTGAATCGAGCGTGTGACTGGTCTATCAGAGAACGCAAGGATTCTCTCGCTGTAGTAAGTTCCGCAAATATCTGTGAGGAAAGCACACGCTTATGACGGGATTCAAGGTCCCGTATCTGAGCAAGGAGCCGCGCAATGGCTACCCCTTTTTTCTGCTTCAAACGAGCCCCATGTTGGATCAGGACTCCCCTTACTACACACTTTAGCGCCTCCCACTGTAATGGTAATGGGGTGGTGTCATGTGTATGTACCTCAAAAAAAACGGTTAGCGAGTCCTTAAGGGCTGACACACACACTGAGTCACGCAATAAATTATCGTTAAGTTTCCAAGATTGGAAATTGGGTACCGAACTAGGAAACGTGAGTGTCAGAAATACAGGGGCATGATCCGACCAAACCATAGGGCCCACCTCAGAGGTAGGATGCCAGGTAAGCAAATGGTGGCTAATAAGAAAGGCGTCCAGCCTACTGTACATATTGTGTAGTGGGGAGAAGTAAGTATATTCTCTTACCTGAGGATGCAGAATCCTCCACACGTCAATCAATTGCATGGAATGCATCACAGTTTTCAAGGTTCCCAAGTGGAACTTCGGTACCGCAGACCTGCCCGAGGAGGTGTCAAGCCTGGAATCGAACGTTAGGTTAAAATCACCGGCCACAATCAAAACTCCCTCCATGAACTCCTCCAATTTCCGCAAATACCCGCAGCACACTCGCGCCTGATCCTGATTGGGGAGGTACACATTAGCCAAGGTGAACAGCTTATTCCGAATGGACAGTTTAAGAAACACATACCGACCACCCGGGTCAACCAGGACGTCTACCAGTTTATGAGAGAGTGACTTGTGAATACATACACTAGCGCCCTTGGACTTGGATTCCGGGTTGGCACTGTGGAACCAGACTGGATAATAACGATTTGTAAACTGTGGAGTGTGGCCCACCTGAAAATGAGTCTCCTGTAAAAACAGGATATTTACACGCTCTTTGTGCATGTTGTACAATATCTGCGAGCGTTTTTCCGGGACATTAAGCCCTCTAGCATTAAAGGTACAGACTTTCAACTGTGCCATCTCCAACGCACGTAGGTTTAGCAAGTCAAGAAATGTGCTACCACAATGAAGAGAAGGACAAGACAGACAAGGAAGGGAGACACGACAACAAGGACAAACAAGTGGGTGAAACAAGCACCCACTCCTTGATCTAATCAAGGAGAAACAATCCAATATACACCGGATATAACCAGTGAGACCCTAAGAGGAGAAGTGTCAGGACAAGGTCTAGCCAGCGCACCCCCCAACCCAGCAATTTTCATATAGCAAATAACAATATAACAGAAAAGAAAGGAAAACCAAGGCACTTAGTGTGATACACAAAAATAATTAAATAAGAATATACATTGGCCGGGGGTCGCATAACTAGTTAGCATGGTGGAGTCTTGTTCGTTATCGGAATTAACCAGACAAATCGCTCCACCAACTAAGAACGGCCATGCACCACCACCCACAGAATCGAGAAAGAGCTATAAATCTGTCAATCCTTTCCGTGTCCGGAAAGGATTGACAGATTGATAGACCGTACTTTTAACCCCTTAGTATCTAAGCCAGTTTTGGCCTTGTGGACACAGCCGATTTTTGCAAATCTGACATGTGTTACTTTATATGGTAATAACTCCAGAATGCTTTTGCCTATCCAAGCGATTCTGAGAATGTTTTCTCGTGACATGTTGTACTTTATGATACTGAAAAAATGTGGTAGTTAAATTCAATATTTATTTGTAAAAAACACCAAAATTTAGTGAAAATTTGCAAAAATCTGCATTTTTCTAAATTGTAATGTATCTGCTTGTAAAACAGATCGTAATACCACACAAAATATTTACTAGTTAACATTTCCTATATGTCTACTTTATGTTTGCATCGTTTTTTCAACGTCCTTTTATTTTTCTAGGACGTTACAAGGCTTAGAACTTTAGCAGTAATTTCTGATATTTTCAAGAAAATGTCAAAAGGCTATTTTTTCAGGGACCAGTTCAGTTCTGAAGTGGCTTTGAGGGCCTTATATATTAGAAAGTCCGAATAAATCACCCCATTTTAAAAACTGCACACCTCAAAGTATTCAAAACAGCATTCAGAAATTATTTTAACCCTTTAGGCATTTCACAGGAAATAAAGCAAAGTAGAGGTGAAATTTACAAATTTCAATATTTTTTTTACAAAATTCATTTGTAATACAGTTTTTTCTGTAACACGGAAGGTTTTACGAGAGAAACGCAACTCAATACTTATTGCCCAGATTCTGCAGTTTTTAGAAATATCCTGCATGTGGTCCTAGTGTGGCAATGGACTCAAACATCGGCCTCAGAAGCAAAGGAGCACCTGGTGGATTTTGGGGCCTCTGTTTTATTAGAATATATTTTAGGCACCATGTCAGGTTTGAAGAGGTCTTGTAGTGCCAAAACAGTGGAAACCCCCCAAAGTGACCCCATTTTGGAAACTACACCCCTCAAGGAATTTTTCTTTAGGTATAGTTAGCATTTTTAGCCCACAGGTTTTTTGCTAAATTTATTGGAACTGGTCTGTGAAAATGAAAATCTACTTTTTTTCTGAAAAAACATACGATGTTTTCGTTTTTACAAGGAATAAAGAAGAAAAAGCACCCCAACATTTGTAAAGCAATGTCTCCTAATTACGGCAATACCCCATATGTGGTAATAAACTGCTGTTTGGACCCATGGCATGGCTCAGAAGGGAACGAGGCCCATTTGGATTTTGGAGCGCAGATTTTGCTGGAATGGTTTTCGGTGCCATGTTGTGTTTGAAAAGC
Source organism: Rhinoderma darwinii (assembly GCF_050947455.1). Lineage (NCBI taxonomy): Eukaryota > Metazoa > Chordata > Amphibia > Anura > Rhinodermatidae > Rhinoderma > Rhinoderma darwinii. The sequence goes on from NC_134689.1 coordinate 154,919,748, forward strand.
CCTGGAGGGACCATAACAGTGGAAACTCCTCAAAAGTGACCCCATTTGGGAAACGACACCCCTCAAGGAATTTTTCTAGGGGTATAGTTAGCATTTTGACCCTGCACGGTTTTTGCTGAATTTATGGGAATTATGCCGTGAAATTGAAAATCTAAATTTGTTCTAATAAAATGTAGTTTTAGCTCAGATGTTTTCATTTTTACAATAGATAAAGGAGAAAAAGCACCCCAATATTTGTAAAGAAAACTCTTCTGAGCACAGCAATACCCCATATGTGGTAATAAACTGCTGTTTGGACACATGGCGGAAGTTAGAAAGGACAGAGCGCCATTTGACTTTTGGAGCTCAAGTTTTGCTGGAATCGTTTGCGGCCCCATGTCACAATTGCAAAGCCACTGAGGGACCAAAATAGTGCAAACCCGGCAACAGTGACCCCATTTGGGAAACTATACCCTTCGTAGAATTTATCTAGCGGTATAGTGAGCATTTTGACCCCACAGTTTTTTTGCTGAATTATTACATATTGCAGTGTATTAGAGCTGTCAGCTGTTCACTGACTGCAAGCCTATTAGGCTTCGCCTCCCAGCGGGGCCTGATTGGCTTCCGTACTAGGAAGCGATTGTTAGGCTACGGTTGCCATAGCAACCATCGGAACACCCGCGGGTGCCGATGGTTGTCATTAGCAACCATAGGGTGCGATCTAATCACTTAGATGCAGCGATAGCTGCATCTAAGGGGTTAATTGGCCGGATCGGAGCCTAGCTCTAGTCCTGGCCGTTAGAGCACGATGTCAACTGTGACAAACATCGTGGTTGCCGACAGGCTACAAGACACTTCAATGCATCGATCGCGTTGATCAATGCATCTAAGGAGTTAATCGGCCGGATCGGAGCCTAGGTCCTGACCGTTGCAGAGGGGTGTCGGACAGCTGATAAGCGGCGGTGATAACGCTGGCTCAGCTTCTGAGCCAGCGCCATCACATACACCACGTCATGGAGCTGTGATTGGTCAGTCTGCTTTGATCGCCGGCATAAACAGTTGACGGCACAGTTCTGTCACCTTGACAGGGTGACAGTTTTTAGCCAGGATGCACCGGTACGCCCCGGTGCCTTAAAGCACTGCAATACAGGACGTACCGGTGCGTCCTGGTGCGGTAAGGGGTTAAAGGAGTTTTTACACAATTAACATTTATCACCTATTCACAGGCATCATGCATCTTATTCTTAATATGTTTCAAACTTCAGCATGCTTTCTCTGCTGCAATAATCTCAAGATTATGAAATGTTGAGCAACAAAAAGATGAATGCTCTAAAATGGCTAAGATCTCCAGATTTCAGCATTTTCCAACCAACCTGTACAACCTGCCAGGAAGAAAAGGCAAACGTCACCCCCAAAAACTATGCAGACAGGTAGAAACTTGCCTCAGCTTGCCCCTTTTTCTAATTATGGACCCATTTTGTTCTTCGGGAGGCAGCCACCCAGTACCAGCTTTTGGGTGCCGGTGGCCGCCTCCCGAAATTGCTGTTGGACTGAAACATGTCCGCTCAGCTACCCCGTAGCAGAGCGTTCACGTGAGGTACTCCCGAGTGCGCATGCGCGCACGGGATTACCTCCGAATTTTTCCGCCTGCAATGGAGTACGACGCTTTTCCTATATCAGCGTCGGTCTCTTCTCCACAGAGCATGCTGAAAAGACGGAAAACAGCTCCATCTTCTTCTTCTTCTTCCTTCTGTGAGGAAGTACTACCATTAAAGAATCAGAGGGAAAATAAATAATTATTTCCCTCTGTCTCCTCTGACCAGGAGTCTCTTAATGAGGCTCTGTCACCAGATTCTCAAATCCCTATCTCCTATTGCATGTGATCGGCGCTGCAATGTAGAGAACAGTAAAGTTTTTTTTTTTTTTAAACGTTAATTTTTGGCCAAGTTATGAGCTATTTTATATATATGCAAACGAGGTTTGAAATGGACAACTGGGCGTTTTTTTTTTTTTCGTTATGTCCAACTGGGCGTGTATTGTGTTTTTAACTGGGCGTGTTTACGTGTATGACACTGATCAATCAGTGACCAGTCCGCATCATACACTCCTCTACATTTATTTACACAGCAGCGATGTGCAGCCACATAAACAGAGATTAACGTTAATCAAGTGTCCTGATAATGAATACACATGAAATCCAGCCTGGACGTCATGTGTATTCAGAATCCTGACACTTCTGAATCTTTTCTGTGAGAAAAAAAAAACATTACTGTTCTCTACATTGCAGCGCCGATCACATGCAATAGGAGATAGGGATTTGAGAATCTGGTGACAGAGCCTTATAGGAGGAAAGACCCTCGTTTGAGGGGAGATATAAACACACCACATACTGGCATCTTTAGGAGGGTTAACACACCTTCTGAATACTCTGCTCTGTTGAGCCATAAATATCCCAATAAGAATTCCTCATATTCAGTGGCGTAGCTATAGGGGTCGCAGTGGTCACAATTGTGACCGGGACCCAAAGCCAGGGGGCCCGTGGCTCCCTGCGCCACATTAGTAAAGTTACTATAGTAACTTGGGCCGCGGGCCCCTGTTACCATAGTAACTGACAGTACTTACCCGCCTGGTTCCAGAGTGCAGCGGAGGTCCTGAAGTCACAGCACTGTGCGCAGGTTATGACATCACAACGCTATGCGCCGCGCACAACATCCCGACCCTGGATACAGTCAGGACCTTCGCTGCTATCTCCTATACACACATATACACACACACATTTAATTGGGGGGCACATATAGATTGGGGATATTTCCCCTAACATTTTAAGACCATAGTGATGCCCCTGGCTGCTAGTGCTGCATTGTTGGGTCACTTAGGAGACCCAGCAACGCAATTGAAAGCTGCGGGCTGTCGGCCATGAGGAGTTGTCAGGGAGGGGCCCAATAAGAACTTTTGCATCGGGACCCATGAGCCTTTAACTATGCCCCTGCTCATATTTATTTGGCTCTGAATTCATTCAAGAGGTGAAGGGACGTTATAGAGCTTGTAAGTCCTTTGCAGATTTTAAAAGACCTGCGTATTCCTTTAAACGGCCTTTTGGTTAGAGGGCCAGTCCTACAAGCCCCGAGAGCAGGTCCGTGATTATGTACAAGAACACATTAGGAGATCATCCAACAGAGGAAAAAGTTCTTTTTCAACAAGAGGCGGTTATTACAGAAACTGCAACAAGAAACCCCAGTCAGGTAAGGGAAGCTTAGCTAATACTTATGCCTTCCTCTGAAAAAAATTCTATTTCATAGACGAATACCCCGATTCAGGACAGACAACAGCTTAGGTGCAGGTCTAGAACAACTGTTAGCAGAAGGGAAGATTTTCCTAGCTCAACCGGAACAAAGAGGATTGATCAGCGATTTATTTCCGGTCACGAAAACGGAAGGATCAGTCATACCTCTCAACTTTTGAATTTGGAAAAGAGGGGCATTTTAAGCCACGCCCCTAACCACGCCCAATATCCCGCATAAGCACATCAAATCACGGCCAGATCCTTCTGCAAATAACAAATGCACATTCTCACTGCGGATCTCTAGACTGTCTGGATATCACAGGTATTATGGATCCGGTTATTTCGTCTTTATGTTACTTTTCCTAACTTGGGTATAACATTTGCTCATCACGGCAGCAGCTGCAGGACAAACCAAAAGGCTGAGAACAATGAAAGTCAAGAGGGAGACCCTGTGGTTGATGACTTTTCAATTGACAGGTAGCAGAGTTACATGATGGGAATTTTTATTTTCCAGTTGTGTAACTCTGCTACCGGTCAATGGAAAAATCATCCACCAGAGCCCCCTTGCAGATCGCTCCACACACAGCCCCCCTGTAGATAGCGTCAGACACAGACCCCCTGTAGATAGCTCCAGATACAGCCCCCCTGTAGATAGCGCCACACACAACACCCCTGTACATAGCCCACACACAGACCCCTGTACATAGCGCCACACACAGCCCCCCTGTACATAGCGCCACACACAGCCCCCCTGTACATAGCTCCACACACAGCCCCCATGTAGATAGCTCCACACACAGCCCCCCTATAGATAGCGCCAGACACAGCCCCCTGATAGTGCCAGACACAGCCCCCCTGCAGATAGCGCTAGACACAGCCCCCCTGTAGATAGCTCCACACACAGCCCCCCTATAGATAGCTCCACACACAGCCCCCCTGTAGATAGCTACACACACAGCCCCCCTGTAGATAGCTCCACACACCGCCCCCCTGTAGATAGCGCCACACACAGCCCCCTGTAGATAGCTCCACATACAGCCCCCTGTAGATTGCTCCACACACAGCTCCCCTGTAGATAGCTCCACACACAGCCCCCCTGTAGATAGCTCCACACACAGCCCCCTGTAGATAGTTCCACACACAGCCCCCCTGTAGATAGCGCCACACACAGCCCCCTGTAGATAGTGCCACACACAGCCCCCCTGTAGATAGCGCCACACACAGCCCCCCTGTAGATAGCTACACACACAGCCCCCCTGTAGATAGCGCCACACACAGCCCCCCTGTAGATAGCGCCACACACAGCCCCCTGTAGATAGCGCCACACACTGCCCCCCTGTAGGTAGCGCAACACAACCCCCTTATACTGTGTGCCACAATGCCGCCAGAGCGGAGAGCGGTAGAGGTAGCTGGCCCTACTGCTGCCACTCTCCGCTCTGCTTTGACGTCACTCACCATCAGAAGAAGGCAGGAGTCTTGCAGCGGCGTTCTCACTGGTGTCGATGCCAGCCCGGGAGTGCACAAGCCCAGTCACCTGACCGGTGAGGTCAGATGACAGGTCAGGTGACTGTACTGGTCCACTCCCGTGCCGGCATCGATCCCAGTGAGAATACTGCCACAAGACTCCTGCCTTCTTCTGATCGCTGCTGCAGTCAGCAGTGATCAGCTGTTTTGATGCTGCGCCCAGCAAGACATTTTGCAGACCGCCCAGGATAGCAGGACAGCGGTGAGAAACCGGGACTGTCCCGCCGGATCCAGGACGGCTGGGAGGTATGGATCAGTCAGACCAGTCCTCAACGTAAAACCTCTAAACAGGTTCCTAAAGGAGAAGAGTTTCCGGTTAGAAAGTATGGCCGACTTAAGAATCCTTTTACAGAGGGATGTTTTCCTTTTAAGGATAGATTTAAAAGATGCATTCCATTCCATATATGTGGCTCCAAAGAACAGACGGCTCCTCCAATTCAAATGGAGAAACTATACTTACCAGTGGAATGTTATGGTATTTGGCCTTTCAAATGCCCCTTATACATTCACAAGGGTAATGAAAGCGATCATAACTTTTCTGAGAGAAAAGGGTGTTCTCTGCTTAATATACCTAGATGCCATACTTTTATTTAATCAGGACAAGGAGATCTTGATTACACACAGAGGCATGCTAATGTTCACCCTGTCAGACACTGGTTTTCACATAAATGTAGAAAAGTCAGTTTTCAGCCCACAACGAATTTAATTTTCTTAGATTTTCACCTAAATACAGAGAGGATTCTAACACAGGTTCCATCAGAAAAGTGGTTAGATTCAAGAAAAAGACTTTGCTTAATTCTTACCCCAGATATGCTCTCTCTAAGGGTATGTTCACATGGCTTATTTTCGTCTGTTTACCGGGCCGCAAACAGCCGAAAAACGTTGGAAGCAGAACGCGTCCAAACATCTGCCCTTTGATTTCAATGGGAAAAACGTCGCTCTGTTCCGACGGGACGTTTTTTAACGTGGCCGTTTTGAAAAATGGCCGCGAAAAAAAACGCCCGTGAAAAAGAAGTGCATGTCACTACTTGAGCCATTTTTGGAGCCATTTTTCATTGACTCTATAGAAAAACAGCTCCACAAACGGCCATAAAAAAATGCAGCGAAAAACGCGAGTTGCTAAAAAAAAGTCTGAAAAGCAGGAGCTGTTTTCCCTTGAAAACAGCTCCGTATTTCAGACATTTTTTGCTAATGGTGTGAACATACCCTAAGAGATCTTGCAAGACTCATTGGAAGAGTTGGAGCAGTACAACCGGGATTGAAAACAGCTCCCTCTCTCTGTCAGGAGATGCCGTTTCGGTTGTGAGAGCTTCTCAGACAGGGGAATCTCTGGAACAGAGTGTTCAAAATCCCTCTACAGGTCAAGAGAGAATTAGAGGCAATCATATCCTTAAAAGACCCTGTTCCAAATGTTATCCTCGCCCAAGCTGCAGATTTAAAAATAACATCAGACGCATCTCTCATGGGGTGGGTAGCCTATTAACTAAACTCCGCAATAAGAGGCACTTGATTAGGCAAAAGATAAAAAGCTACATATAAATGTCTTAGTATTAAAAGCAGCGAGACTCGCCTGTCAATCTCTAGTGAAGGAAGAGATGAACTGTCACTCCATTCTAGTCCAGATGGACAACATGACAGCAGTGGCTAACCTCAACAAGATAAGAGGTACCAAATCCAGAAGGTCATGTGCAGAGGCACTAGAGTTCTGGACTTGTGCAATAGACAGGAAGCTAAACTTGATAGCACAGTATGTTCCAGGACACACAAATGAGATTGCAGACGCAATCTCCAGACAAAAACTGACCATATCAACAGTTGCCCTAAAGAACCAGCTTTTCAAACTAATAATTCAGAAATTTGGGACCTTGGAGGTATATCTATTTGCGTCAGAGACCACAGCTCAGATAGAGAGATTTGATGCACGCACATGGTCCACAAGAGCTTGAAGGATAGTGGCCCTATCCTCCTAATGGAAGGACTTAGTACAACTCCCCCAACTCTGCTGCCACAAACTCTTCAAAAGATAGAAGAGGAGTGTATAGCACGGTTAATGTTAGTGTACCCTGATGGCCATCAAAACCGTGGTACCCCAAAAACTACACTCACTGAAACTAGAGGAGAAGCTTCTGTTGAGGATAACAGTAGAGTGTTTCCAGGGTCCAATGGACCCCCTATTACATCTATTACAACTAATGTGGATAGCTGCAAGAGTCATCTGTTCTAATTTCCGGAGTTGTCAGCACAGGCAAACAACCTAATTAATTGGTTCTTGAGACCAAGGACACATAACAGATATTGAGCCATTATATTGGAGTTCCGGGTTTGGAGATCACAAACATACTGAGAAGTTCAGGATCCTTCAGATATGTGGGCAGCGATACAATTCCTGAATTCAAAATTTAATTCATGTACAGCTTCCAACACTTTAAAATCAATAGGTTCTGCTCTGACTGTCATTATTACTAATCTGATGGAGAATAGGTTATACATAAGACTTTTGAAAGGGGCTGTAGCATCTAGACCTATTATCCCATAGTACTCTAATACTTAGAATATAGAGCATCTTTTGACATATTTAAGCCAATTATGTGATTCCAGTAAGTCTTTACCCTGTGTTGGTATCAAGGTAGCTTGTCTTCTAGCTGATGCTATAGCTGCTATGCCAATGGAGTTGACTTTAATCCATGTAGTGGAGCCATGGCTCTCACAGACTGCCAGAGGTTACCACATTATTTTAAAGGGAAGAACCAAGACTTCACATATTGACAAGAGTCCTATAGAAATTGATCTGATAGAAGACATAGCTGACTCATCCCTCTGTGTTTTGATAGTGTTAAAATCCTGTCTGGACAATACGTGCCCACTAATTTATTAATAACTTCCAGACAACCAGTCAGGAGGGCCACAGCCAATACCATCAGGAGTTGGATACTTTTTTCGAAGCGCAGGGATAGACAGAAGTATCTTTAAAGCGCATTCCTTTAGAAGCGCCGCTTCTTCCAGAGCAGCGGCTAGAGGAATTCTTTTGGATTCCATCCTTATGGCAGCTAAATCGTCATCAGAGACGACCTTCATTAAACACTACTGGAGACCCCCTAAAATAGATCATACAAGATTTATGAGAGCTACTACCAGGTGTGTGCTATTCTACCCAAAAGCTGGTGATAGGTGGCTGCCTCCCGAAGAACAAAGCTCAGTTTGCAGGAATCTATGTATTTGTTCTAGGGACTAGTCCAGCCACCTAGCAACAGCACCGATCCTTCCAACCCAAAATGTTATTTTCCTGGCAGTCTATCGCTCTCTAACGTAAAGCTAATTCTGCGCTTTATTATAGGCACTCTCTTCCAAATACTTCGGAGGTCAAGAAATGCTGCCCTGAGAGACAGACCGATTTAGTCGATCAGAAAACCCGATCAAGGAACTCTGCTAAAAAATAAAAATTAAAATAATGTAGAAATAGTTATTAGTTATGACAGAATAGCTAAGCATTTACTGTATGTTGTAATATCCAACAGTTATTAAAATTCCGTTTGAAACGTGATTCAGCTTACAAAATACATTTATCCTTCCGGGTATGCAATATTGCACGTGTTGTTTCTAGGGATGAGGTTTTTCTGGAGGAGGCTGACAGTACCAAAAAGCTGTTGCTCGGTGTCTGACCTATTCCCTAGAACAAATACAATTCGCAGATCATAGATTCCTGCAAAATGAGCTAAGGCTAGGACCACACACACAGTTATGATGCAGTTTTTGGTGCCAAAACCAGAAGTGGAGACAAAATGAAGAATAGGTATAAAAAAAAAAGACTGATGCAGTTTTTTCATTGTCCACTTAGAAAAACTGGTCCAAAAACTGCCACAAAAACGGCATCAAAACTGTGGCCTTAAGTGCATACTGGTTTTAAGTAAAAATACAAACTGGCACCATTTGTGTGAATTGTAACCCAAACAAATCTTGGAGTTTGAATACTTTTGCAAGCTACTGTATGTTTCCTTTTATAAGAGTGTCACCATAGGAAAAAGGGCAAATTGATAGCAGCTGGGATAATCCTAAAAATACAAAATAATCTGTACAACCAATGGGGCATAAACTATCCTAACCCTCAACAATATGGTAAATATAAAGATATGTACCTTGACTCTGTTGATACTGGTGCTACATGTCTTCTGTCAGGGTTTCCATCACTTTTAACTGCAAGAATAGTGTAGCAAGCAGTCCTATACTTGCTGTCAAGTGATGGAAACCACGGCAGAATCAAGACAGCTTAATGGGATCTGTTGGTCACAGTTCTGATGCGTCATACGACAAATCTAACATGGCATCATGGCTTCTATTATAAATACACACCCATGAAACTAAAATCTCACTCTGTTTACATTTTAATCCTTCAAGTTCATTATCATAATAATAGCGCAAACAATACTAGTAAAGTATTTTAATTTTATAAAAAATAGAATCATAATGAGATAAAGCTGCAGAGGCCCAGTCACTGGAAGGATTCACAGTGACCAGTGGCGGATCATCATTAGGGCGATTCGGGCGCCCACCCGGGCCCAAGGCTGCCAGGGGGCCCATGGCCAAACCGCACAGGCCACCTCATGTCCGGTGGCATCGCTAGCTCCGGAGGGGGCCCTGATACTAGCGACGTCCACATTCACTTGTATCTGGGTCCACAGTCGCACTGTATCCTGTATACAGAGCAGCTGTATCTAGTACTAAAACCTGTATCCGTCAGGTCAGAGGAACTGATGGGTTCAGTGACAGCGGGTCAGGATTGAGCTGTTATTGATAACATCTAAGTTCATATACTACGGTTTTATATTTGAAAAAAATTATTAATAGGATTGTTTGTTATAAAGTTTTAATAAAAGTTCAAAGAAGCAGAGCGTTGTTTAGGCCTCTCGCAAAGGGAAAAGGGGGAAAGGGGTTGCATTGCGTGTAAGGGAGAAGGAGGGGGCCCATGTTGTGTCCACAGCCCAGGGCCCAGTGTACACTTAATCCGCAGTGACCTAGAAGCAGGAAAAATCTCCAGGCCTATTGCCATTGCCAACAAACATAAACGTTTAATGTACAGATACAGCATCAGATTTAAAGAGGCTCTGTCACCAGATTTTCAAACCCCTATCTCGTATTGCAGCAGATCGGCGCTGCAATGTAGATAACAGTAACTTTTTTTTTTTTTTCAAAAACGAGCATTTTTGCCCAAGTTATGAGCATTTTTATATTTATGCAAATGAGCCTTTCTTAAGTACAACTGGGCGTGTTTAAAGTTATGTCCAAGTGGGCGTGTATTGTGTGTGTACATCTGGGCATTTTTACTTGTTTTACTAGCTGGGCGTTGTGAATAGAAGAGGATGATGCTGACGAATCATCCAGCTTCTGGCAGTGCACAGACACACAGCGTTTTCCCAAGAGATCACGCTGTGACGTCACTTCCTACCCCAGGTCCTGCATCGTGTCAGACGAGCGAGGACACATCGGCACCAGGCAACAGTGGCTACATCGACTTACCTGCAAACGCCGATGCAGCTGCAGAATCAACTGTAGCCTCTGTCGCCTGGTGCCAATGTGTCCTCGCTCGTCCGACACAATGCAGGACCTGGGGCAGGAAGTGACGTCACAGCGTGATCTCGCGAGGACACGCTGTGTGTCTGTGCACTGCCAGAAGCTGGGTGGTAACGAAGAGAAGTGGATGATGCTGATTGGTCACTGATTCGTCAGCATCATACACTTCTATTCACAACGCCCAGCTAGTAAAACAAGTAAAAACGCCCAGATGTACACACACACAATACACGCCGACTTGGACATAACTTTAAACACGCCCAGTTGTACTTAAGAAAGGCTCATTTGCATAAATATAAAAATGCTTATAACTTGGCCAAAAATGCTTGTTTTTAAAAAAAAAACAAAAAACGTTACTGTAATCTACATTGCAGCGCCGATCTGCTGCAATAGGAGATAGGGGTTTGAAAATATGGTGACAGAGCCTCTTTAAGCTTAATATATAGAACCAAGCTCAGTGTATAAATACAGCACCAGAACAAAGCTCAGTATATATAGGATGATTCAAAAAGGATGGTGCAAAATTATAGCATCGGTATTTATTACCAAAAGAACATAACACAAATTTATTAACATGAAAAGACACTATCTATCCAAGTTTTATCTATATACTACAAATGTTCAAAGTGATTTCCATTGGTGAGTTGGCAGATGTCTATGCGGTAGTCCAGTTCTGTCCAAAAGCATGCCAGCATTTCCTCGGATATGGACCCCAGTGTTTCAGTGATGCGTTATCTCAAGTCGCTCAGATCCTGTGGCTGGGGGGGCAGATACACTGAGTTCTTGATGTAGCCCCACAGAAAGAAGCCACAGGGTGTTAGATCTGGCGATCGTGGACGCCAGCTCAATATTGGTGAATCATTGTTTCCGATGCGGCCGATCTAATATTCCTGTAGATTTTCATTTAGGTGTCTGAAAACATCCAAATGAAAATGTTGAGGTGCACCATCCTGCTGATATACTACGTTTGGCAGGTCTTCCTCCATTTGAAATGTCCAGGTAGAAGTGGCCAGTGACCGTATCCTCGGCAAAAAAGAAGAGACCATAGACTTTGAGCCTGCTCATTGCACAGAACACGTTTATTTTGGGTGAGTCCCTCATGTGCTCGACAAGGGCACATGGTTTTTCTGAGCCCCAAATACTAATGTTATGGCGATTGACCTTTCCACTGAGGTAAAAGGTAACCTCATCAATGGTGATGCAAACGGAAGCTAAGGTTTTTCAGTTGAGGGGTTCCCCCGAAGGAAACCTCCGACTGCACCCCTCAACGGAAAGACAACATTGATGTGAACAGGCCCTTTCAGTAGCACAGCTCTGTGTCCTGCCAGAAGGAGCAGGTGATCCATGGATCCTTGTGGCGAATTGTCTCTGAAAGGTCAATTGTTCTGTAGGTAAATCATAAGGGTAAAAGTGTCAAGTAGCATTTAAGAAGCGGCTCTGAAGGGTTAAAGCACAAAATGAATGTTAAATTTGAGAAAAATATGACGGATTATAGAGATGAGTGGAGAGCTTGCTTCCTTCCCAAGCTCCTTTGCATTAGTGTCAGTGCATCAGCAGGACATTGTTCAGTCAGAACTTTATTCTGAAGTACAATCTACTCGGCACTTGATGGCAATCGACCTGTCGATCGCTATCGGCTGATTGCTAACCCCTGATTTAGATCTATTCAGAAATTATAACAAAAGTATGGGAAATAATATCAGAGTCATATCTTGTGTGAATTTATCTGTATAATTGCAGACAAATATATACTGTAGTTTGAGGTAGATATATTTTGCTTAAACAACAGTAAGAGGTAGTAACAGATAAACGAGATGTATTACTTTTTAGCATATGTACTAGTAAATAAGATGTACACTATAAGCATAGTGTCAAAATATGTTACTTCACACCATCTCTAATCCACATACTGGTTTCATTTCTTTATGAAACTAAGCATGTTCCAGTATTTTATATGATACTGTAAATTCCACACAGGTCAGTATTGAAATGTAACCATTTTATAGTGGTTATAGGTGTACAAAGCTATAACATTTTCTTTGCTTACTTCCAGCCCAGCTTTTTTAAAATATGTACCATACACTACTTTCACAAGGGTTGATTTTGGTCGATATTGTGCATCAGTATTTGTAAGCCAAAACCAGAAGTGGCAAATAAACAGATAAAAAGTATATTGGAATGATTTGCACCTCTTGTGTGATTTGGACCCACTCCTGGTTTTGGATTACAAATAATATGGCCTAAGGTCAGACCCCCACCGATCATAATATTATGGAATATAAAGCGATAAGCCATAACATCAAACGGAATGATAATTTAATGCCCTATAGACAACTATAAGGTCAAGATCGTACCTGGTTGCCAGTCCCCATCTAGCTGAAGTCTGAATTTGGGTGACAGCTCAAGGGCAGTGATGCAGAGTAGCACAGCGGAACAGAAACAGACCTCAGTGACATAATGCAAACTTGCCGGACATGGAAATGTGCTCCAGCACGGAAAACGTTTGGCAGCAGGTAAGGAAGATGAATGATGGAGACAGAGATTGAGGTGGCGCAGGCTAAGCCAGGGTGCGGAGTCTAGGCGATGAGCTACTCTGTTTCCGTAAGTCCCATAGAACTGAATGGTAGTTACAGAAACAGCGTAGCTTGCATACTACGCTGCTTCCGTAACTGCCATTCACTACAATGGGAGTTACGGAAACAGCGTAGCTCACAGAGATAATTCATGCTCGGACATCACGCGGTTCAGCCACAACACAGAGAGGTAGAACGGTGGTTTAGGGGCCCCTTTCTAGAGATAGGTGCAGATCCCAGAGGTGGGACCCGCATCTATCTGACATTTATTACATATCATGTGGATATGTCATAAATGTCTCTGATGGGAAAGCCCATTTAAAAATAACTGAAAAAGGCCATACTTACTGATACAAGGGCAGGTTCAAATACCAGTTCCCAGCAGGATGCAGACAAGCCACAAGTTTACATTGGTCACACGGTAATGTTTAGTGTACCATGCTGGCTTGCAGTCTATTAATTACGCCCACACTATTAGATCAGACGGGCTGCCCAGGACCATCTAAGTGTAACCCCATTCACCTCGAAAAGCACAGGTTCTGGCCGCACCCTGCAAAAATATACATGAAAAACATGAGGTCATACTTGATATTTTGGCCAAAATATGCAAACTCGCAACTCTCATCAAGGGTCCTCATCATCTTGCGAGTCCCTAATCTCATATTACAAACAAATTACAGAAAAAGGAAATATATTTACTTAGAATCACATAGAAAGGCCATACTTACTGACACAAATGCAGGTTCACACACCAGTACCAAGCAGAATGCAGACAAGTCCCAATGTTATATGATTGCACAAGTGCAAAAGCCTGATGAACAGCCACTCTCACAGCTACCATTTATGAAGGGGGTGGCGTATGTGAACATGACCTAAGGGTACACCATGCTGGCTTGCAGCCTATTAATTACACCCATAATATTAGATCAGGTGGACTGCCCAGCACCATCTAATCGCACTGAGACCTCATTCTCCCCCAACATTACAAGGCCTGGCAGCATCCTGGAAAAATATACATGATAAGGCTGGATTCATACGAGGTCATTACGTCTGTAATTGACGGACGTATTTCGGCCGCAAGTCCTGGACCGAACACAGTGCAGGGAGCCGGGCTCCTAGCATCACACTTATCTACGATGCTAGGAGTCCCTGTCTCGCTGCCGGACAACTGTCCCGTACTGTAATCATGTTTTCAGTACGGGACAGTTGTCCGGCAGCGAGGCAGGGACTCCTAGCATCGTACATAACTATGATGCTAGGAGCCCGGCTCCCTGCACTGTGTTCGGTCCAGGACTTGCGGCCGAAATACGTCCGTCAATTACGGACGTAATGACCTCGTGTGAATCCAGCCTAAACATGAGGTATTAGTTGATATATTGGCCAAAATCTGTGTGCAATGATAATACTAAGCAGCCACCCCCCTCATAAATGTAAGGTGTGAGAGTGGCTGTTCATCAGTATTTTGCACCTGAGCAATCTCCCTCTATGCAGCATTGTGGCTTGTCTACATTTCTGGGAACTGCTGTTTGAACCTGCCTTTGTGTCATTAAGTATGGCCATTTTCTGTAATTTTAGGCACATGTGAACATGCCCTAAATGTGGATCAAAGAGTTTACACTGAGAAATGGCTATGGTATTCACATTCTTTTCATCAACTAATTTATATTTTCAGCTTTTCTCACATAAGCACAAACTGTATAAACATGAAGTTATGCAACCAGTGGAGAAAACAGGAAGCAGCGAACGGACATGACTAGAGGGTCAGGTCACATAACAGATGAGGAAACTTTACTGCGCTCTGAGAATTCTTTGTTTTAGTGCAAACAAAATTGCAAGGTACAGTAATAAAACAATATTTCTCAAGGCTATCATTCAGCAGCAATGTCTAGTTTATTTGTTCAAAATCTTGATAATGATATGGCATACAGTGGGATTTTTGGTAAACCATGGCATCTATATAGTATTAAAATAAAAAGTTAAATGTAGCAAGAACTTTATGTAGTCTCTTTTCAGTGTAGCTTATGTAATGCTAGCCTTTCATCTGAATGTACATACCAAGAAATACAATTATCAAAAATTACCAGGCTTAGCCAAGTGATAGAAGAACAATTGAAATACGGTAACTTCTTTGTGTGGTTAAACTTGTGTGCGGTATAATTCTCATAGGACAATAAGAATATGCAATACATGAGAAAACTGGAAAAGGCTTTATAAAAATACAATACAAAAATTACCAACCATGTAGCCCCTTTAAGCCTTAGGGTATGTGCACACGAGAACTGGCTTTTACGTCTGAAAAGACAGACTGTTTTCACATGTAAAAGCTCCTCCTCGCATTATGCGAGGCGTCATTGACGGCCGATCATTTGAGCTGTTCCTCATTGAATTCAATGAAGAACGGCTCAAATTAAGTTTCAAAGAAGTGTCCTCCACTTCTTTGACGAGGCAGTCATTTTACGCGTCGTCATTTGACAGCTGTCAAACGACGACGCGTAAATGACAGGTCGTCGGCACAGTACGTCGGCAAACCCATTCAAATGAATGGGTAGATGTTTGCCGACATATTGGAGCCGTATTTTCAGACGTAAAACGAGGCATAATACGCCTTGTTTACGTCTGAAAATAGGTAGTGTGAACCCAGCCTTACAATTGTGCATGCAAGCAGACATAACCTGAAGCTTCTGGGCCCCAAGGGAAAACGGTAACAGGGTCCGCACCTACCATGTGCTATGTATAATACTCTATTGTGTGGGAGAGAGGCCTTTGTTCACTCTATAGCTACACCCTGTATGTAAGTGTAGCGATATATTGTCAAAAACACAAATAATAAGGGTATGTTCACACAGCTTATTTTCGGACGTTTTTCGGGCTGTAAATGGCCGAAAAACAGCCGGAAAAATGGAAGCAGAACTCCTCCAAACATCTGCCCATTAATTTCAATGGGAAAGAAGGCGTTGTGCTCCAAATGGGCGTTTTTTTACGCGGCCATTTTTCAAAACGGCCGCGTAAAATAACGCCCGCGAAGAAAAACTGCATGTCATGGCTCAAGTTTTTGGAGCCGTTTTTCATTGACTCTATAGAAAAACAAATCCAAAAACGACCATAAAAAACGCTGCAAATAACGCGAGTTTGCTTTAAAAATGTCTGAAAATCAGGAGCTATTTTCCCTTGAAAACTGCTCCGTATTTTCAGACGTTTTTTATTTTGTGTGTGCGTCATAGACTGATGAAACAGATGCCAAGTGCACACTTTTTTTTCTGTACAAAGGGCAATTGCGACTGTTTCCAGGGCCGTCAGCACCTGGCAAACCCGGGCAAGTGCCCGGGGCTCACTCCACTTGGGGGGGCCCACTCGGCCGCCTGGTGCTGATGCTGCCGTCGTTAAGGCATCACTGTCCATATATGGACAGTGATGTAAGAAGGAGAGGAGTCCCAGGCAGAGCGCTAGCGGCTCTGCTCCAGGACTCCATTTCTGGGAAACACCCTGACATCGCTGTTCATATATGGACAGTGATGTCAGGACCAGAGCAGTGTTCCAGCCTGTCATAGCTAGCAACTGCGACCGATTCAGTTGGGTTGAATGCTGGAGTAAAAATCCCCCCTTTTCCCTTATCAGTCCTTTATTATTAATAAAAATATATAAACAAACAAAAAAACTATACATAATTGGTATCGCCGCGTCCGTAACGGGCTGAACTACAAAATTATTTTATTATTTATCCCGCGCGGTGAACGCCGTAAAATAAAATAATAATAAACCGTCCCAGAATCACAATTCTTTGGTCACTTCACTTCGCAAAAAATGGAATAAAAAGAGATCAAAAAGTCGCATGTACTTAAAAATGGTATTGATGAACACTACAGTTCGTTACGCAAAAAACAAGTCCTCGCACGGCTTTATTGATGGAAAAATAAAAACGTTATGGCTCTTAGAATATGATAACACAAAAAGTGAATGATTTTTTACAAAACTTATTTTATTGTGCAAACGCCATAAGACATAAAAAAAAACTATAAACATCTGGTATCGCCGTAATCGTATCGCCCCGCAGAATAAAGTGAATATGTCATTTATAGCACACGGTGAACGCTGTAAAAAAAATAGAATAAAAAAACAATAGTAGAATTGCTGTTTTTTAGTCACCGCGCCACCTAAAAATAGAATAAAAACTGATCAAAAAGCCGCATGCACCCCAAGAAAACTACAATGGATTCCTCAAGGGGTCTAGTTCCCAAAATGGGGTCACTTTTGGGGGGTTTCCACTGTTTTGGCACCACAAGACCTCTTCAAACCGGACATGGTGCCTAATAAAAAGGAGGGCTCAAAATCCACTAGGTCCTCCTTTGCTTCTGAGGCCGGTGCTTCAGTCCATTACCGCCCGAGGGCCACATATGGGATATTTCTCAAAACTGCAGAATCTGGGCAATAAATATTGAGTTGCGTTTCTCTGATAAAACCTTTTGTGTTATAAAAAAAAGTGGTATAAAAAGGATTTTCTGACAACAAAAAAAAGTAGATTTCTCCTCTACTTTGCTCAAAATTCCTGTGAAACACCTAAAGGGTTCATAAACTTTCTATATGCTGTTGTGAATACTTTGAGGGGTCTAGTTTCTAAAATGGGGTGTTTGATTGGGGTTTCTAATATATGGGCCCCTCAAAGCAACTTCAGAACTGAACTGGAACCTAAAAAAATAAATAAATTAGGCAATACTTCGCTTCTCACATTATACTGTTAATGAGACGTGCCCACCTCGAGATGACCCCAGTTTTGACCGTTTGTATAAATGGAGACCCCTATTAGACTGTTTCAGTGCCCGGTTTTCCCAAGCATACACCCCCGAGAAGTGTATTTCTATTGATGAGTCCTTGGTACATTTTAAAGGGAGGGTTCAATTCCGCCAGTACCTGCCGGGTAAGAGGGCAAGCTATGGCGTAAAGATGTATAAGCTGTGCGAGAGTGCATCAGGGTATACCTACAAATTTAGGATATATGAAGGGAAGGACACCAGTATTCAGCCCCCAGAATGCCCCCCCCCCCTTACTGGGAGTTAATGCAAAAATTGTGTGGGATTTGGTGCACCCACTGCTGGACCAGGGTTACCACCTCTACCTGGATAATTTTTATACCAGCGTCCCACTCTTCAACTGCCTCGCTTCCAGAAGTCCTGCGGCATGTGGCACTACTAGAAGAAATCTGAGAGGCCTCCCTAAGACTCTGCAGGGCAAACGCTCAGAAAGGGTGAGAGCAGGGCACAATCTAGCAGCAACATATTGTGTTTCAAGTACAAGGACAAGAGAGATGTCACACCAGTACCCATGTACCTGTACGAGGTACCAGTACAGAGACCGCCAAACCAGACTGCATCCTGGACTACTATAGGTACATGAGAGGGGTGGACTTGTCAGATCAAGCCCTGAAGCCCTACAGCGCTATGCGGTGTGGTATAAGAAGCTGGCCGGGCACATCATACAGATGGCATTGTACAACGCGTACAGGCCAGACGGGAACTTTCCTGGAATTTCAAGAGGTGGTTATCAAGAAACTAATTTTTATGGACCAAGAAGGGGGGGGGCACCCAGTACTTCTGGAGGCGAGGCCACACGCATCGTACCAGGGCAACACTTTCCAGGAGAAGTTCCCCAAACTGGCAAGAAAGAAAAAAGTCAAAAGAGGTACAAAGTCTGCTATAAGAGGGGGATAAGGGATGACACAATATATCAATGTGACACATGTCCCGAAAAACTAAGGCTCCGTATGAAAGAGTGCTTCAAAATTTATCATACATCCCATGATTTTTAATCTACCCCAGTTTTACTTACCCTGATGCACTCCACACAGCTTATCCCCCCTCGTCTTTCCCCTCTGAGCCCTGCTGCGTGCCTAGGCAGCTGATTACAGCCACATGTAGGGTATTGACGTACCCGTGAGAACCCATATTACAGTTTATGGGGTGTATGTTTCCGGTCAAAATGCTCACTACACCTCTAGATGAATGCCTCAAGGGTGTAGTTTTTAAAACGGGGTCACTTCTTGGGGGTTTCAACTGTACTGGTACCTCAGGGGCTACTGCATACATGACTTTGCACCAAAAAATACCCAGTAGGCCAAATGGTGGTCCTTTCCTTCTGAGCCCTCCCATGGGCCCAAACGTCAGTTTATCACCACAAATGGGGTACTGCCGCCCTCAGGACAAATTGGGCAACAGAATGGGGTATTTTATTTCTTGTGAAAATTAGAAATTTTCAGCCAAAACTACATATTATTGGAAAAAATAATTTTGTTTTAATTCCCAGCCCAATTCAAATAAGTTCTGTGAAAAAACTGTGGGGTCAAAATGGTCACAACACCCAAAAATGAATTCCTTGAGGGGTGTAGTTTCCAAAATGGGGTCACTTCTGGTGGGTTTCCATTGCTTTAATACCTCTGGGGCTCTGCAAATGCGACATGGCACCCGAAAACCAATCCAGCAAAATCTGGACTCCAACAAACACATAGCACTCCTTTGCTTCTGAGCCCTCCCATGGGCCCAAATGGCAGTTTATCACCACAAATGGGGTATTGCCGCACTAAGGACACATTGGGCAACAAAATGGGGTATTTTGTTCCCTGTGAAAATAAGACATTTTGATAAAAAATGCCATCTTATTGGAAAAAATGTCATTTTTTTTATTTCACAGACCAATTCAAATAGGTGCTGTAAAAAAACTGTGGGGTCAAAATGATAACCACAATCATGAATGAATTCCTTGAGGGGTGTAGTTTCCAAAATGGGGTCACTTCTGGTGGGTTTCTATTGCTTTGATACCTCTGGGGCTCTGCAAATGCGACATGGCACCCGAAAGCCAATCCAGCAAAATCTGGACTCCAAAGAACAAATAGCGCTCCTTTCTTTCTGAGCCCTCCCATGGGCCCAAATGGCAGTTTATCACCACAAATGTGGTATTGCTGCACTCAGTACTAAATGGGCAACAAAATGGAGTATTTTATTTCTTGTGAAAATAAGACATTTTGAGCTAAAACTACATATTATTGGAAAAAATTTTTTTTTTTTAAATTCCCAGCCCAAATCAAATAAGTTCTGTGAAGAAACTATGGGGTCTAAATAGTCACATTACACATAAATGAATTGTTTGAAGGGTGTAGTTTCCAAAATGGGGTTACTTCTGGTGGGTTTCCATTGCTTTGATATCTCTGGGACTCTTCAAATGCGACATGGCACCCGAAAATCAATCCAGCAAAATCTGGACTCCAACAAACACATAGCGCTCCTTTCCTTCTGAGCCCTCCCATGGGCCCAAACGGCAGTTTATCGCCACAAATGGGGTATTGCCGCACTCAGGACAAATTGGGCAACAAAATGGGGTATTTTGTTCCCTGTGAAAATAGGAAATTTTGATCATAAATTACATCTTATTGGAAAAAATTTAATTTTTTTAATTTCACAGCCCAATTAAAATAGGTGCTGTGAAAAAACTGTGTGGTCAAAATGATAACAACAGCCATAAATTAATTCCTTGACGGGTGTACTTTCCAAAATTGGGTCACTATTGGGGGATTCCTACTGTTTTGGCACCTCAACACCTCTTCAAACCTGGCATGCTGCCTAAAATATATTCTAATAAAAAAGGGGCCTTAAAATGCACTAGGTGCTTCTTTGCTTCTAGGGCTTGTGTTTTAGTCCACAAGCGCACTAGAGCCACATGTGGGACATTTCTAAAAACTGCAGAATCTGGACAATACATATTTAGTAGTGTTTCTCTGGTAAAACCTTCCGTGTTACACAAAAAAAATTGAATAAAATTGAAATTCAGCAAGAAAAATGAAAATTGCAAATTTCACCTCCACTTTGCTTTAATTCTTGTGAAATGCCTGAAGGGTTAAAAAAACTTTCTAAATGCTGTTTTGAATACTTTGAGGGGTCTAGTTTTTAAAATGGGGTGTTTTATCAGGGTTTCTAATACATAGGCCCCTCAAAGCCACTTCAGAACTGAAGAGGTACCTTAAAAAAAAGGCTTTTGAAATTTTCTTTAAAAAAAAAGAAATTACTGTTTATGTTCTAAGCCTTGTAACGTCCAAGAAAAATAAAATAATGTTCAAAAAACGATGCCAATCTAAAGTAGACATATGGGAAATGTGAACTAGTAACTATTTTGGGTGGTATAACCGTCTGTTTTACAAGCAGATGCATTTATATTCTGAAAAAATCTATTTTTTATAAATTTTCCCTAAATTTTGCAATTTTTCAACAATAAACACTGAATATATCGTCCAAATTTTACCACTAACATAAAGCCCAATGTGTCACGAGAAAACAATCTAACACAGTTAGCAAACACAATGTACCATTAGAACACTGGAGTGATGGTTGCTGGAAATGGGCCTCTATACACCTATGTAGATATTGCATTAAAAAACAGACATTTGCAGCTAGAATAGTCATTTAGCACATTAACAATGTATAGAGTGTATTTCTGATTAATTTAATGTTATCTTCATGGAAAAAAACTGTGCTTTTCTTTAAAAAAAAAGGAAATTTCTAAGTGACCCTAAACTTTTGAACGGTAGTGTATATAATTATTTTTTATTTTTTTGTTCTAGTCCGATTATAGTACTTCAGATCCTAATATTGAGACCTCAAATCCTACCCAAGACAAGACATCCTAATACAAACCCCAATATTCAGACCAAGAACAGACCTTAATATTCAGACCTCAGATCATTCCAGATAAGTAAATTATATTCCACTATGGCCAGAAATAATGTTGGTGTTCTTGCTTGCTATAATATGTGGATGGCAATGGATGTGTTAAATGCTCTAAGAAATACATGGCAGTGGTTGTACCTTTAGTTTGCACAAGGTGCTGTGAATGCGGCAATGTAGGGCACACTTTAGTCTAGTTAGGGCAAAGGGGAGCTCTGTGGTTGCTAAGCATTCGCTGGCTTATTTTTCTTGTGGCATTTAACATATATCCTAAGTTAGTAAACACTGGGGGCAAGAGATCTACACCAAAAATCATATATAGACACCAAAAAACTAGTATTAAGTGACCAATACAATTGAAGCATTTAAAAACAGGATTTTATTGAGGCACATGTAAAAAAAATACAGCAAACGCATAAAAAAAGAAAGGGGGGATCATATAAAAGAGTCCACACAGATCAGAAATAACTGAGTGGGCTACTGGCATTGACGTTTATGGCATAAATTTGATACATTGTAAATAGTCTGCACGATTATGCCAAGAAGCATGGATGAGGACAGAAAAATTGTAACTACAAGAGTAGAGAACAGTGTAATAGTACAATGGCAGGGTAAAATAGAAAAACAGGCACAAGACAAATGCAACTGAACAATAAGGTAAAAGGTAGTGATATGCCAGGAGCCTACTAACACCCAACAGGTTTCGCTGCAAGGCTTTGTCAGGGGGAAATGATGATCACCATTTCCTAAGTTAAAGGGGTCTATTAAATGGAAACATTTGTTTGGAAAAGTTTTCAGTATGCCAACTTTATCTTGTGCTCCAAGATAGATTGTCCAGGCCTTACTTACTAGGATTTTATCCAGTTTTGCTAAATTTAATTTAGGAGAGATCTAACATCCAGAATCTTTCTTTCTGCCAAAGTAAATTTGCTTGAAATAGTCTATGACAGAAAGGAAATGTCTGTGCTTGTCATTTGCTGAGTTTTGGCTAATCACAAAACAACCAGTTATTTTTTTGTGTTATGATTGACTAAACAGTATTCCGGATTTTGGCGCATACCATTGTAGCAATTTACCAAATATAAAGAGTTAACTCTCAGTATTGTCTATCTAGAGGACTTGTCTACCACTGCTATGTTAATGTCATGGGTTATGTGTAATGTTAGTTACTAAGTACTTATGATTACTAACCACTTATAATTGAGTACTCATTCTTACTTAAATATACACTACCGTTCAAAAGTTTAGGGTCACTTAGAAATTTCCTTATTTTTGAAAAGCACAGTTTTTTTCAATGAAGATAACATTAAATTAATCAGAAATACACTCTATACATTGTTAATGTGCTAAATGACTATTCTAGCTGCAAACGTCTGGTTTTTAATGCAATATCTACATAGGTGTATAGAGGCCCATTTCCAGCAACCATCACTCCAGTGTTCTAATGGTACATTGTGTTTGCTAACTGTGTTAGAAGGCTAATGGATGATTAGAAAACACTTGAAAACCCTTGTGCAATTAAGTTAGCACCGCTGTAAACAGTTTTGCTGTTTAGAGGAGCTATAAAACTGACCTTCCATTGAGCTAGTTAAGAATCTGGAGCATTACATTTGTGGGTTCGACTAAACTCTCAAAATGGCTAGAAAAAGAGGGCTTTCATTAGAAACTCGACAGTCTATTCTTGTTCTTAGAAATGAAGGCTATTCCATGCGAGAAATTGCCAAGAAACTGAAGATTTCCTACAACGGTGTGTACTACTCCCTTCAGAGGACAGCACACACAGGTTCTAACCAGAGTAGAAAGAGAAGTGGGAGGCCCCGCTGCACAACTGAGCAACAAGACAAGTACATTAGAGTCTCTAGTTTGAGAAATAGACGCCTCACAGGTCCTCAACTGGCAGCTTCATTAAATAGTACCCGCAAAACGCCAGTGTCAACGTCTACAGTGAAGAGGCGACTCCGGGATGCTGGCCTTCAGGGCAGAGTGGCAAAGAAAAAGCCATATCTGAGGCTGGCTAATAAAAGGAAAAGATTAATATGGGCAAAAGCACACAGACATTGGACAGAGGAAGATTGGAAAAAAGTAGAGAAGGGAGGAAACCTCCAGCTCACCCGTTCTGCGTCTCCAGACACCTCGCTCGGATCCCCGCGACGGCCCGCGGTGGGTAATGCAGGAAAGAAGAAAAGATGATCCAGCGCTGTGTAGAGTTAAAAGGGAAGTACTATTCCCACTTTTATTAGCAAAAAATTTTGGGGGGATTAAAAATGAAAGAGAGACGCAGTCTCAAGGCAAAGAGTAGTGCGGGTTGTTACCCGAGCCTACGCGTTTAGAGCACATGCAGTGCTCTTAGTCATGGCAGAGAATCTACACAGCGATGGATCATCTTTTCTTCTTTCCTGCATTGGAAAAAAGTGTTATGGACAGACGAATCGAAGTTTGAGGTGTTTAGATCACACAGAAGAACATTTGTGAGACGCAGAACACCTGAAAAGATGCTGGAAGAGTGCCTGATGCCAGGTCTGGGGTTGCTTTGGTGCTGGTAAAGTGGGAGATTTGTACAAGGTAAAAGGGATTTTGAATAAGGAAGGCTATCACTCCATTTTGCAACGCCATGCCATACCCTGTGGACAGCGCTTGATTGGAGCCAATTTCATCCTACAACAGGACAATGACCCAAAGCACACCTCCAAATTATGCAGGCACTATTTAGGGAAGAAGCAGGCAGCTGGTATTCTATCTGTAATGGAGTGGCCAGCGCAGTCACCAGATCTCAACCCCATAGAGCTGTTGTGGGAGCAGCTTGACAGTATGGTACGCAAGAAGTGCCCATCAAGCCAATCCAACTTGTGGGAGGGTGAAATTTCTCACGATTACCTCAGCAAATTAACAGCTAGAATGCCAAAGGTCTGCAATGCTGTAATTGCTGCAAATGGAGCATTCTTTGACGAAAGCAAAGTTTGAAGGAAAAAATTATTATTTCAAATAAAAATCATTATTTCTAACCTTGTCAATGTCTTGACTATATTTTCTAGTCATTTTGCAACTGATTTGATAAATATAAGTGTGAATTTTCATGGAAAACACAAAATTGTCTGGGTGACCCCAAACTTTTGAACGGTAGTGTAAACATATTTGGCATATTGTTGTGCTATGTAATCTTCCTTTAGAAAAAAGATGTCCAAGTGTGGACACTGAACATTTGAAGACTATAATACATAGGTATTTCGCTGCTTAGCGTGCTTTGCCACTTAACCCCTTGCGTACCTTCGCCGTAATAGTACGTCGCTGGCCGCTTATTCCAGCGTACCTTCGCCGTACTATTACGGCGCAGGAATAAACTGTCACTATGTGAAATCACATAGTGACATAACAGCGGCGGCAGCTGTCATTGACAGCTAACCGTCTCTGCTACCGGCCTGGGGACCAATTAGCAGTCCCCAATGCCGGCGATTGCTGTGATTGGTCAGTCTCTGAAGACTGACCAATCACAGCCGTCTGTGACGTCGTCTGCAGGAGAAAGCTCCTGTCACTTTCTCTGATCTCCTCATTTCTGTGAGATACGTGAGGAGATCAGAGAAAGCGGTGTAAAAAAACAAAACACTATTTTTATAAACCCCTTCCCGAAAATCGGCGTATAGTAACGCCCTGAGGATGAAGCGGGCACAGGAGCTGTGCTCGCTCCATCTTCATCGGATGTCGGCTGTAATATACAGCCGACATCCCACTGCAACTACAGCGATCACTGTCCTCTCCGATCGCTGTAGTTTAACCCCTTAAATGCCGCTATCAATAGCGACAGCGGCATTTAAGTGATTGATACAGAGGGAGGGGGCTCCCTCTGCACCCCATTGCCCCCCCCCCCGCGAAAAATCGCGGGGTTCTGATGGTTGCAATGGCAACCAGGAAGCCTAGCAACGGCTTCCTGGTTGCCAGGTACGCGAGCCTATTAGGTCCTGCCCGAGGCAGGATGTAATAGGCTCAACTGTCAGTTGTAAAGTTACAATACACTGCACTACATCAGTACATACAGAAGTAGTGCAGTATATTGTACAGGGGATCAGAAGATCAGATCTTCCAGTCCCCTAGTATGTGTAAAATAAAAAGTGAAAAAAAAGTTAAAAAAAAGTTTTAGATAAATAAATAAATACAAGTTTTACGTAATAAAAACAATAATCGCCTTGTTTCCCTCATCAAGCCCTTTATAATTAGAAAAAAAAGACAAAAACTAGACATAATAGGTATCGCCGCGTTCGTATTGGCCTGACCTAAAAAAATATCATATTATTTATCCCGCACGGTGAACACCGTAAAAAAAATACCATAAAAAACAATGGCAGAATTTCCTTTTTTGGTCACGTTGTTTCCAAAAAAATGGAATAAAAAGTGATCAAAAAGTCGCGCGTAGCCAAACATGGTACCAATAAAAACTACAGTGTGTCACGCAAAAAACAAGCCCTCACAAAGCTCCGTCGACAAAAAAAGTAAAAAAGTTATGGCTCTCAGGACATGGTGACACTAAAACATTTTATTTAGAAAAAAGTGTGTTTTTTTTTGTAAAAGTAGTAAAACATATAAAAACTATATAAATTTGGTATTGCCATAATCGTATCAAACCGCAGAATAAAGTAAACATGTTGTTTATACTGCACAGAGAACGCCGGTAAAAAATTATAAAAAAAATAGTGAAAGAATTTCTAGTATTTGGTCTCCTCACCTCAGAAAAAATGGAATAAAAACTGATCAAATTATCGCATGTACCCCAAAATGATACTAATAAAAACGACAGCTCGTTCCATGAAAATCAAGCACTCACACAGCTCGTCAACGGAAAAATAAAAAGTTCTGGCTCTTGGAACGCAAAACGACGGCCCAGACTAATTTATATGTGCAGCAGTTCTTCACCTAAAACCCCACGTCATCATTTGCAGCCCCCATTGGTAGACCCTGTAAATGCAGCGAAAACGATGACATTTTGGGGTCTGTGCTACATATGGGGCTAGTGAAGAAGTCAAAGATTAGGCAATACTGGAGTGCGGATATTTTGTACAACACCAAAGACACCCTTTAGAAGTGCGACTCCTGCACCCAATAATCCGGCCTGTGCAGGATTGGTTCAAAGCGTACGTCACTATCCAAGAATAATTAATTTTATTATTCATTCTCCCCATTATTACATCATCTTATTATGACCTATTGCACTCACCCCAGCTTACATATACCCTGATGCACTCCGCCCAGCTTACATATACCCTGATGTACTCCGCACAGATTACATATACCCTGATGTACTCCACATAGCTTACATATACCCTGATGTACTCCGCACAGTTTACATATACCCTGATACACTCCGCCCAGCAAACATATACCCTGATGAACTCCGCCCAGCTTACATATACCCTGATGTACTCCGCCCAGCTTACATATACCCTGATGTACTCCGCCCAGCTTACATATGCCCCCACATTATAAACTGAAACACCAGTAAAACACTAAACAAAACTACTACCAAGCAAAATCTGCGCTCCAAAAGCCAAATGGCGCTCCTTCTGGGCCTGGCAGTGTGCCCAAACAGCAGTTTATGACAACATATGGGGTATTACCGTACTCTGGAGAACCGCTTAACAATTTATGGGGCGTATGTCTCCAGTGGTACAAGCTGGGCCCAACGCATTGGGCACTGAAATAGCATATATGTGGAAAATGTCAATTTTCTATCTGCAACATCCACTGTGCACTAATTTCTGCAAAACCTTTGGTGTCAAAATGCTCACTACACTTCTAGATGAATTCCTTGAGGGTTGTAGTTTCCTAAATGGGGTCACTTCTCGGGAGTTTTCACTGTACTGGTACCTCAGCGCAATGCAACATGGCGTCAAACACAAATTTTGTAAAATCTCCACTCCAAAAACGAAATTGCACTTTTTCCGTTTAGACCCTTGCCGTATGTCCAAATAGCCGTTTACAACCACATATGGGGTATTTCCGTAATCAGGAGAAATTGTGTAACACATTTTGGGGTGTCTTTTCTCCTGTATTCCTTGTGGAAATGAAAAATTCTGAGCTAAAGCTACAGGTTATTGGAAAAAAAAAATGTTTTCATTTTCACGGACCAATTCTAATAAAATCTATAAAACACCTGAGGGCTCAAAATGCTCACTACACCTCTAATTTAATTCTTTCAGGGGTATAGTCTCCAAATTGGGATCACATCTAGGGAATTTCTACTGTACTGGTACTTCAGGGACTCTGCAAATGCGACATGGCCCCCAGAAACCAATTCAGCAAAATCTGAGCTGCAAAATCCAAATGGTGCTCTGTCCCTTCTGAGCCCTGCCGTGGGTCTAAACAGCAGTTTATTACCACATAATGGGGTATTACCGTAATCAGGAGAAATTGCTTTACAAATGTTGAGGTGCTTTTTCTCCTTTATTCCTTATAAAAATTAGAAAATTCTGTGTTTTTTCCAAAAAAAAGTCTCTTTTCATCTTCACAGACTAATTCCAATAAATTCAGCAAAAAACCTGTGGGGTCAAAATGCTAACTATACCACTAGAAAAATTCCTTGAGGGGTATAGTTTCCAAAATGGGGTCACTTTTGGGGGGATTCCACTGTTTAGGTCCCTCCAGGGCGTTGCAAACGTGACACGGCACTGAAAACCATTCCAGTAAAATCAGAGCTCCAAAATCCAAATGGGGGTCCTTCCCTTCTGAGCCCTGCTGTGGGTCCAATCAGCAGTTTATTACCACATATGGGGTATTTCCGTAATCGCGAGAAATTGCTTTACAAATGTTGGGGTGCTTTCTCTCCGTTATTTCTTGCAAAAATTAGAAATTTTTACGTTTTTCCAGAAAAAAAGTAGATTTTCATTTTCACAGACTAACTCCAGAAAATATAGCAAAATACCTGTGGGGTCAAAATGCTAACTATACCCCTAGATAAATTCCCTGAGGGGTGTAGTTTAAAAAATGGGGGTCACTTTTGGGGGTTTCCACTGTTTTGGCACCACAAGACCTCTTCAAACCGGACATGGTGCCTAAAATATATTCTGAAAAAAGGAGGCCCCAAAATCCAAGAGGTGCTCCTTTGCTTCTGAGGCCTGTGTTTCAGTCCATTAGCGCACTAGGGCCACATGTGGGATATTTCTAAAAACTGCAGAATCTGGGCAATAAATATTGAGTTGCGTTTCTCAGGTAGAACCTTCTGTGGTACAGAAGAAAATGTATTACATATGAATTTTGTAAAAAAAAATGAAATTTGAAAATTTCAGCTCTAATTTCCTTCAATTCCTGTAAAACTCCTAAAGGGTTGAAACACTTTCTGACATCCGCTTTTTGACGTTTTCTTAAAAATTTGAGAAATTGCTGCTAAAGTTCTAAGCCTTGTGAGGTCATAGAAAAATAAAAGGATGTTCAAAAAACGATGCAAACATAAAGTAGACATATGGGAGATGTTAATTGGTAACTATTTTGTGTGGTATTACCATCTGTTTTACAAGCAGATACATTTAAAATTGGAAAAATCATAATTTCTTCATATTTTCGCAAAATGTTGTTGTTTTTCACAAATAAGCAATGAATTTATCGACCAAATTTTTGCACTAAACTAAAGTACAACATGTCACGAGAAAACAATCTCAGAATCGCTTGGATAGGTAAAAGCATTCCGGAGTTATTACCACATAAAGTGATACATGTCAGATTTGAAAAAATGGGTCTGGTCCTCAAGGCCAAAATGAGCTAGGTACTCAAGGGGTTAAGATACTGAAAGATAAACAAACAGGAAACATTGGTTTCATTTCTAGTAATTTGCTTTACAAATAGCTCGCTATATGTGTGTGAATTAATCTATATTTTAAGCAGTAAGATTTAATTTTTTACTCTCTGTCCCTTTTACATGAAGAGCATTGAACCGAGTTAATTTTGTGTAATTAAAAAAATCCTTTCCAATAATGCAGTTACGTGTGCCTATAAATTGTGTGCAGTGATACATGGATAGCTAAATAGACAATTTATTGCGCAGTTGTATGCATGTGATATACTAATGATCAGGTGTATGCACGAGTTGTACTACTCATGGCACCAAGCAGTTCACGGTATTATAATCTTCTACTATTCACTTCAATGGGAGAAAGCTGTAATACTGTGAACCGCCACTACAAGTGTGTCGGTGATTCACAGTGTGAGCAGTAAAGGAAATGAAGGGGAAGCAGTGCTCATACAAGCGCTGCGACTCCTTCAAAATAGCTGATCAGCCGGTGTTCTGGGAGTCGGATCTCGACCGATTAGACATTGATGGCTTATCCTGAGGATATGCCATCAATTTATTAGGACTGGACAACCCCTTTAAATGAATGATTGACTATCCAACAATTCTAATGCTGAAATTCAGGGCAGTTGGGTACATTCTGAACAGCGGTGTGAGGGCTTAGTTTTTGCGGGACAAGCTGCAGTTTTTATTAGCACCATTTTTTTAGTACATACGAGTTTTTTATCACTTTTTGTTTAGTTATTTTTTACGCTATGGTGACCAAAAGACAACGATTCTGGGGTTTTAAAAAAAAATGTAAGCCGTTTACTGTGCAAGTCAAATAATGCTATATTGTAATAGTTTCAGACTTTTACGGACGCAGCGGTACAAATTTTTTATTTATTTTTTTATTTTTACATTGTGCTTGGGAAAAAATGGGAAAAGGTTTTGTTTTTTTAAACTTTTTAAAAATGTTTACACTCCTGAAAATGTATCTAACTTTTATTTTTCACACATTTTATTAGTTCCCCTAGGGGGACTTGAACCAGCGATCATTAGATCGCTGGTACAATACACTGCAATACATGGACGAGTTACGAAAACAGCGTAACTCGCTGAGCTACGCTGTTTCCATAACTCCCATAGTAGTGAATGGCAGTTACAGAAGCAGCGTAGCATCTTACACTGTTTCCATAACTACTATTCAGTTCTATGGGAGTTACGGAAACTGTGTAGCTCAGCGAGTTTTCTGTAACCCGACCATGTAACCAGGAAGTGGCTGGAAGACAGCGGAGCTGGGTAAGATAGAACGGGGTTTAGGGGGCCCCGTTCTAGAGATAAGTGCGGGTCCCAGAGCTGGGACCCGCTTCTATCTGACATTTATGACAGATTCTATGGATCTGTTATAAATGTTCTTCATGGGAAAACCACTATAAATGCTTCGGTCGATAATGAAAGCGGTATTTAACTAGTTAAATGGCCAGGAACAGCGCCATTTGTGTTCCTGACCGTTAGATCAGCATGTCAGAAGCTGACACCTGCAGTGTATGGAGCGGGCTCAGCGCGTGAGCCTGCTGCATACATCATCCCCTCCCCGCTCCATGATGTGCCGGCACATCACGGGTCGGGAAGGGGTTAAGTAAGGAGCAGTCAGGGGGCACGCTGCTGCCGGGTCCCTTGGCTGCCGACTATAAGACACAGGGATTTTTTAGCAAGATTTATTCCTGCTAAAAACGGCATTTTATAGTCCAAAAAATACAAAGTACATGCGCAGCGCAAAGGAAGAGTAGGTAGCGGCCGGGCATATTCTCAGATTCCGTGGAATCTGAAAATATGCAGACTGCTGCCAAGTGAGGTCGGTGCTGGGAGTGGACCAATCCAGCGACCTGACCTGTCACCTGACCTCACGTCAGAGACATGGGGTCAGGTGACTCAGGTCAGGTGACTGGACTGGTCCACTCCCGGCCCTTCATCGACCCTAGTAAGAAGGAACTCCACTGCTGCGCCGCATTACCTCCTCGGCTCCTCTGGTGAGTTACGTAAGGCAGAGCAGAGAGTGGTAGCGGTAGGCTACCACTACCACTCCCCGCTCTATTTACAGTGTGGGGCTAAGTACAAGGGGGGCTATGTGTGGCGCTATTAACAAGGGGGGCTGTGTGGCGCTATATACAAGGGGGGCTATGTGGTGCTATTTACAAGGGGGGCTGTGTGGCGCTATTTACAAAGGGGGTTGTGTGGTGCTATTTACAAGAGGGGCTGTGTGGCACTATTTACATGGGGCTGTTTACAGGGGGGCTGTGTGGTGCTGTTTACAGAGGGCTGAGTGGTGCTGTTTACAGGGAGCTGTGTGGTGCTGTTTAGGGTATGTTCACACGGCCTATTTTCTGAAACGGACAAAATACGGCCGGAAAATCGGAAGCAGAACGCCTCCAATCATCTGCCCACTGATTGCAATTGGAAAAACTGCGTTCTGTTCCGACAGGCCGCGTAAAAAACGTCTGCGACAAAGAAGTGCAGGTCACTTCTTGGGATATTTTTGGAGCAGTTTTTCATAGACTCTATTGAAAAAAGCTCCAAAAACGGACGTAAAAAACGCTGCAAGTGGCTTAAAAAACTTCTGAAAATCAGGAGCTGTTTTCCCTTGAAAACAGCTCTGTGTGTTTAGATGTTTTTGAGTTTGCGTGTGAATATACCCTTACAAGTGGGCTGTGTGTGGCGCTATCCACAGGGGGGGGGTGTTGTGCTATCTACAGTGGGCAGTGTGTAGCACTATCTATAAGGGGCACTGTGTGGCGCTATTTACAAGGGGGCTGTGTGTTGCACTATCTACAAGGGGACTGTGTGGCGCTGATTGCAGGGGGGCTGTGTGGCACTGTTTGCAGGGGGCTGTGTGGTGCTGTTTACAAAGGGGGCTGTGTGGCACTATATACAAGGGGGAGCTCTGTGCCGCTATTTACAAGGGGGGGTGTGGTACTAATTACAAGGGGGTGCTGTGCCGCGCTTTCTAGAAGAGGAGGCTGTGTGGCTCTATCTAGAAGGGGGCCGTGTGGCGCTATTTAGAAGGGGGAGCTGTCTGTAGCGCTATCTACAGGGCTGTGTGTGGCGCTATCTACAGGGGGGCTGTGTGTGTGGAATTATCTACAAGGGGGCTGTGTGGCGCTATTTACAAGGGGGGCTGTGTGGCGCTGTTTACAAGGGGGCTGTTTGGTGCTGTTTGCAGGGGCTGTGTGGCACTGTTTACAAGGGGGGCCTTTGTCGCTATATACAAGGGGGGGCTGTGTGTCGCTATATACAAGGGGGAGCTGTGTGGCGCTATATACAAGGGTGAGCTGTTTGCCGCTATTTAAAAGGGGGGCGTGCGGCACTACTTACAAGGGGGAGCTGCGTAGCGCTATCTAGCAGGGGAGGCTGTGTGGCGCTATCTAGAAGGGGGAGCTGTGTGGCACTATTTAGAAGGGGGAGCTGTGTGTGGCGCTATCTATAGGGGGCATGGTTACTGATGGGGCACTTTCATTGTGTAGAGCACTGAGGGATCATTATTACCATCTGGGGCACTGTAGATTACGAGTTTGTTTAGAGGATGGGCTATAGGTGAGGAGGGTGCTGGAAAAGCGAGAAACATGTCTGTGTGACAAATTCCGCAGGGATGAGTCGTGGCTGGAATAAGTCATCATAGCGGTCTGGGCCGGATGGAGAAAAAAAGGGAAAGTGAACGATTCAGAAAACATCACTTAAGTTAGCGCGGGAAAGCTATAAGCGCGGCTGTGATTGGTGAGTCACTCCTAGCACACTGCACACTGCACAGGCAATGATTTTGTAATGTGTCCGTAAAAATTTTGGTCTGTCCGTGATTTTTAGCTTAGTTGTCCAGAAATTTCTGAAGTGGAGGTTGGCAACCCTGATTCTGAAGCCACCGCCTTAGGCCCCAAAGGAGCATTTACTGCTGCTGATAAGGGGGATTAGCCTCCTGCATCACTGTGACGCTGTCCAGACAAAGTAGGTCTTCTGCATCACTGTGAGGCTGCTCACTCTGATTGGACAGTGTCACAGTGATGCAGGAGGCAATGCCTACTGAGGAGAGAAGAGTCTCCACCACTGTACTTGTACTCAAAATTAGCATATTAGGCACCTAGCGGAGCAGGGGCCATAGTGGGCCAACGGGAAAGCCAAAAAAAAATTTCATTAAAGCTCTGAAATCGAGAGGACTCCAGGAATAAGGGGAGATATGTGGTAAAAAAATTAAAAATAACATGGCAGGTCCCCTTTAACACTCTTTTAGCCTCTATTCTACTATAAAGACATTTGTTGACTTAGTTCAGTTTGTAACCAAGTCAGACTTGGTTATATCAAGTCTTCCAATAAGGTGGTTAAAATTGTATTGATTAGAACACAAAATATTACAAATTGCATTCTGACCCATAGGGATAACTAAGACAGTATTCCTACTGGTAAATACATCATAGTATTCAGATAAAGTACTGGATAAATGGATGGATTATATTATATTGAGGAATACAAACTGTATTAACATTTTACTCTTACACCATAATCACTATTTTTTATAAACTCCCAAAAATACATGAAATTTCTAAAACGAATGCCACTTCAAATCTGGCAGGAAAGGCACTAATTCTACAGCCATAAGTATTCGGATCACCTTCACTTCCACCACTTGTTTATCAAGTTTTGATGTAGAAATGCTATACAGCAGCATACAGAACATTTTTGTATTACAAGCAATTAACTCAGACATTTTTTTGCACAGAATCATTTTGTATAGGACTTGTTGGAATTCCTTCTAAGACACGTTTTTTTGTTGTTTTTTTTTGGGAGGGACTGTAATTTCATCAAATCAGAGGAACAGCAATGGGCTCATCTGTGCCCCTACTTACAACAATTTATTTCTAGGGCGGTGGGAAGACGAGCATCAATTTTTATTTTACATTTCTTTTAGGCTTCGTTCACATCTGCGTTGGGGTCCCGTTTTGACGTTCCGTCGTAGCTTTCCATTAGAACGGGGCCCTGAACAGACACAAACTGACACGAACGGAACCAGAGTTTTCCGTTTCCATCACCATTGATTTCAATGGTGACGGATCCGGTGCCCATGGTCTCCATTTGTGTCTGAAACGCGCATTTGCACCGAAACGCGCGTTGGGGCAGACATCTTGCTGTGCACTCAGTCCTAGACCTATCATGGGTATGCTTTATTTCTGTATTTTGGTTTGATATTGCTTCATGTGCTAATATTAGCTACTTTTTGGTGTTATTCCCACATGCATTTTGCTACTTACTTTTATACTATTTCATATCGCACATGCTCATTTAATTCTGTTTAATTATTGGGGACATGATATAATCCATTGATGCATACAGTGTTAGGTCTTGCCACTAGGCATTTACTATTATCCTCTGCCTGTATGGCTTATTTATTGCAGTGAGTCGCATGACTTGTATGTCTTTTTTAACCTGTTGGTTGTGGATTCTTTTTAATCATTGTACATTCATTTGTTATTCTCAATAAAGTACTTTTCTATTTTCTTACATCTCTAGTTCATTGGCATCTATTTCTTTAGGTTTTATATTCATATGCTTTTGATGCCTTGTGGGTACACGCCCCAGGATCCAGCTCATACTTGATCAGATGTTTTGCTAATGGCTGCATTATACTTTTCTTGGGCTAATCAGATCCATGCTGTGTTTTTTGGTTATATTATAGGTTTAGTAGTATGCATGCGGAAGATCCAATGGGCTTCTTTTTGTAGGATTCGCTTATCCAGGTTACCACCCCTAATCGATGCTCGTATTTGCTCAAAGCCCTAAAATTTAAGGGTGGTGTTAGGGATCTGCCAGGTACTTCATCTAGCTATACTCCTGGGATTAATCAATCCACACCTGAGGCCAGACCTGTTCGACTGACACCATCTCCCACCAA
This sequence comes from Rhinoderma darwinii, assembly GCF_050947455.1. Lineage (NCBI taxonomy): Eukaryota > Metazoa > Chordata > Amphibia > Anura > Rhinodermatidae > Rhinoderma > Rhinoderma darwinii. The sequence continues at coordinate 154,955,059 of NC_134689.1, forward strand.
CCAGGGTGGCAGGCTCAGGAGTGGGAGAGCCTATCGCGGCCTGGTCTGTCGGAGTTAGCTCCGCCCCCTGCCCTTTATTACCTGCCCTGTGCTCTCCCTCAGTGCTTGTAATTCTTTTGGATTCCTGGCCCCACTGCTACTTGCTCCAGCCTGCTTCTGCCGTGCTTCTGCCTTGCTGCAGTTCTGCTTGACCTACTTTGCTTTGCCCCTGGCTTGCTTCTGTCTCCGTGCCCGCTCGGGTGTACTCACTTCGTCCTGGTCCTGACTGTTCGTTCGCCGCCCCGTTTCCTCGTGGCGTTCCGTGGCTACTGCCCCTTCCCTTGCGTGTTCCCTGTTTGTCTTCCTGTGCACTTAGCCAGCGTAGGGACCGCCGCCCAGTTGTACCTCGTCGCCTAGGGCGGGTCGTTGCAAGTAGGCAGGGACAGGGCGGTGGGTAGATTAGGGCTCACTTTCCCTTCACCTCCTTCCTGCCATTACATAATTACAAGCCCTTACCTAGTCTACCATTTCTCCTACGCTGACGCTGTCATGGACCCCCTTGAGACCCTGACCCAGCAGATGCAGGGCCTCTCCCTACAGGTCCAGGCCCTGGCCCAAAGGGTCAATCAGGGTGACGCTGCTTTAGTAGTACCCCTCACCTCACCTCTAGAACCCGACCTCAAGTTACCTGACCGGTTTTCAGGGGACCGTAAGACGTTTCTCTCCTTCCGGGAGAGTTGCAGACTGTATTTCCGCCTAAAGCCCCACTCCTCAGGTTCCGAGAACCAGCGGGTGGGTATCATCATATCCCGACTCCAGGAAGGGCCCCAAGAGTGGGCCTTCTCCTTGGCTCCTGACGCCCCTCAACTTTCCTCTGTTGATCGTTTTTTCTCTGCCCTCGGACTCATTTACGACGAGACTGACAGGACTGCTTTAGCCGAGAGTCAGCTGGTGACCTTACGTCAGGGTAGGAGACCGGTTGAGGAATACTGTTCTGATTTTAGGAAGTGGTGCGTAGCTTCTCAGTGGAACGATCCGGCCCTAAGGTGCCAGTTTAGGTTAGGATTATCTGACGCCCTGAAGGATCTGCTGGTTAGCTACCCCTCGCCTGACTCCCTTGACCAGGTTATGGCCCTAGCAGTACGACTTGACCGACGTCTCAGGGAACGTCAGCTAGAACGCTTCAGTGTGCTCCCCTCTGACTTTTCTGCGATCCCCCCCGAGGTCCCGTCTCCTCGCCCCTCCACGGAGGACTCGGAGGTACCTATGCAACTCGGGGCCTCCATGTCCCCTCGACAACGTAGGGAGTTTCGCAGAATGAATGGTCTCTGCTTCTACTGTGGGGACGACAAGCATCTACTGAACACCTGTCCCAGGCGCAAGAATAAGAAACCGGAAAACTTCCGCGCCTAAGTGATCATCGGGGAGGTCACTTGGGCGCACAGGTATTTCCCGTTAATGTGAAACGCAATAAAATTTTGCTTCCCTTTCAGGTCTCGTTTGCTGGCCGGTCTGCCACGGGCAGTGCTTTCGTGGATTCTGGCTCATCTGCTAATATCATGTCTGTGGAATTTGCTATGTCTCTAAAGATGCCTTGTATTGATTTACCTTATCCTATCCCTGTAGTAGGAATCGACTCAACCCCCCTTGCTAATGGTTATTTTACTCAGCATACTCCTGTTTTTGAACTCCTGGTTGGCTCCATGCATTTGGAGCAGTGCTCTGTACTGGTGATGCAGGGATTATCGTCTGATCTGGTTTTAGGCCTTCCCTGGTTGCAGTTGCATAATCCCACGTTTGATTGGAATACTGGGGATCTCACCAAATGGGGTAATGAATGTCTTATGTCATGTCTTTCCGTTAACTCTATTTCTCCCCGGGAGGAGGTAAACACGCTTCCTGAGTTTGTTCAGGACTTCGCCGATGTGTTTTCTAAGGAGGCCTCCGAGGTGTTGCCCCCCCATAGAGATTACGATTGCGCTATCGATTTGGTGCCTGGTGCCAAGCTTCCTAAGGGTAGGATATTTAATCTTTCATGTCCTGAACGTGAAGCGATGAGGGTGTATATCCAAGAATGCCTGGCCAAGGGTTTCATTCGCCCCTCGACTTCTCCTGTAGGTGCTGGCTTCTTCTTCGTGGGGAAGAAGGATGGTGGTCTTAGGCCGTGCATTGATTATCGTAACCTGAATAAGGTCACCGTAAGGAACCAGTACCCACTTCCTTTGATTCCGGATCTTTTTAATCAGGTTCAGGGAGCCCAATGGTTTTCTAAGTTCGATCTACGGGGGGCATATAACCTTATCCGCATCAAAGAAGGGGATGAGTGGAAAACTGCGTTCAACACACCCGAGGGTCATTTCGAATACCTGGTCATGCCCTTTGGGTTGTGTAATGCCCCTGCTGTCTTCCAGAATTTTATTAATGAAATCCTGAGAGAGTACCTGGGTAATTTTCTTGTTGTGTACCTTGATGACATACTGGTGTTTTCCAAGGACTGGTCCTCCCACGTGGAGCATGTCAGGAAGGTGCTCCAGGTCCTTCGGGAGAATAATCTGTTTGCTAAGACTGAAAAATGTGTCTTTGGGGTACAGGAGATACCATTTTTAGGGCAAATCCTCACTCCTCATGAATTCCGCATGGACCCTGCCAAGGTTCAAGCTGTGGCGGAATGGGTCCAACCTGCCTCCCTTAAGGCGTTACAGTGTTTTTTAGGGTTCGCCAACTATTACAGGAGATTTATTGCCAACTTCTCGGTCGTCGCTAAGCCTCTTACGGACCTTACCCGCAAGGGTGCCGATGTCCTCCATTGGCCCCCTGAGGCCGTCCAGGCCTTTAAGACTCTCAAGAAGTGCTTTATCTCGGCCCCCGTGCTGATTCAGCCCAACCAAGAGGAGCCATTTATTGTGGAGGTTGACGCTTCCGAGGTGGGAGTGGGGGCCGTCTTGTCCCAGGGTACCAGCTCCCTCACCCATCTCCGCCCCTGTGCTTACTTCTCTAGGAAGTTTTCGCCCACGGAGAGTAACTATGATATTGGCAACCGCGAACTTCTAGCCATTAAATGGGCTTTTGAGGAGTGGCGGCACTTCCTGGAGGGGGCCAGACACCAGGTAACGGTCCTTACGGATCACAAGAATCTGGTTTTCCTAGAATCGGCCCGGAGGCTTAATCCTAGACAAGCTCGGTGGGCACTATTCTTTACCAGATTTAATTTCTTGGTTACCTATAGGGCTGGGTCCAAGAATATTAAGGCTGACGCTCTGTCACGTAGTTTCATGGCCAATCCTCCTTCCGAGAAGGATCCTGCTTGTATTTTACCCCCTGGTATAATCGTCTCTGCCACGGATTCTGATTTAGCTTCTGATATCGCGGCTGATCAGGGTGCAGCTCCCGGGAACGTCCCTGGGGACAAACTGTTTGTTCCCCTGCAATACCGGCTGAGGGTACTCAGGGAAAACCATGACTCCGCTCTATCTGGTCATCCTGGCATCTTGGGCACCAAACACCTCATTACCAGAAACTATTGGTGGCCTGGGTTGCCTAAAGATGTTAGGGCTTACGTCGCCGCTTGTGAGGTTTGCGCTAGGTTCAAAACCCCTAGGTCCCGACCTGCGGGCCTACTACGTTCCTTGCCCATTCCCCAGAGACCTTGGACCCATATCTCCATGGATTTTATCACCGATTTGCCTCCATCTCAGGGCAAGTCGGTGGTGTGGGTGGTAGTCGACCGCTTCAGCAAGATGTGCCACTTTGTGCCCCTTAAGAAGCTACCTAACGCCAAGACGTTAGCTTCTTTGTTTGTGAAACACATCCTGCGTCTCCATGGGGCCCCAGTCAATATCGTTTCTGACAGAGGGGTACAATTTGTTTCCTTATTTTGGAGAGCTTTTTGTAAAAAGTTGGAGATTGATCTGTCCTTCTCCTCCGCCTTCCATCCCGAAACTAATGGCCAAACGGAAAGGACCAACCAATCCCTGGAACAATATTTAAGGTGCTTCATCTCTGACTGTCAATTCGATTGGGTCTCATTCCTTCCCCTTGCTGAATTTTCCCTGAATAACCGGGTCAGTAACTCGTCAGGGGTCTCCCCGTTTTTCTGTAATTTCGGGTTTAACCCAAGGTTCTCCTCCGTCTCCCCTGGTTGTTCCAATAATCCTGAGGTAGAGGAGGTTCATCGGGAACTGTGCACTGTCTGGGCCCAGGTTCAGAAGAACCTAGAGGCGTCCCAGAGCGCACAAAAGATTCAGGCGGATAGTAGACGTTCTGCTAACCCCCGGTTTGTCGTCGGGGATTTGGTCTGGTTGTCGTCCAGGAACTTGCGCCTTAAGGTCCCGTCCAGGAAGTTTGCTCCCCGATTTATTGGACCTTATAAGATCATTGAAGTCCTCAACCCTGTATCCTTCCGTCTGGAGCTCCCCCCATCCTTTCGCATACATGACGTCTTCCATGCCTCCCTCCTTAAACGCTGCTCCCCGTCCTGGTCCCCCTCGAGGATACCTCCTGTTCCCGTTCTCACCCCTGAGGGGGTGGAATTCGAGGTGGCCAAGATTATGGACAGTAGGATGGTCCAGGGCTCCCTCCAGTACCTGGTCCATTGGAGAGGATACGGGCCGGAGGAGAGGACTTGGGTACCTGCCCGTGATGTTCACGCTGGGGTATTGATCAGGAGGTTCCACCTCCTCTTCCCCACTAAACCGGGTCCCCTTAGTAAGGGTCCGGTGGCCCCTCATAAAAGGGGGAGTACTGTTAGGGATCTGCCAGGTACTTCATCTAGCTATACTCCTGGGATTAATCAATCCACACCTGAGGCCAGACCTGTTCGACTGACACCATCTCCCACCAACCAGGGTGGCAGGCTCAGGAGTGGGAGAGCCTATCGCGGCCTGGTCTGTCGGAGTTAGCTCCGCCCCCTGCCCTTTATTACCTGCCCTGTGCTCTCCCTCAGTGCTTGTAATTCTTTTGGATTCCTGGCCCCACTGCTACTTGCTCCAGCCTGCTTCTGCCGTGCTTCTGCCTTGCTGCAGTTCTGCTTGACCTGCTTTGCTTTGCCCCTGGCTTGCTTCTGTCTCCGTGCCCGCTCGGGTGTACTCACTTCGTCCTGGTCCTGACTGTTCGTTCGCCGCCCCGTTTCCTCGTGGCGTTCCGTGGCTACTGCCCCTTCCCTTGCGTGTTCCCTGTTTGTCTTCCTGTGCACTTAGCCAGCGTAGGGACCGCCGCCCAGTTGTACCTCGTCGCCTAGGGCGGGTCGTTGCAAGTAGGCAGGGACAGGGCGGTGGGTAGATTAGGGCTCACTTTCCCTTCACCTCCTTCCTGCCATTACAGGTGGCTGCATCGCCCTGGTGACATTCCCAGACATATCGTGCCACCGGAGTATCCTCATTTCTTCGTATGTCACCTATATGGTCCCTAATCCTCCTACTAAACTCTCTGATCGTCTTCCCCACATATTGGAGCCCACATCCGCATGTTATGAGGTATACAATCCCCCTGGTTTGCAGTTTATAAAGGATTTATTCTCATTCTTTCCCCTGGTATTACTGGAAAAGTTTTTTTCGGCACAGTATGGATTCACAAGCCCTACATGACCCACATTTAAATGTCCCCTTAAGTCCATGTGTCAGCCAAGATGTCTGTACTTGTGGTTGCAGATGGCTATGCACCACCCTGTCTATAATGTTCCTCCCCCTCCTATATGTCAAAGAGGGTCTATCTCCAACGAGACCCCCAACATCAGGGTCCACCTTCAAGATCCCCCGGTAGGCCTGTAAAATTCTTATTATCTTCTCATTAGCCGAATCATAGGTCCCTATGATCCAAATTTGTTCATCAAAGTTACGCTTCTTGGGATTGAGCAGTTCTGTTACAGCCAAGGACATTGTTTTCTGACCTAAGGGCCCCATGAGGTTATCCTTTACAGTGAAATCTATATTTCAGATCAAGTGCCGCGTTCCCAAATTATAGTAAAACAATTCCTCCGTGCCCTCAAGTATTGCCCTTTCGGTGTCCCCTTCCTCAACAGTGTAGGGTGCCAACTCTCCGAATGGAGAAGGCTGTTAGTCGCTGTGTTCTTTCTATAGATGCTGGTTTGAATGCATCCTTGCTCAGTGTTACAAATGTTAATAACAAGAAACTTCATTCTGTTATCACGGATCTCGGAGGTGAAAAAGTGTCCCATCTCATTTACATTTAGGATAGCTACGAACTCATTAAATTCCTCCATTGTTCCCGTCCAGAGAATCAGGACGTCATCATTAAATCTTAACCATAGGAGAATAGGAGACGTCCATCTCTCCATATCCTCATTAAAGACAACTGTCTTCTCCCACATACCCAAATACAGGTTGGCATAGGAGGTGGCACAAGGACTTCCCATGGCCACCCCCATGAGCTGGTGGAAGAATTTGCCATCAAACACAAAGAAATTATGTTCGAGGACGTAAAGCAGGAGGTTGACCACGAATTCATTGTGGGCCTCGTATTGTGTCCCCCTTTCACTCAGGAAGTGCTCTACAGCTCTACACCGAAGTATGTGCAGTATAGAGCTGTAGAGAGCCTCAACATCCAGGGAGGCCAACTGGACGTTGGCATCACATCTAATGACCTCCAACCTTTTAAGTACGTCCATGGTATCCCTGACATAAGATGGGAGAGCCACTACAAAAGGTCTGAGTATTTTGTCAATATATAAACTAGTATTTTGAGTGACGTTGTCAACACCCGACACAATCGGGCAGCCTTTCATGGGAGCCATTCCCTTATGCACTTTGGGTAGGCTATAAAAGGTGGCACACTGTGGATGATCCGTGGGGATGAATCGTTGTTCGTCAACACTCAAAAGATTCAGGGACCTACCCCTACTCACTATTTCCTTGTGCGTATTCCCAAAGATTTCCATCCGGTCACTAGGTAAAATTCTATAACAGGCTACATCCCCAGAATACGATGGCACTTGGTCTTATATTGATCCCGATCCATCACCACAATATTACAGCCTGTATCTGAAGGCTTGATGACAGTTGTGTCCTCCTGTTCAAGTGCTTGTAAACCTGCCATCTCCTCTTTGGAGGTATTATATCTAAGTCCCTTCACAGTGTCCACATTCCTTAACTGATCTACCACCACCTCAAGAAACACATCGAGGGGTGTGTTATTATTGATGGGTGCATTTCTCGTCGATGGCACCCTCAAATCGGTAAAGGGCACTTCCCCCTTATTTCTTTGACCCTCTTCCCACAGTTGTGTAGTGTTCTTAGATTCGGTAGATCATCTTCTGTAATCCCCAATTCCAGGCATTGTCACCTGTCATGGGTCTTGAAAAAAAAATTCCATTTGAGTTTCTGCACAAACAGATTTAGATGCTTAACCCATGTGAATAGGTCAAATCTGTTTGTGGGGACAAATGACAATCCTTTTTTCAAAATGCTAGTTTCCTCAGAAGTTAATGGTCGTGATGAGAGATTCATTATCTGTAGGTCATCTACCTGATGACTAAATTCTACAAATCTCTCCTGTCTCGCAGGAGGTAATCTGAAATAGGGTGATTTTCGGCTAAAAAACCCTCCTGTTTGATCCCTTACCTCTTCCTCTCTCCCTGTTGATTGGTACAGGTTGAGTTTCTTCCCTGATAATAGCTTCCCCGAGCCCTTCTATTGAGAATTCTGGGCTTTTCAGAGTCTGATTGTTTCTGTTCAGAGGAGGATTGTTTTGTATCAGGTTCCTGACCCCCTATACTAAAATACATAGCTTTTAACGTAATCTGAACAGGGTTTAAAAGGCAACAAATGGTAAATGTGCGCTATTAAGGCACTGAATCTTGTGCCCATAGAACATTTATTAACACTTTAGTGTCTTTCAGTGCCGCCATGGTGCCCATTTGTGACTTATTGCCCCTTTAGCATCCGTCTGCTTGGTGGCCTCTTGATGCCCATTTGCCATTTACCACCCCTCTAGCCTTTAGCATCTTTTGTGACAGAAGAACAATAAAGGGGCAACAAAATGGCAAATGGGCATCAAGGGGGCACTGAATAGAAGGACACTAAAGGGGCAATAAGTTGCAAATGGGCACCAATTTTGCACTGAATCTTCTATCCATTTGCTATTATTGCCCTTTTTAGACCCCCAGCAGTGCCTCCATTCAAACAAAGCCCACTGTCAGTGACTGACCTGCTGGACTTCTAAGAAAAACTGGCTGCTGGAGCTGGAGCCGGCCGTAGTAAACGTTTCCTCGGTGTCCCCACCAGCCCTGGAAATGCATAGGAAGAACGGTGTCTCCTCCCTGTCTTGCGTCCTGAATGCTGTCATCACGCCTGTCTCGTCATTCAGGATGCAGGACAGGGTGAGCGGATGAGCGGTGCAGTAAGTGAGTGGCACCTGACCCGCTGGCGCCCTGAGTAGTGGCCATGGCTTGGGGCATGCACACCCGGTGGTGCCCCTCTTACAGTGCAGCAGGTAGCACCCTGTGCGATCGCACTGGTCGCACGCACCTACATGGTTACATGTAATATGTTTTTTCATGTGTTCAGGAAGAAAGATTGAGATCTTGGGCAGACACAGACAGTTGAGGGCCCCTGTGTAAGAAGAGTATATAGGCCCTTGCTCTTGAATCTTAGCATAAAGCACCACCCTCTTATGTCTCTCTAACAATCCACCAGTAAGCTATGAAATTAATTATCTTAGTCCCTTACATGCAATTTAATAGACAATAGGGAGTTGTTTATAATGTGACAGTGGGCCCCCTCACTTAATGGGCCCCTGTGTAAACTGCACCGGTTACACATATGTTTTGTCTTGTAATACATTTACTTTTTTGTGTCCTACCACTCCTGTGTGGCTTTGGGTTTGTGCTTGAGATCATTGTCCTGCAAAAAGGTGAACTTTAAGAACATATCACTGAAAGGGTCCATACTTACTGGTAAAAGGGCAGGTTCAAACACCAGTTCCCAGCAGGATGCAGACAAGCCACAATGTTATATCGGGGTAGGAGGATTGAACAGGTGTAAAATACTGATGAACAAGCACTCTAAAACCATTTATGAGGCGGTGGCTGCTTAGTAGATGAGACTTCAATCGTTTTCTGGTGTAAAAAGGTCTCACATTTTGGAGCACGCCATAGTTGCACTAAAATCTGAGACTTTACTTCTCTCGACTCTTTCTGAATGTCTTGAGGAGCATGGTTTAGTGGGAGTGGCGGGGTCTCTGGTGGAACACCAGATTTACCATAATTTACGTAACTGCAATAAGTTATGGGATTTGCATTTCTGTCGCACAGACAGCCAAAGATGTGCCACATTTTTTAAGAAGTGTGCAGCTTTTATTATATTTGCAGTGTTTTCTGTTGACGTTAATTAGTTTAAGACTGGTGTTTGAAATGACAGCCATAGTATATTTCCCTCACTCTATCTTTACAGTTCTTTGCATAACTAATTGGATTCTGTGTCGGAGCTGCTGTAGGTACCGGAATATGAAGTGCTTTGGTGAGGGAACAGCATCTGTCACGCTGATGACGGGGTAGGGAGAAGACAGGTGAGCCCTAATCTACCCACCACTCAGTCCCTGCCTACTTGCACGGCCCGTCCTAGGCGACGACGTACAACTGGGCGACGGTCCCTACGCTCAATATGTGCACGACAGACAAACAGACAAGGGTACACAGAAGCTAAGGGAAATGGGGCAGTTGCCCACGGCAACACCGTGAGCAACAAGAGTAGTGAACGAGCCGAGTCAAACCAGGAGTGTACGAGGTACCAAACGCAGAGCAGGAGCGTAGTAGTAAAGCCAGGGTCAAAATGAAGCAAGGTCAATAATGATAGCAGGAGCAGCAGAGCCAGGAAACAGGAAAGAATCACAGGCAGAGACAAGCAGAAAATGAAGGTATAAATAGACTGAGGGCGGGAGCTAGAACCGTCTGGCCAGGCTGTGATAGGTTCTCCCACTCCTGAGCCTACCAGCCTGAGTAGTAGCAGATCGAGTCACTCGATCAGACTTAGGAGCAGGTGCAGACTGATTAACCACAGGCGTCGACACAGAAGCTGTGTCTGGCAGATCCTTTACAGTACCCCCCCTTTTATGAGGGGAGAACCCTGACGAGTTACTGACCCGGTTATTAAGGGAAAATTCGGCGAGGGAAATGAAGGAGACCCAATCATATTGACAGTCAGAGATAAAACACCTTAAATATTGTTCTAGAGACTGATTAGTCCTCTCAGTTTGGCCATTAGTTTCAGGATGGAAGGCCGAGGAGAAGGACAGATCAATCTCCAACTTTTTACAGAAAGCTCTCCAAAACAATGAAACAAATTGTACCCCTCTGTCAGAAACAATATTGACAGGAACCCCAAGGAGACGCAGGATGTGTTTGACAAACAAGGTAGCTAACGTCTTAGCATTGGGTAGTTTCTTGAAGGGCACAAAGTGGCACATCTTACTGAAGCGGTCTACTACAACCCACACCACCGACTTGCCTTGAGATGGAGGCAGATCGGTGATAAAATCCATGGAGATATGGGTCCAAGGTCTCTGGGGAATGGGCAAAGAACATAGTAAGCCTGCTGGTCGGGACCTGGGAGTCTTGGACCTAGCACAAATTTCAAAAGCGGTGATGTAAGCCTTAACGTCTTTAGGCAACCCAGGACACCAATAGTTTCTGGCAATGAGGTGCTTGGTACCCAGGATGCCTGGATGCCCAGATAGTGCAGAGTCATGATTTTCTCTGAGTACCCTTAGCCGGAATTGCAGGGGAACAAACAGCTTGTTCTCAGGAAGGTTCCCGGGAGCTGAACCTTGATCAGGCGCAATTTCGGAGACTAAGTCAGAATCAACAGAGGAAATGATTATACCTGCGGGCAAAACACAAGCAGGATCTTCCTCCGAAGGAGGGCTGGCCATGAAGCTACGTGACAGTGAATCAGCTTTAATATTTCTAGACCCAGCCATATAGGTGACCAAAAAGTTGAATCTAGTAAAGAACAACGCCCATCGAGCTTGTCTCGGTTTTAGCCTCCGTGTAGATTCTAGGAAAACCAGATTCTTGTGGTTGGTAAGGATCGTTACCTGGTGCCTAGCCCCATCCAGAAAGTGGCGCCACTCTTCAAATGCCCATTTAATGGCTAAGAGTTTGCGGTTGCCAATGTCATAGTTACTCTCAGTGGGCGAGAACTTCCTGGAGAAGTAGGCACAGGGACGGAGATGGGTGAGGGACCTGGTACCCAGGGACAAGACAGCACCCACTCCCACCTCGGAGGTTAGGCTGAATCAGCACTGGGGCCGAGATAAAGCAGTTCTTAAGGACCTCAAAAGCCTGGACCGCCTCCGGAGGCCAGTGGAGGAGATCAGCACCTTTGCGAGTAAGATCCGTAAGAGGCTTAGCGATGACCGAGAAGTTAGCAATACATCTCCTGTAATAATTAGCAAACCCCAGGAAGAGCTGTAACGAATTCAGGGAGGCAGGTTGGACCCATTCAGCCACAGCCTGAACCTTGGCAGGGTCCATGCAGAATTCATGAGGAGTGAGGATTTGACCCAAAAATGGTATCTCCTGCACCCCAAACACACATTTTTCAGTTTTAGCAAAGAGTTTGTTTTCCCGAAGGGCCTGGAACACCTTCCTGACATGCTCAATGTGGGAGGACCAGTCCTTGGAAAACACAAGTATGTCATCAAGGTACACAACAAGAAATACCCTCAGGTAGTCTCTTAAAATCTGATTTATGAAATTCTGGAAGACCGCGGGAGCATTACACAACCCAAAGGGCATAACGAGGTATTCGAAATGACCTTCGGGCGTGTTAAACGCAGTCTTCCACTCATCCCCCTCTCTGATGCGGATAAGGTTATAAGCCCCCCGAAGATCAAACTTAGAGAACCATTGGGCCCCCTGAACCTGATTGAAGAGATCAGGAATCAAAGGAAGGTGATACTGGTTCCTTACAGTGACCTTATTCAAGTTTCGGTAATCGATGCACGACCTAAGACCACCATCCTTCTTCCCTACGAAGAAGAAGCCAGCACCTATCGGAGAAGTAGAGGGGCGAATGTAACCCTTGGCCAGGCATTCCTGGATATACTCTCTCATGGCTTCACATTCGGGACAAGACAAATTAAATATCCTACCCTTAGAGAGCTTAGCTCCTGGTACCAAATCGATTGCGCAATCGTATTCTGCGGAGCTCTCTACGTGGTTGGGGAGACACGGAGGCCCCGAGTTGCATTGGTTCATCCGAATTTTTTCCGTGGAAGAACGAAGCAACGGAACCTCGGGAGCCATCATGGGGGAGCCAGAGGAGAAAGCACAAAAACGTTCAAGTCGTCATTCCCTGAGATGTCAGTTAAGACGTACCACTAAAGCCATAACCTGATCTAGAGAGTCTGAAGAGGGATAGCTAACTAACAGGTCTTTCAGGGCGCTCGACAGTCCCAGTCTAAACTGGCACCTCAAGGCAGGGTCATTCCACCGAGAAGCTACACACCACTTCCTAAAGTCAGAACAGTACTTCTCAATGGGTATCTTACCCTGACTTAAGGTCACCAGCTGACTCTCGGCAAAGGCAGTCTAGTCAGTCTCGTCATATATGAGCCCGAGAGCAGAAAAAAAAAGATCAACAGAGGAAAGTTCAGGGGCGTCAGGAGCCAAGGAGAAGGCCCATTCTTGGGGCCCGTCCTGGAGCCGGGACATAATTATACCCAATTGCTGGCTGTTAGGGATCTGCCAGGTACTACGTCTAGGTATACTCCTGGGATTAATCAATCCACACCTGAGGCCAGACCTGTTAGACTGACACCGTCTCCCACCAACCAGGGTGGCAGGCTCAGGAGTGGGAGAGCCTATCGCGGCCTGGTCCGTCGGAGTTAGCTCCGCCCCCTGTCCTTTATTACCTGCCGGGTTCTCTTCCTCAGTGCTTGTGGTTCTTCTGGATTCCTGGCCCCACTGCTGCTTGCTCCAGCCTGCTTCTGCCGTGCTTCTGCCTTGCTGCAGTTCCGCTTAACCTGCTTCGCTTTGCCCCTGGCTTGCTTCCTTCTCCGTGCTCACGTTGCTATACTCCACTTCATCCTGGTCCTGACTATTCGTTCACCGCTCCGTTTCCTCGCGGCGTTCCGTGGGCTACTGCCCCTTCCCTTGCGTGTTCCCTGTTTGTTCTCCCGTGCACTTAGCCAGCGTAGGGACCGCCGCCCAGTTGTACCCCATCGCCTAGGGCGGGTCGTTGCAAGTAGGCAGGGACAGGGCGGTGGGTAGATTAGGGCTCACTTTCCCTTCACCTCCTTCCTGCCATTACATAATTACAAGCCCATACCTAGTCTACCATTCTCCTACGCTGACGCTATCATGGACCCCCTTGAGACCCTGACCCAGCAGATGCAGGGCCTCTCCCTACAGGTCCAGGCCCTGGCCCAGAGGGTCAACCAGGGTGACGCTGCCTTAGTAGTACCCCTCACCTCACCTTTAGAACCCGACCTCAAGTTACCTGACCGGTTCTCAGGGGACCGTAAGACGTTTCTCTCCTTCCGGGAGAGTTGCAGACTGTATTTCCGCCTAAAACCCCACTCCTCAGGTTCCGAGAACCAGCGGGTGGGTATCATCATATCCCGACTCCAGGAAGGGCCCCAAGAGTGGGCCTTCTCCTTGGCTCCTGACGCCCCTGAACTTTCCTCTGTTGATCGTTTTTTCTCTGCCCTCGGACTCATTTACGACGAGACTGACAGGACTGCTTTAGCCGAGAGTCAGCTGGTGACCTTACGTCAGGGTAGGAGACCGGTTGAGGAATACTGTTCTGATTTTAGAAAGTGGTGCGTAGCTTCTCGGTGGAACGATCCGGCCCTAAGGTGCCAGTTTAGGTTAGGATTATCTGACGCCCTGAAGGATCTGCTGGTTAGCTACCCCTCTTCTGACTCCCTTGACCAGGTTATGGCCCTAGCAGTATGACTTGACCGACATCTCAGGGAACGTCAGCTTGAACGTTTCAATGTGCTCCCCTCTGACTTTTCTGCGATCCCCCCCCCCCCCGAGGTCCCGTCCCCTCGCCCCTCCACGGAGGACTCGGAGGTACCTATGCAACTCGGGGCCTCCATGTCCCCTCGACAACGTAGGGAGTTTCGCAGAATGAATGGTCTCTGCTTCTACTGTGGGGACGACAAGCATCTACTGAACACCTGTCCCAGGCGCAAGAATAAAAAGCCGGAAAACTTCCGCGCCTAAGTGATCATCGGGGAGGTCACTTGGGCGCACAGGTATTTCCCGTTAATGTGAAACGCAATAAAATTTTGCTTCCCTTTCAGGTCTCGTTTGCTGGCCGGTCTGCCACGGGCAGTGCTTTCGTGGATTCTGGCTCATCTGCTAATATCATGTCTGTGGAATTTACTATGTCTCTAAAGATGCCTTTTATTGATTTACCTTATCCTATCCCTGTAGTAGGTATCGACTCAACTCCCCTTGCTAATGGTTATTTTACTCAGCGTACTCAGCGTTTTTGAACTCCTGGTTGGCTCCATGCATTTGGAGCAGTGCTCTGTACTGGTGATGCAGGGATTATCGTCTGATCTGGAGCTTACCAAATGGGGTAATGAATGTCTTATGTCATGTCTTTCTGTTAACTCTATTTCTCCCCGGGAGGAGGTAAACACGCTTCCTGAGTTTGTTCAGGACTTCGCCGATGTGTTTTCTAAGGAGGCCTCCGAGGTGTCGCCCCCCCATAGAGATTACGATTGCGCCATCGATTTGGTGCCTGGTGCCAAGCTTCCTAAGGATAGGATATTTAATCTTTCATGTCCTGAACGTGAAGCTACCGTGTTTCCCCGAAAGTAAGACAGTGTCTTACTTTCTTTTTATCCCCAAAAGCCCCACTATGTCTTACTTTCGGGGTATGTCTTATATTGGAAAAAAATTGTCGAATTATTATTTATTTTTTTTTCACAAACTTTATTTAACTGTTTTACATTTTTTTTTTTAGTCCCACCAGGGGACTTCACTATGCGATGTGCCGATCGCATATATAATGCTTTGGTATACTTAGTATACCGAAGCATTATTGCCTGTCAGTGTAAAACTGACAGGCAACCTATTAGGTCATGCCTCCGGCATCGCCTAACAGGCAGATGCTGAAGGCAGACCTGGGGGTCTTTGTTAGACCCCCGGCTGTCATGGAAACCCGACGGCGACCCGCGATTTGTTTGCGGGGGCGCCGATCAGGTGACAGAGGGAGCTCCCCCCTCTGTCAAACACATTAAATGCCGCTGTCACTATTGACAGCGGCATTTAATGGGTTAAACTGCCGGAATCGGCGCGCGCTTCGATTCCGGCAGTTGCAGCAGGAGCCAGGCTGTGTATAACAGCCGCGCTCCTGCCGCTGATGGAGACGTATGGAGAGGGGGGCGGCGCGGAAGTGGACAGGAGGCGGCAATACCTCCGTGTTTCCCCGAAAGTAAGACATATGTCTTACTTTCGGGGTACGGCTTATATTAGCCGACCCCCCTGAAACCCCCGATACGTCTTACAATCGGGGGTGTCTTACTATCGGGGAAACACGGTATGAGGGTGTATATCCAAGAATGCCTGGCCAAGGGTTTCATTCGCCCCTCGACTTCTCCTGTAGGTGCTGGCTTCTTCTTCGTGGGGAAGAAGGATGGTGGTCTTAGGCCGTGCATTGATTATCGTAACCTGAATAAGGTCACCGTAAGGAACCAGTACCCACTTCCTTTGATTCCGGATCTTTTTAATCAGGTTCAGGGAGCCCAATGGTTTTCTAAGTTCGATCTACGGGGGGCATATAACCTTATCCGCATCAAAGAGGGGGATGAGTGGAAAACCGCGTTCAACACACCCGAGGGTCATTTCGAATACCTGGTCATGCCCTTTGGGTTGTGTAATGCCCCTGCTGTCTTCCAGAATTTTATTAATGAAATCCTGAGAGATTACCTGGGTAATTTTCTTGTTGTGTACCTTGATGACATACTGGTGTTTTCCAAGGACTGGTCCTCCCACGTGGAGCATGTCAGGAAGGTGCTCCAGGTCCTTCGGGAGAATAATCTGTTTGCTAAGACTGAAAAATGTGTCTTTGGGGTACAGGAGATACCATTTTTAGGGCAAATCCTCACTCCTCATGAATTCCGCATGGACCCTGCCAAGGTCCAGGCTGTGGCGGAATGGGTCCAACCTGCCTCCCTTAAGGCGTTACAGTGTTTTTTAGGGTTCGCCAACTATTACAGGAGATTTATTGCCAACTTCTCGGTCGTCGCTAAGCCTCTTACGGACCTTACTCGCAAGGGTGCTGATGTCCTCCATTGGCCCCCTGAGGCCGTCCAGGCCTTTGAGACCCTCAAGAAGTGCTTTATCTCGGCCCCCGTGCTGATTCAGCCCAAACAAGAGGAGCCATTTATTGTAGAGGTTGACGCATCCGAGGTGGGAGTGGGGGTCGTCTTGTCCCAGGGTACCAGCTCCCTCACCCATCTCCGCCCCTGTGCTTACTTCTCTAGGAAGTTTTCGCCCACCGAGAGTAACTATGATATTGGCAACCGCGAACTTCTAGCCATTAAATGGGCTTTTGAAGAGTGGCGGCACTTCCTGGAGGGGGCCAGACACCAGGTAACGGTCCTTACGGATCACAAGAATCTGGTTTTCCTAGAATCGGCCCGGAGGCTTAATCCTAGACAAGCTCGGTGGGCACTATTCTTTACCAGATTTAATTTCTTGGTTACCTATAGGGCTGGGTCCAAGAATATTAAGGCTGATGCTCTGTCACGTAGTTTCATGGCCAATCCTCCTTCCGAGAAGGATCCTGCTTGTATTTTACCCCCTGGTATAATCGTTTCTGCCACGGATTCTGATTTAGCTTCTGATATTGCGGCTGATCAGGGTTCAGCTCCCGGGAACGTCCCTGGGGACAACTGTTTGTTCCCCTGCAATACCGGCTAAGGGTACTCAGGGAAAACCATGACTCCGCTCTATCTGGTCATCCTGGCATCTTGGGCACCAAACACCTCATTACCAGAAACTATTGGTGGCCTGGGTTGCCTAAAGACGTTAGGGCTTACGTCGCCGCTTGTGAGGCTTGCGCTAGGTCCAAAACCCTTAGGTCCTGACCTGCGGGCCTACTACGTTCCTTGCCCATTCCCCAGAGACCTTGGACCCATATTTACATGGATTTTATCACCGATTTGCCCCCATCTCAGGGCAAGTCGGTGGTGTGGGTGGTAGTAGACCGCTTCAGCAAGATGTGCCACTTTGTGCCCCTTAAGAAGCTACCTAACGCCAAGACGTTAGCTTCTTTGTTTGTGAAACACATCCTGCGTCTCCATGGGGCCCCAGTCAATATCGTTTCTGACAGAGGGGTACAATTTGTTTCCTTATTTTGGAGAGCTTTTTGTAAAAAGTTGGAGATTGATCTGTCCTTCTCCTCCGCCTTCCATCCCGAAACTAATGGCCAAACGGAAAGGACTAACCAATCCCTGGAACAATATTTAAGGTGTTTCATCTCTGACTGTCAATTCGATTGGGTCTCATTCCTTCCCCTTGCTGAATTTTCCCTGAATAACCGGGTCAGTAACTCGTCAGGGGTCTCTCCGTTTTTCTGTAATTTTGGGTTTAACCCAAGGTTCTCCGTTTCCCCTGGTTGTTCCAATAATCCTGAGGTAGAGGATGTTCATCAGGAACTGTGCACAGTCTGGGCCCAGGTTCAGAAGAACCTAGAGGCGTCCCAGAGCGCACAAAATATTCAGGCTGATAGTAGACGTTCTGCTAACCCCCGGTTTGTCGTCGGGGATTTGGTCTGGTTGTCGTCCAGGAACTTGCACCTTAAGGTCCCGTCCAGGAAGTTTGCTCCCCGATTTATTGGACCTTATAAGATCATTGAAGTCCTCAACCCTGTATCCTTCCGTCTGGAGCTGCCCCCATCCTTTCGCATACATGACGTCTTCCATGCCTCCCTCCTGAAACGCTGCTCCCCGTCCTGGTCCCCCTCGAGGAAACCTCCTGTTCCCGTTCTTACCCCTGAGGGGGTGGAATTCGAGGTGGCCAAGATTATGGACAGTAGGATGGTCCAGGGCTCCCTCCAGTACCTGGTCCATTGGAGAGGATACGGGCCGGAGGAGAGGACTTGGGTACCTGCCCGTGATGTTCACGCTGGGGTATTGATCAGGAGGTTCCACCTTCTCTTCCCTACTAAACCGGGTCCTCTTAGTAAGGGTCCGGTGGCCCCTCATAAAAGGGGGAGTACTGTTAGGGATCTGCCAGGTACTACATCTATGTATACTCCTGGGATTAATCAATCCACACCTGAGGCCAGACCTGTTAGACTGACACCGTCTCCCACCAACCAGGGTGGCAGGCTCAGGAGTGGGAGAGCCTATCGCGGCCTGGTCAGTCGGAGTTAGCTCCGCCCCCTGTCCTTTATTACCTGCCGGGTTCTCTTCCTCAGTGCTTGTGGTTCTTCTGGATTCCTGGCCCCACTGCTGCTTGCTCCAGCCTGCTTCTGCCGTGCTTCTGCCTTGCTGCAGTTCCGCTTAACCTGCTTCGCTTTGCCCCTGGCTTGCTTCCTTCTCCGTGCTCACGTTGGTATACTCCACTTCATCCTGGTCCTGACTATTCGTTCACCGCTCCGTTTCCTCGCGGCGTTCCGTGGGCCACTGCCCCTTTTCTTGCGTGTTCCCTGTTTGTTCTCCCGTGCACTTAGACAGCGTAGGGACCGCCGCCCAGTTGTACCCCATCGCCTAGGGCGGGTCGTTGCAAGTAGGCAGGGACAGGGCGGTGGGTAGATTAGGGCTCACTTTCCCTTCACCTCCTTCCTGCCATTACACTGGCTCTCAGAACCTGAGGAGTGCGGCCTTAGACGGAAATAGAGCCTACAACTCTCCCGAAAGGAGAAGAAAGTCTTCCGGTCCCCTGAGAACCGGTCAGGCAACAATTTGAGGTGGGGTTCAAGAGGTGAGGTGGGGGGCACTACCAGGGTAGCATCACGCTGGTTGCCCCTCTGAGCTAGGGCTTGGACCTGTAGGGAGAGGCCCTGCATTTGCTGAGCCAGGTTCTCAAGGGGGTCCATAGTTGTGTCAGGGACCAGGGTAGAAAAGGTATATGGGCCTGTGATTATGTAATGATGGGGTAGGGAGACAGACAGGTGAGCCCTAATCTACCCGCCACTCAGTCCCTGCCTACTTGCACGGCCCGTCCTTGGCGACGGCGTACAACTGGGCGACGGTCCCTACGCTCAATATGTGCACGACAGACAAATAGACAAGGGTACACAGAAGCTAAGGGAAAAGGGGCAGTTGCCCACGGCAACACCGTGAGCAACAGGCGTAGTGAACGAGCCGAGTCAAACCAGGAGTGTACGAGGTACCAAACGCAGAGCAGGAGCGTAGTAGTAAAGCCAGGGTCAAAATGAAGCAAGGTCAATAATAATAGCAGGAGCAGCAGAGCCAGGAAACAGGAAAGAATCACAGGCAAATAGAAGCAGGAAATTAAGGTATAAATAGACCGAGGGCGGGAGCTAGAACCGTCTGACCAGACTGTGATAGGTTCTCCTACTCCTGAGCCTACCAGCCTGAGTGGTAGCAGATCGAGTCACTCTATCAGACCTAGGAGCAGGTGCAGACTGATTAACCACGGGCGTCGACACAGAAGCTGTGTCTGGCAGATCCTTTACACATTCAGTCTAAAATTATGTTCTAAAAAGCCGCAGGGTGCTCCTGTGCTGTCGGGCCCCACCGTGTGACCAGGAAGCAGATTACGGCCCTAGTGTATTTCTGAACACAGGAGCAACAGGGCAATAAATGTTGTTGGCCTATAAGTCATTGAAACTCAAATTATGTCCTGAAAAGCCACAGGGCCCCACCAGCATATTATGGCCTAAGTGGGAAAACTTCTGAACGCTAGAGAAACAGGGCAATACATTTTGCAGTGTATTTCCTCAGTTTTATGTACTGTAGATGAAAATATGTCCTATAAATGATGCATATGTGAAAATATTATCATATTTTCTTAGCATGTATATATTTATATCGTATTATGGGATTTCTTTACATTTTATTAGCTATTTGTTTTTCTGCGGCTCTTTTTGATAGTCTGGAAAGCTTGTTTTTTTCTTATATTTAGAAATCCCTATTCAGCCATATTGGTCTTCTATTCTCTCTAGAAATTTTATAAACTTACTACACGATTCAGGCAATATATTGTTAAAACTCCCCATTTTGTTTCCCTATCCCTATTTAGAAGTACATGATCCCATTCTACAAGACTAAGTGCTTTTCTCAGTTTATTGAACTTTGTTTTTCTAAAATTCCAGGTTTTTGTAGCTCCCCTTTGTATTGTTTTATTGAATATTATTTTGAAACTTACCATATTATGGTACCTGTACTGAATTATAGTACTATATTATAATATACAGCATTAAAAATCATAGTATGAGTGTAGAAAATATAATGTAGTTTAGTTTTTATGTAATAAAAGTTAATTTCAGACTATACACTTTCATATGTTTGCATCCCTTTTGACATTATAAATTTTTTTCTAGTATTCCTCACCTATATTGACCATATGTGATCAATAATATTTGTATAAAAATGGGGAAAAAAAGCTTTTTGTCATTCGGTTCCTAGGGTTGGTCAGATATTAGGATGTTAGTCATTTTATATAAAAATCTTGTTCAGCTGTATGTAACCTATAGTCTGCAAACTAGTCAGGCTCAGGAGAGTTGACCAGCAAATTATAGTGAACTAATTATATATAGTAGAGGCTGTCGGAAATCACGGTGGCTTTTACGCCTCATGCACACGACCGTGTGTGCCGTCCGACTCCTGTCAGTGATCCGAGGAAAGATAGGACATGTTCTATCTTTCCTCGGATCGGAGACTCGGACCATTTTTCACAGACCCGATTCACCCGCTAAAGTGAATGGGTCTGTGAAGACTATCGGGTGCCACTCGAATGCCGTCAAAAACGGCCCGATTTGCACAACGGTCGTGTGCAAGAGACCTTAGTGGGTTTGTCCAGTCTTATGTAAATAAAGCTCTAGCTAAAAGGGGTTCTCTCACAATCTATTGTTTTTGGTAAAAGCATAGTACCTTGATATCTTGTGAAAAGAGACTGCTACATGCCCAAATAAACCTGCTTGGTTCATTCCTTCTACATATTTGGACCATCTTTCCCCCATTGTTGTAGCCTAAGCAAACTGGGCGGTCTTGCTGCTCAGCCCACGTGACCGCTGTTTCTGAATTGGAAACTACAGTTCCCAGAGGGCATTGTGTCTTTTCTTGGTTGCAAGTAACTCCCTGTCCTTTCTTCTCGTGTGTGCAGCTGATGCACGGTCGAATTAATAAATATTCATATCCTTCATTTTTTATAGAATTTCATGGGTGATTCATAAGGACAGTTTCTCTGCGCACGGTCGACTGTAAGGCTGAGTTCACACAACCTATTTTCAGACGTAATGGAGGGTTTTGCTCCATAACGTCGGCAAACATCTGCCCATTACTTTCAATGGGCTTCACGATGTACTGTGCCGTCGACCTGTCATTTTACGCGTCGCTGTCAAAAGACGGAGTGTAAAATTACAGCCTTGTCAAAAGAAGTGCAGGACACATCTTGGGACGTAATTGGAGCCGTTTTTCATTGACTCTAATGAAGAATAGCTCCAAATTATGTCCGTAAAAGACGTCTCCTGAAAACAGCTCCGTAATTTTAGACGTAATTGCAGTTATCGTGTGCACATACCCTAATACAGCCGAAAGCACCAAGTCTTTCTGCTCTTGCTTGTGCTCTCAGTTGACCACTGGTAGCGTATGGTAAAGTGAGCTTATTCCATCTGTTCACATGTTGTGGTGTTGAGGGGTGGCGTCTGTTGCTGTGGTGCTGCATTTGTGGGGGGACATGACCCAGAGCCAAGGAGGCTTGGCACAGCCTGATAGAATGGGTGCTTTTGGGCCCCTTGGTTGCTCCCTCTGCAGGAGCGGTGCTGCGGTGGCAGTGGCCACCATGCAGTGCTGCAACCGATAGAGTAAGGACCCACTTTTAAAGAGGTCGCCGTGAAGTGGAAAGTGGGCTTATACAGTTTGATCAAAATGTTAACAAAGAACCTCATGTTCATGTTTCTAAATTATGCCTAGTGGCTCAGATCAACGTATAAATTGTGGATGTGCGGTCCATGTCTACTTTCTCACAATGCTGAAGTTATCATTTAGACCTTGGGAATACCCCTTTAACTTTCTAATATATGTTGTATTTAAATTCTTTATTATTTCCAAAACCTCTGGTTGCTGTAATTAAATGAATTAATAATTCATGTTCATTCCTAGGTTGAAAAAAAAAACCTAAAGACCTAATACAGCTCAGATTTGATACAATACAATAAAATCTAGGCCAGTGTCCAGATTACCAAAGAGACAGACCATAAAGGCAACCACACCACTGCTATGGAGCTAGGTGCTGAACTGCTCTGACTAATAAAGGTTATTCTTTGTATAATGAAAATGTATACAATTTTCCAATATACTTTCTGTATCAATTCCTCTTGGTTTGTAAGATCACTGCTTGCTGTCATTCAATAGGAACCTAGTTTACTTCCAGGGGAAAGAATTCTATCCTGGTCATGTGATGTACACACAGGGGAATGGCTTGTTACAAGACAGATTTTTATTCACTGGGAGTAAACAATGAAAGTTCCTATGAATGACTGCAAGCAGAGATCTTTAAAAAAACCTTGAGAAATAGATACAGACTTGCAAAATTGTATAACTTTTATCACACAATGAATAATCTTTATTTGCTGAAACTGTAATACCCCTTTAATTGTACGGTACCCATTACAGCTTAGGAGTCAGGAAAGGTAAGGAAAGTTAGAAGGAAAAAGGGGTCCCCAATCCCCCTCTATAGAAACACTTGGCTAAGATTTAGCTGTACTAATGTCCCTACATGAAAACAGTTCATCAGCTTCATCAGGAGGCGACTGTAATTAACCAAAAAAAGAAATATCTCGATATGACAAGATTTAATTTATTAAATATAGTTTATTTTAATTTATTACACATTTAAACAAACATAACCCCCCTACAAGTATGTACTCCAAATATATAAAAAGTAATAAAATCAGCCAGGTGTAGCACCATTTTAGTCATTAATCATAGTTATTGGTCATAATTATTCACAGATAGCAATTTTATACCAACATGTGCATCAATTAAATAGTATGATTAGATATCCATTATGCTCGTAACATACCAGCATACACATCAGTTTAAATAGTATGATTGGATATCAATTACGCTCGTTTATATGGTACACAGTATCATTGTAATGATGGGGGTAAGGAAACAGACAAGTGAGCCCTAATCTACCCGCCACTCAGTCCCTGCCTACTTGCAACGACCCGCCCTAGGCGACGGGGTACAACTGGGCGACGGTCCCTACGCTCAATAAGTGCACGACAGACAAACAGACAAGGGTACACAGAAGCAGGGAAAGGGCAGTTGCCCACGGCAACACCGTGAGCAACAAGAGTGGTGAACGAGCCGAGTCAAACCAGGAGAGAACGAGGTACGAAACGCAGAGCAGGAGAGTAGTGAACAAGCCAAGTCAAACCAGGAGTGTACGAGGTACAAAAACGCAGAGCAGAAGAGTGGTCAGTAAAGCCAAGGTCAATAACAAGCAGAGGGTCAGTAGTTCAAGAAGCTGCAGCAGGGCCAGGAAACCAAACGAGAAGAATCACAAGCAAGGAGGAACAGGAAAGGCAGGTATAAATAGACAGGGGGCGGGAGCTAGCTCCGTCTGGCCAGGCTGTGATAGGCTCTCCCACTCCTAAGCCTGCCACCCTGAGTGGTGGGAGATGGAGTCAGTCTCACAGACATAGAAGCAGGTGCAGACTGATTACCTATGGGCATAGATACAGAAGCTGTGCCTGGCAGATCCTTAACAATCATGGTCCCAAACATGTATAGGTCAACATATCTGTGGAGGACATGACAAAGTTTGCGAAACGCGCGTCGAGGTGCTCTGTTTACAGGTGCTAGATTCATATCACCATCATGTCCTCCACAGATATGTTGACCTATACATGTTTGTATTAATAGGGACCATGATACTGTGTACCATATAAACAAGCGTAATTGATATCCAATCATACTATTTGAACTGATGTGCATGCTGGTATATTACGAGCATAATGGATATCTAATCATACTATTTAATTGATGCACAAGTTGGTATACTATTGCTATCTGTGAATAATTATTACCAATAACTATGATTAATGACTAAAATGGTGCTATACCTGGCTGATTTTATTACTTTTTATATGTTTGGAGTATATACTAGTAAGGGGATTATGTTTGTTTAAATGTGTAATAAATTAAAATAAACTATATTTAATAAATTAAATCTTGTGATATCGAGATATTTCTTTTTTTGGTTAATTATATATGGATATTGCTATATCTTGAGAAAATTTAATTTGCTGAAAATACATATAGGTTATTATATCATGAGGAGTCTGTAGTCTGCAAAATTGTATCTATCCTAAATCCAATAAGTAGCAGCCCTTGCAAAATGTAAATATGGATCATTTTGTATCATTATGTGAAACCCTATCATTTTATTATTTCTACTCATTAATGTGCATTATTTTTCTACAAAGTAAAATTTTATCCAAAACTTGTTTGTGTGTGGCTGAAAGCGTGGACAATATACTTATATTTCCTGTGATGCATCAACTGAAACGCTATATCTTTCCACTGAAAGCTACAATAATGTGGTTTCTTTTCTTGAGTTTCCTTGCATATGAAGCAATGTATGTGTCAGTAACATTATTTTGTGGCTGGTATTTTTGAGCAATGGGTAAAAATATCTTGGATAACTTGTATAGTACTCAGGTAAATTGACCAGCGTCTAAAGACGGTTTTACAAATCAGTAAAATACCACAAGGCAATTGTCATATTTTGCTGCATGATCTAACTTGAGCAAGAGGAAAATGTGAGTAATTCTCAATCACTCCGAGCTGGATAATGGAAATCTGTAACACTAAACACATCATAGTGTAATATTTTGGGGCATTAAATGAGTTGTCTCATATTGACAATTCCCATTACATTCCACTATTGTGTTTCGCTCAGATTTAGGCTAAGGGGTAGTACACACAGCATTTTTTGGCACTGATTTTTGCACTGATTTTGATGCGGAAACTGCGTAGGAATCAGCGCCAAGAAACGCCCCAAATCACCTCACGTTGATTTTAATGGGAGACAGAAGCTTTTGGCTGCTTGCGAAAAAAAAAAAAAGTGGCATGCTCTTTCTTCGAGCAGATTCCGCCTTTGAAATCAATGGGAAGCAGAAATAACCTCCAGTTCTCACCTTTTGCCTATTTTTTTCATTAGATTAAACGGCCGTGGGCAAAAAACGCTGCAGAAATACGAAAAAAAGAGTCAGGAAATGCTGGCAATTCAAAATCTGGTCAAAACTCCTTCAGGAATATTGAGGCAGTTTTTTTCTGTGTGTCAAAAAGCGCTGTGTAAATTTACCCTAACAACAGCGACTATTTTTGTATTACATGGACGACCAATCATTTAAGTGGCTGCATGTAGTACTACATTTCCCCTCTAGAGGCCGCTGCAGGGGAAATGAGAAGTTGATGGCAACTTCCCCAGGCAAAGTCTAGAGTTCGCCAGGAATCACAACAGCTGTACTCTCATATTAAAGGGGTTGTCTGTTATGAGACAGTACTCTTATATGAATGGGGTTGTCTGTTATGAGACAGTACTCTTATATGAATGGGGTTGTCTGTTATGAGACAGTACTCTTATATGAAAGGGGTTGTCTATTATGAGACAACCCCTTTAAGAAAATCTGCAGGTTATGGAAATGGAAATGTCAATAACAACCAATTTCTCTTCTTATCCATAGACTACTAGGAGACATTATTTACAGATGTCAACACCACTGTGTTACTTGTAAGTACACAGGAACTATGCGCACGTTTGAATAAGCATAGATCTAAAATTAACTTGAGTTATCTCAGACATAGTGTTTCCCTTCATTTTGCTATGGCCCATAACTGCATCTTTGATGGTATTGTGATTATCCCAATTGAACAAGTAGCGGCTTACACACCAAACAGATTTCAGAAATTAAAACAAAGGGAAAACTACTGGATCTACAAACTGTCCACTCTACATCCTAACGGCCCTAAAAATATTATAGAAACTAACCCGTGAAAAGTAGTCACTTCCAGGATCCAACTGTTGTATTGTTCAGCTCCTCTGGCATTCTATTACCATGACAACCACCTCCGGGCTTCCGTAGTTTGAGTGCAAAGTGGCGCCCTATTACCATTTCAACCACCTATGGGCTTCTATAGTTTGTCCTTAGCATCCGGTCACCATGGCAATTCTGTCATCGGCAAATGGGTAGTTTCTTCTCTATCTACATTTGAACACAAGATCATCTTGAGCAGTCCCCATTTAGCAGTTTTAGAGGAGATTAGCTAAATGTATCTTAAGCTGTACTAATCGACTGGCCCCTTATATGTTTATTACATTTATATTTCTTGGTCTTTGTGCATATATGATACTTTTATTATTATTGTATTGCTTTTTATATTTATTGTGTTTTTTAATTTAAATTATTGACATATGCATTGCCGTTTCCTCTTGCTGCCGTGTTTTATTATTTATTATTTACCATTGTAGTTTGCTATTGACAATATTTATTATTGCTGCTTTTTTATCATTGCTATTACATTTGCTGGCCATTTTTTACTTATATATTTGTAATAACTTGTAGCAGTTTTTTGCATTTCTTTAATTGGATTGTTGAACTGCTCATTAGAGTAATCTTTTGACCTCATATGACATCAATGGTACTTGGTGTTTGGCGGTCTTTTTTATATATTTATATGTATTTTTTAACTTGTATAAAGGCCTGATTTCATTACCATTAAATACCTTCTATTTAATGCCTTTGTTGCCCTGAATGTTTGCAGCACGATACTAGGATCCCCAATTTTTGCTGTGGAAATTGTCCATGATCTCCGGATACAGCTGCAGCTGACAATTATTTTATCTATACGCACACACCAGTGTTGTACCTGGACTTCTACAACACTAGATTTATATCAAACATTCGTTCCTGCTTCCCCTTTTTACAACGCTCTGCATTATGTGTCATCATTTTTTTTCTTTTGTCTGTATATTAGCTCTCAGGACTGCTGAGGTAAGTACAACGTCAAAAATTACTAAACCTATCAAGTCTGAATATTACCATGAACAATCCCAAGCTTTGACTTAACTTACGTTAAAAGGCAACATAAATAAAGGATTTGTGATTCATCACTACAGAGAATTTTATCAGGAAATCCTTTGTGAAAATGTCAGGACACTTTTTGCATAAGGCGTACATACCATAGAGGAAGACCATCTAGCTGTTATGTGGCCCTTGGAAAGAGCTGAGCCCTATTTGGTTTCATCATTTTTGGTACTGGGTGGTGAGAACTCTAGGGGATGTAGAACTCCCCTGTCCCGAGAAACTGCATTTAAAGAAAGCAAATAGGTAGGGTAAGGTGGTCCAAGGGTCATGGAAAAGCTGTGGAGGGGGTAACAAAAACAAGACCATTATGTCCTGGGTGGTTAAACCTGGCTCTGTAATGCGGTGCCATTTTGATCTTGGCTTTAGTTACCACTCTGTTCTGAAAATATTTGGTGCCAAGTAATATTTGGTAAGTAGAAATAATGATCTGGGACTGTTTCTCATGGTTAGAACTAGACGCCTTAGTTTCAGTGAAATATTATTAACCCCTTTAGCAGTGGCGGATTAAGTAGACAATAGGCCCTGGGCTGTTCCCCAAACTTGGGCCCCCCTTCCAAACCGCCGCTCTGCCGTGTCTATAGTGAGCACCACCTTTTTGTGCGAGCATTGTCAAATGGGGGTTTCGATTCCCCTTGTCAAAAAGTTGTGTCCCTACATACTGACAGTCTCCAACCATCGCTGACAGTATCACACTTCCTCTTGACAATGGGAATGGTAACACACATTTGTCTATTAGTCCTGGGTACACAAAGATATGTAGAATACAAGGATTTCCTACATCAGACATGTCAGGAGAGGGGACAGATCCCCTATAGATCCAGTGACTCACAGGGGATGTCTTCTGTGATGGGAGTCATTTTCTTTTCTTCTCCATCTGACTTCTACTGATGAGACACCTTTGCCCATCACTTCTGCAGCCATTTCCAGACACTGTAGAAACACACAAATTTAGACACCAAGGCTCAGGACCATACAGTAAAGGGGTTGTCCAGGCACAGACCGTTTTTTATACTGATGACCTATCGATATGCCCGGACAACCACTTTTACTCAGACTAATAAATTTGGACTCCAGACCAGATCATAGAATACATACAGACCCAGACCTTCTAAACTATTGCAGTCCCCAGACCAGACCCCTCTAAACAAATACAAACCCAAGAACAAGCACTCTAAATAAATACACACCTCAGCAGGACCCCTAAATACAGACCCCAGACCTGACCCTCTACTCTAATAATGACCCCAAACCTGACTCCCTTAATACAGACCCCAGTCCAGACCCCCTAAACTAATACAGGCCCCCTAAATAAAAACTTAAAGTAATACAGACCCCAGACCAGATCCCATAATCTAATACGGACCCCAGTCCAGACCCCTAAATACAGACCCCTAAATAAAGACCCCTAAACTAATACAGACCCTTGACCAGGCCCCCTAAATACAGACCCCATAAACTAATACAGAGTCCAGACCCCTAAATACAGACCCCCTAAATACAGACCCCAGACCTCAAACTAATACAGACCCCCTAAATACAGACCCCAGACCTGACACCTTACACTAATAATGACCGCAGACCTGACTCCCTTTAGTAATACAAACCCGAGACCAGAACCCCTAATCTAATACAGACCCCTAAATACAGATCCCTAAATAAAGACCCCTAAACTAATACAGACCCTGGTACAGGCCCCCTAAATACAGACCCCATAAACTAATACAGACCCCAGACATCAAACCAATACAGACCCCCTAAATACAGACCCCAGACCCCTTAAACTTACACAGACGCCTAAATATACAGACCCTAAACCCCTTAAACTGATACAGACCCCAGACCCCTTAAAAGAATACAGACACCAAACTTCCTAAATACAGACCTGACTCCCTAAATACAGTCCCCAAACCAGACCCCCTAAATACAGTGCCCACACCAGACCCCCTAAATACAGACC
The DNA here is from genome assembly GCF_050947455.1 of Rhinoderma darwinii. Classification (NCBI taxonomy): domain Eukaryota; kingdom Metazoa; phylum Chordata; class Amphibia; order Anura; family Rhinodermatidae; genus Rhinoderma; species Rhinoderma darwinii. Next base: position 154,984,261 of record NC_134689.1, read on the forward strand.
CTAAATCCATCCCCTTATACTTACATAGCAGCTCACCTCAGTCTTCTCTGTGGAGTCTTGCTGCTGCTCATGGACCTGCGGTCATGTGACCAGCAGGTCTCTAAACAGTAGTAAGAACTTCAGAGATGTGGTCATGTGACCTTATGTCTAAAGGTCCTTTTGCAAGACATATAAAATGCTGTTTCGTCGCGATTCGCGGCAAAATCACGGCAAAAACGCGACAACACTACATTGTACTTTGGGCAGCCATGGGCCCCCACAGAAGCCTCGGGCCCTGAGCGGCTGCCCAAAATGCCCTATGATGATCTGCCATTGCCCTTTAGGACGCAGCCTGTTTTGGCCTTGTGGACACAGACGATTTTTTAAAATCTGACATGTTTCTGTATGTGGTAATAACTTTGGAATGCTTTTACCTATCCAAGCGATTCTGAGATTGTTTTCTTGTGACATGTTGTACTTTATGTTAGTGAAAAAATTTGGTCGGTAAATTCAATATTTATATACGAAAAACCCCACAATTTTGAGAAAATTTGCAAAAATTAGCGCTCTTCTAAATTTAAATGTATCTGGTTGTAAAACAGATAGTAATACCACACAAAATAGTTACTAGTTTACATTTACTAGTCGACTGAACTATTGATTCCGTTGAAAAAACGGAAACCTGCCGGTATGGTGACAAACATAAACCATTAGCAATGTTTCCGTCACCATTGATATCAATAGTGATGCAAACGGAAGCTAAGATTTCCGTTTGGCTGTCCGTTGAGGGGTCCACCCAACAGAAACCTCAGACGGAACCCCTAAACGGAAAGCCAACGCTGATGTAAACAGGCCCTAACACAGATTTTACTCAAGAAACGCAACTCAATATTTATTACCCAGATTCTGCAGTTTTTAGAAATATCCCACTTGTGGCCCGAGTTTCCTAATGCACTGAAACAAAGGAGCACCTAGTGGATTTTGGGGGCCTCCTTTTTTTTTTAGAATATTTTTTAGGCCCCATGTCAGGTTTGAAGAGGTCTTGTGGTAGCAAAACAGTGGAAACCCCCCAAAAGTGACCCCATTTTAGAAACTACACCCATGAAGGAATTTATCTAGGGGTGTAGTGGGCATTTTGACCCCACAGATTTTTTGCAAATTTATTGGAATTAGTCTGTAAAAATTAAAATCAACTTTTTTTCTTACAAAACTTACACATTTTTAATATTTACAAGGAATAAAGGAGAAAAAGCACCTCAACATTTGTAAAGCAATTTCTCCCAATTACGGCAATACCCTATATGTGGTAATAAACTGCTGTTTGGACCCACGGCAGGGCTCAGAAAGGAAGGAGCGCTATTTGGATTTTGAAGCGCTGATTTTGCTGGAATGGTTTTCGGTGCCATGTCGTGTTTGCAATACCCTGGAGGGACCAACACAGTGAAAATCCCCCATATTTGGAAACAAAACCCTTTAAGGAATTTTTATTGGGGTATAGTTAGCATTTTGACCCCACAGGTTTTTTGCAAAATTTAGTGGAATTAGGCCGTGAAAATTAAAATTTACTTTTTTTGTGAAAAAACTTAGACATATATAATTTTTTCAAGGAACAGATAAGAAAAATAGTCCCAACATTTGTAAAGCAATTTCTCCCAATTACGGTAATACCCCATATGTGCTAATAAACTCCTGTTTGCACCCACAGAAGGGCTTAAAAGGGAAGAAGCGCTATTTGGCTTTTGGAGCTCAAATTTAGCTGGAATGGTTTACGGCACCATGTCGCATTTGTAAATCCCCTGAGGGACCAAAAGAGTAGAAACCTGCAAAAGTGACCCCATTTGGGAAACTACACCCCTTAAGGAATCTATCTATCTAGGGGTATACTGAGCATTTATTAGAATTAGGCCATGAAAATGAGGGATAATGGAGAAAAAGCACCCCTAAAGCAATTTCTCCCGAGTATGGCAATGCCCCAGATGTGGTCATAAATAGAAATTAATTAACCCTTTCAGGACTGATCCATTTTTTTGCTTTTTCATTTTCGTTTTTCACTTCCCGCCTTCCAAGAACCATAACTTTTTTGTTTTTCCATGAATAGAGTGTTGGGGGAGCTTATTTTTTGCGCAAGGAATTGTAGTATCTATTGACACCATTTAAAGTACCATATAATGTACTCGGATACTTAAAAAAATTCTTTGCGGGCTGAAATTATAAAAAACTGTAATTCCTCCATTATTTTTTAGGTTTTGTTTTTAAGGCTTTCACCGTGCGATAAAAATGACAACTTTATTCTGCGGCTCGATATGAATACAGTGATACCAAATTGATATAGTTTTAATTTATATTTTACTACTTTTACAAAGAAAAAACGATTTGTTAAAAAAAGCAATTGTTTGTTTCAGAGCCATAACTTTTTGATTTTTCCGTCGATTGAGAGGTGTGAGGGTTTATTGAGGGCTTATTTTTTGAAGGACGAGCTGTTGTTTTTATTGTTACCATTTTTTGGTACATACTTTTTGATCACTTGTTATTATATTTTTATTTAGAGCTCAGGTGACCGGCTCAGCGATTTTGCCGTTTTAAATTCTTTCTTTTTTACGGCGTTCATTGTGCGAGTAAAATAATGGTATATTGTAATAGTTCAGACTTTTACTGATGCTGCAATACCATTTTTTTTTTTTTTTCTTTTTTACATTACTTTAGAAGAAAAATATTTTTTTTCCGCTACTTATAACTTTATTTTATTTTACACATTTTTTAGTCCCCCTAGGGCACTTGAACAAACGATCGTTAGATCACTGGTACAATACACTGCAATACTAATGTATTGCAGTATATTATCATTTTTACAAGCTTCTGTAACAGCGTGATCACTGTTCCTGTCCGTTAGTCCTGGGTGTCAGCTGTAATACACAGCACCGCGACGTGCTATTACGTCATGGTGCGCAAATGGGTTAATGCGCAGCGGATGGTGCAAAGTGAAAATTGCAATTTTCCACTGATATGCCATATTAGTGTACAATATGTTGTGCCCAGTTTGTGCCACTGAAGTAAACCTCATAAACTGTTAAGTGGGTTCTCTTGGGATTGGCGCTGTCATATATGTAGATGTAAACTGCTGTTTGGGCACTCTGTAGGTAGGGCTGGGTGATTTTGTCCAAAAATTAAATCTAGATTTTTTTCAACCCTATTGCCAATTTTCAATTTGAATCTCGATTTTGTTATTTTTGCTAAATAAAACAAAAAAAAAAACAAGACACTACTTGGTGGTGGGGAGGTGCTGCTAATGACAGTGAGTCGCATGGCAGGTGGGGAAGATCCTGTTGGATAGAGGGGCACTGTCAGGTACAGTGAGGCACCTGGAGCGTAAAGATGTGCCATCAGGGGTCTCAAGGCACTATGTTGTGATGAAAAGAGCAAAAAACACGGCGCCACATGGTGTAGGTCAATAGGTTAGGCAGGTGAAGGAAAGATATAACCATGCTCACCAATAGCCAGAGATAAATTCGCAATAGTGGTCCACAAGGCACTATGTTGGCAGGGAGATATCTGGCAGGTCATTGCCAGAGCTGTAAGGCACATGGTGGGTGGAAAAGCACCTGGAGGGTGGGTGAGCTACATTAGGGGCAGCCACGTGACTATAGGGATGACGAGACAGCAGTAAAGGCACCTGGAGGTGAAGGATGAAAAAAATATAGTGGAAGATTGCCATTTAAAGGCTATGCCTTTGAAAGGCATTTGTTTGTTTGTTTTTCAATAAAAAGGTTAGTCAGTGTGATTGGTGCAACTTTATAATTAGTTTTTATTAAAAATTTGTATTACTTTTTGAGATACAGGTGTTATGTATTCTCTATACAAAGAAGCTGTATCTAGCGCTAAATGCTTTTCCCGCCAGGTCCGCGTTACTCACGGGTTCAGTGAATGTCTCTGACACGCAGGATCCACCTGTAATCTATCACATGTAAATGATGAATTTAGATGTGATAGATTACAGGTGGACCCTGCGTGTCTCCCGCTTTTACTGAACCAGTAAGGTCCGAGAGACTGACGGATTCAGGTCTTAGCAAACAATACAGCTGCTCCATAAGGAGAATACAGAACAGCTGCATCTCAAAAAGTAAAACAATTTTTTAATTATAAAGTTGCACTAATCACACTGACTGAACTTTTCTTTAAAAAAAAAAGTGCCTTTCAAAGGTTTACATAGACTTTAAGCTAACCTGAGGCTAACATATGATGGTAGCAGGAACAGCAAAGTATTAGGTCAGGGGTCTCAAACTCGGGTGGGTAAATGGGCCACACATAGGAAATATGTGAAGTTGATGGACCTCATTACATTCAAATTTGATACAATACAAAATTATTGTTAATCAATTAGCTATTTGAACTACTATAACAATACTACATTACTATAACAATACTACATTACTATAATAATAATACTACAGTACTATAATAATACTAAATTACTATAACAATACTACATTACTATAACAATACTACATTACTATAATAATAATACTACAGTACTATAATAATACTAAATTACTATAACAATACTACATTACTATAACAATAATACATTACTATAATAATACTACATTACTATAAGGGTATGTTCACACGGCAACGCCAATTACGTGTGAAATTACGGAGCTGTTTTCAGGCGAAAACAGCTCCTGAATTTCAGACGTTTTGACAAGTGCACGCGTTTTTCGCGGCGTCTTTTATGGACGTAATTCGAGCTGTTTTTCATTGGAGTCAATGAAAAATGGCTCCAATTACGTCCCAAGAAGTGACATGCACTGCTTTGACGCGGGCGTGAAAAAAAAGCCCGTCTGCACAAAACACCGTAAGACCCATTGAATTCAATGGGCAGATGTTTGCAGACGGTTTGAAGGCGTTTTTCAGCCGTAATTCGAGGCGTAAAACGCCTGAATTACGTCCGTAAATAGGGCGTGTGAACATACCCTAACAATACAACATTTCTATAACAATACCACATTACTATAATCCTACTACATTAATATAACAATACCACATTGCTATGACAATACTACACTACTATAACAATACTACATTAAATAATAATACTACATTACTATAATAATAATAATAATGATAATAATAATACTACATTACTATTATACTACATTACTATAATAATACTACATTACTATAACAATAATACTACATTACTATATTAATACTACATTACTATAACAATACTACATTACTAAAATACTAGATTACTATAACAATACTAAATTACTATAACAATACAACATTACTATAATAATACTACATTACTATAACACTACTACATTAAATAATAATACTACATTACTATAATAATAATAATACTACATTACTATAATACTACATTACTATAATAATACTACATTACTATAATACTACATTACTATAACAACAATACTACATTACTAAAACAATACTACATTACTATAACAATAATACTACATTACTATAACAATAATACTACATTACTATAATAACAATACTACATTACTATAACAATACTACATTACTATAATACTACATTACTATAATAATACTACATTACTATAATACTACATTACTATAATAATACTACATTACTATAACAATACAACATTACTATAATACTACATTACTATAACAATACTACATTACTATAACAATACTACATTAATATAATAACACTACATTATTTCAAATGTTTACATAGCCTTCAGGGTATGTTCACACGCTGAGTCAAAAACGTCTGAAACTATGGAGCTGTTTTCAAGGGAAAACAGCTCCTGATTTTCAGACGTTTTTTAAGCCACTCTCGTTTTGCATTTTTTACGGCCGTCTTTGGAGCATTTTTCAATAGAGTCTATGGAAAACGGCTCCAAAAACGTCCCAAGAAGTGACCTGCAGTTCTTATTCACGGCCGTTTTTTTAAACGGCCGTTTTTTAAAACGGCCGCTTAAAAAAACGGCTTGTTGGTACAGAATGCCGTTTTTCCCATTGCAATCAATGGGCAGATGTTTGGAGGCGTTCTGCTTCCGATTTTTCGGGCGTTTTTCTGGCGTTTACATTACTACATTACTATAACAATACTACATTACTATAATAATAATACTATATTACTATAACAATACTACATTACATTACTATAATACTACATTACTATAATACTACATTACTATAATAACACTACATTACTATAATACTACATTACTATAACACTATAATACTACATTACTATAATACTACATTACTATAATACTACATTACTATAATAACACTACATTACTATAACAATACTACATTACTATAAAAATACTACATTACTGTAATAATAATAATAATAATAATAATAATAATAATACATTACTATAATAATACTACATTACTATTATATTACTACATTACTATAATAATAGCGCTATGTTTAAACTTAATGGAAATTTGCGCGTTTACTCCACGTGCTTATTTTAGCAATCCAGTTTTCCAGTTTAAGTGTCGCTAAATGCCCTCTGTAGATACTGACACACACTCACCCGTAGATAATGCCACAGTGCCCTCTGTAGATAATACAACAGTGCCCTCTGTAGATAATACCACAGTGCCCTCTGTAGATAATACCACAGTGCCCTCTGTAGATACAAAAACAGTGCTCTCCATAGATGCTGCAACAGTGCCCTCTGTAGATACTGCCACACGCAGTGTCTGAGAGACATAACTTTTTATTTTCAGTCAAAAAAAGTTGTGTAAGAGCTTGTTTGTTTGCGGGACAGGTTGTCGTTTTCATTGGTACTATTTTGGGGTACATGCAACTTTTTAATCACTTTTTATTCTATATTTTGTTGTTTTTTTGCGGTGTCCACTGCGTGAAAAAAATAACATTATAGTTTGGGTCGTTATGAACGCGGTGATACCAAATATGTGTACTTTTTTTAACGTTTTCTTTTTTTTCCTATAATAAAAGTCTTATTATAGGAAAAAAAAACGTTTTTGTTTTTTTAACTTATAACTTTTATTTTTACACTTTTATAAAACATTTTTATTAACATCTTTTTTTTTTTGTCCTACTATGGGACTTTAACACCAGCAGCACTGATCGCTGCTAGAATACATTACACTACCTACATAGTGTAATGTATTCTAACTGTCACTCTGACAGGAAGCCTATCAGTACCAGCTGGAGGTTGGTCTTCATAGGCTTCCGTACATAGCAGACCCAGAGGCCATGACAACCATTGGCAACACCCAAGATCGCATCGTGGGGGCTGCCGATGTGCTACAAACCCCTTAAATTCGACGATCACAATTTTTCGCCGCATTTAAGTGGTTAATTGAGCAAATCAGTGGCGATGGGCAACTGGCCAGCAACATTGGAGTGTCAGCTGTCGGAGACAGCTGACCTCCCTGTTCCCAGTGCACAGTGTCACTGACACTATGCACTGGGAACGACTCAGTAACTCTACGTCCTCATGCGGGAAGTGACCTCCTGCGATGACGTACAGTTACTGAGAGGTGTGGCTGCCGATGGGGGGGGGGGGCTGCCGATGTGCTACAAACCCCCTAAATGCGACGATCACAATTTTTCGCCGCATTTAAGTGGTTAATTGAGCAAATCAGCGGCGATGGGCCACTGGGAACGACTCAGTAACTCTAGGTCCTCGTGCAGGAAGTGACCTAACCGCGATGACGTACAGTTACTGAGTGGTGTGGCTAGGGGTTAACCCCTATCCGCACCAGGACGTAACTGTCCATCCTCGCAGGAGGTTACTTCCCGCACGAGGACGTACAGTTACTGAGTTTTTCCCGGTGCACACTGTCAGCGACAGTGTGCACCGGGAACCGGGAGGTCAGCTGTCGCCGACAGCTGACACTCCCCTCTTGCCGGCCAGCGGTCCTTAGCCGCTGATTTCGGCAAATTAACCCCTTAAATTCGGCGATCGGGTGCAATCGCCGAATTTTAGGGGTTTCTAGCATATCGGCAGACCCCCGTCCGAAATCGCGGGGTCTGCCGATAGTATGGCAAACGGAAGCCAAACAATGGCTTCCCGGGTCTGCCATGGACGGAAGCCCATCAGGACCAACCTTCGGCTGGTCCTCATAGGCTTCCTGTCAGAGTGACAGGAAGTCACTGTGTCGTTCCCGATGCACACTGTCGGCGACAGTGTGCATCGGGAACTTGGAGATCAGCTGTCCCCGACAGCTGACACTCTCCAGTGTTGCCGATCAGCGGCTCATCGCCGCTGATTTCGGCAATTAACCCGTTACACGCGGGGCTCGATTGCGATCTCCGCATGTAGCGGGTTTGTAGCGCATCAGCAGCCCCCATGCAATTGTGGGGGATTCTGATGCTTGTGATGGCACCCGGGGGCCACACAACGGCCCCCAAGTCTGCCATGTATGTCAGCCTATGAGGATCAGCCTCTGCTGATCCTCGTAGACCAACTGTCAGAGTGACTGTGACGTCACACTGACAGTTGGAATACATTACACTACCTAGGTAGTGTAATGTATTCTAGCAGCGATCAAAGCTGCAGGTAAAAAAAAGAAAGTGTAAAAAGTAAAAAAAAAGTTAATAAACAAAAATATAAAGTGTAAAAAGTAAAAAAAGTTAATAAAAATGTTTTATAAAAGTGTAAAAATAAAAGGTTTTGTTTTCCTATAATAAGTCATTTATTATAGGGGAAAAATGAAACCGTTAAAAAAAAGTACACATATTTGGTATCGCCGCGTTCGTAACGACCCAATCTATGAAACTATAATGTTAATTTTTCCGCACGGTGAATGCCGCAAACAAAATAAACGGAAAACTGTCAGCATCGCTATTTTTTGGTCACCACCCCTCCCAAGATATAGAATAAAAAGTGATCAAAAAGTCGCATTTACCCCAAAATGGTACCAATAAAAACTACAACCCGTCCCGCAAAAAACAAGACCTCCCACAGCTTTTTTGACAAAAAAATAAAAAAGTTACGGCTCAGAATAGCGTGTCCCAGAAAATAAATTATTTTATAGAAACGTAATTTTATTGTGCAAACGCTGCAAAACGTAAAAAAAACTAATCATTTATTGCGCACGGTGAACGCTGTAATAAATAAAGAATTTAAAGCGCCAAAATCGCTGTTTTTTGGTCACCTTAGCTCTAAAAAAGATCCTGAGGGGCCAAAATGCTCACTACACCCCTAGAAAAATTCCTTGAGGGGTGTAGATTCCAAAATGGGGTCACTTTTGGGGGGTTTCCACTGTTTTGGTCCCTCCGGGGCGTTGCAAACCCGACATGGCACTGAAAACCAATCCAGCAAAATCTGCGCTCCAAAATCCAAAAGGCGCTCCCTCCCTCCTGAGCCTTGCTGTGGGTCCAAACATCAGTTTAAGACCACATATGGGGTATTGCCGTAATTGGGAGAAATTGCTTTACAAATGTTGGGTGGCTTTTTCTCCTTTATTCCTTGTAAAAATGAAAAAATGCTATGTTTCCACAGAAAAATAGGTGATTTTCATCTTCACAGACTAATTCCACTAAATTCTGCAAAAAAACTGTGGGGTCAATATGCTAACTATACCCCTAGAAAAATGCCTTGAGGGGTGTAGTTTCCAAAATGTGGTCACTTTGGGGGGGTTTCGACTGTTTAGGTACCACAAGACCTCCTCAAACCTGACATGGTGCCTAAAATATATTCCTAAAAAAAGGAGGCCCCAAAATGTGCTCCTTTGCTTCTGAGGCCTGTGTTTCAGTCCATTAGGATACTAGGGCCACATGTTGGATATTTCTAAAATCTGCAGAATCTGGGCAATAAATATTGAGTTGCGTTTCCCTGGTAAAACCTTCTGTGTTACAGATTTTTTTTTATTACAAATGAATTTCGGCAAAAAAAATGAAATTTGTAAATTTCACCTCTACTTTGCCTTAATTCCTGTGAAACGCCTAAAGGGTTAAAATACTTTCTGAATGTGGTTCTGAATACCTTGAGGGGTACCGTTTTCAAAATGGGGTGATTTATGGGGACTTTCTAATATGTAAGGCCCTCAAAGCCACTTCAGAACTGAACTGGTCCCTGAAAAAATAGCCTTTTGAAATTTTATTGAAAATATGAGAAATTGCTGCTAAAGTTCTAAGCCTCGTAACGTCCTAGAAAAATAAAAGTACGTGAAAAAAAATGATGCAAACATAAAGTAGACATATGGGGGATGTTAACTAGTAACTATTTTGTGTGGTATTACTATCTGTTTCACAAGCAAATACATTAAAATTTAGAAAAATGCAAATTTGTGCAAATTTTTGCTAAAATTTGAAGTTTTTCACAAATAAATATTGAATTTATCGACCAAATTTTTTCACTAACATAAAGTACAATATGTCACGAGAAAACAATCTCAGAATCGCTTGGATCGGTAAAAGCATTCCGGAGTTATTACCACATAAAGTGACACATGTCAGATTTGAAAAAATCATCTGTGTTCACAAGGCCAAAACAGGCTGTGTCCTAAAGGGGTTAAAGGTGATGTCTCATGAGGACAACCCCTGGGCATATGCCTTATAAGGGCATATGGATATCATGGAGTCATAGATCTTGCTCAGTACCTCCCTCGATGAGCCAGGATGGAGAGCCATCTTGAATGTGTAGCTCCCGTTCTGATGTAAGCCACTGAGGCTTGTTTGGAGAGAGCGACCTGATTGGTCTACCTGTCTTTAAGAATCCTTGGCTCCAGCAGCATGGAGCTGGTGATCGCATATGCTATGTATGTTTACTTTGTGCTTCACTGTACTCTGCGCAGATAGTGTGTTACCAGTCTAGTCTTGTGTTTTCCCAGCTCTATCTTGTATTTCTTCAGTCCTGGTTTGGTTCTGTGTTTTGGTCTTGTTTAGTTGTTAAGTTATATCCTGTCTCTATTGTTCTCTGTTTTGCTTTGCTTGGTTTCACTGAGTTTTGGATCTGATTAGTTTGGTTTTCATTGCTTCTAGTTCCTAGGGTTTTCCTGGTGTTGTGTTAGGGACCGTGTCTGCAGATTAGGGACACCATTTGGGGCAGTGTTTGGCATACCTCCCAACCATCCCGGATTCAGCGGGACAGTCCCTAATTTCAGGGGCTGTCCTGCTGTCCCGGGCGGCCGGTGGGATGTCCTGACTCCCGGAGTCAACTGTATCTGCATCCTCAGGACGCTATCTACAGGGGGTGGCACTATCTCTAAGGGGGTGTGGCACTATCTACATGGGTAGTGTGGCGCTATCTACATGGGCAATGTGGCACTATGAGGCCACTGGCACGTTATATGTGTGCACTGGCACTAGGGGCAGCTAAGGGGGCAATATGCTGTATGGGGCAGCTTTGGGGCGTTATAGTGTATGGTGGTAGCTATGGGGGCATTATGCTGTATGGGGGAATCTATAGGGGCATTACACTGTATGGGGCAGCTGTGGGAGCATTATACTGTATGGGGCAGCTATGGAGAATTATATTGTATAAGAGCAGCTATGGGACATTATACTGTATGGGTCAGCTGTGGGGGCATTAAACATTATGCTGTATGGGGCAGCTATGAGACATTATACTGTATGGGAGCAGCTATGGGGGCATTATACTGTATGGGGGCATCTATGCGGGCATTATACCATATGGGGGCAGCTATGGGGGCATTCTACTGTATGGTGGCAGCTATAAGGGCATTATACTGTGTGGGGGCAGCTATTTGGCATTATACTGTGTGGGAGGCACTATGTGAGCATGATACTGTGGGCTGAAGTGGGTGTGTATGGATGGGATTAAAGGCGTGGCTTAAAAGTGAAAAAAACTTGCCACGTGGTCCCTCTTTGTGATACTTGAAAGTTGGGAGGTATGGTGTTTGGGACAGTGAGGGTTAGTGGTGTTTGGTGTTGAGGTCAGTGGTTAGAATAGATATAGGGTTAGCAAGATATAGGGTCAGATTATTATCATAACCCATCATCCATTTCTTACCACCATCCAACTGTTATCATCACTCGTCATCAGTTTGTTTCATCATCTGTCTGACATCATCATTCGGCCCTACAGCAAGTCCTGGGGATAACAGTACTGGGAGACACTCTTAGTCCCCTTGAAAGGGGATATCTATAAGTGAAGTCTAGTTCTGCCATCTTGTGGGGAGCCGGCATCATTACAATTTCAGAAATGTATGAAATTAATGTTTAAGCAAATGTTTTGAAAGTGCAAGTTTGTGGTTTAATTTAAAAAATTCACTGATGATTCAGTTAGATTAATCCAAAATCTTATTAATCATCACTGGAGATACTAAGTGCAGAATAAGTCTTCAAAATTACACTGCGTAATGCATGTTTTAGAATTTTCCGTTACCAGACAATAATATTTTCCCAATTCAAACATATTGGTATCAACAGCGCTAGATACTTAGGTCATTGATTTCAGAGTCCAGGGTGTTCACTCAATATCTATTTGACATTAATTTGCATTGCTTTGATTGGTATGGTCATGCAGTAGAGAGAGGTATTTCTTTCAAGCATGGGTGCTGGTTAGCAGTCACACCAGGGTCAGAGTTCCAGTTCAGCAAACCCTGTAGACAACATTCAGTGTGTACTGTATAAATACATCTTAGGGTATGTGCACACACACTAATTACGTCCGTAATTGACGGACGTATTTCGGCCGCAAGTACCGGACTGAACACAGTGCAGGGAGCCGGGCTCCTAGCATCATACTTATGTATGATGCTAGGAGTCCCTGCCTCGCTGCAGGACAACTGTCCCGTACTGAAAACATGATTACAGTACGGGACAGTAGTTCCACGGAGAGACAGGGACTCCTAGCATCGTACATAAGTATGATGCTAGGAGCCTGGCTCCCTGCACTGTGTTCGGTCCGGTACTTGCGGCCGAAATACGTCCGTCAATTACGGACGTAATTAGTGTGTGTGCACATATCCTAACAATCAAACAGGGAAAAAGACACAGGGGCAAATGTATTAAGACTGGCGTTTCATATGGCAGCCTTAATAAAAAGATTGCTGAAGTAAGAGGTTCGCACCGCTTAATAAATTTTATGCATCTGCCCACCCGTGTGCCTAAAAGGGAAATCTACGCCATCTACGCCAGCTACAAGGTGGCATAGATTTTAGAAATAATTTACACTAGTTTCTGGCGTAAATTATAGTAAGTTTGTTGGGCTGTGGCAGGCCATGCCCTTTTTGCTACGCCCCACTCACATTTCGGAACAGCAGACAGCATTTAAATGCAAAAGTAATTTTGTCAAATTGTGTTAAATAAATCCCTCACACAGTGCTTATCCTGCTTATCCTGCTGGAAGTAGCCATGAGAACATAAGTAAATTGCAGCCATAATGGGATGAAACAAGACACATACATGTAGGTTGTAGCCTGGGTTTAATGTGTGGCAAGAAATTATTTCACACCATTACACCACCAACAACAACAACAACAACCTGGAATAATAAGAAATGGTCAGATGGATCCACAGATCGATGTGGTTTACTTTAAATTCTACCATTATCACCTGCATGGTGCATTGAGCTGGCCATACACTTTAGATACCTTTCAGCCAAACAATCCCCTTTCTGCCTAACACATTAGGGTATGTTCACACGCACTAATTACGGACGTAATTCGGGGGTTTTTGCCCCGAATTACGTCCGAAAAATGCGGCTTGAAAGCGTTGACAAACATCTGCCCATTGAAAGCAATGGGCTGACGTTTGTCTGTTCACACGAGGTGTATATTTACGCGCCGCTGTCAAATGACAGTGCGTAAATGGACGCCCGCGTCAAAGAAGTGACCTGTCACTTCTTGGGGCGTAATTGGAGCCGTTATTCATTGACTCCAATGAAAAGCAGCGCCAATTACGTCCGTAATCGATGCGGCGTTCAAGCGCCTGCACATGCCGTTACGGCTGAAATTACGGGGATGTTTTCTCCTGAAAACATCCAAAAAACATAGGGGACATAGCACCCACTATAGTATCTATAAATGTATAACTGACACGTATTTATATAAAATATTGTAATCTTTATTAGTACATGATAACTAACAATACGTGATATCAGAAAAGATAACAGTAATAAAAATAAGTCAGATTCCAAAGAAACAGCATCAGAGTGGTATAGATGAAATAATACCAAAGGGTATACAGAAAAAACAACCCATCTAGAGACCAACAATGTCAAATCTTGCAAGCCCCATGAAGTATACAGGACATGTATAGCTGTAAAAGACAGCAGAAATACACAGCCCAAATAGAAAGTAAAAGCTATAGGTAAATGCCGAGAGTGAATACCCGTAATATGTATAACCCTACATAGAGTGTAATCTAATAGGAGAAAGGTATAACACTACCGAAAATAAACCATACCTATAGACATGGTGGCAAGAGATGAACGTCAGCCTAGATGTGGCACAGAAAAGAGCACCTCTTTTCTGTGCCACATCTAGGCTGACGTTCATCTCTTGCCACCATGTCTATAGGTATGGTTTATTTTCGGTAGTGTTATACCTTTCTCCTATTAGATTACACTCTATGTATGGCTATACATATTACGTGTATTCACTCTCGCCATTTACCTATAGCTTTTACTTTCTATTTGGGCTGTGTATTTCTGCTGTCTTTTACAGCTATACACAGTGCCGCCATCAGGAATTTCAGGGCCCCCTACAGCTACATTTTCTGGGCCCCCCTACCGTGGCACCGCCTGTTAACGGTACTCCGTCCAGTACTATATCATGGTACCCAGGGCCGCCATCAGGGGGGGTATTAGGGGTACGGATGTGAGAGGCCCGGCCAAACCTAATTGAAAGGGGGGCCCGGCAAACTGCCGCGACTTGCCTTTGGTAGAAAAAAAACAGGCCCCTGCAATGGGGCCCGTTTTTTTCACCAAAAGAATGTCATGAGCTGCGGGCCCCCCTTTCAATTAGGTTTGGCCGGGCCTCTCACATCAGTACCCCTAATACCCCCCCCTGATGGCGGTCCTGGGTAGCATGGGGGCCGTCAAACACCGCCGCCCGTGCGACCGATCACGCGCACCCGCAAACTCCCGCGCATGCGCACCGGCGACCGCCTGGAACCGCGCACCGAATTTTGAGGCAGATTTTGACCTGCCCACACTATCTTGCCGCGTTTTTTTGCTGCGTTTTTTGCCCGCAGCGATTGAGGACAGGAGACAGAAAACGCAGCGAAAAATGCATTTTCTGCCTCCCATTGATTTCTATGGGAGGTCAGAGGCGGAACCGCGGCAAGAAAGGACGTGCTGCTTTTTCTTTTTTCCGCGACTGGCTCCCATTGATTTCAGATTAAATCAATGGGCGGCGGTTTTGGAAGTTGTTTGGTGCTGATTCTGACGCAGTGTCCGAGTCAATATCAAGGCCCAAAAACTCTGTGAACTGGGCCTTATTGTTAGAGCTTATTCAGACGAACGTGTAAGGGCGGGTTCACACATGGCGGAATTGCACTTAAATTCCGCTGCGGACACTCCGCAGCGTTAATCCGCAGCGGAGCCGTTTCTACATTGACTTTCACTTTAATTTCGCAGTGTTCGTTTACACGATGCGTACAATTCCGCTGCGGAGCATAGGCTGCGGAGCGGAATTTGGTGTCCGCAGCATGCTCTGTCTGTTGCGGAGCAGTGGCGGACTCATGGCGGAATTTCTCCATTGACTTCAATGGAGATTCAAAGTTCCGCAATGAAGTCCGCAGCTGTCATGCACATGTCATGTGTGCTGCGGATGCGTCTTGCTTTTTTTACTTGACATTTCTTCATTCTGGCTGGACCTATGTATTTCTAGGTCTACAGCCAGACTGAGGAAGTCAATGGGGCTCCCGTAATGACGGGAGCGTTGCTAGGAGACGTCAGTAAATAGTCACTGTCCAGGGTGCTGAAAGAGTTAAGCGATCGGCAGTAACTGTTTCTGCACCCGGGACAGTGACTACCGATCTCAATATACATGTATCTGTAAAAAAAAATGAAGTTCGTACTTACCGAGAACTCCCTGTTTCTGTCTCCAGTCCGGCCTCCCAGGATGACGTTTCAGAGTAAGTGACGGCTGCAGCCAATCACAGGCCAAGCACAGGCTGCAGCGGTCACATGGACTGGCGCGTCATCCAGGGAGGTCGGGCTGGATGCCGAAGGAGGGACGCGTCATAAAGACAACGGGCGGTAAGTATGAATTTCTTTTACTTTCACTAGGGAAAGTGCTGTCCCTTCTCTCTATCCTGCACTGATAGGGAGAAGGGAAGCACTTTTCCCGCAGTCCGCAGCAGCTAGTCCGCATCAATTTTCTGCACATTTTGTGCAGATCCGCAGCCGTAATCCGCAACCCGGATTAGGTGCGGCATTGATGCGGACAGTTGCGGAGGAATTCCGCCATGTGTGGTCATGCCCTAATACATCCGTGCAACGCGCGTGATTTTCACGTGCCTCGCACGGACCTATGTTACTCTATGGGGCCGTGCAGACTGTCAGTGATTTTCACGCAGAACGAGTCCGCTGCGTAAAACTCACGACATGTCCGATATTTGTGCATTCGCTTCCGCTCCGGGGTTCCTTCTGAGGTTTCTGTCGGGTGAACCCCGCAACGGAAAGTGAAAGTGACAGCACAGCTTCCGTTTCCATCACCATTAGCGCAGTCGACTGCACTATTGATTCCGTCCGAAAACCAGCCGGAATGGTGACGAACGGAAACCATTAGCGATGTTTCCGTCACCATTGAGATCAATGGTGACTGAAACGGAAGCTGTGCTGTCACTTTCACTTTCCGTTGCGGGGTTCACCCGACAGAAACCTCAGATGGAACCCCGGAGCGGAAGCGAACGGTGATGTGAACAGGCCCTAACACAAAAGTTTTGTATTTTTTTAAGCTGGTTCACAAAAAAAAATAATTCCAAATTCTACTGAACCAACTGCCTATTTAGAGACCGGCAGCAGCTCCAGGAGTGACATCATAAGGGACACACTAGGTGCATATGCTGAGTAAAACTACACAGCTTATCCGCAGGGAATTCCGACAGCAAAACCGCACCAAATAGTGGTGCAGGTTTCGTGAGGCTTGTCCGCTGCGGGAATCCTGCAGGGAAAAAAAAGTTTAGACTTACCCCGGCCGTAGTTTAGGGCGACGCGTCTCTCTCTTCTGAACGTAGCCCCGCCTCCTGGGATGACGCTGTAGACCATGTGACCGCTGCAGCAGTCACATGGGATGAAACGTCATGACAGGAGGCGGGGCTGCGCTAAGAATAGAGGATCGCGTCACCAGGACTACGGCCGGGGCAAGTCTAGACTTTATCAATTTAAAAAAGTACCTTTTTTTTCTTCTCTTGTGTGATTTTTGTGGCAGAACCGCAGCATTTCCGCAACAGAGGAGCGGCAATTCCACAGAATACATTGACACGCTGCGGCTTAAAAAGCCACACTGCAGGTCCATTATTTTTGCAGCGTGTGGATGAGATTTGTTCAAACCTCATCCACTCTGCTGCGACTGTAATACGCTGCGGATTTTCCACAATAAAATGTGTTGCATACAATCCGCAGTGTTCATGCCTAGTGTGTTCCTACCCTAAGGCCGGATTTACACAAGCGTGTGCTTTTTGCACGCGCAAAAAACGTGGCGTTTTGCACATGCAAAAGGTCCATAACAGCTCCGTGTGTCAGCAGCGTATGATGCGTGGCTGCGTGATTTTCGCGCAGCCGCCATCATTATGACACTCTGTTTGTATGTTTGTAGCACGTGGTGCTTTTCTGTTTTCATTCATAGTTTATACGGCTGCGGAAGTGCTGGGCGTGATTTTCACGCACCCATTGACTTCAATGGGTGCGTGATGTGCGAACAATGCACAAATATCGGACATGTCATGAGTTTTACGCAGCGGACACACGGACACACGCTGCGTGAAAATCACTGACAGTCTGCACGGCCCCATAGAGTAACATAGGTCAGTGCGAGGCGCGTGAAAATCACGCACGTTGCACGGATGTATTACACGTTCGTCTGAATAAGCCCTAACAATAAGGCCCAGTTCACAGAGTTTTTGGCCCTTGATATTGACTCGGACACTGCGTCAGAATCAGCACCAAACAACTTCCAAAACCGCCTCCCATTGATTTAATCTGAAATCAATGGGAGCCAGTCGCGGAAAAAAGAAAAAGCAGCACGTCCTTTCTTGCCGCGGTTCCGCCTCTGACCTCCCATCGAAATCAATGGGAGGCAGAAAATGCATTTTTCGCTGCGTTTTTTGTCTGCTGTCCTCAATCGCCGCGAGCAAAAAACGCAGCAAAAAAACGCGGCAAGATAGTGTGGGCAGGTCAAAATCTGCCTCAAAATTCTTTAAGGAATTTTGAGGCAGATTTTTTTTTGCCTGCAAAATACTGTGTGAACAGGGCCATACATGATCAGCACTTTGAGATAATTTACTCACTGTGTCAGAAGAGCTGCTCCCACTCCAGTCCTCTTCCGGCGATGTCTTCCAGGCGAGGTCTTCGGTCCAGACGTCCAGTCCTTCACCTCCAGCCAGGCTCCAGGTAAGTTTTGTCCATGTGTGTCCGCGGCTGCGCGCGCTTCGTTCGCGGGTGCGCGCGCGGCCGATCGCGGGTGCGCGCGCTTCGTTCGTGGGTGCGCGCGCCGCGCGGTCGATCGCGGGTGCGCGCGCGGGCGGTCTCCAGTGCGGGCGTTCGTGGATGCGCGCTCGCGAGTGCGCACGCGCTGGTGTTTCCTTGTGCGCGCGATCGGGTGCGCGCGCGCGGGCGGACGGTTTGACGGCCCCCCATGACGAGGGGAGGGGGCCCGCAGCAGCAGCTCACGACATTCTTTTGGTGAAAAAAACGGGCCCCATTGCAGGGGCCCGTTTTTTCCTACCAAAAGAATGTCGAGGCAGTTGCCGGGCCCCCCTTTCAATTAGGTTTGGCCGGGCCCCTCACACCACTACCCCTAATACCCCCCTGATGGCGGCCCTGGCTATACATGTCCTGTATACTTCATGGGGCTTGCAAGATTTGACATTGTTGGTCTCTAGATGGGTTGTTTTTTCTGTATACCTTTTGGTATTATTTCATCTATACCACTCTGATGCTGTTTCTTTGGAATCTGACTTATTTTTATTACTGTTATCTTTTCTGATATCACGTATTCTTATTTATCATGTACTAATAAAGATTACAATATTTTATATAAATACGTGTCAGTTATACATTTATAGATACTATAGTGGGTGCTATGTCCCCTATGTTTTTTGGTTGTTCTACAGTTTGTGGGGACTCCCTGTTTCTTCTGTTTTTGAGGTTTTTGTAGGTTTTCTTTTCTCCTGAAAACATCCCCGTAATTTCAGCCGTTACGGACACTGTCGTGTGAACATACCCTTAGATGGTCGGCAAGTTTGGCTGACATAGATCTAATGTGTATGGCCAGCTTTAGAAATCAAGATTAGTTAGACCAGATGAAATGTTTCCAATCTTTAGCTGTCCAGGTTTGGTGTGCTACTGCCCACTATATCCTAAGTTTCCTGTTCTTATCTCACAGGAGTGAAAATTGTCGTGGTCCACGTCAAGTTCAAATGTTCTTTCAAAATGCATATTATTAGTGTAGTATATGGTTATATACTTACATCCGGTACACACAGCACATTTTGGTGCTTTTGTAACCCAAACCAGGAGTGGATTCTAAATGGAGGAAACAAAGGATGGATTTATATTTTCTGTCTTTTATTGATCCAATCGTGATTTCAGCTTAAATAGTTAATGAAAACGGCATTATATGAACAAGGCATTACTGTAGGCTTCCTGTCAGCTTGAACCTGTGTGGTCATTCTCCTCTGATCTGTTGCACATGTATGAAAATCCCAGGGGGTTAAACCACAACCAACAATCATTCCTCAGTGAAAGTCACTCAGATCACATTTCTTCCACTCTTTAGTTTTGCCTGAATAATAAATGAACCTCTTGATCTTCATGCTTTAATGCAGAGTTGCAGCCACATGATTGGCTACTTATTTTCTTTCTTTCTTTCTTTCTTTCTTTCTTTCTTTCTTTCTTTCTTTCTTTCTTTCTTTCTTTCTTTCTTTCTTTCTTTCTTTCTTTCTTTCTTTCTTTCCTATAACCACTTGGTGAAAACAAAGGTATTTACTATATTACCACTAGGTGGCGAAAAAGTATCTTTCCTTAATTTAACAAGACTTGTTCATCATTTACAGTTAGGCCTCATGCACACGACCATAGCCGTGTGCACGGCCGTGATTTTCCGCAAGTCGCCTGAAAATCATGGGCCGCGCACATGGCGCCATTATTTTCAATGAGCCTGGACCGAAGAACACGGCCGTAATAAGGCTTGCCCGTTCTTTCTGCGGTCCAGACTCTAGTTTTTTTTTTTTCATAATCTTGTCAAATACAATTTCAGATTAGATAAATTTACATGCTGCAATTTTCAAAACCCGTACCGCAGATCAATTTACGTGCAAAATTCT
The DNA here is from genome assembly GCF_050947455.1 of Rhinoderma darwinii. Taxonomy (NCBI): domain Eukaryota; kingdom Metazoa; phylum Chordata; class Amphibia; order Anura; family Rhinodermatidae; genus Rhinoderma; species Rhinoderma darwinii. The sequence continues at coordinate 155,004,689 of NC_134689.1, forward strand.
GCAATGTGTAGAGGACAATACTTGAAGTCTCATTTACTATGCTGATACTGTATTACGCTATGGCTTTGTTGCAGGAAAATTTGTTCCGCAAATCCACATGTAATACGCATTGTGTGCATGTGACCCTAAAGCGTTTTATAATATTTTATTGGATACATAAGTATAAGCTGTTTTTTGAATTATTTGTGAAGAAACAGAATAATTACATAATAGTCATCAATTTGAATATTTTTTAGTGGTATTCCTTTATTAGTTATGTTTAATAGGTGGTGGTCCCTCGTGGACTCTCACCTATTGAGAGAATGAAGGTCCCATGATCCCCATTTGCCAATCAATGTGATCGCCAGCAGCTCTTTCTATAACCCTTATGGGATTCAATGGAGAGAACCACAGGCAGCGCGGCCATCTCTCCATTGATTTTGCAGGTGAAATTGGTGGTTGGCATCGGCTTTAAATCCGCAAACTGAGGTCATGGGACTCTCGTTCTCCCAATAGGTGAGCGTTCCAGAGGTGGGATCTATCAGACATTATCAGACATTTAGGAAATATTATTTACATGGAAATGCCCCTTTAAAAGGAATTCATCATCAGCAGCAGATTGTAGATATGCTGTGGATTTTCAAAATTCGGAGCATGCCCTATTTTTTGTGGAAATTACGCAGATTTTTTTTACTACAGAGTTCATTAATTGCAATGCACCAAAATCCACAAAAAAAATCTCCATGTAACATCACGTTTTCTCCCCACTGAGCACCTTCCACCTGCTATCTACCCCCCTGCCACCTACTGTCTGTTCCCCTGCTCTGCCCCACTGTTCCCCTACTACCTTGTGTCTCTCTCCCTGACACTTCCTGTCCATTTTGGAGCGCATATTATTTACAGTTTAACCGGTAAGATTATGGGAATGACAAATATAAATATTCATTAAAGAGGCTCTGTCACCAGTTTCATACTTCCCTATCTCCTAACTAATCTAATAAACACTTTGATGCTGTTAACTACTGTGTGACTCCTGGCTGCAGGAAATATCTGGTCATTCACCCGACACTCCAGTGAAGGAACTGTGGGAGGAAGTCACGTCACAGCGTGACCTCACGAGATCACGCTGTGCTGTGACAAAGGCTGGGCATGAATGAAGAGAATTGTATGACGCTGATTGGTCAGTGTTATACACTTTTCTTTACAATACCCACTTGGTTAAAGTAAAAAAAACGCCCAGTTAGGCTTTGCGGGTCCCACTTCTGGAACCTGCGCCTATCTCTAAAGTGGGCTTCCCTAAACCCCATTCTACCTTTCTCGACTCCTGCTGCTTCCCGGCCTCTTCCTGATTAGATGGTCGGGAGTTACGAAAACAGCAAAGCTTACTGAGCTACGCTGTTTCCGTAACTCCCATAGAAGTGAATTGCAGTTACGGAAGCAGCGTAGCATGATAAAGTCATTATAAGTTAGTTTCCTGTGTGCTTTGTGTTATACTCAGTTGTTAAATATGGAAATTATTTGCATTATTTATGTTTGTTACTTGTGTTCTAAACTAGTAATAAAATGTGCAATATAGATTTGTATAGTTTTATGTGGGCGTGGTTAGGTTACAGGGGGCTCAGGCACATTCTTTGCACAGGGGCCCTCTGCAGTCTGTGTCTGTGTAATGGCAGGGGGTAGGGAGACGGACAAGTGAGCCCTAATCTACCCGCCACTCTGTCCCTGCCTACTTGCAACGACCCGCCCTAGGCGACGGGGTACAACTGGGCGGCGGTCCCTGCGCTCAGTAAGTGCACGACAAACACGACAAACATACAAGGAACACAAGCAAGGAAAAGGGGCCGTTGCCCACGGCAACACCGTGAGCAACCAGAGTGGTGAACGAGCCGAGTCAAGCCAGGAGTGTGCGAGGTACAAAACGAAAAGCAGAAGAGTAGTCGGTAAGCCAGGGTCGGTATGGAGCAGGATCAAAAATAGCAGGAGCTGTAGCTGGGCCAGGAACCACAAGGAAAAGAAACAAAAGCAATAACAAGCACCGAGGGACAGGAAGTGCAGGCTTAAATAGACCGAGGGCGGGAGCTAGCTGAGTCTGGCCAGGTTACGATAGGCTCTCCCACTCCTAAGCCTGCCAGCCTGAATGGTGGAAGCAGGAGTCAGTCTCAGGGATGTATTCTCAGGTGCTGACTGATTAGTTCTGGGAGTTAACCCCGCTGTGCCTGGCAGATCCTTTACAGTCTGCCTCTGAAATCAATAGTACAAGCGAAGATAAGAAATTTTGTTTTATATCTTACAATGCCTCTTTCTCCACTTATTAGACTCCCCTCCTGACCCCTGCCTCCTGAACTTATTACTTATTCTCAATTCACTAATAAAATCTGTACACAGGGTTCATAGGGAGTTGGAGAGAGGAGGGGATTGGAAATCTGGAAGAGTGGGGATAGTGCATGGAAACCTGTAGCGAAAAGGACGGCTGGGGTTTGGGGGGGGGGGAGTTGGGGGTAGGGAGCATTGTTATGAGGGTAATGCATTCTTGGGTCTGAAAAGTACAGATGTATTAATTTGGTTGATTGCATAATGACCTGTAATGATGTGGTTATTTGTTTAATAAACTTGATTAAAAAAAATAAAATCTGTACACAGGAGGCAGAGAGGGGACGAATTTTCAACTTCACTAAGAGATCAGAATACAGATGCTTCCCTTAGTGAAGTTGCACACGACCAAGTGCCACTCGGGCCGTTTTTCGTGGCATACCGTGTGGCACCCGATAGTTGTCACGGACCCGTTTACTATGTCCTATCTGTCCACAGATCACAGACGGGATGCTGCCGGCACTCATCTGCATTAGGCATTAGATGTCTATGTAGAGTGGAGGGGGAGGAGGAAGAGCAGCTGCTAATAGAGATAGAGGCACACACAGAGGCTGCTGCTGCTACTGTGTATGTGAGGGATAAAGATAGGGAAGTAGACTACTGTGCAGTGCATCAGCAGCAGTATTCTGCCATTGTTTGGAACTATTTGGCATCTTATTTGTGTACTGTGTGCCAGTATTTTAGAACAGAAAGAAAAAATACCTGATGTGATCAGATTTATCTCGACTCACAATAATCAGTGGCAACTAATGAGAGAAATCCTGGAAAGACACTGGCCCATCTTACAGCTGGAAACAACACTGACTACAGCTCTACCTCCATATCCCCAAATGACTGCAAGAAGAAGCAGGAACTTGAGGGATATCCTTATACAGAGCCATTATGTCCATTATGTCCCTAAACGACAGAATCCTTTCTCGGCTAGAGGCCCCGCCCAGGGCTGCTTTCCCTGCGGTGACTGCATAGCATGCCCAAATATCTTGCGGACCACACACTTTGATTCCGTAAAGACGGACAGACGTTTTAAAATCTTGCAATATATCTCGTGCAGTACCACTCACGTGATATATTATGCTACATGCGACTGCCCTATGGTCTATGTGGGCCTAACCTCTAGACAACTAAAGTTAAGGGTGAGGGAACATGTACGGGACATATCCGCAGCAAGAGATGTAGTGGACCTAACGACCCTAAAAACCATCCCAAAACACTTTAAACTAAAACATGGATGTGACCCTAGAACCTTTCGAGTTAGGGGCATCGACCTTATTCATTGTGGTGTCAGAGGTGGGGACATCAAAAAAATATTAGCACAAAAAGAGTGCAGGTGGATCATTACACTGGGCACCATGACCCCACATGGGCTCAATGAAAATCTAAGTTTCTCGGCTTTTCTGTAAAATTCCTGTTACCTTGTTGGTACGCGATATGACTTTGCCTACAAATCCCTCCTATACTAACTTTCCTTTTCAGTTTTTATGTGTTTTTAATAGTTATTAATGCCTGTTCTTTTTCTGCAGTATTGTGTCTAGATCGAGCGATTTTTTAAGTGCTGTTCCTCCGAAACATCATGGAATTATATCTATGATACATCAATCAACCCCTTCGGACAATGAACTTATCCATTTGAACTATTCATCTATTCATCTTCTGTTCACTGATTTATAGTACACCATATACTGTTTCAATTACGTATGCGGTTTAGACTTATTTTGTAATTTCACTTGATTGTTACCCCCTGACACTTAATAATCCATCATGTCATAATAATCCATCATGACGTTTGTTTTTAGTTTTTTGTTTTTGTTCACTGCTCGCACTTATATATATATATCATATGCGTTAATAATCCATTATGACGTTTGTTTTTAGTTTTTGTTCACTGTTCGCAATAATATATATATATCATATGCGTCGTACTTTCATGTTATTCATGATCTTCTTTTTTCACTTGTATTATATTGGTTTCCCTTGATATTAGTTTTCCCCTTCACCTCCCCTTCCCCCCCCCCTTTCCCTTTTCCCCCCCAACCCCCCCCCTTTTTTTGTTTTTTGTTTGTCCTATTAATTTACTATCTTATTAGTATTTAATTTTTTGTATTATTATATCCTATTGTCTGATATATATCTGCACTTTTATTTACCACCAGTTGCAATGATCTATTCCGATTATATTGGTCACACCACATCACTAATGCCATTTTATGTCTCACATGTTTCATTCTTCATATTCTTCTTTTTCACCTTTTCATCTGTTGCCTTCGGTATAAACATCAACACATTTTCACTCCTCTTTTTATTGTTGATCATACTCACATTCTTATATAATAGTATATGTTCACACACGCACCTCAATATTTTCATATGTCCTGGGGTTTGCGAATGCCGTAGCTGAACCTTGGAGCCTCGCCCCGTTCCTCTGTCGTCTATACGTCCGCACTGCGCCTGCTCTGTTCCCATGGACACGCGTCCCCGGGGGCACGCAGGCGCAGTGGGAGCGTGACGAACAGGGGACGGGGATCTCGCGGCTCAGGCCAGGTTCCCGCGCATGCGCCATAGACCAGAACGCGAGGACCGACACCGGAACCACATACTTTTTGAGTAATGGAACCATATATAAAGCTCAACATCATATCTCACAATACACTACCCCCTGAGGAAGCCATATTGGCGAAACGCGCGTCGGGGCGCAACACCTTTCAGGCTGCAGTGCGGGGCCTAACTACGTTCGTCTTTATGGGTAAGCCCACCACTACACTTTCCATACTTGACTTAATGTGATTTCACACGGACCAGATACACTAGACTGCGTCTCTGGCAGTTCTATTCTTACTCTGGCACCTTGGTTCAGATTTTTTTCACCTACCTCTGCCAAGCGCTAATCAAATGTAGACACCTAAATACTATCTTCTAGTGTTGTCACAAGCATTAGGGCTATTTGTACTGACTTGGTGTTATGATCAATTCCTAAATTCCGCTGCTCGTCATTACCAGTTTATTACGTGTGCAGACAATATATGAGCTAGACGTTGTCACGTGTGATTCACACTAGGAAGTGTTTCCGTACCAGATTCTGTGTGTCCACAGTGGGTCTTATATCCCAACCTTCAATATCTTTGAAGCTGCCGCACTGCTTTTCCCTTCTTTTATTCGGATCCATCTTTGAATTTTATCTGTAATAATATTTTTGTATTGTATGTCCTAATAAAATCTTGTTATTTTTGTACTCCATTTGTGGCGATATTACTTCTTTTCCTCTCAGTTTTTTATGATTATATGAAGTTTTGCTGTGTTACTTACATATAGCGGGGCGCATTGGATACTTGCTTGTGGCGCCTAACTCTTTACCTAACCTGGTAAGTCCTTATATTTAAATTGCAAGTATTTTAAGTAGATTGTTTGGCACTGTTATTTGGGCATTGTTTGTAACTTGTATTTGATCTTTAGGGCCTTATTTATGATACAGTGCACAAAGTTGAGGAGTTGTCTATACTGTCATGGAAGTCAATGACTCAAAATATATTAGACTGAAATTTAGACGAGTGTTCCAAGAAAAACTCACGCCAGGAACTTTATCCAGCATCCTATTCAGGAGATTTCATACCAATATATATCAATAGATGAGAAATAATACACAGACGCTGCTGGTATGCTCAAAATCCTCCACTGGGGGTTTATTGCCAAACTCAATTACAATAATATCATTCAAAAGGGGTGTAGGCTTGAGGTTAACCAATCAGAGGCAATGTGACAATAATTCTTATTCAGCCAATGAGAATATTTCAAATACATCATTATAATTCTTCATTAAAATGCTGACATCAGGTAACACCTGGAGACAAGCATACAATGGGGTTGTGTTAGATGTTCTTCCCCATGAAGGAGTTTGTTGCGATAACGAGAAAAAACCTTGCAATCTTTATGTCTGGGCGTTCAGCCAACCCGCTAGCCATGGAGGCATGAATGCCACACAAAAAACACAGAGATAACACATTTCTTTAAGACTTGAGCAGAACTATGTAGAGGAAAGGCCATTAAAATAATGGAGAATAGATATCTTAGTAATTCCAGGAAGAAAAAAATTGGTGGACCATAAACGGCGCTGCTGGTAATAAAGGTACAGTTGGCCTGATGAAGACGCTGGTTCAGCGTTGAAATGCGTAGTCTTTTGCAATAAATTATTTATTTTTGTATTTCAAAATACTGGAACTGCTTCTACCTTTATTACCAGCAGCGCCGTTTATGGTCCACCAATTTTTTCTTCCTGCGAATACTTTACAGCAGTAAACACCTCCAGTTCCTGGATGGGACCTGGCTGCAGCGGTCTAATGATACCTATTTCATTATAAGTCTACAACAGCGTTGTGCCTGTGCTAGCACAACACCAAGAGGTGAGCTCAATTGACTTTCCTATGTTTTCTTCCATTATTTGTGGTGATGTAAACTACGTGGCGCCGTGCGTTTTTTGCTTTCTTCTCCAGGTATCTTAGTAATTCGTCATCCTGCTTGATAATTCATAATGTAATTTAATACAGAGAATATAAGCAAATGGACCATCCTTTACAATACCAACGAATCAGATCGCAGCGGTCATTTTTCCATTACAAATGAAAAAATTTGAGATACTAATGCAAATTAATCGGAGTAATCTTTTGGCAGCGCTAGTTTTCATACGTCATGGTCAAAATTTGTTTTTTTGCCACAAACCATGGCAAAGCTGTGACCTTTTGCCACAATTTTTGTTAAATCCAAACAGAATGCCACAAATTTGCCACAAATCACAGCAAAAAAACACATTTTAAGCAAAACGTGTGAATCCAGCCTTATTTGGGTACTGTTATGTGAGTAATTTTGAATTCTATGTTTATTTACATACAGAACAGGGCTGTTATTTGGGCACTGCACAATATATAAGTTGTGAAGTGTGTAATGGTATGATTTAGATCATGTATTGCATTGCTATTTAAAGGGGATATCTCAGCAAAACAACCCCTTTTTAAATGCTGGCCTGACAATCAGAATATCACCAGGGGAACAGCTTCTGAAACCCCTGGAAAACAGCTGATATCACAAGTTATTAGCTGGCCATTACATGCTGACCACTCTTTTGGATTATATAAGGGTTGCCTGGGAGGTGGTTCTTCCTCTTTGACCACGCTCCAAGGCAAAGAACATTACAGCTTCAGCAACTGAGGTAGGCTACAGTATACAGCTTGCTATTGCTATTTGCTTACCTGCAGAAATGGCGGACAATGGCCCTGCTGAAGGAGAAACTTGACAGGGATGGTTCCTCTTGACTGGTGCTGCTCCTCGACGTAGGCTCAAGAGAGACTGGTCTGCTCCCTTTTCCTGCCGCCTCACGTCTGCAGCGCTCCTCCTGCCCTCTATCCCAGCTGAGTCGATCTCCTCCTGCCTATAACAAAAGAGACAAGGCACAGAAGTGTCCCTCTCAATCTCCCTACATCTGAATTTTTTGTGTGCTTTCATACCATCCACTTTGCATATAAGTTGCATGGCAGGACAACCTGGTGAGGGTATGATGTAGAGTTTGGTGACGTTTCACCATGCGACCAGAGGTTGGGTAGGCATCCAACGAGACAGACGTCAGATTTAGCTCATGCTGGCGCAAAAGCAAAAAGCCTTCCCTTCTACCAGGTGCTGCCGTGATGAACACTCGTTGGTGGTGTCAAAGATATTTTAATTATCTTTATTTATGTGAACATATATTGCTTTAAATGGACAGTTGAGTTGTCACTAAAGCTCAAAGATCTGCTAACAACTGCCTAAAGGGGGGATGAGTATTCTATTCTAAGATTTCGGCCACATGACCTAATGACCTTGTAATCAGCTGATACAAGGGCTGACATGACAAAACCCAAAAACACTTGCAATCCAATCCAACTAAATATATATGTTAAGATAAGCTTGGAACTCTATGTTTTACCATATGTGGTATGTATATGTGTACGCATGAGGGTAACACCTTCTCTCTCTCTCTATTATAAATAAAGATGCATCTGCCCCCCATGTCAGAGACTGTTTGAACACTGACGCTGCGTGTCATGGTCTCTCTCCAGCCGGCCGGCCTCTCTCAGATCCACCATTGAGAGGGCATTCATTAATTTGAAACTCATAGACAAATGCAGATAATGTCCAACGTTAATGGACAATGTAAATTCTGCAGCGACATTACTTGGGGGCTCTGGTCCGGGATTCTCAACACAGATTGAAGGTGACAATCGAAGGTGGATGACGGCTAAGATAACGGAGAACTGCACACAAAACCGGTGAGTAAGAAATGTTATTCTTACTGTGCACTTCTCTCTTGTTTTAGCTGCCGTCCAGGTATTGTCTCTTTTGACTATTTGGGAACATGAACACCATTTGTCTATGAGTTGTATGTATGAATTATAGGAATAGGCGTGTGAGTAGAAACAAATCTGTGAGTGTATCTGTGAGAGGCTGAGATAAGGGAGCGTTTGTTTTCTGATCCCAAAGCATACAAAAACAACCAAATACCGAGATAACACTAAACGGCTTGTCCGAAGTGTTCCCTCCGGCCCCTGGGTTTAGTATGTATTAAGATCAGGTTGCAAATTGATCCTTGCAGAAGTGACGGGTAACCATCCCCGCCCAAGTGATTGTTAGGACTTTCGCGTATCCAGACTGTGACCCATAGGAGGCGCACCTGGCCGGAAGTAAGAGTATGTATGTGGGCTAATCCTCGGACGCCCGAACTGAATGAGTTGCTGATTATTAAGTAACATCTCTGTAACTAGAAAGTTTATGGAATATCCACGGGCCCCTGAGACAGTGAGATAGTTATAAATCACACCCATCCCTTTAAATACAACATAAAGTAGGTTAACGTACACTGCACCGAGGGACTTGCAATAATTGTGATCTTGTTGACAATAGTTGTGATTTGGCTGCTGTTTAGGAGACCGGATCAGAGACGTGGTTGCCCAACGACAGTCTAAAACATTTAGCAGAGCGCGTGGGGGGGGGGTAAACTCCATGACAGTCTAGAATATTTAGCAGAGCGCGTGAGGGGGAAACCACCATGACAGACTAGAAATAGGCCCAGGATTTAGCAGAGTGCTTTGAGGAGCCCTACGGACAGACTAAACACAGGAGTTAGCAGAGTGCCTAGGGAATTCTCATTGACAGACTAAGAAAGCCGAAAGTCTAGCAGAGGGCATGGGGACTTCTGATTCAAAGTATGCCCAAGGTAAAGTGCTGGCCAGCCGGGAATTGGGGCATAACACCCAAGGTACAGGGTGTGGAAAAACAGCAGCAGATATTGTTAGGAAACTAAGTGGGAAAAGGTTTAGTTTAGAACCTAGAGAAAACGTAGAAATCGAGAATGTCCAAGCAGGTAGTTTTCAGCTATACTGGATGGGATGGTTTCTTGAGAGATGATGGGCCCTGGATTAATAAACAGAGTTGCAGAGAACAGATAGAAGTGATTGAATGCACCAGAAATAGGAAAAAAAAAAAACACAAGGAAACAAAGTTGTCAGTAAGAATTAACCAGCGTCTAATTCTATAGATAGACATTCCAGTAGAAAATAATGTGCCAACATATAATTATTCTATGTACAGCTTTATACACCAAAGGTTTACAGAAACAAGAGGTTTCCAGGGGTGACATGCGATCAGTTATTAGCCATACATAGAGAGAAAGGAGTCATCTGAATTCATAAAGGAATCGATTAATTCTTCACTTCCTAAAAAGGGAACATTGGGTGAAATGTTCAGGGATTATTGATAGAGAGATAGACGTCGATTAGGAATTGGCTAGAAATAGAGTTAAAGCCAATAGGATCATTTTAAGTGTAATGACCACGGATTGTAGAAGGAGATTGATAAAGTGAAGATTCTTATGTATTTCTATCCAGATCTGCTTGTTGGAATATTCTGTATATCATCTGTCCTAAATTGTCACTAATGAAATTTCCTCTCGTTATAGGAGTTTTCCAAGACATTTTAAACAATACTGTAAATCTTTTTCCTTTTTGGTTTATTTAACAGTCATTTTAATAATTGCATGGAATGTCTAACAAGATTTATTGTTAATCTATAGTAACCGTGTTAGACTAATAGAACTGATGATAAGAGAATAACGTGTGTTAACGTGAAGAGGTTCTGTCATTGATTGACAGGAGCACATGGTGACATTTTGACGTTGTAGCTCATAAGTTTTGGCTAGTAAGGGGTTAATGCTACATTCTCTGTTATCTGTAGTTTAGCTGTGTCTACAGAAAGTGCACATGTAGTGCAAAATAAGAAGACAGGATTGAGTAGTATATGTTTTATGTTTATATGTTATATGTTACGTTATATGTGTTTTATGTGTCGACCACAATGAAAAAAGGTGACTCACATATTTAAATTTAATATGATGCCCATTACTAAATGAAGATTATAGTTCATAGGATGAATAATCCAATAATAGGAGTTTATACACAGTCACTCTAGTTATATACTTGTTTTACATAAGGTCACACACAAAAAGTTTACACGTGTGAGATTGGATTCTCAGTACTGAGAGTGTCTGGGAACAGCTGGTATTGTGAGTGACTGGTGTGTGCGCTGAACTATTTTTAAAGGGAAATGGTTTCTTTGAAATCACCACATGAGAAGTGAGTCAACAAGAAAGATTTTTATGTCATTGTTACATTTTAGTTTATGATTATTTGATATTAACAAGTTTCTATTGGCATATGATGACGCATATAGTGCACGATATGTTTCATCATTTGTGTTAATGGATTGGTTTATTTAATATTGATATATACTAATTAAGGAAACAAGTATTTTGCTATTTTGCAAAGTTCTATTATTTAATTATAAGAGTATCCTTTCTGTTGAATGATGGTATATACATTACATATGCACATGACACACACACACACACACACACACACACACACACACACACACAGTAACATGTTGGGAATATATTTTATGAAATGAAAATGTAAATAAGATGACAGCATTCACAGGAGCTGTTGTCACGTTTATGGTGTCAGATTCCTGTCCAGTCAATCTTATAGTTTCTGACATCCTTGCAGCAATTCAGGTTGTCATCCAATATAAGGCTGATGGACAGATTGAAGTTACTGATGATATGCTAAATTTTATTTGTGCTGCACTCTATGAGAGATTGCACTAGGAGGAAGACCTCACACCTCAGGAAATATTGAGGGCGGTCCTGTCCTCCTTCTGGGCGCAGGGTAAACAGATGTAGGTCACATGCCTGTGGCCCCTGTAACTGTTAAAATGATTGCAAACAGCCCCAAACCTCACTTGAAGCCGTGCCCTCCGAGCCTCCCGCAGTTGAAAAGTATTGATAACCAGATAAGACAGTATTTGGAGGCCGGGGTACTGAAGAAATGTGTATGTTCTTATAATAAGCCCCTCTCCCAACTTTGTACCTTCCGTCTTGTATCTGTGTAATAGCAGCAGCTGCTCTTCTCAAAGACAAGACAACAGACATAGTGCTAAGATTAGCCTCTAGTTCTCAGGGTGCCCCATGCTGTTAGTGAGATTCTCCATCAAGCACACACTAAGCACATGTCTACTAAGTATAAGACCAGTCTCATCACCCCATATAAAACTAACTATACATTGATGTACAGTGTACAGTGTTAAACCCTACTACATTGCTTCCGCAGGGTTCAACAAAGGAGGAAGAGAAGGACACATGGTCAATGGGGGACTTGAGAGGGAATGGGATAAGTCGCAGGAAACAGTAGACAGTGAATTTCCGGCCTGGTGGGAAGTTGATTTCTCAGCACATTTGATTCCCTAGTACACCGGTCACCAACATAATTGTCTTGAATGACAACAGAGATAAAAAACATTAGAAAATGTAACAGGGGATCCAATATCTAATCCAGCTTTTGAGTTTCTCTTGTAGATGGTTCCAGGTACCACCATGAAGGATGCTACAAGACTGGGTATATACTGTCACTACTGAAACAGAGGTAATAAAGTAACAACCACTCCCATCCTCCGTGTCAGCACAGGAGGTGGAGGTGAAGGTACTCGCTGAGGTGTGTAGACTGACTGAAGGTAAAACCGCAAATATATATACTGACTCTAGATATGCTTTTGGTATTGCACATGATTATGGCCTAATCTGGAGGAGCAGAGATTTTGCTGCATCCACGGGTAAACCCATAATGTTGAGAGAGTGAGAGAACTGTTTGAGGCTCTGACACTGCCAAAGCAGGTAAATATACGTTAAGTGCAAGCTCTTACTAAAATGCAAGCTACCCCCGAAGCAAGGGGAAATAGACTAGTAGACAAGGCTGCAAAAGCAGCGGCTCTCATGTCCCTCATAGAGGAGGACGTAGTATTCTTGACCAGCATAGTATCTGGTCCCATAGACATGATAATATTAAGTAGACTACAAAGTCAAGCCATATAAGAGGAAAAAGGACATTGGCAGACAAAAGGTGCCAGTGAAGGGGAGGATCGAATATGGAAGGTGGGTAACAGGATGTGCCTACCCAGAGTCCTCTTCCCCATGATAACCCAACTAATGCACGGACCAACGCAGGTGTCAAGAGAAGGAATGAGTGCAATGGTGACCAAATGGTGGGTACCCCCGAGGTTTCAGCAAGTGCTGTTGCCAGATTTGTCCAGAGGTGCATGATATGTGTCTGCCATAACATAGGCAAAACTGTGCGGGTTGCAAAAAGGCATATGGTAAAGGCAGACTACCCATATCAGCGATTGCAGATTGACTCAGTTACCAAAGGTGGGACAGTATGAACATGTACCGGTCCGTGTAGATCTGTTCTCTGGGTGGCCTGAGGCGTGGCCAGTAACGTGGGCCACAGCAAAAGTAAAAGATGGCTCTCAGAAGTGGTATGTAGATATGGGGTCCCTGAGACAATAGAAAGTGATAGAGGAATTCCCTTTACTGGAGAGGAACTCCGAGACATCCTGCAGGTCCTGGGTATAGAGCAGCTTTTCACACCCTGTATCCCAAGAGCAATGGGAAGGTAGAAAGGTGGAATGGGACTTTTAAGTTAAAAATCCAGAAGGTCATGGCTAAAACTCATAAACCATGGACTGAGTGCCTGCCCATTGCCCTCTGACCTCACCCGTTATGTGGGAGCTCTGAAGAAACAGCTCACGCAGATGTATAAATATGTTTATGATTCCATTCCAGAACCTAAGCGAAAGGAGGACATTGTATTCAGTCAGGGGACTTGGCCTGTTTAAAGAGACACCGTAAAGCACTAGAGCCGCACTGTGACGCTCCGTACCAAGTCCAGCTCACAACTTCCACATCCGTTACATTGGAAGGACAGAACTTGGACACGCCGGTCACTGCTGAAAGGTCCTCAATCACGATGAACTGTGGGTCTCGTCGAGCTCCAGCTGACACCATCTTCTCTGTCATCTCTACTTTACCTATTGTCTAAATGATGAGCTAGAAGAAGAGTTTAATGACACGTTTATCAAACATCAAGTGATACCAGTATTGACTAAATTGCTGGACTATTGTATATGTCTCCATTCAAAGACGATGCCATATCTGAAGATAGATGAGGTTATTGCCTTGGCCTTGCAGTCCCATCTCTTTTCCCTAGCGCTTAACCCTTACTCACCTGGAGTTGTCCTTCGTGTAATAGCAGCAGGGGTATTGGTTCCCTGTCTGTTTAAACCGTGTAAGATATTCAAAGAGGGAAGCGCTGTGGAAAACAGATCTCAGGCTAGGAATGCTGCCGTCCATGATTGGATGTTACCCCAATGACAGTGTGTGATGTGTAAACAGAGGTCAGGTTAATAAAAATGACATATTGTTTGATGCTGTAAACCTCACCAGCTGTGAGGGAAGAGACACAGAATATGTATAGTCTGGGGATAAGAGCAACTGGCAGCTCCTAGTGCTCAGAAACAGCTAGAAAATGGATGACGCAGGGTCTAGAGGGTGTAACACGAGGTAATCTAACTAATAAAGGGGGGGCATCGATGAATGCCACCGGACAGGGCATGATCTTGTTCTCCTGGATTGCAGGAGTGTTAAATCACTCCAGGGATGTGCTTCAACCCAACATGTATGTCATATATGTGGGTACGAGGCATATAAGTGGTTGCCACCCAGGAGACCAGGAGTATGTACCTTAGCTAGACTACAACCAGCTACTTAGCTAGAGATATATTATGTAACATGTTTGATTGCAAAAGTATCAGCAGTTAAGAAAATAGCACAGGATATTAAAGTGCATGAGGTCCAGACCACCCACCACCCTAAGAACCGAGGTGGGAGGAAACATTCAGA